>NW_027437196.1:4712500-5312500 GCF_033239565.1 Halichoeres trimaculatus | reverse complement strand
TGTGTGTGTGTGTGTGTGTGTGTGCACGCTGCGTTCTCTGGCAGATGGTGTTTAATCTTCTTCAGCCATCTGGACTGACTTTCTCCGGCGTCTTTTAAACGCCCACACACACAAACACATGGCACACTACTCTCTTAATCAACATGCTCAGGTGTGTGTGTTTGTGTGTGTGTGTGCGTGTGTGTGTGTGTGTGTGAGGGATCAAGTAGACGAGACATCCCGTGGAAAAAGTCATCCACTTACAGTCTGAAGGGTCACAACCTCGTAACTTGGACCACAAAGTAGTAGACTCTGCAAGCGGGGGTGTCTTTGTTTATGTGTGTAAGTGTGTGTGTGTGAGTGTGTGTGTGTGTGTGTGTGTGTGTGTGTGTGTGTGTGTGTGTCAAGAATACAAAAACAAAGGCAGTTGGTTTGGGCCTGTGTTTGCTCTCTAAAAGGAGTTATTTCAGTGTTTGGAGTTCAGCACTCAGCCGTGATTTGTCTGCATTTGTGGTCATCCTTTTGTGTGTGTGTGTGTGAGTGTGTGTTTGTGTGTGTGTGTTTATGAGGGAGGGAGGAAGTGTGTGCGCTCAAGCCTAAACACCTAAAATGGAAACCTCGGCCCCACCCACGCTGGCGAGAGTGGTTATTGATGGGATGCGAGGGAGCGAGCGAAAGAGGACATATTGATTGATAGGAAGAGAGGGAAAGTGTGTGTGTGTGTGTGTGTGTGTGTGTGTGTGTGTGTGTGTGTGTGTGTGTGTGTGTTTGTGAGTGTGTTTGTGTGTGTGTGTAGGATATAAAAAATGAGCGAAGTAAAGCGAAAGTTGTGCGTCTTTCCAGAGTTTGTGTCAGTTTCCTCTCATGTTCTGGGCAGGGTCAGAGAGTGTGTTTGTGTGTGTGTGCGTGACTATGTGTGTGTGTGTGGGGACCTCTGTGCCTGTTGTGAATGAGGCATTGTGGGTACTGCCATTGTGAGGTCATGGGTTGATGATGTAATCAGTGTAACCCGGCGCCGCTTTTCCTGAACGCAGCCCTCTCTCTAGGAACTGACCAATCACAGAGCAGCAACAACAACAACACACATACACACACACACACACACACACACACACACACACACACACACACACACACACACACACACACACACACATACAAACACACACGCACACACACATACACACACACACACACACACACACAAACACACACGCACACACACAAAGACACTGGGCTTGTTGACATAGTTATACTTGTGAGGACCCTGATGTAAGACCTGCTTTTGTTCAGTGACCTCCGTCCTCTTATTCCGCAATTAACTCATTATTTTTCGCTCTATTTTTGCCTTTTTGTCAACCTATCAACATTTTTAAAAAAATATATTATTAGATTTTAAAATGTTAAAAATCTGTATTACAGTGGTTGTTTTGGTAGTTTCTCCTCAGGATGTGGGTGTTGATTCAAATCAATTCTAAAATCACACCCAAGAAGTATAAAAGTGTTTTTCTACTGCAGGAACTATTTAGTTCCTGGCTGGTTAGTTTCACCTATGAATTATCCTGCTGTGGAGGAACTTCTCTCAAACATTCCAGGAACAATAGCTAGGGATGGGTACCAAATTAGGTACTTGAATCGGTACTCAGTACCAACCAAATTCTGTCAAAAGTACCAAGCACCGATTCAAGTAAAATTGAAAGGTACCATGTTTAGGTACCTAAATGCGTCCTTGTGACTGTGAGGGTAGGTGATTTTCCATTCTGGACATGAACACAGCATTTCAAGGTGATATATTGGAGAATAAATATGTTTATTTGAAAAATTTGAGATTTTTTTGTTAAATTTTTTTTTTTTACTACATTAACACACAAAAGTACCAAAAATTGGTACTGTTGAGTACTGCTACCGATTGGCAGGTACCAGGCATTGGTACTGTATCATTATAAATAGCCGCGTTTCCACCAGTCCAGTTCGGTTCAGTACGGTTTGGCACAGTTTGGTACGATTAAGCCTGATCCTGTTTGTGTTTCCACAGCAAACCGTGCCCCCTTGTGGTGGGCGGCGCGTAAGCTGGATGCGGATGGGATGTGAAAGGTACCCATCCCTAACAACAGGGATGTGTGGCCTGCAAACTGAACATTTCTGGATGGTGGAGCACCCTCCGTCCACATTGAGGTGACACCTGGCCCTAATAACCCTTTAGCAGTGGTCTTCTTTGGGAACTTTTAGACCAAATGGAATTTCAAATTCTTGGAACTAAGGCCCGAAATATCATGATCAGAGCATTGACACATGGGGAAAAAAAAATAAAAGTAATTGCTCTACGCCTGCAGACCAGTAGATGGCAGTAGAAAATAAACAAAGGCAATTCAACAACATGTGTTTGAACCATGGGAACTTTCCCCCAGAGCTACATGCATTTTAGACTGTAGGAACTGGGGTCTAATTGTAGTTCTGGGGTAGTATGTTTACCCCCGAAAATGGCCTGTGGGGTGCGTTGGTGCGTTCCGTTCGTTCTCGGAAGTCGGATTTTTGAGTTCCGAGTGGGAAATTTCAACTGGAACGCCCCCTAGAGTTGGAATTTCCTAATGTGAAGTCAGGGAGCCACACCTCACAATCAAAGATGGCTGCCTCGGGTGAACACTGCAAAAAACTGAAATCTTATCAAATGTTTTTGTCTTACTTTTGGCAAAAATCTTCCTGTTATAACTGATATGAGCCACATTCAACTGCTCAGTCCAGAAAAATGTCTTGTTTCAAGTTATTTAAAGACAAAAATGAGGTGTGAGTTGTTTGTAACAAGTAAAAAAGTAAAATTTGTTAAAACTAGAATAATGTCTGAATACAAATAATTTTTCTTGTTCCATTGGCAGATTTTTTATATCTTGTTACAAGCAATTCAGACCTCATTTGTGTTTTTAAATTACTTCAAACAAGACATTTTTCTGTACTTTTAAAGTGAATGTGGCTCATATTGAGTCTAAAAAGACATTTTCTTCTTAAAATGAGACAAAATAACTTGACAGGATTTCAGTTTTTGTAGTGTAAACAGTAATCAAGCACCTGTTATATTCTGTTTGTTTAAGAATTTCTGACTAGTGTTTGTCGCAATATATCAGCTGTATACAAAGTATTATTGAATGCTTGTATACAGAAATATTGCTGTTATGGCAAGTTTTTCCATCGCTGACATTCCCACTCTCCTAGTTCCGATGTAAGTAGATCCCTTTGGAGGCGGGGCCTGCAAGCTGGACATCTCTGATTGGTGGAGCACTCACAGTGTTTTTATCTCCCCCTCCCTTCTTCCACAATAAGCTGACCTCCAGAAGTGATGGACTTGGTTTAGTACCTCCAAACCAATGGTCTCCTTTAAGCCTGATACTGTGAAAGTGTCTCTGTCAGCTCCCGGTGTTCCAGTTAAAAGAGTGACCCTGTAAACTGGAGACCTTCAGCTGAACGTGTCAGTTTACAGCAGCTGTTCAAACACAGAAGAAATCCTCAGCAATCATCCTTGTTTAGTATGATACAGGTATATGTATCCACCGTAATCTTTTCATTAAATAGAAATTCTCCTTTTGCAGATTTTGCATTTTTGTCAGTCAACACAAGGCTTAACTAGAAATCCCCTTCGAATGCTGATTGCTTTGAAAAGGGTCGATGAGTTTGTTGATGAGTTTGTCGATGAGTTTGTTGATGTGTTTGTGTGTTTGCTTGCTTTAGTTTGGAGACAGTTTCCTGTTTTTGTTGCTCCAGGCTCAAGAAGAGCGAGAGCAGCTGCAGGAAAGATGAAGAAAATTCAGTGAAGTCATAAATTATTTTTGTAACATGAGGCAGGCAGTACATCGACACAATCTACATCTGATTAGATCCAGAAAAGGAGTGAGGAAACTCTCCGGAAAAAGCCCCTCAAACTGTAAATAAACTCCCCTCTGCGGCTAATTTAAACCTGAAACATTGAGGAGTGTGTTTGTGTGTGTGTGAAGAGGGAGTTTCCTGGAGGAGGAGGAGGAGGAGGAGGGACTGATGGGGAGTTTCCCTCGGTTAGGGATGAAGATGCAGTGAAGAGGAGGAACATGTTAAGAGAGCGAGTGTTACAGATCCTCCCCCCACGCCACAGTCCACCTGACCCGGGCAGGAATTTGGCGTGGAGACTTGAATCTGACATCTCTGCTTGTTTCCATCCCTCCTCCTCCTCTTCTCTGACTCCTGAGGAATTCCAGCAAAGATCCCTGATCTTTTCCCCGGTGCTCACCGTTAAATATCATCTTTAATCATTTTACAAAAACAACTCTTTGGCTGCTTTCGCTGCTGAATTTGTCCTGATGTTGATCTGAGGGAGTCACACACGTGAATTATCAGGACCGAAATGTTCTGATGTTTCCATGAAAAGGTCAAAGGTCACCCTCTCCTCTGTGACCTTTTCCTCTGTCCTTCCCTAACTCATTGACTTCCTATCCTCCTGTCCTCCTTACTCCGCTTTGATTTTCCATCAGGTCCTTTCCTCTTTCTCATCCTCTTCCCTTCTTTCTGTAACGCTCTCTTCCTTTCTATTTCCTGTACTTTTCTCTTCGACTCCTTTTCTACCCAATTCCTCTTGTCTCCTCTCTCCTTGCATATTTGTCTCCTCCTCCTCCTGTCCTTCCTTCCTTCTTTCCTTCCTAGCTTCACACCTCCATTACTTTTGCAATTCCTCTCTCCTAGTCTCATCCTTCCTTCCTTCTTTCCTTCCTTGTTTTCTTTTCCTTGTCAGTTCCTTTTGTTTCTTTCTTCCTTCCTTGTTTTTTCTCCTTTCTTCCTTGTTTCTTCTCCCTTCCAGTCTATTCCTTCCTTCCTTCCTCCCTTCCCTCCTTTCTTGTGTCTTTTCTCTATCCTTGTCACTTCCTTCTTTCCTTCCTTTTTTCCTTCTTTCCTTCCTCCCTTCCTTGTTTATTGCTTCTCTCCTTGCCTCTTCTTTTCTTCCGTTCTTCTTTCCTTCCTTGTTTCTTTCTCCTTGTAAGTTCCTTCTTTTGTTTCTTCCTTCCTTCCCTGTTTCTTTCTTCTTATATCCCCCTCACTCCCTTCCTCCTTTCCTCCTTTCCTTCTTTTCTTCCTTCCTTCTTTCCTTCCCTCCTTGTTTCTTTCGTCTCTTCTTGTATCCCCCTCACTCCCTTCCTTCTTTTCTTCCTTCTTTTCTTCCTTCCTTTCTCCCTTCCTTCCTTTGTTTCTTCATTCCTTCCTTCCTTCCTTCTTTGTTTCTGTCTTCTCACCTTATCTCTGTCCTTCTTGCCCTCCTCTGTTCCCACTCATTTTTTAACTCCCTTCCACCTCCTCCCTTCTATCTCCTTTCCATAGCTCCTTACTTCTTTCCTTTCTCTTGTCCTCCCTCATCTCATTTCTTCCTCTGTCTTCTTCTCTGATGTCTACTTGTCTCCTTCCTTACTTTCTCTTGTCTCCTCTGGCCTTGTCACTGTCTCCTTCCCTTCCTCTTGAGCTCTGTTCTTGCATCCTTTTCTTTTACCTACTTTCTTTCTCCTCTCCTTGCCTCCTTTCCTTTCTCTTTTCTCCTCTCTCTTGCTTCCTCATCTCTTTCTTTCTCTGTCCTCGAACCCCGCCCCTTGTCTCGCCCTCTCTCTAGGATCTACGGATGTGTTATTGTTGTTTCTCTGAAGAAAGCTTCCTCTTTGTTTGGACTGATCCTATTGTTGATTATGAGGGTGATGCATTCACTGACCTCTGGGAAATCAGAGTTCTGCACCTCAGAGTTTTTTTTGTTTAACTCATGGAAATATCTGGAACTTTTTAATTTGATTGAAAGTCTGCCATGTTTACTGGCTTCCTGTCCACCCCACAGTGACATGGTGTGTGTGGTGTGTGTGTGTGTATGTGTGTGTGTGGCTGACGGGAGGCCTCCAAGGACAGATGTGTGCCTTCCTGTGCAGATGTTGTTGCCAGGGAAACAATGACAGGACATGGTTTAATCGCTGCGATGAACAGCTGGCGGGCCTTCCTCTGTGTGTGTGTCTGTGTGTGCGTGTGTGTGTGTGTGTGTGTGTGTGTGTGTGTTTCCCTGGGGCTCTGTGCGCAGTGACAAGTTCTTCAGTTAATCACTCTGAGCTGAGCTGTGACAGCACGGAGCCACCATGAAGACACTTTTATTTCACGCTATGAACCGGCAATTTCAGGTAATGTTTACACACTCACACACACACACACACACACACACACACCATGCAGAGACACAGGCTGTTATTACAGATTGTCTTTTGTTGGCCGTCTGCGTTCGTTTCATTTGTTGTGATTCACGCTGACTCTCCTTGGCATGGCTGTGCTCTCAGTCTGTTAATATACTTTTACAGTGTGTGTGTGTGTGTGTGTGTGTGTTTGATTTTGTCTAGCAGGATGTTGAGAGCAGATATGTAACTTTGCTTTGGCAATGGAGCAAACTTTTCTCATTTTAACCCTTTGAGCTCTCACTGCTCGCTGTTTTGCTCTTATGTTCCAGGATTTTCAAAATAAAATCTGTGACAATAAACATTTCAAATTTAAAGTCTGCAACTTTTACCAGTCTTTTAATTTGAAGGGTCCAGCTGCAAACATAGGCTAAGGTCAGCCACAAAATATAACTCATGTCTACCAAAACATTAGAGGGGAAAAGCTCCTTTTGCCAAATGAGGAATAAACTGTGGAGATGTAGGTGTGTGTTTTATCTAAGGTGTGTGTCAGGATCAGACTGTCACACACTCTTAGACTTCACCCAGAACACTCTGAAAATCAGAAACTAAGGTCTGTATTAACTGTTTATGTCACAAGCATGAAAATATATTGGTTTTAGTTCTTACAGGATGCCTTTCAAAATAAAAGTCTGGTATGACATTTCCCTGTAGGGACTCCACTTGTTATTTTGAAATGCTTTTATTTTGAAGTCATACCTGGGACTGGTATTTTGTTAAAGGAGCTACCAATATAGTTCTTTATTTGAGCGTAAAGTGAATTTCTGTTGGAAAAAAGTTGTCATATTAGTGTTAGTGTTGTTTAAAAATTAAATAACAGATTATTGGAAGTATTTCCTCTTGTGTGATCTCCTTCTGCATCCATGTCCGTGCCCCTCTCTCTGCTCAGCTGGTGGATGCAGGTTCCTCTTACCTGCAGAGTAAAGTTGCAGAGTTTCATTTCGTTCTGGTTTTCTGTTGTTGGAGAATCCGATGATCGTGTTCAGAGAGTTAAAGTGAGAGGAGATTTCCTGCAGCCTCAGATTCTGATTTAAAATGTGGGGCAGAGGAAGGAGAGGCAGTGATCATTTATTTCTTCTCCCCCGGTAGATCAGCTCACACACTCACATGTTGCATATTTATGTGTGTGTGTGTGTGTGTGTGTGTGTGTGTGAGATGTAATGAGGAGGCTCCCTCATCCTGATCAGAGGCCCGATTGGCATCAGATGAAGCTCTTTGATTTCCCCTAATGAGGGGGGAGGTAGTAGCTGCACTGTCCAACAGATCACTTTTGTGTGTGTGTGTGTGTGTGTGTGTGTGTGTGTGTAATGGACTTATTACCATGGTAACGCGGTTGGCATGGCGACAAAGTTTTTCGTCTCTCTAGATGTCCCCCCTTCCTCATACCTCTCTCTGTTTCTCCTTTCTCTTGTTTTTCTCATTCTGTCTTTTTCTCCTCTTCTTATTTTTCTCTCTCTCTGTTTGTCTGTGAACAACATAACTCAAAAAGTAACAAACAGATCTTGATAAAATTGTCAGGAAATCTTCAAACTGGTATAAGGAAGAAGTGATTAAATTTTGGAGGTGATCTGGATCACCGTCTGGATCTAGGACTTTTTTTAAGGATTCTTTATCATTGTGAGATAGGGCCGTTTTTACCATATGTGTATATAACTCCACCATAAATGGTCAAATTGCTTTGCAAAACAATTCAAGACAAGGTCACCATAATTTCTGATATATGTTAAAGTACGATCCAGATCCTGGTAATAATCTGGATACTAAGATCCAGAATATAAAATATGTGCTGGTTCATCATAATTTTCAACACTGTCAGGAAACAAATTATCGTACAAACCTGCAACTAACACTAAATTGTAGCAGACAGTCTGCTGAAAGGGAGTATAACATTAAAGAAGGACTAAAGTGTTGGTGACAATCACAATATGCTTGGTGGAAGTCTGCGCTCTCTGAGTGCTTTTCTAGTTTCTTATGTTTATGAATCATATTTGTTGTTTTAAAGTGAGCCCTGTGGGTACCTCCTCCAGGAATACTCACTTTACAGATGTTTGAACCATAGACTGTATATAGAGTGGACAGTGTGGCTCCGCCGTTTATCATTCTACAATTTAAATATTATTTTATTTATAGAGATAGACTGATATATCGGCCGGCCGATATATCGGGCCGATATTTGGACATTTGTCTCTATCGGCCATCGGTCGTATTTTCTTTTAAAAAGCCGATTTTTGATCTGTTGTATAAAATGATGCAATTTTTGATCAGGCACAAAAAAGACGAGCACCTCAAACTTGTGGAACCACTTGGATACATTACATACTTTTGTTCAAATTATATTAATAAGTTTAAATTTCTTTTTTGACATTTTAAGAAGAGTGTGAATGTTTACTACTGCTTGTTACATTGTGTGTTTACTCAGACAAAAATATTTAATTGTTTTGAAAGCTGAATAAATGTTCAGAGGACTGGACACGACTTGTTGTAATAGATTTCTTTTAGTTTCTCAGAAATTGCTGCGTTTCACAAAATTGTGATAAATATATATTTATTTAACAATCGGCCTGAATATCAAATTGGAAAAATTGGCTATGCATATCGGCATCGGCTGCCCAAATTTGGAAAGCATCAGCATCGGCATCGGCCCCCAAAAAACCCATATCGGTCAACCTCTATTTATTTAGATTTAAAACAAAGACATTAAAGTAGGAATTTAGCTCCAAAAGAAAAAAAAAATTAACAAACAAGATACGTCACAAACTTTTAAAACCACTCACCTCACTCCATCACTTCAGAGTTTCAGTTTCTTGCAGAAAGGCATCATGGGAGTTTGAGTTTCAAAGCTGGATGTGTGAAGGAGGAGATTATTTGACCTCTGGCTGAAGTCACCTGACTGCGTCTGTAAGAATAGAAACTTCATTATTTCATCTCAGCCCTGAGTCTCCTCAGTCTGCTTCGCTCTGAGTCCTCTCTGTGGATCAATTACACACATACACACCCTCATCTGCTTCCACTGAGACCTGTATGTGTGTGTATCAGTGTGTGTTTCAGTGTGTGTGCAGAGCTGAGATTGAGGATCTGGTCTTGCCAGCTCGTGAATAAATCATGACGTCCTCCCTCTGCTCCTCTTCATCAATTCTTAATGCTCCCTCTCCTCCTCCTCCATCACTTCATCACCCTCTCATCTTCTTTCTCCCCCATCCTTCCAAAAGCTCTGTGAGATTCTGTTGTTGTAGTCTGTAAATCAGTGACAGTGACTGAACTACATTACCCATAATCCCCCCGTCTGTCAGTCAAACAGCTTTTCTGTTGATGCGTTGGTAGATTCTGTAGATGGAGCTCTTTTCTTCTCTTTCAGTCACTGCTGAGGCTGTACTTAGTCTGTGTGTGTGTGTGTGTGTGTGTGTGTGTGTGTATGAGCCCATAAACTCTTTACATTAATACGTCATGGGACTGACGAAATGTCCCCGCTGTCAGATGATCGAAATACTTAAGACATATTTATTCACAATGTACAGTATGATCTGTGTTTGAGTGTGTGTGTGTGTGTGTGTGTGTGTGTGTGTGTGTGTGTGTGTGTGTGAACTCATAAACTCTTTATATTTAAACCTCTCTCAGAGTTCAACATGTTTTTGCTCCATTTGATAAATGTGTTTATAAATAAACATTTTATCCTTGACCGACTGATCTCTGACAGGTGACCGTGTGTGTGTGTGTGTGTGTGTGTGTGTGTGTGTGTGTGTGTGTGTGTGTGTTATTTGAGCCTCTCTGAAGGCCAGCGGAAATGCACTTTATGTCTCTAACCTGACAAATCCCAAGCGCGCGTGTGCTTGTGTCTCTGTGTGTGTGGGTGCTTTTGTGTGTGTGTTGGCGTGTGTGTGTGTGTGTGTGTGTGTCCTGGCCATCCGGCCTGTTAATTTGATTGCGTAACAGGCTTAGGGGGGCGCAGATTGTCTGGAATGGCACGCCGCTCGCTCAATCCGTGATAGCTGCTGCCATGGAGAAGCTTTCTGCACACACACACACACACACAAACACACACACACACACACACACACACACACACACACACACATTTATATTGACATTTAGCTGATTTTCTCACCCCCAGCGCCTCACAGTGTGAGCAGCAGAAAAATGTTTTTAAGGCAACGAACCGTTTCAGTGTCAAACACTCTCACACACTCTCATATGTTGACACACACACACACACACACACACACACACACACACACACACACACACACACACACACACACAAGGATAAGAATACATTACAACAGTCTGCTTGGTGTTATTACCCGAGTCCCTTTTGTGTCTATTTTTATTAGCAGAGTTTATAAGGGATCTGAGAGAGATGCTGGAAATGCAGCCTCACTTCTCTCTCTCTCTCACACACACACACACACACACACACACACACACACACACACACACACACACACACTCACAAACACACAGTCCTGACACTCGCCATCCATCACTGTAATAAACTTTGTCACCACCAAGTCCTCGGTCCTTTTCCAGCCAGACTTTGGTGTGAGTTTACAAAAAGACTCTGAGAAGTTGTTTTTTTGAGTAGTTCACGGTTACTTAACGCTCCATTGTGTTTTATCTGGTGTCTCATGATGTCACTTCCTGTTTGAGAAATATTCAGTAGAGATGATAGTGACACTTACCGGCCTCATCTCAAGGTATTGGTACTCGATTACCAGCAGCCAATGCTCAAAGTGAAAAAAAACTTCCGTCAAGCAAGTTCTCCTTGCCGGTAGTTGCATTGCTGCGGTTTGACAAGAAGAATGAATGGATGAACAGGGAGCAATAACAGTAAAATTGTTTTAATTTGCACTTTGGTTCATTTTTTAAAAAATTACAAAAACTTTGACAGTTTTTAGTTGTTTTTTTTTGTTAATTTTGTTGATTTATTAACAACAACTCATAAACTCAGAGAGAGTTGTTTGTGTTTTATCTTGGACTTGACGGCAGAGTAACTGATTCAAAATGATCTGTCACTGTTAATTGATGTTTTATGTATCAAAAGTACAAAAGTACAATTTTCAAATCGCAAAGGCTGCAATTAGAAAAAGAAAGTTTCATTTACGCAGACCTGGAGGAAATGAAGCAACTTGTACTCCTTTCTTAAACCCAGCAAAAGTCAATATGCTGTTTTTTCTGGCTTTATTTTTCATATTATTGTTTATACCAGGCCTCTTGTTGCTTGCTTGTTGCTAGGCGCTACCCAAGTAGCTGCCTGTTGCAGCAGCTCTCTCGTCTTTGTCCATTTCTTGTAATTTTTTCGTCTCTTTTTCGTCATCTTTGTATTTGGAGTGGATCATCACTTTGTGTGGTTCATTGTTGGTCACGGACTCCAAACTTTTTGTGGCTTCGGCGGTATTTTTTACTACTTTTCTCCTGTGTTTGTCTGGAGATCCTACATGTAACCATGGCTGCATTGTTTACATGCGAAATTAGCTGTTAGCAGCCTGTAGCATGTCAATGCTAACTAGTGTAGGGCTTGATGATTTCCCTCGAGCTGAGGAGGAGGAGGTGAGGACGACGTGCTGGTTCTCGGATGTGAGCTGGGAGGTGACGACGTGGACCTGTCCTTCCATCCATCGTTGTTGGGAACGAGGGATCTCGCTCCGGGGGATGGATGAGCTAGCTGTGCTAACCCAGCGGCATCATGTTGTTCACAGACGTGGCTGACGGAGCAGACATCGGACGCCGCGACACATCGGAGGAGCTTCGCCTGCTGTGAGCAGACAGGATCCAGGAGACAGAGACTGAACAGACTGCTGGGGAGGCTCAGTCCTGGACCCTGTGGAGGTGGAGACTGGCTGGGCTGGAGAGTGGTGGACGAGTGGTGGACGGGATGTCGTCATCTAATTTCTTATGGACATTTTTGCACTTTCTATACTCTTTCTTACTTTTGTTTTCTTAAATGCTGTGGTGACTCCTGAATTTCCCCTCGGGGATAAATAAAGTATTTTCTATTCTATTCTATTCTATTCTATTGTTCTGCAGCTTTGTTCCTTTCTCTGATTTTATTTAAGGTAATTAATGATGGTTATATTGCACGTCAACAAGACTGTAAGTTAAATCAATCTGTCAATATTCGACTGTGATTGTGATAGTCAAATAAAGACATGTTATTCGAATCAAATCATACATCAACTCATGCATCAATTCATCTCATTTCATCATAACATCTAGGCCTGGCCTCCAGGAAAGAATTGTTTAAATGTTTACATAAACGTCACCCCAACAAAAATCACAAGCTAAATCACAATCGCAATATTGGTCCAAAAAAATCGCAATTAGATTATTTTCCAAAATCGTTCAGCCCTACTATCGAACATCCCTAATGATGAGTCACTTAGTTTTGGAGCTTTTTAAAATATTTCGTAGCTGCCCCTTTTTTCGAAAAAGAAACTCCACCCGATATCTTCAAATGTGGCGTGAACATCCGCTCTCCGGATGCTCACGCCACATCTCTTAAAGTCCCGGTCAAAGGCCAAGTTCTCTGTGACACTTAATGAAGCTTTATGAAGCCATTACACATGTCTATAACAAGATAAACGGTAAAGTGATGCCTTTTTGCTTCTAAGGGTCAAATTTCAACCTTTAAAGTGCATCATAATGCTATATTACGACACTTAAACTGCCATCGTCCTGGTTTCATTTTCATTAGTGACTTTCGGGTATGTCTTTCTTCAAATTTGATTCATGAAGGGGAATTAGGAAGATTGTTTTAGGAAGCGATCTAAAATCTTTTCCCGCTCTTTTTATATATTTTTTTAAATTCAAACTAGTTCCGTAGAAGCAGTTGATACATTCCGGAATGTTACAAACAAAGAAGGAAAGAGATTCCGGAATGTGCACACAGGGAATACACACTGCAAAAAACTGAAACTTTATCAAGTGTTTTTGTCTTATTTTAAGTAAAAATTGTCTTGTTATACCTGATATGATCCGCATTCAACTGGCCAGTCCAGAAAAATGTCTTGTTTTAAGTTATTTAATAATGAAAATTAGGACTGAAAAGCGTCTTACAAGTGAAAAATCTGCCAATGGAACAAGAAAAATTGCTAAAAAATTGCTTGAAGCTAGAAAAATGTCCTAATACAAAAAACTTTTCTCTTGTTCCATTGGTAGATTTTTTTCACTTGTTACCAGCAATTTAGACCTCATTTTTTGTCTTTGAATAACTTGAAATAAGACTTTTTTTTGGACTGGTCAAGCAAATATGGTTCATACTAAGTCATTCATACTAAAAAGACATTTTTTATTAAAAACAATACAAAAGCACTTGAAAATATTTCAGTTTTTTTCCAGTGCAGGCAGCTCGTATGATCCATATGTCGTCTAATCATTTCACTTGATCGCACAGATTTATCATCTCTCAGTTATAACCAAAAAGTCCTACAATAGATAACGTACTCTGGCTCTAACTTTTGTCTCAATGTGAACATCCCTAGAGACAACATTTTTATCATGCCACCGGTGTTCTGTTGAATTTTGCTGCTTTGTTGTAAAATGCTTAGTGTGAATCAGTAGCTGATGATAGTTTTATTTGTCATTGCACATGTTTCAGAGCAACAAATTACCTTTCGGTTTCATCCCGTCCAAACTTTATTGTAACACCTGGAATTCCAGAGCTGTTTGGTTATTTCTAAAGGTTCGTGCAGCATGAATGTACACAACTAGAAGAATATGTTTTTTTAATTTTGGGGAGCTTAATGACCTATTTTCTTCAGCTTATGCACAGCAAAGTTTTTTACGAGTGTTTTATGTTAGCTAACGGGCTCCACAACAAGAACATTAAGCTAAAGAGACGACACGATGTGTTCAGCCACAGGCGACGTTCCCTTTCACAGAGTTGTTCGTCAGCCTTGCAGCACTCCTTGTCTTTTTGTTACCCCCACTTTAACCCTCACTCCTGTGTGTGAGTGTGTGTGTGTATGTGACTGGAAACCAGTGCACACACAGCGCAGGCGACAACAGGTGGAGGTAATCCAAGAAATGTCATGCATCCTGTTGACCGCGCCGGCATTGTGTACATTGTGTTTGTGTGCTGTGATGGGGGTCTGTGTGACAGGTGGAGGATTTCAAGCGGGGTCTGTCTCAGCCCTCATTGTGTCCGTGTTGGAGTGTGTGTCGGTGTGCTGGCTGTGGGTTTAGGGATTAATTGGTTTGTGTCTTTGCGTCATTGTGTGCCAGGAAACTCTTGTTTTTCTAAGTTTAAGTACAATTTTATAATGATGAATGCAGCTTTCAGTCTCATAACCAGCATGGGAGGTAAATAGATCATACTTGGGGGTAGGGCTGAACAATTTATCGTTTTCAGATCAAAATCCCAATTTTAGACAATGCAATTTTGAGATCGCCAAAGCAGCAATTTTTTGCAGCGCTCCTGACTGACTCAGGATCTGTTGTGTCAAGTGTTATACACATTCTGTTTTACAAATTTGTAGACAATCTATTTGTTAAAAGTGCTGGTAAGCAGGTCAACAACACAAAGCCTCTGTTTAGGAGTAGAAGTTGATGAAAACAGGTTATTTATCATCACTATTGATGATTAAAAAATCGTGAATTGCAATATCTGCCAGAAAAATTAGATCTTTTCCTAAAATCGTTCAGCCCTACATGTGAATATCCCAAAGCTTGATTTGAAGAAAATCGTGAATCGAATTGAAATCACAATATCTGCCAGAAAAATCGCAATTCAATCTTTTCTTAAAATCGTTCAGCCCTACTTGGGGGCCGTTTACACAACAACGGTTTTAAGGTGAAACGCGAAAGTTTTGTTGCGTTTCAGCCTTGCGTTTACACGGAAATGGCGTTTCAGCCGACCTAAAACGCAAACTTTTGAAAACGGCCTCCACAGTGGGATTTTTCTGAAACGCTGCCGACACCGTTGCCGTGTAAACAGGTGTTTTCAGCGGAAACGCTGACGTCACACTCTGCCTCGCGGGCGTGCATACAACAGGACAACAGAACAGTACCGTTGGTACGATAGTCGCAAACTACAGTGTTGTGCTTGTGCTGCTCAATCTGATGTATTTGCTAACTGTCTTTCAACAAAATGAGCATCTGTTGCTCCACTTTAACTTAGTATTCCCCAATACACCAGATGATCAGCTCAACTCTACTTTGGTGGAGATCTCCCAAAGCAGCTTCTGGACAAGACAGTTATAGCACCACCTACAGGCCTGGCATGCTTACTACAGCGTTTTCAGTCCCTCAGGGTTTTCGTGTGATTGCATTTTTTTTTTCACTGCTTTTTAGCGTTTTCAGATGAAGTGTTGTTGTGTAAACGGGGTCTACTCATGACTTCTAAACCACATCAACTTCACTATTTAAGTCACGTAAAAACAGCGATGACCAGAACTTCACTTGGTGGGTAAAGTCACTCTTCAGACTGATAAAACTGTCTCTACGTCCCTAAAAATTACGATCAAGCCTTCAAACTAAATATTCATCTTGTCTTTGATGGCTAATTCCTGACCAGATTTTCAGAATAAAAGTGTTTGACTGGGAAAAAAGCAACAATACTACAAAGCAAATGCTCGCAAATTTGTCATCCGCATCAATAAGTAACCTCTGGAGTTGTTTGCATTAAACCAAGGAGACGGACTGCACGGTTTAGGTAAACATATCATACGTGAAATTTTATTTTGAAGGTTTTTAAACAATTGGTTGGCAGCAGAGTTCGTTAGTTTCCCTGTAATGTGCAGCATTAGGAGCCTTTTTTTCCCCACAGTGGCCGCCATAAGAGTGTGATGTCACGTAAAATAATAAACCGTGCTTGTTGCTGTTGGTCTTTTTTTGTAAGGCTGAAGAATCCCAAATAAAGAAAAAACTCACACTACATCTTCACGAGGATTCACCCACACTAGTGTTTACTAATAACTCACTTTTTGGCAGCTTAAAGACAAAACAAGAGAAAACTGCGATCTGATTAAAAACAGACTGATAATGTTTTTATGGATCTCTTGGATGAGAATTTGCTTGTTGAAGTTATTCCTGCAAACCTGCGTGGGTGTGTGTGAAATGAAGGAGTGTGTCTTGGTCCTCGTGGTGTTAACTCATTGGTCGGACGGTTATGTGAGCGTGGAGTTGACGGGGATCTCCAGGACACCTGATGGAAACACTGGGTGGAGGGTTACAGCTGCATGTCAGTGGAGCGGCGGGGGAGGGGGGAGTTCAAGGGGGATCCCACTTCCCATCCTGATTTGGACTCACCCCCCCCTTCCTCCCCTCCTCTTCCTCTGGGTATCCCCCTCTCACTGACTCACAGGCTTGTTTGCGTGTCCCAGTCCAAGTCGTCTCTCCTCACAACAACTCAGAGTTTCAGGGAGTGATGACACGCTGCGCGGCGGAGGCCAAACCGGCGTGTGTGAGCGCCTTAACTGGGCTTGTCAGGGCGCTGAGGAGCAGGCTGAAGGCGCTCAGACGTCTGCTGATGCTCGCGGGGACGGAGGGTGACAGTCGGGGAGCAGAGCAGACCTTTGATGGCGGGCGGTTAAAGGGGAGGAATGAGGGGACGGTTTTAGGCTGCTGTGGACCGTCTGAACACCCCAGCTTGGCTGTGAGTAGTCCTGAGCATGTGTGCGACTTACTGGTTTCTCTTTGCAAGCCAAAACAAGAACAAAAAGTTTTTTTATTCTGCTTTCATAACTGGGAAATTTGATTTAAAACTGTCAAATCATATTTTGAACCTGATGTTTACTGAAAGGTCGGCAGAGATCTGGCTGCTGATAGAAACTTGTGTTTTGCAGCAAAATAACCGCATTCACAACAACTTTACGCAACTGCTACAAGGAGCAACTACCTGGTTTTTGTTTCTTTTTTAAGAATCAAAAGTATTTTATGAAATTTTTTGTCTAAATTAAAAAAAGGACAGCCGTAAAGTGATGGAAAATGTGGAGAGCAGGGAAAGTCATGGACTAAAGTCTTGGACCAGGGGCCGCTCTTTACATGGGGCGCACTTTAACTTTTTTCAAAATGACCAGAAAAGTAGTTTCCTTTGATTTCTCAGGTAGTAGGAGTAAAAAAAAAAAGAAAAAACACACTGTATTGAAAAAATGAAATGAAACATTTTCAGTTCCACTCTTTCGTTTTCATTAGCTGCACTCACCCCCCCTTTTTTTTTTTTTTAGCTCTGAATTAGTTAAAATCTTCAAACTATTTCAGGAGGTTGAAAACAAAAAAATAAGTTTGATATTAAAAGTCAGTGTTTTAGCAACACTTTTTTATTATTTTATTTTTATTTTTTTTACTTTATTTTTTTCAATCAGAGTCAAAACTCAGCATTTATCAAATTAAATTGTCTCAAATAACAATAGTAATGAAAACAGTGCAAACAACCAAAAAATAAAAAATAAATAAAAAAATACATATACACACATACATACACACAAACGTATATATATATATATATATATATATATATATATATATATATATATATATATATATATATATATATATATATATATATATATATATATAAAAACACTGTGGAGGAAATATACATATGTATACATATACACATTTGATAGATCGGCTTATTTACTGTATTTGATCCGTTTTATATTTAGTCCTTTAGTAGTTCATTGTTTTCCCTAATTGGTTATTTCTTTATTAAAGAAAAATGAAATACCACGAAATGTCTATTTTAATTTCATCTGAAATTTTGCTAGCAAGGACTATGACTAAATCTGTTGGTTTTTTTTTTTTTTTTTTTTGTTATTTTCTGTACTTCTTGTATTGTAGTTATCTATTTTTTAATATCTGGTGAATTTTATTTTTTCCAGTCCTTAGTAATCATTTTTATTGCTGTGACTCTCAAAATTTAAAATAAATATTTTTTAACTGGACTTTATATTACTGGTATCTTCCCTAGTAATACATTTATTGGTTTTAGTTCCAATGTCATCCCAATTTTGTTTTTAAGATTCTAATAACTTATTTCCAATATGTCTGAATTATTGTACATGTATAAAAAATATGTAAGTAATCTGCGTTGTCCTCCCCACAATTCCTCCTGCATTTTGAGTTCATACCCTTAAGCAACACTTTTTTAGAGTTATCACAAGCAGAGCAGCAGCAAACGTTAGCTTAGCGCAGGAAACTGTGGCCGTGTCAGTCATTTTATCCCAACTACACCTAATTTGGAATACACCCTAGTGAAAAGCAAATAAATAAAATATGTTGAAGTATTTATTATCCTGATACCTGAGAGGTACTTCAGAATAAAGAGTACCTGAACTTGAATCCTGAATAAAATCTGGTACATACACATTTTTGTCTCTGGACTCAGGTCAGACCGCCTCGTGAAGGATCTCCTCAGATCTTCCCTATTTTTTACTGCTTGAGTTGGATTTCAGAAAGGTGTTTATGTTTGTGCGATCAGCTGATGGTGAGCTGTTACTTCAGGACGCAGATGGCGCACAGACTTTTAATGTCGGTTTATTTTCCTGTTTATTCTGGAAACAGCAGTTTGAGTCTCTGAGTTCGGCTTTAGGATCACTGAAGTGTGCTGCAGAGCAACAACACACTGTTTGTGTGATATACAAGCTGTCTGTGTGTGTGTGTGTCTGTGTGTGTGTGTGTGAGAGAAGTCAGGGGATTCACATTACCAGCACCCTCGTCCTGTAACTCTGACGTGTCCCAGGACATTTACTGTGAAACTCACACCACAGGACTGGACCAGATTGACAACCTATAAGGCTTTACTGCTTTAAGTTTTTCTTGAGACATCATCCTCTACAAAGGACAGTCTACAGTACAGTCCCCAAACCTCGAGTCCAATCCATAATTAAAAAATCAGAGTTGAGTCACCAGAGCAGAATCGAAGTCAGGTCAAAGTTGAGTTCCCATGATCTGAATCCAAGTCCAGGTCAGATCTTTAGTCCTTAGTGTTCACGTCCAAGTCACTGAAAAAATCTGGTTTTGGTAGTACAGGTCAAGTCTCAGTTGGTCGTTTGTCCAAGTCAAGTGTCGAGTTCTCAGTGTTAAGGTCTGAGTCAAGTCAGAGTCACCAGAGGACAATTAAAGTCAAGTCCTGTTTAATCTTCTATACCTGAGTCAAAAGCCTTGTTTCCACCAAGTGGTTCAGTTCAGTTTGTCTCGGCACGGTTTGCATTTTACAGTGTTTCCACTGACTAATCCCAGGACAGATCAGACTTTTTGGGAACCTTCCATAATGGGGCCAGACTAAACCGATCTGATCCCGAAAGGTGGAGCTACAACACTGCAGACCGTTGATTGGTCGAAAGAATCGCCACTTCCTGTGAAACAGCTGCTGCTGTATTTCTCCTGGCGGCACAGCGTCTTCTCTGAAAAAAAGCTTGATTGCGCCTTGTAAAAAAAATCCACATGCCAATCACAAAGAAGACAAAGTGCTGCATGTTTTCTTCTTCGTTGGATTTATTAGCAGGGTACAACCATAGACTGTAAAAAAAATGGACGTCTGCTTGCTCGGCTCAAAGTGAGGTCTCCACAAAAACTGCTCCCCCTGGTGGCTGGCTGCAGTATAGGTTTTAAAAAATACGGCTTTCCAGCCATTCCAGATGGGCTGTGGTCAAACTTTAAAAAATTATTACACCTCATAGAAATGTTTCTCACCTCTGATTGTTGTGGTGATTTGAAGATATCATTTGGCTGTCTTGTATTCAAGTTCTCTTTTTTCTGAAAAGTTTCGTTTTCATTAGTTATACAAGGTTAAAAATGAGGTTTGATGTAACGTTAAACAACAATGGACAGCTGCCATTTTTTTCAGGGATTGTAAAATATGTCGGGAGGTAGAGTCAGGAAGTGATTAGACTCTCGAAAGAAAGAAATATATATATTATTTTTGTCACCCAGCTCCACTCAGATTCTCCCAGAATCCCTCATCGGTGTGCTCTGAGATGACGGTATTGTGGCTTCAAAACTGTAGAATGATAAATCCCGGAGCCACACTGTCCACTCTATATACAGTCTATGTGTACACCGTGTGGCACTGCTATGGCGTCATGCTATTATTTAACTGACGCAGCTATTGGCATCTGGCTTACATGCCACCTGCCACAAGGGGGCAGGGTTGGCCAAGCCAACCTGTACCAAACCGTACTGATCTAAACTGGACCGCTTGGTGGAAACAGGGCCGAAGACTGGAGACGTCTAGTCTAAGTTCCCAGGAAAATATCAGTAAGTAAGTAACTAAGTCATGTCTCAGGTCTCTGCATCAAGTTTAAGACAAGTCAACAGAAAAGAGTGAGTGTTGAGAAGTCATGATCCAAATCAAGTCTGAGTCGAGTGAGAGGCACCATTAATGAAACCCGGTCGATCGTCAGAGTCAAGTTTTCAGTTTTCTGTGTTCAAATCATTGAGTCTCTGAATAAGAATCTGGATCCAATTGAGAGATTATCAAATTATTTACACTAACTTCAAAAGTCTTCATCAGAGTCTTTCCACCTACCCTGAGTCTTAATGTTGTCAACTCTGAGTCACGAGTGCTCCAGGTCAGGTTGAGAAAAGCATTGTTAGTAAATATTGAGCATTTTATTTCTCAGAAAGAGTTATCTGTTGTTTTATCAACGCTGTCTTTATGTTAAAGTTTGTCCGTGGACTGAAAATGTGAGTCTTTACGTCATGACTCTGACTCCTCCAGCAGCCGGAGCAGACTCAGACTCAGACTCTGTTGATTTCCCTACAGAGCAGAGATTTAATCGTGTGCAGTGTTATGTTAATGTGATCTGATGTGTGTAATGTGTCCGTCGGGAGGTCTGCTGCCGTGTGTAACAACATCAGGCTGATTCACTCTGCGTGTACGGCCTCATAATCTGATCTGATGGAGGACAGGTGATGTCTCGGGGCTGCTGTGCTGCGTCTCTTCCAGCTGTTTCAGACAGAGCTCTGTGAGGAGTGTGTTTAAAGTTATTACTCTGCAAATATTCCTGGATTTTATCTGATCTTTAGGGATTAAAAAACAATTTCCTCGTGAAGCTTATTTGGGGAAAGGGTTGCAGAAATCGAGTTAAGCCAAATTTAATCTCATGATGCCTGATTATTTTTGCATTACTCCAAGAAATGATGTGTGTAACAAGCTAAATCAGATGTGTGCGTGCATGTGTGTGTATGGGTGCATCAGGTGTACCTGCATGTTATTTTGTGTCCATGTGTGTGTTTTTGTGTGTGTGTGGGGGGAGCACAGGTGCAGGGTTGCAGTTTTAATCCTGTGATTAAGAGGTGCTACATGAGCATCCTGTCGCTTCGGCTCTGATCCTCCATCTGTAGTCTGACTCACACACACGCACACACACACGCACACACACATGTTTCTGAAATGGCCACATTCCTAAACTCGTCATCTTTTCAGAAATCTATTTTCTCGGTCGGCAGAGCCCAGGCTGTGTTTCTGTTTTGTGATCAGCTGTTTGCTGTTTTTTGAGGTGTTGCGAGCTGCGTTCAGATTCGTTTTGACAGAGCGACTAATTTACAAACAGCGTGATGTTTCGTGTTTGTCGCTTTTGATATGCAGTGCTGACGGCATGTCTCTGTGTTTGTGCAGCTGAGAAGAACACTGGGAAATGTTTTAAGGAAGGGCTACATGAGATGAAGCTGAAACCTCCACCCTTCAGTTTTTGCTGTAGGTGTTATAAATATTATTTGATCACAGCAGACGTAAAAACATCAACACCAGGGAGCTCTCAAACAGAACCAGTGATGGGTTCCTGATGCTCTGCAGGAGCTTCAGATAAATAACAGTAAAACACTCCTTCCTTCCAGACTCTGTTTACTACGACCAAACATTTGTTGCTGCTTTGGCTCCAGACAGATGAAGTGTTTGATCTTCAGCTGATGCTGAGAGTGATTCAGTTTCCTGCTGCTTAACTTTACATTTAAAGGCTCACGCTGTGATGTTCAAAGAAAAAAAAATCAAACATTCATAAAGTGAACTGTTAAAGAATGATTCACACTTTGTTTCTTGGTAAAGTATAAAATACTGAGCATCTCAGCTCCTCCTTTTGTCCTCTGTCTGAACTCTGGGAGTCTTTGCTGTTGCTCCTATATATAAGAGTTGAAAAGTGCTTTCCCTGCTTTGACTTATCATGAATGCACAGGAAAAAACAGGAAGTTGTGCTCTACCTGCCTTGGCTTTTCATAAATATTCACAAAGAAGTCTTTGCTGCTGCTCTCCCTGCCTTAGTTTTTCATAAATGTACACAAGAGAGTCAACAGATGTGCTCCTCGTGCCTTCGATGTTTATGCAAGCACAGGAAAAAACATGTGGTTGTGCTCTTCCTGCTTTGACTTTTCATGTGTACAATTGAACAACAAATGAGGTGTGCTCCCCCTGCCTACATTTCATATGTGGCCATAGAAGAGAGTTGAAAAGTGCTTTCCCTGCTTTGACTAATCATGAATACACAGGAAAAAACAGGAAGTTGTGCTCTACCTGCCTTGGCTTTCATAAATGTACACAGAGGAGTCTTTGCTGCTGCTCTCTCTGCCTTGATTTTTCAAAAGTGTACATGAGACTGACAACAGATATGCTCTTCCTGCCTTAGCTGTTTGTGTATGCACAGGAAAAAAATAGGTATTTGTGCTCTTTATGCCATGGCTTTTCATGTATACAAGTGAACCAGATATAAGGTGTGCTCTCCCTGCTTTCAAATTCCATATATGGGCATAATGGAGAATTTTAAAGTGCTTTCCCTGCCTTGACTTTTCATGAATGCATTGAAAAAAAAACAGGGAGTTGTCAAAAATTTACATAAAAGAGATGTAAGGTTTGCTCTCCCTGCCTTGACTTTTCATGTCAGTACATGAAAAAGAGGGAAGGTGTGCTCTCCCTGCCTTGGCTTTTTAAATGTGCGTGAACATATAAGAGGAAGTGTGCTCTCCCTGCCTTTCTTTTCTAAGTTAGTTTATTAAAAAGAGAGAAGGTGTGCTCTTTTTTTTACTTTTTTCTTGCATGCTCATAAACAAGGGGGGTTGTACTCTCCCTGCCTTCACATTCCATATAAGTGCATAAAATAGAGTTTCAAAGTGCTTTTCTTGCCTTGACTTTTCATGAATACACAGAAAAAAAACAGGTAGTTGTGCTCTTCCTGCCATGACTTTTCATGTATACAAATAAATTATGAGGTGTGCCCTCCTTGTCTTCACATTTCATATATATGCATATAAGAGAGGATTGAAAAGTGCTCTTCCTGCCTTGACTTTTTTTGAATGCACAAGAAAAGTACACTGGAAGTTTTCATAAATGTACATAAAAGAGACCTTAGGTTTTCTCTCCCTGCCTTTACTTTTCAGAAATGTACATGAAGGAGACAACCCGTGTGCTCTCCCTGCCTTAGCTTTGTATATGTATGCAAACATTAAAGAGGAGGTGTGCTCTCCCTGCCTTTCATTTCCATGTTAACACATAAAAGAGAGGGGAGATGTGCTCTGTTTCCTTTGGCTTTAGTTGTATGTACATGAACAAGAAATGTCGTGCTCTCCCTGCCTTTTGGTTTTTATGTATGGACATACTATAAAATGGAGATGTGCTCTTCCCACCTTAGCTTTAGTATGTGGAGGCACAAGGAGCTCCCAGAACAGAGCCATACCACCAAATATGAATCATTGTATGCCAATGGTGATTAGTTAAAGTTATGATATCCTTTATGTTGTGAATGAATATTATTTGAGGTGAACTTTTAAAACCAGTACGTCTACGTATCAGGGTGATATTTTAAAGTGAAGTGTTTCTGCTTTAATTAAGTCGAGCATCCTAATTTCCTCCTCACTCCTGCTCGTGTGACTGCAGCTCCTCCCTCTTCTGTCAGAGCTCCTGAGCGAGAGGGAGAAGTGCAAACCAGAGAGGAGAGGTGAGAACGGTCCAAGTAAAGATAGAAAGAGAGGAAGGAGGAGGGATCCAGGGGAAGGAAAGGAGGGAGGGAGGAACTCTCTGAGGGAGAGAGAAAATGGGCAAGAGAGGTAGACACAGAGTGAGTAAGGGAGGGGGAGGAAGGAGTGTCAGGGACGATCAGGAGCCGGCTGCATCCTGTAGCCTCGCAGTCGATGCTCAGGAGCATGTTAGCACCACAGAGCCTCATCCGCAGCAGGGACTACAGGACCCACAATGCACTGGGATACTCATCAGCCAACAGGTCACCCACCTGGGACACACAGGTACAGAGCAAAGGGGGGAGTGGAGGAGAAGAGACTGAGAGGGGTGAGAGAAGAGGAGGAGGAGTGAAGGTTGGGGAGAGAAGAGGAAAGTGGTGCAGCCAGAGAGGATGATGGGAAATGTGTTTGCCTGTTTACCTGTTCAAACTCAACATCCTGAGCACACAGAGAGGAGCAGGAGAGGATGCTGAGGAGAGATCAGGGAGGGATGGAGTTCCTCAGCACACACACACACACACACACACACACACACACACACACACACATACACACACACACACACACACACACACACACACACACACACACACACACACACACACACACACACACTCAGTCACACACACACACCCTCTCACAGTATGGTATTATTAGTCACTCAGCTACAGCAGGGGAGCAGGTATTGGGGGTGGATCCATGACAACTGTGCATCCTTAATGTGTGTATGTGTGTGTCCTGTTTAGAGGGTGTGTGTGTGTGTGTGTGTGTGTGTTGTGATTTCCCACTGAGCAGAATGTTCAGGAACCCTGCTCAACCTGTCGTGTGATTCACCGAGATATGAGGAAGACCAGACCGACGGAAAACAAAATCATCTCACGTCCGTGTTGTTGTTGTTTACCTCTGGTTAAACCTGCTGTAACTGACGCTTTACGCTTTACTACATTTCCCAGAATGCCTTTTAGAAATGACACCGCCCACAGAACATGCCTGAACTTGCTCCTTTCAGCTGTTGTATTGTTTAAACCTCAGGAGAAAGGAAAAGTTGTAGCTCGGTAAAAATAACACTCGTATTACTCACTCAGTCCCCACCCTGCTGTGTAGCTCAGTCTGCAATGCATTCTGGTCTTTAGAGGCTAATTCTGCTGCATGGAGAAGGTGTAAAGAATGTGTTGTGTAGTGCTCTTCAGTGTGTGGATCCAGGTCAAAGTTGATGAAAAGATCAAAGGTTCACAGAGGGGTAACAACTGAAAAACAGTTATTTCATCAGGACTGCACTTACCTCATGATTGGCTCAGAGTTTTTACTGATAAGTGGCTCCATCGATTTAAAGGTCTAGACCCCGGGGTACGAGAAAATCCTCTTTTCTGATGTAAATAAGAGAGAATGTCTCAAATTTGGTTCAATGTTAGAGTGTACAGGTACATAAAACCATACATAACCACCCCAGCTCTTTCTTTTCTGCTACATCTGACTTTATAAATGTCATAAATTCAAACTTGGATGCTAACTCTGTTCTGTACCCTGGGTGTCTTCAGCGCTGCTCCCCCTACCTTGGTCTCCATGTATGCCCATAAAAGTGATAAAACTTTGTCTCTCTTCGCCTTGGCTTTTTATACATACACAAATATGAGAGGCAGTGTGCTCTCCCTGCCTTGACTTTTTATACATACACAAGTATTAGAGGGGTAGTGTGCTTACCCTGCATTTGCTTTTTATACATATTCAAATATTAGAGAAGTAGTGTCATTCCCTGCCATTGCTTTTATACATTCACAAATAAAAGAGAAGCAGTGTGCTCAACCTGCCTTTTCTTTTCATACATACACACATATTAGTAAGGCAGTGTGCTCTCCCTGCCTTCACTTTAATGTTTCCACATAAAAATGAGAGATGGGCTGTCCCTGCTTTTGCCTCATGGTTGATTTGAAAAAGAGAGGAAGTGTGCTCGGCTTGCCTTAGCTTTTTATGCAAACACAAATAAAAGTGAGGTAGTGTGCTCTCCCTGCTCTCCCTCCCTTAGCTTATTTAAGCTCATGAAAAAGAGGGGAGATGTGCTCTCCCTGCTTTCACTTTTGTGGTTTACTTGAAAGAGAGAGGCAGTGTGCTCTCCCTGCCATAGCTTATTGTACAAACACAAGTATTAGAGAGGAAGTGTGCTCCCTCGCCCTCCCTTTAATGTTTCCACATGAAAAAGAGAGAAGATGGACTGTCCCTGCTTTAGCTTTCATGGTTTATTTGAAAAAAAGACCAGATTCGCTCCCCCTGCCTTAGCTTTTTATACATACACAAATATTCGTGAGGCAGTGTGCTCTCCTTGCCTTTTCTTTTTATGTATGCACATGAAAGAAAGCGATGATGTGCTCTCCCTGCTTAACTTTTGTGGTTTACTTGAAAAAAAGAGCTAGTGTGCTCTTCCTGCCTTAGCTTTTTATACACACAAAAATATATTTGAGGCAGTGTGCTCTTCCTGCCTTTGCTTTTATGTATGCACATGAAAGAGAGGGGAGATGTGCTCTCCCTGCTTTAACTTTTATGGTTTATTTGAAAAAAAGAGGAAGTGTGCTCTCCCTGCCCTCCTTTAAATGCTTCCACATGAGAAAGAGAGGAGATGGGCTGTCCCTGCTTTGGCTTTCATGGTTGATTTGAAAAAGAGAGAAAGTGTGCTCAGCTTGCCTTAGCTTGATATACATACACAAATATTTGTGAGGCAGTGTGCTCTCCTTGCCTTTTCTTTTTATGTATGCACATGAAAGATAGGGGAGATGTGCTCTCCCTGCTTTATCTTTTATTGTTTACTTGAAAAGAGAGGAAGTGTGCTCTCCCTGCCTTGCCCTTGGCATTCCACTTGGAATTTAGAAGAGCAGAGCCTCCTATAAACGAGCCAAACTCATCAAAACTTTTTACAAGTTTTGCCACATTTAATAAGTTTTTTTCCACGTGTGAAATCACCAAACTTATACTCAGACTGTAAAGTTGTCTTTTCTGATTCTTCGACATGATTTCTGCTGTGAAAGTCCGGGGTCATTTTTTTGCCTTTGTTAACAGGACAGCTGAAGAGAGACAGGAAGTGTGTGGGGCAGAGAGGGGGGAAGGCGAGCAGCAAAGGGTCATGGCTTTGGGTTGAAGAAGCGACTGCTGCGACAGAGACTACAGCCTCTGTATTAGAGGTCATAGAGTGAACTACGAGTGCCCCCTTCACCTCTTCGATAATAACTGTTATTGTTAACTGTTTTGTGTCTTACAGGATGACGTACCGATCAAAGAGATCAACATCACAAATCATGTGAAGGAGGGATCAGAGAAGGCGGACCCACGACAGTTTGAGCTACGCAAAGTCCTGGGACAGGGCTCCTTCGGCAAGGTACCTATGTGTGTGTGTGTGTGTTGGTGTATTTTCAGAGCTAGTGTGAGTGGGCTCAAGTGTGTGCGTAAGCGTGGGCTTCATTTCCTCTCAAATCCCTGTAATGCTTCCCGAGTGGCTGTGTTTGAGAGCTCGTTGCCTCAGAGACGGCAGGCTGAGGGTCCTTCACCGTCGCACTCATCGTCTTTATGAATGAGAGGCATGTTAAAGTGTGTGTGTGTGAGTGTGTATGTACTTATCTACATGTCTTTGACTGAGGAAAATTGGCTGATACAAACAAACAAACCATCAGAACTGAAATTCAGATAAAAATACTCACTGACACTCAGGAGTGTGTCCAGATGTTTCAGCTGAAATGGAAAGATGTGTCTGTTTCTTATCCTGTCCTATCTACATTAATTAAATCTTTAAATGTAGCATATCATTTAACTCTGATAAGCTCACCAAAGTTAGAGAGGATGTTCTGTTTTTCTTTACTTTGAACATGGATGTAAAGGAAGAAAGGCTTGACGTTTAGCTAGCAAATCAAAGCAACCTATTGTAAAAATAGCATTAGGTCTGGAATGAGGTTATCACAGGATCTTCTAACTGGTTCTTGACACATTTAAGGGTTGGGCCTCAAACACAAGGTTTGTCCATTGCTCCGCCCCTTTTTTTTGGAGCTATAAACCACGTAAAGATACTATGGAGGCACCAGAAGGACAGACAACAGCCTGAAAATGCACAATACCCCCTCTTTAAGGACTCAAGTGGATTAGATTGGATTAAATATTACCTAAAACAAGAAAACATGCTTCAATAAAATGCAAACCTGCTTCAACACAGTGTTGATTTCTATTTAAGCCCCGCCTCAGACAGAGCAAACAGCCAATCAGAGTGTTACTTACTCACTAAACACTCACATTTTAGCTTAATGAATCTGCCACTGACCTAACTGTGAACTCTGTATTTTTGTGTGTTTGCAGGTGTTTCTGGTGAGGAAGGTCACAGGACCAGATGCTGGTCAGCTGTATGCAATGAAAGTCTTGAAGAAAGCCACACTTAAAGGTATGAAAACACTGTTAAGACTGTTTCATGTGGGGAAATTTCTAGAAAATCTCAGGACAGTCCAACCCCTTAAGCTTTTCTTTTACACATGTCCACACAGTTTGAAGTTATACCCATAACACGGTGTAACAGAAGACAGAAGCTGAGGTAGTCACCTTTATAATGTGTGTCTCATTGACCTATTTTTCAGGCTGTCCGTAAATTTTTTAAAGGTCCCATATTCTGCTTCTTTTCTGCAGTTTAATAAGGATCACTGATGTCTTCATGAAATGGTAGTAACATGTTTTGGTCCAAAAAGCCAATAAATCAAGCACAGCAGCATTGTTTCCAGGCTCTCATAGCCCCTCTGTTCAGAACGCTCTGATTTAGTGGGCGTGGCCTTCATATGTAAATGAGCCACCGCTGATACCGCCCAGCTCTTCAGCGTCACTGAGAGCGGCACCACGAGCTCCGAGTGAACAATGTTTAGAAAACAGCAAAGCTCGTTTACCATAACATTACAGGCTAAAACAACAGGCTAACCGCAGCTAAAGTTAGCATCCTGAAGCTAACACAGAGACAGGGGGGACACTGAGCAAAAGCCCTATCATCTGCTCCACAGCACTCAGCATTTAAAATACTCACATTTCCAGGGTCCTAGGTTTGTTGGTGGATGGTTGGTAATGCGCCTGGATTCAGGACCAGTCTATTGGCTAGCCCTCTGTTGGACTGTCCAAAGTTGGAAAAGCAGTTGGCCGTGAAGTGACTAGCACACACATGCACAGTTTTACTGAGTGTAGCTGGAACATTTCCTTGATAAATGAACTCTAGACACTTAGTCTGTCTTCTTCTGAGATGGGAAGCTTCTGCATGGAACTATGTGGCTGTTTACAGCCAAAAACAGAGCAGTGATGGCTCTTCAACTTTGGCGTTCTCCTCCCCGTTGCTGGAAAGGATTTTTCTCCAGAAGCGGGGAGGGGGTTATGGGGTATCCGCTCCAGTGGACCGGTCAGGTCAGACTTGCTCCTGATTGGTCAAAAAAGGGAATTGCTGACGTCGGCAAATCCCCAAAATCCAAACAGCTCGTTTTAGGTCAGGATTTTACATTCACAAGCTCTACTAAGTACAGGTTTTGTCATTAAATATCACATTTTGTGGGCTGGGAGGAAAGACAAAGACCCACAAATTTCACTAAAAGACTTAAAAAAGGGATTTTTGCACAATATGGAACCTTAAGCAGAACAATTCTAAGATTTTAAGAAGTGTATTTAACCTAGATATGTTTGGACATTTATGAGCACGACTTCACAGATCATAAAACATGGAGGATCTTGTTCTTGTAACTCATTGTAGTTTCTTCTAAAGGTCTTGGCTGCTAAATATACCGTATAGGGATAAAAAGATGTGTTTTTCTCAGGTGGGAAAGTGTTCACAGGTAGATCAGAGTGTGTCTGCTCAGCCGTCATCACCCAGAGTGGAATTTCACACCTCAACGTGAGGCTCAAAAGCTAAAGAGGTATATGAGAGGGGGAGAGATGAATTAGTATATGCCACCTGCTGGTGGAAATAAAAAATCTCTGCCTTATTATTCTGTGCCTTTCCTCTCCTCTCTGGCCAAACATTTCTGTTGTAAAATCCTTGATGCTGAGTCCTTTCTCTCCCTGATACGCCGTTACTCATCAGCTGCCATCTGGGAGTCTCTCCAGCTAAAACAGAAACCAAATAAGGGAGTGTGTTTTATTTTGGTTTCCTCTGAAGCTCCATCAGGTGATTTATGTGTTTTTCCACTCTGTGTGTGTCTCCAGTGCGTGACCGAGTGAGGACGAAGATGGAGAGAGACATCCTGGTGGAGGTCAACCATCCCTTCATCGTCAAACTGCACTACGGTGAGTCAACCAATAGCAGACCTCCTGTGATGACTCATCGACTCAGCAGCCAATGGCAGCTTGTTATTCCAATCTGAGTCTGCAACAGATTTCCCCAGTGGAAAGTATTCAGTCTCTAACTTTCTCTCCTACGTCAGCCTTTCAGACGGAGGGGAAGCTCTACCTGATCCTGGACTTCCTCCGAGGAGGAGATCTGTTCACCCGGCTCTCTAAGGAGGTAACACCTCACATCCCTCAGCTCTGGTTTACACACAGGCAGAGCGAGATTTATGCCTTAAAGACAAAGCGTGGTGCAGAAAAATATTCACAAACACTGGATTTTATATATTCCTGTCGTAGGTGATGTTCACAGAGGAGGATGTGAAGTTTTACCTGGCTGAGCTCGCTTTAGCTCTGGATCACCTTCACAGCCTCGGCATCATTTACAGAGACCTCAAACCAGAAAAGTATGCACACACTTACACACTCATACACACTGACGTAGCCATCAGGGGACTCTCAGCGTACCTGAACCGAGCAGGCCTCTTCACGATTACATACCCCAACAAAAAATGCATTCCTACAAGTGCTGACAACTTTACGGGAAAATTTTTGGGCATCGAGTAAATGTTTTGAGAAGATAAATATTTGAAGTCCAGGGGAAATTTTATGCCACCACAGTTTCAATCAAGACACCCAAACTGAAACGAAGCTATCTGAGTGTTTTTCTCCAAATTTCAATTTTTATCCCTGTTTCTTTTCCTGCTTTCTTTATTTTGAGACTCTCGAGCATCAACCACCTTCCTTCCTTTTTTCCTTCCTTCTTGTAACTGGTAACTTAATACGTATCTCAATTTTAGACATGAAGAAGGAGTCTTTTTTTATTTTATTTATTTATTTATTTATTTATGGATTTATTTATGGAATTATTTAGATTAGATTTTGTTATCTAATCTCTTTTTTATTTATTCAGATTGTTTTATTTTTTCATTTATTTATTATTTATTTTTTTATCTTTAATTCTCTATTTAGAGGATGGTTGCAAGCATTTTACAAGCTATTAGTCAAAATATCCTCAATATTTTCTTTTTTTTTTAAACAATAAACTCCTTATTACTCTATAACTGTAAACAGTCTGTAAGAGGAATGTGCAGTTACCCTGATCTTCTTTTATATGTAGGGTAATTGTTCAATATGCTTTCAAAGCAGAGGGCCAAAGGGAACAAAAACAAAAAACAGGAAGAAAAGAAAAACACACCCACAAAAAAAAACATTTCATGGATGATAAACATATAAGACATCAGTATACATATAGAGGGTTTGCGTTTACATTACTTCCCCTCTGGGACACGCCCACTTCAGTCAGACTAAGTGGCAAAACAAACGCCACTTAGCATTGCAGAGAGCAGCAGTTAACATAGCAAGACTAGGAAAAAAAGTGGATATGACATGAAATTGAGGGTAGTTTGGACTCAACAGAGCCACAAAAGAACAGGACTAAGTTAACATACATAAAAGTTTTGTAAAAATAATTAAAAAATAATCCATAACTGAGTTCACTGCAAGAAAATGTCTTTGAAATTTTTTTTATTATTTTATTTCTCTAATCATTTTTGTGAACAGAGGAGTTCTAGAATTTTAGGAAATAAAACCAGACACATAGAATTCTGGAATCTTTTGGAATAAAAGCAGGGGGATAGAGAGTTCTAGAATTTAGCTTTCAGCTTTCGTTGCTTGAATTGTTTCTGAAAATTGCAGCGTTCCATCAGTTTCTCTTTGTCTTTTGGTAGCCTGCCTCAAGAGCGCTCTGGTTTCCTTTCAAACATGTTCATTCAATCAATCGGGCAACAGCTTTTCCCATTTTTCGATTATGTTTTTGAATTTAGACGGTATTTAAGCCAACGCTGCCACTCATCTCCCTCTTTCTGCCACTCAGTGGGCGTAACCACGGCGACTTCCCTCATGTGCATACCCTCTATACATGTTTGCATAAGGATAACATCAACTGTTAATTTACCAGTTCCCGGAAGTTTGGTCTAGACCGAAGAAGTTGTCTTAATAGAGCACTTATTTCAAAAACAATCTTCAGGAATTCTTTATTCACTGCTTAATTGTTGACTTAAGTTAGTTTTTGTAAAAATAAATCATCAGGGGTTTATTCAGAGCAACATGTACCTTGTTTTTTTGGCGGTCCCCGTTGGTGAGTGCATAGCAAAACTATGGGCCCCTGTAGGATGGGAAAACAAGTAGACTCACACACACAGTCGTGCTGCATTGTGAAATTTTGCGAGCAGACATTTCCTTCAGAAAATAAAAACCTCATTTCTGCTTTTTCAGCATCCTGCTGGACGAGGAGGGGCACATCAAGCTGACCGGTGTGTAATATAACACCTGTTCTTTGTACTGTGTGTGTGTGAGAGAGAGTGTGTGTGTGTGTTTCCATCAAGCTGCAGCTGATAACCCTTTTATCTCTGATTTCCATGTGTGTGTTCAGACTTTGGCCTCAGTAAGGAGTCCATAGACCACGAGAACAAGGCCTACTCCTTCTGTGGGACGGTGGAGTACATGGCTCCTGAGGTGGTGAACAGGCGAGGGCACACGCACAGCGCCGACTGGTGGTCGTACGGGGTGCTGATGGTGAGGGGATGCTGAAAATAACTGCTGTTAATCTGCACGTCAAGGTGTTGGAAATATCACAGAGTGTGTTTCCTCCCTCTCAGTTTGAGATGCTGACGGGAACGCTGCCGTTTCAAGGCAAAGACCGGAAAGAGACGATGACCATGATCCTCAAGTAAGACTCTCCGTCCTGTCTGTACACTCACATCCTATCAGCTCCTCGCAGCTTTTATTACAGCCCACATCAGAGAGGAGGCAGACTCTCCTCCCTCAGAGTCGGCCCAGGGGGAGGTGAAGGATTTATATTAGAGGAGATAAAGTGCAGCACTCAGGAGGAAGAGGAGGACGAGGATGGACAGAGCAGAGGACGGAGAAGAGGGAGAGATTTTTATAACAGTGAGGGGGGAAGAAGAAGAGGCAGGAGGAAGTGAGGGAAGGAATCATATCGGATAGATTAAAAAAGCACAGGAAATATCGAGGCGTCCTGCTCTCTCTGTGCTCTCTCTCACACTCCCTCTTTGTCTGTCTCAGAAAGCTGAGTCGGCTCTCTGCAGACTGCTGACTGAGCTTCCTGTGTTTCTGTTTGTGGGTCTTCTACTCTTTCAGATTCTGACAGATCTGATTTCAGATATGAACACACTGCAAACCTGCTTTTACTTTAATATCAGCACTTCGTCTGAGCTCTGTGTGTTTTCTTTTCAGGGCCAAGTTGGGGATGCCTCAGTTTTTGAGTTCAGAAGCTCAGAGTCTCCTCAGGAACCTTTTCAAACGGAACCCTGCAAACAGATTAGGTAAAAACTTCTTTTTCACTTTTTTTACACCTAAGAAAACAGTTGAGACGAGCTGAGCAGTAGAAAAGTGTGTGGATACCTGAATATGCTGTACAGGTTTAAGAGTTTTTTACTCAGTGCAGCTTTATTTCTGAGCCAGAACAAGTCAAGATCATTGATGAGAAACTCATTTTAATTTTTTTTCTATATAACACCATTCGTACACAAACACATGTAACTCAAAGTTCTTCACAACAAAACAAAAACAAGCACTAGTTAAATAAAAATAATAGTTTTATAAAAATAATTAAAAGAAAATCCAAGTGGTGTCAGTATGGGCTTAAGGTTTGTCGTTCCACACCCCATGAAGTTAGAAACCGTGTGTATATATTTTTTTAGCATATGACATTTGTGAAACTGTGAATGTTATTTCTTTTTTTGTTTTTCTTGTTTTTTTTTTTTTGTTTTGTTTGTTTGTTGTGGTGTCAGTTGTATTCTCATTTATATTTTTAGTTATACCATACTTTTGAAGTTTTTCTGTGCTGTTTATGCAATGTACAACTTCAGGTTTGCTTTGTTCTGTTAAAGAAAACAAAACTAAACAAAAAACAAAGCAATTAAAAGTTTAGCTAGGAAAAAAAAAGGAACAAAATTGTGTGGGCGGACCAGGTTTGACCCCCAGGTTTGGCCTCTCTCCTGCATGCCCTGTGCTCTCCAAATCAAAGCATAAAAGTATGAAAATTGATTTTAAAAAAATGTAAAAAATTAGAATATGAAAAACCAAAAATAAACTATTGTATAGTGACTTCAAACTTTGACGATCCATAAGATAACTGAGTTCACTGCAAGACAAATTAATTTTTGGAAATGTCCTTTTCTTTAATTTTATTTATCTATTTATTTTTGTAAACAGAGGAGCTCTAGAATTTCAGGAAATAAAAGCAGACACATAGACTTCTGGAATCTTTTTTGAAAAAAAGCAGAGGGATGGAGAGTTCTAGAATTTAAGAAATTAAATAAGAGGCAGAGTTCCGGAATTTAAGCAGAGGACAGAGAGTTCTGGAATTTTATCCATTTAGTTATTTGGAGTTGGAATTAGGGTGTTAAAGCAAAGGACAGAGAGTTCTGGAATTTTTGGTTGAAAATAAATGTAGAGGATGAAGAGTTCAGATATTTTATTTATTTATTCTTATTTTTTGGATAAACAAAAAATGAAAAAAAGAAAGCAGGGGATGTAGAGTTGAAATTCAGATATTACAGCAGAGGACGGTGAATTCTTAAATACCAGTAATTAAAGCAGAAGCTTAGAGATCTTCCGTTTTTGGATACAAAAGAAAAAAATTGGAGATCTGGAATTTGGGGAAATAGAAGCAGACAACACAGAATGTTCAAAATTGTTTTAAATGAAAGCAGAAGACAAAGAGTTCTTGAATTTCAGGAAACAAAAGTCAAAGATGGTAGAGCTGGAATTTCAGGGAATCAAACAGAAAGTTCTTTTTAGCTAAATATCTGAAAGATAATAAAATGAAGTGTTTATGGCTTCAATAAAATGAAGATTAAAATTAAATCTGAATCTAAAAATGATACAAAATTTACTGTTGTTTCAATTTTCTTCCGACAACCTTGCAGCTAACGTGGTGTTTCCCTCTTTCGAGCACTGCCGTCTTATATTTTAAGTGTGATGTTTCAAACAGAGTCTGTCTCTGAATCTGAAGAACGTGTTTCCTCCTGTTTGTTGACAGGAGCCGGACCAGACGGTGTGGAGGAGATCAAGAGGCATCAGTTCTTCAGCACCATCGACTGGAATGTCAGTGTCTGTTTTTTTAAAGAGTTTGATTTAATGATGTGTTTCAGATTTCTAACACGTCCGTCTCCCTGCAGAAACTTTTCCGTAGAGAGCTCCACCCTCCCTTCAAACCGGCTGCAGGACGACCTGACGACACTTTCTATTTCGATCCAGAGTTCACGGCTAAAACACCCAGAGGTACAGATTCACACCTCCTCCTCCTCCTCCTCCTCTTCCTCCTCAGATATTTACACTTCGCCAACCCTCTGCTCCAACATCTGTTCTGTGTTTGTGCCTCAGACTCTCCGGGGGTTCCTCCCAGTGCCAACGCTCATCAGCTGTTCAGAGGATTCAGTTTTGTGGCGATCACAGAAGAGGACACACAGCCCATCCCCAACACCATCGTCCAGGTACACCTCACAAAGAGATTTAGTTTTCAGTTTCACTCTGACAAAATGTCGTTTTTTAATTCACTGATGTGTTTCTGCAGCAGCTGCACAGGAGCACGTCTCAGTTCTCCGACCTCTACGAGATCAAAGAGGACATCGGCGTCGGCTCGTACTCCATCTGCAAACGAGCCATCCACAAAGGATCCGGCACGGAGTACGCTGTCAAAGTGAGTAAAAACTGAACATCCACGACGCCTGCAGCTCTTTGTCTCTGCTCCTCTCTGAAAACTGGATCTGTTTCTGCTGCAGATCATCAACAAGTCCAAGAGAGACCCGACGGAGGAGGTGGAGATCCTGCTGAGATACGGACAACATCCCAACATCATCACCCTCAAAGACGTGGGTCACGTGATCTTATTCACGCCTCTTTCTTAACCTCCATCTCTCAGATTTCTTCATTTCTTCGATCTTTAACGCCGTGGACTTTCTGCTAACGGCTTAATTTGGATTGAGTTTTTTTCAGGGGTGACTCATTCTTAATGAGAGTTATAAATATCCTGAGCTGCTGGGTGAAAACTCTCACTTGCATCACTTCCAGGACTTTGTAAAAAAAGCTGTTAGAGATGATTCAGCCTGTTGTCAAAGATTATAAATACAGAGCCGTGTGTTATTTACGTGAGACTCAAGTTTCATCTCTTGTTTCATCAGTGCAGCAGATCTCGTCTGATCGATTTGAAACAAATCTGGGACTGAAACTAAACAGTACCAGGAACTTTTAGCTTCAGAAAGTTTCTTTGTTTCTGAGTTTTACTTTTCAGACCGAACATTTGTTGTGACTCATTTGTGCCATGTTGCGCTGCATCTTTAATGACCCTGAAGGAACAAACACTCAGTGATCAGATCTGAAGCTGTTGTGTTGTTGAGAAATTCAGAATAATTTAACGCCTGAGCTGTCGTTTGCGCCGCAGGTGTACGATGACGGCCGGTCGGTGTTCCTGGTGACGGAGCTGATGAAAGGAGGAGAGCTGCTGGACAAAATCCTCCGACAGAAGTTTTTCTCGGAGCGAGAAGCCAGCGCCGTTCTCTACACCATCACCAAGACGGTGGAGTACCTGCACGTACAAGGGGTACGACTCTAAAACTTTGGCGTCTCCGTCTTTGTTTGACCTCATGAAGCTCACTTGGATCTCTTCCTGTCCTGTTTCCAGGTGGTTCACAGAGACCTGAAGCCCAGTAACATCCTCTACGTGGATGAGAGCGGGAACGCTGAGTCCATCAGGATCTGCGACTTTGGTTTCGCCAAACAGCTGAGAGCGGAGAACGGTCTGCTCATGACGCCGTGCTACACCGCTAACTTCGTCGCTCCAGAGGTACGAGCTCTTTCCTCTTTATCTGTTTTACCTCGCTTTATTTCATCCTACTTTTATCTTCTTGATGTCTTCTTAAAGGATATTTTAAGTCACAGCCCCCTGTCTGTTTTCATTTGGTTTAAAAACATCTTTGGTTACCACGGCGACCAGGTGTTAATGTGACCTGAAAGGCGTACACGTCAGCGTTCAGGAGGTGTTGGAGCTCTTCGCTTCAGCAGTGTGAGAGAAAAACAGAGCAGATGTTTGATTAAAATCATGGAACTTGTGTTTTTCTCCCGTCAGGTGTTGAAGAAGCAGGGTTATGACGCCGCCTGCGACATCTGGAGCCTGGGCGTCCTGCTCTACACGATGCTGACGGGGTGGGTGGAGATGGAAACACAGGAAACGTGACGTGAATCTCTTCCTGTTCCCTTCCCAAACACACATCATCATGTACTCTGTCTGCGTCTGTAGGTTCACTCCTTTTGCAAACGGCCCCGAGGACACGCCGGAGGAGATCCTGGCTCGAATCGGCAGCGGGAAGTTCTCCCTCAGCGGAGGATACTGGAACTCTGTCTCTCCCGAGGCCAAGGTGAGGAAACGGAAACCTGAAAGTGAAGAAGCCGATAGATCAACTTTTTTTTCCAGTGTTTTGAAATAAAAATCATTCTGACTTTGAACCCTGCCCCCCCTTTCAGGACCTGGTGTCTAAGATGCTCCACGTAGACCCTCACCGGAGGCTGACGGCGGGTCAGGTCCTCAGACACCCCTGGGTGACGCACAGAGACCAGCTGCCTAAATACACGCTGAACCGACACGACGAGCCCAACCTCGTAAAGGTCGGTGTCCAAAGATGAATCTGCTCTTCATCCTTCATGTAGTCTTCCTCAGAAGTTACCATGACTGAGCCGGACTCTGAGAGAGTTTCTGTCAGGTTTACAAACTTCTGCAGGGAGGAAATGATTTCAGAGCAAAGTGACGGTGAGAGGAAAAACTGGGCCAATCCATCTCTATCAGAGCAAATTTCTACATTAAAAGAAAAATCATAAAAAGAGTCAAAACCATGAGATAGAAAGTTATAAATTTGAGATTAAAAAGAGAAAAGTCTAATTAGTGAAATGTTGTAACTATGAGGTAAAAAGTCAGTATAAACAGGAAGTGAGTCATTATCTTCAGTTCAAGTCATAAATCTGACATCAGAAGTCAACAATAAAAAATAAGAAGTTTTTCAATTAAGATTAATGAGTCAAAATTATGAGGAAAGGCCAGAAATATTGAATTAAAAGTCACATTTATGTGATAAAAATGATAATTCTGACAATTAATTCAAAATAATTAAAATTATGAGTCAAACTAATGACATTAAAATTTCAAACAATGGGAAAAGTGTCAAAATTATTAGAAAAAGACAGAAATAAGTGATAAAAATTTGCAACTATTCAATAAGAATTGATAATGATGATATTTCAAGTCAAACTCAAAAGGTAAAACTCAGGGTATGACATAAAAAAATCATCTAGATAAAGATGAAAAACTTTAAAAAGAGTCAAAATAATGAGAAACAGCTATTAATACAGATTAAAACAAGAACAATAATGTGATAAAAACATGATAACCATGAGATAAAAAATAGAACTTATATGACAAGTCAAGTTTTGAGATAAACAATCATAAAAAAGAGATTTAAAAAGTAAGTATTTTAAATTATTTTTAATTTCAAGTCATTTTTATGAGATCAGAAGTTGAAGTTATGAGTCAAAGAAAGTCGAAGAAATAAGACATGATACAGAGAAAAAAATCCAAACTATAAGATTAAAAAAAAAAAAAAAAAAAAAAACTAAAGAGATTTTTAAAAAGACAAAATACAGAGAAAAAAAATCCAAACTGGAAGATTAAAAAAAATAAAGATATAAATAAAATAAATAAAAAAAATTAAACAAATATTTAAAAAGACATAATACAGAAAAAAAATCTAAACTGTAAGATTAAAAAAATAAAAAAATAAATAAAAAGAATTTAACAAATATTTAAAAAGACATAATACAGAGAAAAAAAAATCCAAACTGTAAGATTAAAAAAATAAAGAAAGAAATAAAATAAATTAAAAAAATAAACAAAGACTTAAAAAGACCTAATACAGAGAAAAAAATCCCAACAGGAAAAGAATAGAACTACTATATCATCAAACAGGCCGAGGCTTCTTTATTTTTACCTGGTGGAAAAGGGTGTCCATAAAAAACCTGCAGAAGAAGAATTATTTCCTCTGCAGGTCTCTAAGTCGACCAATCACAAACAACTGAACTTCAGGGGGGCACCTGATGTGGTCTCAGGACTCATCACCTTCTGTTAACGACCAAAGTGTCCCAGATTTCTAAAATTACTCCTGTAAAGGTGAATGACAAACAGCTTTAAGGTGGTTTACTGCCACCTGCTGTTCTGGAGAGAAACTAACTCACTGCTGCGTCATAGGAGAGAAATGTCCTTACAGGTCTCAGTGACCCCCTTTGGGACTCAACCCTCCAGTTTAGAAACAGTTTTAAAGCAGCTTCATGATTTTGTGTTGAGGTTGATCCTCTCGTGTGTGTGTGTGTGTGTGTGTGTGTGTGTGTGTGTGTGTGTGTGTGTGTGTGTGTGTGTTTGACTGATGTTTCGTTGTGTCTCTCCTCAGGGAGCGATGAAGGCCACGTACTCGGCCCTGAACAGAAACGTCCCCCCGGTCCTGGAGCCGGTCGGCTGCTCCACCCTGGCCCAGCGCAGAGGTATCAAGAAGATCACCTCCACCGCTCTGTGACCTTTGACCTCCTCTTCCTCAACTCTGACCTCGATCTGACCTCCGCCGGGCCTCCTCCTCCTCTTCCTCCCTCTCCTCTTCGTCCTCTTCGTCACGGTGGGACAGACTACTGATGAACCCAGGAACCGCTCACGCCAAATAGGAAACGCAGAGACCACCTCCCTCCCTCCTCTTCCCGTCTGGTCCTGCACCTTAACGGACTCTTCTGATTGGACCTCGTGGCTGAGAACCCGTCGTCTCGTCTTTGCTTTGGACAATCATCGCGTCAGGAAAATGAAAGTACTGTATTTATTTACGGGGGAGTGCGGACATAGGAACACGGTAATCTCATGTATGCATTTAAAGAGCTAGGATCATTACTCTGCTGTCGTCGTGGTTCTGCGTAGCTGTAGATCCGGTATTTAAACCTCAAGTAGCCTCTGAGATGACGGCGTCTGCAGAGGAGGACAGAAGGCGTGAAGACTCGCTGCAGAGAAAGGATAAAGCATTTACTCACTCCTCGCTTCAGATCCGATGTTTCTGGGATGGATCGAAGTCTCAGGAGCAGATTTTACATCTCACACTTCCAGTATTTTAGCTTTCAGACGCAAAAAAATAAAAAACAAAACAGGAGCTTCTTCTTCTCTGCCTGCAGAGGGCGACACTGTTTAGCTCCAACAGTTTGTTGACGAATCCAGCCTCTGATTTGGGAGTTTGAGCAAATTTAGAGACTTATTCAAGCTTCAGGTTGACTCATAGGAAAAGACTGCAGACACAAAAGTCGAAACTGTCTTTAACTTCCAGCTCAAACCCTCCACTTCACTCTGATTATCTCAGATATCTCCTGAACGTCCTCAGAGGCTGTTTGGAGACAAACTGTTGGACGCGTGTCTTTAAAAATCAGGCGTATAACTCAGATCTTCCTGCAAACACAAACAGTCACAGCGTGAGAAAACATCAGCCTCTGACCTTCTCCTGTACGAGCCGGATGATCGTCTCTGTGTGAGCAGCAGACGGGAGCTGAAGTGTAAATATTTAAACATGTACGAGCAAAAAAACTCAGGTTTCTATGAATCAAGACAATGCATTTTTATATGTGGAGCAGAGGAGACAGATGTAGATAAAGCACACGGGCACGAGCGAAGGGAGGAAGCTTTGAAAAGATCCCAAACGTTGTCTTCATCGTCTTGTCTGCACAGTGTTCATGTTTGTCTCTCGGAGTCTTCTGTCAGCGAAACCCTTTAAAAGAAACTCAGACGTGTAGCAGAGACACAAACAGCCCAGAACATTCCAGCTGCATTCAGGCTTCACAAGGACTCAGACGCGTGGACGACGTGTTGGAGGTTCAGGAGGAAACATTCAGAGTTCACTCTATCCAGACTGAGAAAAACGTGCTTTTCATACGGTTATTAGAAGCACAAATTCAATCAAAGGAAAATTAACCGTGGTAGATTTCTTAGGAGTCGTGTTTTCTGACTTCATTCCAGTGGTTTTCTTGGGTTCAGTGTTTTTTTTCTTAATCTGAAAAAAATAAAAATAAAAAGATACCTTAAGACATGAAATACCCAACTTTGTCCATAAGGACCACCATGATTTAAATAATGTTGAATCATTACTCAGAGGGAAAAAAAATCAAAAATTTTGAGGTAAAGTGGAAAAATTAAGGAAAAGGTCAAATTCCAGGAGAATTGTTAAAATTCGGGTGAGGAAAGACATTTGGGGTCAAATGCAAAAAAAAGTCAAAATTTCCGAGATATAAAAAAAAATTAAGTAAAGTAAATAGTTGAAATTTTTGAGGCTATTGATGAAATGATCAACTTTTAAAAAAATGTCAAAATTTTGGGGTAAAGTGGGAAAATTTAGGAAAAGGTCGAATTCCAGGAGAATTGTTAAAATTTGGGTGAAGAAAGACATTTGGGTTCAAATGCAAAAAAAAAAAAAAAAGTCCAAATTTCCGAGGTAGAAAAGTAAATTCAGAAAATATTTGATATTTTTGAGGTCCGTGATAAAATGGAAAACTTTGATAAAATGTCAAAATTTTGAGGTAAAATTCCAGGAAAAGTTGAAATTTTTAAGGTAAAATGGTAAAATTTAGGGGAAAGTAAAACTCTGGGAGAAATGTTAGGAAAAAGTCAAATGTAAATTAGCTTAAAGTCAAAAAATTTTGAGGAAAAATAGATACATTTAAGAGAAAATTAAATGTTTAGGTAAAATGTTAAAATTCAGTAAAGTCAAAGTTTTGATGTTAAACAAAAAAAATGCTAAAATTTTGAGGTCAAATGTTCAAATTCAGGACAATTTTATTTTTCTTGGTAAAATGTGAAATACCAAAAAAGTCTGAATTTTTGAGGTTTAATGTTGAAATCGAAAAAAACAAAAAATTCAAGGAAAAATGATAGAATTTAGGAAAATAAGTCAAACTTATGTGAAACGTTGCAAGAAAAGAAAAATATCAAATATTTACATCAAGTGTGAAATTAAGAAAAAGTAAAAAATTTGAGGTAAAGTCAGGAAAATGGGAAAAAAGGAAAAATTATGTAAAGTAGTAAAATACGAAAAAAAATCCAGCTATGAAAAAAGTCAAAACTGAAGTTTAAATGTTGTTTAGAGATTAATCACTGTTTTTTTCTGTTATCTGAAAATTAAAACTCTTTCAGAGTCCTCCTGTCAAACCTCCAGCACGTCGTCCTGAGCGTCACAGGATCATAAACCCGTCTGTCTGTCCGTCAGGTGTCACCTGTCTCCTCTACCTGTGCGTGCCTCCTCTTACCTGTAGGGTTTAAACTTTCTCGACGAGCAGGCTGAAGACAATCAGCGAGCACGGAAATAAAACAGGAAACCCCCTCATACCGTCCTCTTCCTCACCTGTGCTCACCTGGACGTGCGTCACCACAAAGGGATGAAAGTGAAACTGCTCTGAGACGAAAGTTCCAGATGTTTTCTTTGTTTTATATTAATATGAAATATATAAATGTGTTTTTTTATGTACAGCTCTGGGAAAAAGGAATGTAAAAGATTTTTTTCTGTAATTATGAACAGGGGAATAGCTTTCTTCTTCTTCTTCCTCTCTATCTTCATCCTCCTCTTCCTCGTTTTCTTCTGATCCTGTCAGACGTATTCAGCCCTGCTGCTACACCAGCTCTCTGTTTTTGTACCTGCAGTGAGAGTTGGACTTTCTATTAAAACGAATAAAAGAATAATCAGCTAAGAGCGCTTCATGACTCTGTTATTTGAAACCAAAGGGAGTCTCCAAAACCTTGTGATGCATTTTCTTAAATTTTATTGTGACATATGACCCACATGATGTTAAAAAATCACACAGTGAAAGCAGGCAGGAAGTGGTGTTTCCTTTAAATGACGTCAGAGGAGTAAAAAACAAAGATGCAGAGACAAACTTACAGCAAAGACTGATTGAAAAACACATTTCAATAAAAATAGAAAGTTTTTTAAAAAAACTAAAAAAAAACCTTAATGTGTGTTAAAAGAGTTTTTTGTAGTTGGTGTTAGTGGAAATGCACCAAAACTCACTCATTTAAAGTGATTTAAGCAGCTTTTTCATCGTCTTTCCTGTTACTGTGTCAAATCGTTTTCTTATGCAACGTTTTTTCGATGTTAATTTTAAATGCTTCAAATATTCTTTCATAAAAGTGTGGCTTCATTTTTCTGTTACAACACAATCAAAGATGCTCTCACAATCTGCAGATTGAGACTTTAAAAAGGGTTTAAAATGGTATCACAAAGCTCCTGTGTGTCTGCACCTATTTAACTTTTCTAAAAAAGGCGGAAAAACTAGTAAACAAACAAAAAAAATTCAGAAAAATTAGCTTTCTGCTATGAATTTGTGGTTAGTTTCTAGTTAAGTGACAGACATTTTTGGCTTATTCAATCAAAGCATCACTCTTTAAATCTTCTCCAAGTTTATTTCCTGTAAGTGTCACTCTTTAAACTTTTGAAGCAGATCAGATTTTGGCACCATTTAGGATCTTGATGAACCCTGGAGCGGTGTCAGTTTGAGGCTGCAGCATGAAACATGATTTAACACATCATAAAATCAGTATTTAAACAACAAACGAGAACAAATACAGGAGCCAAACATTGTGCAGGGTGTTTTATGGGCGCTCATTGCAGCTGCTAAAAGAAACGACAACAGAAACTCAAATTTAAGTAACAAAAAAAAAAAAAAAAAGGAAAGAAATATTGTTGAAAAAAATAGTAAAAAAAATAAAGAAAAGTCAGAATAATGAGAAAAAAATTCAACAGAGACCATAAACTTGTGGATAAAATTGTGAAAAAGCCGTTAATATAAAAATAAAACTTGTAAAAGACAATTATGAGACACAAAGTCAAAAATAGTCAGTTTTTTACTTTTTATACCTCATAGTTTGACTTTTTTTTCCAGATTATTTATCCTTATATTTCTGATTTTTTTAAAAAATTCACTAAAATTAAAACTTTTTTTCTTTGTACTCTTTTTGGAATATAACGTTTTTAAACCTCTTTTTTCAACTTTTTATTTCATAAAACGGACGTTTTGATGTATATCTGTCCACTGCAAAACTTTTTCTCATAATTGTGACTTTTTTATGCCAAAACTTTAACTTTAAATTTCTTTTCGTGTAGTGTCTAAAGACTTTAGCCTTTTGAAATCAGAGTTGACATTTCTATTACAATTTTGACTTCTAACTGGTTAAACAGTCCTTACTACCTAATTAAAACAAAAATAACATAAAACTAACTTTATCTTCACAAAAAGCTTGTACATTTTCCATTATGAATCAATGTTTCCTTCCTCCAATAACAGACCTGAAAGCAGCAGTGTTGGAAGCTCAAAAAATGAAGAATTAGACGAAGAATGTGTTACTGCCGAGCTGTCTGCTCACTGAATACGTAAAAACAGCTGTTAGACTTTGTTTTATTTTAAAGCTTGAAGACATGACCTGAAAAAACAACTTTAACATCTGAACATCACTTCAACACCTGAGGCTCAAAGAAGCCAGACTAAAGGTGTTCTTCAGGGCCCACACCCACAGCTTTAAACCTCAGACTGGGTGGAGCTGCTTGTGCAAATGAACTGATTTCAATGTGAACAAACTCCTGACAAACCCTCTCATCATGCACCAGATCACAGAGTTTCTCCACTTTTCAAACCATAAAACTGACAAATGAAGCCGCTCCAAGGCTGAAAGTTAAAAAGAAAGCTCCAAGCTGTGAAAACACGTTACTCATCACTCCCCACTGAGGCCGCTGCTAACCAAACTGTACTCGCTCTGCACATGACACAGACAGAAGGTAGAAGACACATGGCGCTGATTCTAACAAACAAGACAAACTTCGAAAAAAAACTGATACAAAACAAAAATGTTTTAAGAAAACATAAAAGAGTTCTTTTCAGTGGTAGATGCATAAACATGGACGTCTGTCCAACAGGAAGGAGGTCAGTGAGTTGCTGCAGCTTAAGTCTTAAATCTCAGAAAGAGATGAGTCGTTAGAAATCCGAGTCGTCCGTAGCGGAGTTATCAGCGACGACAGGTTCAGCTAATGTCTGCGGCTGGTTTTCACCGAGCCTCTGCTTCTTCTTCTTGGGCTTGTCATGGTTTTTTATGTGAACGCTCAGACCCCGCTCTGTGATTTCGTAAATCTGACACCTGGCGCAGTGATACGGCGTGACGCCAACGTGCCTGAACTGATCTGCCAGGTACGACGTGAGCAGCTTGAAGCTTTTGTGACAGATGTGGCAGTCTGGGACGATGCCCGGATGCTCCTTCGTCATGTGGTTCTTCAGGGCCCACCTGGAGCCTTTGAAGCTCCTCCTCTCAGCCTCTGGTTTGCTCTCCGTCTCTGAAGCGCAGAGGAAGCAGGTGTACACAGCGTCCTGGTTGGCATGGCGTTTCGTGTGGGCGTCCAGTTCAATCTGAGTGCGGACGTTTTGCTTGCACCACGTGCAGAAGTACGTCTTCTTCCCCTCCCTGTAGTGCATTTGTTTTAAATGAACGGCCAAACCTGAGGCTCTCTTAAAGTACCTGCCGGGCGGCGGACACATCGAGCACACCAGTGTTTTCCCATCATTCCTCATCGCATCGCTGTAGTTCTCTCCCAGCTCCAACACACACTTATTGCTCAGAACCTCCTCTTTTTTCACATCTTCTTCCTCTTTCAGCCTCCACTTTGGCTCCACCCTCGGCCTCTGTGGCCTCTGCACTTTGGGCATCACCTGAGGCACAGGTAAAGGAGCTTTGGTGCTTTCTCTAACTGAAGGATGCGTCATCGCCGGCTTCCTGGCAGGGAGCGATCTGTCTACAGACATCGTGAACTGGTAGCTCTGTCCCTCCTCTTCAGGATTTGAATACTCAATGACGTAAACTCCTTCCTCCTCTTCCTCCCCGACACCCTCCTCCTCTGGCAGAGCGTACTCCATGTCATGATACGGCGCAGCTCCTTCTCTCACCTTCGTCCTGTCGTGAGACTGCTCCTCTGCGATGTGTGAGTCATCTATTCTCACCACGGTGATCCCGTCCATACCTCCTGCTGCTTCCCAGTTTGGGTTCCCGGACATGACGGAAGGTGATGCTGCTTTTCCTGCAGGTACGACTCCCGCTGCCAGGTGCTCAGAGGGGTTCTGAGACATGAAACAAGGAACTGTTTTCAGACACACAACCATTGAACAAACATTTTACATGCTTAAATTTATAAAATATACTATGAGCATGAAGGTGAATTTGGTGTTATGATCCTGTCACTGTGGTTTCTTAATGAAACACCAGAAGCAAAGAATCATATTTGAGTTACATGATGAGTTTTGGGAGTTGAAAGGAGAAAAAAGGATGGCAGAGTCAACTTTGAGCATATTGCAGGTACAAAAATAACTAACAAATGATATTTTGAAAGAAAATTTTTAATTAATAAAGCACAGGGTCTTCTGGTGACATTTTAGTACGTTTGTTTTTACTTCCGCATTGAAACTGGCATTGTACGTGACGTCACAGGGCAGGATTAGGAGGAATAACTGCCATAGTTGTGTTGTGAGGAGAACCAGTGGAGAACAGAGTAGGGGTCCTGTTAAATAACCGTCATTCTACCTGTTGAAATTCGTATATCCACTAATTTAGTGTCTGGAAACATAAATAAGACTTACGGTGCTCAGTTTACGTCGGGCTGAATTTCCAGCAAATCCTTGTTTGCGTCTGCCGCGGAAAGCCGAGCTAGGGGTTGCGTGTATCGACGGGACTGCATTCGGGATTAGTCTCACCCGGGTCAGGCTGCGGTATCCCATCCTGAACGACATCATATCCCCAGGCATATAATCTTCCTCACGAAAATGGGCCCCACAGACGACCGTGTTCCTCGTGACCGATTCAGGACCAAAGTCCCCTCTCTTCATCTGAACGAAACGAACCCAAGCAAGAAAACGAACCCCATGTGCCTTCCTATTGGGGAAACTGTGGACTCGATGCCCCGTCATGCAAGTATTAGTGCATCCAGCGCAAACGCAGTACAAACCCATTTTGATGCTAACACCCGCTCTCACTCACTACCAGCCTTTATGAGCACCGGCTCACAGCAGAACCGGAACGCGCGAATCCCCTGTGTTACGTCATATGACGCGATGTTGGATAAAAAACAGACCGTTACTGAAATCAGCCGCCTCTCTTTTACTGATGTTGAAGATTGATTGACGAAGAAAAAGCGATTTTAAAAAAACGACTGCTTCCTCTTAACCTGTGCCCCTTTATGGAGTATGACACATAACGAATCAATGATTGACTTGATTGACTTGTTGACTACATTCATTAGCAGACAACGTTAAGCGTTATTTCCAAAAACTGATCCTGCAATATGCTCCATAATATTTACAGACAACATCAAGACAGAAACCAGCCTCACCCTGATCCTGCTGCTGAAGTATCACAGACCAGGTTGGCTGCAGATAGCTTAGCCTCAAACGTGCTAAACTGCAACGTGCGGACGGAAGTATATATTTTTCACTTTGCACGCGACTTGGTTATCTAACGGAGGAAAAAACACTTTCAACCGATATCCAATATATATCCACGTTCATTGGAAGGTTAAAATAAAAAAACACCCGCTACAGAACGAAAATTCACTGTGGATCAGACTCAGAGGCTCAATGCTAAAATGTCCTCTTCCTCTCTGGATAAAAACAAACATTGGTCACACGTGGAGGAGCACCTGTGTAGCGCGCTCCCCTGGCGGCCTGGAGGAGTACTGTTAATCTTGTTCTCAAGTCTTGCTGGAGATTTCAACCTCTTCCTTTTCCTCTCCACGCAGAATGTGTTTTTGGAAAGTGTCTTGGGATAACGTTTGTTATAATTTTGTGCTATATGAATAAAGATTGATGTTTTCATTGTAAAATAATTGATTAATTAATTAAACGATTGACTAATTGAAATTGTCAGGCTCATCTGCTCTTACTTTTCCAAAGTTTGATAAATTGAAATGTTCTTAGTCTTGAAGATTTTCTTGTTATGCTATTTTTGTAACAATCCTTCAAACTGTTTCAACATATTTTTTTGCACAATTCTTATGCATATGTGCACAATGAATTGTTTGCATAACTGGTACAATCTCAACATGTGCACCTCACCACTGTCTTATTATTCCATGTGTAGTATAGTGGTCAGCTCTGTTATGTTAACAGTTGGTGCAGATTTGATATTTGCATTTTGATTTTACATGTTTCTTGTAATTAAGTTGTTCTGTTGTTCTTTTTTTTTTCAAAATATTTTTATTGAAAAGACGATACAATTCAACATCTCAATTAAAAGGAATACAAATTACCCTTTCCTTTTTTCTTTACATGAATGTACATGTAAGCATGATCATATACACATACCAATATATATTTATATATATATATATATATATATATATATATATATATATATATATATATATATATATATATATATATATATATATATATATATATATATATATATATATATATAAAGGATATATATTACATACTATTAAGGAAGATGTTCTATTGTTTTTAATCAAAATTTTATATTATTGTTTTCTTTATCTATCCTTACTCTAAATTTTCCCCTTGTGGAACAAATTCAAGGATTTAATATACTGTTATAAACACAAATGACTGTCTCAATGAAATGTTCAACTTCTTTCTGAAATAATGTTACTTCCTGCACTCTCACCATAACCATGTAGAAATTTAGTTTGAGCTTTGTAAAATCTCAAACAGTTTATGAAATTTGGATTATGATGTTTTAAGCTTTACGACGTGTTAAAATCAGGTTTTTAGCGAGAACTTCTTGTTGAAAATGAGTATGTTTGACCTTTACAACTTCAAGTATTGATATTCAAGTGTAATTAACCTTTAACATGTAATGATATTGGCTTTTAGCACTCAACAATTATATAGCGGTTAGAATGGGTATCGTGACGCAATAAATCTTTTAAAGCTGCTGTATAAAGGGAGATTTCTGTGTAAAAAGAAGAACATTTTCTTCATTTTTGTTGCACGAATAGGCCTTTGTTCCTGTAACAAACACGTTTAACAATAAAGCACCGGGGTTTGAATATCCTTACTAGCGCATGCGCAATTTGCCATAGAGCATCTAGGGCGACTCGTTAGCTTCACGTAGCTTCAGTCAGTTTAGATCAGAGCTTCAACTGATTGTTATCAACAGTTACTTTTTACAGTTAGTCGTTTCCATCGAAAGGGATTTAAGTGACCGAGGCGTGAAAGAATATGCCCAAAAATAAAGGTAAGAGCTTGATGAAGACGTTAACAGATATTTCTCGAGCCCGCCTCGAAGACACACGCAGTGAAAACGTGACACCGGCCAGCTAAGGCTAGTTAGCAGCATGATTTAGAGTCTTTATGGAGCCGTCAGGGGTGTTTGTATGTAATTAAATCGATTAACACGAATGTAACTGAGATAATAATAGGTTTGGAGTCGGCCAGACGAAGTAACACAACACCTTGTAAACACTACCCGGCTAGCTAACGTACTTAACAGGGTTATTCCGTTGCTAACTGGTGTTCTGGTGATCTCTGCTGCCATGACGAAATCGAAACGTCATCAGGCGTTCAATTCACGACATTCATCTATGGTCTCGAGTTCAGATATATAAGTTAATGTACCATAAAATGACGGTAAGATTATGGTGGGGAATTCTTTTCTCAGAGTTTGATATTGAGGAAACAGTTTTTACACCATTGGACCATGAAGCTCTACTGGTCCATTCTCACGGAATAGAATCACCTCACATTACATCGCCAACAACTACATTCGTACATTTACATTATTGGGAGTAAGCGCTGGATGTCTAATCCGTGATCCGACTTTGGATTGCAAGAAAGAGTGTTTTGAAATCTCTCGGCGGTGTGAAGCGTTTAGGATTGTGGTTCTGCGCATGCTCAAAACAGCTCAATCGCTGATCTCGATCAGGGGCATTACTCGTTAGAACACCAGCACAGCTAACAGGCTAGTTTCTGGTTAAACCCCACCCCGGTCTGGCCCGTGACATCTGGTACTTTATTCCACTTGAGAAACCATCACCTGATATTGTATCGGGTTGTTAGATTATTAATTAAGACATATTTGAACACCCCTGGGCTCAAACGGCTCTTTAGTGTCGTTGGTTCATGTCAACTATCAACATAACGCGAACTAAACCGTAAGCTAATGCTACAACTTCTGTCACTTCTCGCCTACTTTGGACTACCCCGTTGGTCAGATAGTAGCTGACATAAGGAGTTGATTGAATTATGTCATAACAGATTATGAGCCTGTCATAAACAGTTGTGGGAGTGTGTCAGTTTGAACAAAGTGCTTTTTAATTCCTCATGATAAAGATTGCAAGCATATAAGCGCTAACAGCTGTTTCTTTACTGTTCATTTTCTGTGATTTCTAAAATATGTTTAGGTTAATTCAATAAAGTAGTCAATATATACATGACAAACTTGTTTATTCCAGATTTGGGTTAAATTTTGTGTCATTACACCGTCTCACCGAGTCTATTCATCTCATTTATTTGTCCTGCGAGTTATCTTGGATTGTATTTGTTAGATTTTAAGCATCTTAACTTAATTCTACAGATGATGACTGTAGTTTAGGCCAATAAAAGTGAAGTTGACCTTATAAAAGCAGAACCCAAACAAATGGATCATAAACTAACTCATCTCATTCCCTCTCTCTGTAAAGGTAAGGGAGGAAAGAATCGGCGACGTGGAAAGAACGAGAATGAGTCCGAGAAGAGAGAACTGGTGTTCAAAGAGGACGGACAGGGTGAGTACATGTTCTGCTAGTGTCTTATTTAGGTGATCCAGGGTCAGGAGAGTCAGCTGTTGGCTGGGTATGAGCTGTCAACCAAAGATCGTCGCTCTGTCTCTGTCAAAGTTTATTTCTCTCTGAGAACAAATACGTGTTTAGTTTTACATCACTGCAGCCAAATCATTGACCCAGAATAACCTGCATGAACCTGTTGGCACTGGTCAACATGGGGCACTGCAGCAACTCCATACCTCCCGTATGTGACCCCTGTAGAAATGTGAGGATGTCATACCATAGTAGAAATTAAAATTCAGACAACTTTTGAGGTTTGAATTGAACTTTAGAGGTTAATTTGATTACAATTTGAGAAAAAGTTTTTAACAGTTATCTAGTCTCTTTTACCATTTTAAGTGATTATCTGTGTGTTTTGACAGTCAGACAGGCAAATAAAACACATCATCATGGACTAATGGAAATGCTGACGAGGTTCTGATGAAGTTGGTAGACCAATCACAATAGAAGTGACTCATAGCAATACTTAAATACCATTTTCTTTCCTCACCATCATTTTAATCATAATTATATGGTGTAAAAACACACGCCTTCCAACAAGGCCTTTGCATTTGTAAAGATTGCTTGAAAAACTTCTTGTAGGACCCAAGAAAATAAAACATTTGTCAAAATTTGATTGCATAAACCATAAAAATGTTAAGCCAGTGTGATAAACATCACCTCTGAGGTAATGCAGTGCTGTGCCGGTTGGCAGTGACTACCTTTTCTGGATGGTAGTGTCAGCCTGCAGTCAGTTTCAGCTGCAGTGCTTACTGCTGCCAGAATCTCTGATGGTATGAAAGTGAGTCTGATGTGTGGAGAAGGCTTTGATGCCTTCAGAAACACCTTCATATAGTGATAAACTAACTTCAGATTGCTCTTTTGCGAGAGTGTGATTAACTTCCCTCACATTATTTATATCCTAAAACGCACAGAAGCCCTTTTGGTTATTGGTGCATCACATACTTCGATTAAATTCATGAGAAGGGGATGTTGTGGTATCACATTATCACCTTGTAATCATAAATGCTGAATAATTCAACTCCCTTTGCTCTGTTTACACCTAAAATGATGCATCACCTGTTCTTTTGTGTCTTCCAGAGTACGCTCAGGTGATTAAAATGCTCGGTAACGGACGTCTGGAGGCCATGTGCTTTGATGGAACCAAGCGGCTCTGTCACATCAGAGGAAAACTCCGGAAAAAGGTAGGAATTTCCCGACCATCCTTTCCTCACAGAAACCCCCTCACCCCTGATGCAATGCTGCATCAGCATATTCTCAATGGTCAGTCAACCCCCTGTGCATGTGGCAACGTTGTTCCAGTTCACTGTGTGTGAGGGTTAGAAATGCTGTGTTCACACACGCACTGAACTCCTGAAAATTTCCCAAAAATTTCACGTGTGAAAGATTTTATTCTCCTCTACTCAAAGGGGACTTTTCCCCGGCTGGTTCCATTTTAAAATATTTTTGCAAGAAGTCAGGGTGTACGCAGTCGGTCATTTCCAGGATGTCTTATTGCGAGCGAGTTACAGAATGATTATTGCACTGATTACCGTCCAGCACAGTCTTCAGTAGAGCCTGGCCCACATGTGGATCACCTGTGATAAGTGTTGAGCTTCATTCCGTGGGAAAAACTGATCATTGTTAGGTTAAGAAAATACTGTTATCGCCTCAGGCTCTGCTCTAAACATATCTTGGATAGCTTGCAGATATTACACAGGTACTGTTTCCTGTCCTACAAGGCGAACTTCACGTTGGTGGAGTAAATACTGATGACCTAATTGAGAAAATATCAGGGGCTAGTCATCCTGATTGTTTAGAAATGTTCAGGAGTGCATTTGTGAAAGGGGTCCAAGTGTGACTCTTGTCTGTTCTGTTTTCCTCTAGGTGTGGATCAACACGTCAGACATCATCCTGGTCGGACTGAGAGATTACCAGGTGTGTTGGCTGCTCATACATGACAGGAAAACTGAAAACAAAATTTTATTTCTGGCTGATTAAGCTCATTTCCCAGTGAATTCCTGGGATCTGTTTTTACGAGCTTTGCTTTGCTGTTTGTAGTTGTAGCACCAAATCTCTGAAGTTGTGATATGACATACAAGGATGGGCTGAAAAGTTAGGAGCCTGACTCGGCAGGAGTGATAAAACTTTGCCTGCATTAAATTCAACATTTTCTGACTCTTACAGCATGGTTTATTATTCAACACGGTCAATGTTTTCTTGGGTTGTTGCTGTGGCAGGATGTCCGGACCTTGGGTCATCTTCAAGGCTCTCCCTACCCCTCTTAAATTCTGCTGCCCATTTTTCCATAGTTGATAATAAAGCTGGAGCATCATCCCCTGATGTAGCCACCATATTGGAGTTAACGTCCTAGAGTTAACCCCTTTTTCTGATAATATTGATAATTGATAACACCACGGCGAAAAATTTGATCCATATTCACCAAATATCAGCTTCTACTTTTCAAAGTCCTCAAACACCACATCAGGGTCAGTAAATATGAGAATAAACGATGTCGCAAATGTCTCAACATGTTGACTTTAATGCATGCCAAGTTTTATCACTATGGCATAACTCCTTCTTAGTCATGCTATGAACTTTTCAGCCCTCCCTTGTATGTTTAAACTGCTTATGTATCGTTTGATTTTATAAGTGTCACGTTGCTTCTTTGAAACAGATGCATCAAGGAAAAAATCAGTTATTTAGACATCAGTCACTTCCTGTTACGGCTTTTAATTATCATGGATGTTTAAATTTGTCTTTGTTTTTATTTTATGTTAGTAGTATTTCAATTTATTGATCACGTAAACTCACTGTTCATGTCTACTTTTAACCCAACAGTAAATCATGTCATCAGGCCTAGTGAGTAGTTCAAGTCCCGTTTGGCTTTGTGTCATTAAAACGTCACACCTTCACCTGCGTTTCAGGATAACAAAGCTGATGTCATCCTCAAGTACAACGCAGACGAGGCTCGCAGTTTGAAAGCCTACGGCGAGCTGCCAGAGCACGGTGAGTTAACCTGCACACGACAGAGAAACAATAAATTTACCACATGCAGCCAGTGTTATGCGTAGTAGCTGACTTTAAACAGCAGAGGTCCTCACTTCAACATTTCTGTGTCTAACCTCCAACATGCAGCCACTATCAGTATCAGTAATCCACATTAACAAGCGCTTCGTCTTTTTCCTTCAGCCAAAATCAACGAGACAGACACCTTCGGGCCTGGAGACGATGATGAGATCCAGTTTGATGACATTGGCGATGATGATGAGGACATTGATGATGTAAGCTCCTTTCATCTTATACTTAGCTTTTCTTTCTTATTCTCAGGTTTATATCACCGGACTTCTGTCCTGTATCTTTTTATATCTCCATCTGGGTTTCTATTTCAAAGGCAATGTTTGAGACACAGTCTTCCCTTTTAAACCTCTGCTTTTATTCAACAAACGTAGAAATAATCCATACGATGAGCAAAATTTCAGTTTAATTCACTACTCCCATATTAAACTCAAATCTATTTTTTTATTCTATTTCTGCATTTCTCTGTATAAAAAAATATCAAACTTTACATCACTGGATGTTAAAAAAAGCTTTTTTTGAGGCTTTTTGTTACTGTTTTCTTAATTTTGACCGATGGTAGCATTGCTGCTGAATCTAGTATGCTTACAGAGGTTTTATTATCCAGTTTTTATATTTAAAAAAATAATTAAGCTGAAATGTCAGACCTCAGGCCCAGGTCTAGGTCCAGGATCTGGTTGGCTTGTTCAAAACATCAAATGAGAATTCAGAGAGATCAACACATGATTTGCTTAAACCCTGAAATCACCAGTTATAACTCTTTTAATGAAATAAAATCCAAGCTAACCTGTGAAAAGATGTTGTAAGAATGATGGAACAGATGTTAATATGGTCAATAAAAGCAGGTAGTAGATATAAAAAAAATTGGAACAAAGTTAAAATGACTGTTTTCTGTCTTTTCCAGATCTAAAGACCTACTACTGGAGGGGGAAGGTGGGATTTTACAAAAAGATGCTTCGATTGGGATATTTTGAGCCGATACACCGCACCAATAATGATTATTTTTATTAAGATCAGCCTATGCCAATCCAATACAGTTAATTGATTTACACAATGTTTCATTTTATTCCAGTTCATAACACATCTGTTGGCGTCTTTGTTGTTTTGAAGAGCTTAAAGTGCTTTTTGTACCGGGATTAAATAAACAACATCAGTACTTCGAGTTTATTGTTTGACATGAATGAACATGAGATGCTGCTTTAGAGAGACTGTGGCAGTTATCAGTTGTAGCAGGAGGACACAGACAGTTGGTTTCTCCTCCTTGAGCTGTCAGGATGGAGGATCAGAGTAGGCTGATCACCAGCATCGTATTAAAGGTGAATATCAGGAGCAGTGCTGGGTTTATACTTTTTATTTTTGCTTTCTTAACATCAACACAAAACAGCAAACCTGCCTCATGGCATTCACTGAGGTTGTTTTCTTTACTTTTCTGTCTGTATTCAAGAAACACTCGTTTAATCTTAGAAGTTCACGTCGATACCTTGACTGCAAAATATCTCACAGCAAGTGCGTCATCTTTTTAAAATGTATTTATATTGATTTCACTCTATGTGGAATTTAGTAAGAAGTACAGAATCTCTGGATTCGACAATATAAAGATTAAACATTTAGTTTGTTTTGTTTCCTTTGGCAGTCTGTATCATTGTAGTCTGTAAGACAGTTTGAAAGCTGTTTATCAAAGACAGAAGATGGGAATGATAACACTGAGTACGGCTCTGTCTCTGTAGGAATTTAACTTTAACGTCATATTCCACTGACATCGTATTTCAATGAACTGTTTGCTCGTTTTAGATTCAACCTTGGCCGAATGAAGGCGATCCCTCTCCTTAAAATCAGAGGAAGAATCAAAATGTATTTTTCTATTGTTTCCCTTTTTTGTGTTTCTGTCTGTTGTTTTGTTTCCATGTCGTGTTCGGCTGCTCGCTCTGTGGCTTGGACACAGCGTGAAGCTCGGCCCAACCCGCCACTCTCGCCCCATGCTGGAGCTGTGGTTCCCAAACCTTCAGACTCACACACCAGTAAAACCTCAAATTTTGAGCTTATACGTTCTCTTAACCTCTAGAAGATCCTTTAACAGCCAAATACAGAACTTTATTTTCCTTCCCCGTCTCCCCCTCCTCTCTGGAAACCCTTCCATGTTTCCATAGCGGGGCCTATCACCTCAGTTTGGGAACCACAGCTACAGATCACATGGGGCCCTGTTGCTGCTGTTGCTGTAACTCTGATAAATAAAAAAATGTACTATGATGTTTGAAGGCTGGGTTTCCAATAAAGATCTTAACTCCACTGACAACTGTTAGAGGTTTTTGGAGCACTGGATGCACTTCCTTTGCCTGTCCTAAGGTGGCGAGTTTGAACTAACATAACAGGAGCTTTACGGCCCTCGGATCTCAAAGCCAAGGGCATCCATGACTGCTGAGTGATGACGGGACATTACCTCTGAGCAGACAGGGGACATATTATTAGCACGAGTCAGCCTTCACTGTGAATCAACATCCCCGCCCTGTGTCTGACCAGGCTGTTTGGTATGTTCTCCAACAAGTGCTAGCATTGCTTTAGTCTGTTTCTCTATTTTTCAAGAATTTCCCAAGGTGAAATCTCAAACAGATATTTTGAAACATAATGAAAGTAGTCGCCTCCTTGAGTCATTTCACTGCAGTAACTGTGCTATAAAAAGGTCTTTCTGAACCTCTTTCCTTGAAGATGTAGGGGAAGACAGGCAGAGTCCAAAACATACCCCATATTTTGTAACTTGGCATTTAACTTAGGACAGCAGTAGCCACGTATACATGGACCCAAATATTCTGCTTGCATTCAGTTTATTTGCTCAAACGGAAAGAATTTAACCTTTGTATACACCTCATTACGAAAGAAAAGTGCCAATCCGAATGGACATTTAATTGGTTTTAAAGGGGTGGAATATTCCTTTCCCCAAACCTATTGAGGTATCATGTATTCACTCAAATGGAAAGTTGTCAGGGGGCGTTCTTTCAGCGCATGCTCAGATATGACGTTCCTCAATTTGTTTCCATTTGTTTACGTTTGCGCATGCCCCATTGAGTATTCTGTTTGATTAAAGCAGCGAATGTAGACCAGAGATTGGAATATTCCTTTCCATATATACTTTTGTTTTCGGAAAAGTCATTCAGAAAAATTTCATTCTGAAAGATGGAAAAACTCCTCATGTAACCGTGGCTACTGACTCTAGGATAGTAGCAACAGTGGAGGAGGCTTCTGGAGTGCAGAGTTTTAGGCATTTAAAAAGTAAATGACCCAAAATTAAAAGCTACTTTGGATAAAATAATCTGAGTTATCGCAAAAAAATTCTCAGACTATTAAAACTGTTATTTTTCTGTGGCTAAATAAGTGTCACATCAAAATTAGTTTACTTGGACCTTAAATATACTGTCAGTAGACTGCAACTTATTATTGATGTCAGCAAAGTGTTATTTGCTGATAGAGGGCATAAACAATCAAATGAAGGAGACTTTAGTTTGGAAAGACTTTTAAAAATGTATGAATCCCAGAGTTAACCTCAATTTTCTGATAAATATTGTGCTATTATAATCCAAATATGAAAGTATGTGCTTTGCAGTCTTCAGGAATCAGAAGTAGGTAAGTACCAACAGATTCAAAGTGAATTTGTGTATTTACTCCATGGATCTACCGTCGTGATTGTCTTCATGTTCGTTAATTTCAAGAAAAAAACAACAACACTGTAGTTATTTTTAGAGCTGCCATCTGACATGACTCAGTAAACTGCTTCATGTGTGTGTCTGTGTGGTGACCCATATTATTTGTTGAATTTATGACGTAACGCGCCGCTGGGGGCGCGAATTGTGCCTGGCACGTGCACCGTGGTTCTGACACGAGCCGACCGTTTGGTTAAAAAAATAAATAAATACGACGGGCACGTGAGCGTTTACAGAAGCATACATGGCGTCGGGACATTTTTATCACAATCACTCGGAGTATTTAGGATGAACGAAGCCGTTAAACATATAATCAGAGTCGATGGTAAGGTGTTTCTTCTGTTAGGCTCGAGCAGCTTTTATAGTTGCCAGGCGACGTGTGCCGGCGCGAGTAGGATCAGCGCATTAATATGAAAATTAGCCAAATGTGATACGGTCACAGTGACGCCATCATATTGATGCCAACCGTTAAACTTTCTAACCCTTTAGCACAAACAGTTGGGTGAGTTTTCTACACGAATGCTATCAAAATGAGAAATATATCGTGTATTTATTCTTACAAAGTGATGGAAAATAAGACACATTTGCTACCAACTGAAGATAAATATCAGTTACGATGAATTGTGTCTTTTTATCTGTTAAACAGTGGTTTTCGAGGTGAAAGGTAGTAAATGTTGGGCTTTTTAGCTTTATATAGGCTATAATACAAACAAAACGAGAATGTATACATTTAATCCACCTCGGGAGGCATATGCGTCCCCCTCCTCCCCTCTCGCTCCTCCATAGGCTCCTCACTCCTAGCATCATATTTTCCTCCGTCTTTCCCTGAGTCATTGTGCACCGGGCGTTCTCCGGTGCTATCTAACGGTTTTCTGGCTCCTGTCAGGTGTGTCCGGTGAAGCTATTCGACGACCGTTACGATGACTGAAGTGGCATCAAGCCGCCCTGAGATGTCAGGTAAGAACAGAAGGTTTTTAATTCCTATAATTCAGTGTAGTTGCGGAGGAATGGGTGTGAAATGTGGCTGCAGACCCGAGTTTAACAGACTCTCATTTAAATAGTTCGTATTTCAAGGCAGATTTGGTCAAAGTTAGGGATTATTTTATGATACAGTTTGTTTTTTTATTTGACTTTTGGCGGATTATCGATTTAAAATCCATAGACATCATCATTAAAAACATTTGTCCCCTGTTTTTTCTTAGTTGCTCTTTCTATTTTAATGTATTTATCAGTTCATTGCATAGTTTAACATATCATTTGATGTCATCTTTCTAAGCAAATACTTTGGGGTATTTTAAGTAGCTTTTATTGGTGCAAAAATTGAATGATGTCTGTAATCTCAACGAAATTTTGCTAGAAAAAAGACGAAAGTAGATACTTCCTCTGTCTGTATTACATAACTGGTCCCTATTAATACCTCCCATTTGTCCCAAGTGACTGCTAAATGCGCCTTTATCATCCGTTTCCCTTCATTAATGCGTTTAATGTCATCATCAGCTCAGGGTTCCTGTCATACGCCTTATGGGATGCATTTTTCACCTGTGACGTAATCTTCAATGAAGATGGATTTAAGCACAAGGACCTCTGGGATCTCAGATTTGCATGTTTTTGCATATCTAATCATGCAGAAGTGGTTGAGAAGAGCAGCTGTCCCCTCCTGTTTGTTTGTTTGTGTGCACGGACTTGGTCTATTGTCGTCCTCAGGCAGATTCAATGTTTCAGCTTGACATATTAAGGGAAAACAGCTTCACAGGAAGAGGGCTGAGGGTTACACTCTGAGGTCCCACGATGACAGCTTCCACTGACACCTGACCCCAAAGGCGATTCAGTGACTGACATGAGATTTATTGCAGTTGCACGCTATGACTTGCGAGTATTGGGGTCTTTTCTGTATTGATAAATGCAGCAGCCACGCTCTCCGCTCGAGAGTTAATATTTTTAGCCGTGTCGGCCAGCTGGTGCATGAATCACGTCTGATTTTTTTCTCTCCAAAACACAGCGCTGGCTCCTCCTGCTGCACAGACAGTCTCCAGTAGGAATGCTTCTCCTTGTCGTTCACCGTCCAGTCAGAGGAGCCCTACAGGTAAACTTCAAATCCCATTTCACATGCTTTGATGTGCAGCCATCATCTTCATAAAACAGAGCAGGGAAACTATAAATACGACAACAGCAAGATGAAAACACAGTCTCAGCATCCGTCTCTACTGATGTGTCCAAATCAGTTCTGTTGCAGCGTTTTCCTGTTTTTATTTTCTGTGCATCTCAGTTAATACTCTGTGTGTTGTGCACGTGTGCTCAGAGATCTCAGAGCTGCTGCAGGACAAGGAGCGGCGTGTCCAGAAGCAGCTGGAGCGCTGCGCCGAGGAGCGAGGGAGGAAGATGGAGGAGCAGAAGAAGAAGGAGCAGAAACGCAGAGCCAATGCGGAGGAGAAGAAACGGCAGCAGGAGAAGGCAGAGAAGGTAAGAGGTCACCCACTGTATGCTGACAGAAAGACAAAACAGACAAATTAACGCTACACACTGAACAAATTTTGACTGCTTTGGGTTAGAATAGGAGCCAAGCTGTTGTTCAACCGAACCTGAGTTAAGGGACATACTGAGTAATTAATGCAGAGTCTTTAATGACTTTCTGTCGGCTGACTAATTGTGTGCATTCAACCAAATCATGACGAGTCCAGACTCAACACGCCGGCTCTGAGTTTAAAAATCTGTGGCAGGAAGTGCTGAAGGTGCTACACGGTCTGTGAAGCTCCAGAGTCAGAAAGATATGGTCCACCTGTGTTAATGGGTCCATCACACTCTTATAAACATCACTCTCAAACTGTGGTTTTGCCTCAGTCATAATATCCACACACACAATCAAGAGAAATAATGACTCAGCAAATCCCACGTTGCGAGGAAGAGTAGATTTAGACTTGTGATGAATTTGTTGACAGATGCAGAACCCCCCCAAAAAAACAAGTTTGGAAACAAGTAAAGGAGTATCAAACATTTTCTGTCATCAGACTCAAGTCTTAACTTTTTTGTTTTACTTGACTAAATTTTATATATTTTGAGGGTTGCCAGGGAGGTTTCCCTCACGGCACACAAAGATAAGCCCAGTGTCAAAAAGTCACACAAGGATGAAAATATAAACCTTTATACATCAAATTACCAGAACCACAACAAAAAACTAAGCAAAAGGTAGATATCATACACCTACATGAATAAGATTAAAAAATGACAAATAACTGGCTCATCAAAGTAGTCAAAGCTCACGGGAGAAAAATGTACAGTCTTCAGTCTTAAAAAGTAGACAACAACAACAAAAAAGTCTTCAGGAGTCAGAAAAAAAAACAATCTAACAAATCAAAAAAATCAAAATACTTGTGTCCGTCCATTCCAGACAACCAGAAACCCAAAATAACACAAGATGAGTCTTCTGACCATCTCTGCTCTGAGGGCCCCGAACCTGATTGGTTTTTATTCAAGTAAGACAGTAATAGAATAGAAAATACTTTGTTTATCTCTGGGGGGAAATTCAGAAGGAGTCACAGCAGCAGTCAAAAAACCAAAAGTAAGAAAGTGTATAGAAAGTGCAAAAAGGTCCATAAGAAAATAGATGCTGACAGCTTGTCCATCATTGTCCAGTCAGCCAGCCTCCACCTCCACAGGGTCCAGGACTGAGCTTCTTCAGCAGTCTGTTCAGTCTCTGTCTCCTGGATCCTGTCTGCTCACAGCAGGTGAAGCTCTTCCAATGTGGTGCTGGTGTCTGATGTTAGCTCTGTTGGCCATGTCTGTGAATAGCATGATGCTACTCTGCCCTCTGGTATTCCCTCTGGGTTAGCATGGCTAGCTCGTCCATATTATTGGAGATAGATCTTACGTTCCCAATAACGATGGATGGAAGGACAGGTCCATGTCGTCACTTCTTAGCTCACACCTGAGAACCAGCACGTCGTCCTCACCTCCTTCTCCTCGGTTTGTGGGAAACATCAGGCTTTGCACCAGTTAGCATTGACATGCTACAGTCTGAGTTCACTTGTAAAACAATTCAGCCATGATTACATGTAGGAACTCCAGACAAACACAGGAGCAAAAATACTACAGTAGACAAAACCAGTTTGGTGTCCACGACCAATAAATGAGCCATACAAAGTAATGATCCACTCCAAATACAAAGATGACGAAAAAGAGACAGCCACAATCTCAGTTTCTGCTCGATGTAACATCTATAAAAGCGACCATTAAATGACGTCTAAAAACAGGCAGCTGGGTTGATTTAAATACACGTTCAAAGCTGATTCTGTTGAATATAAAACTCTTGTGATGCTGTGAGCGTCTCCTGTACGATAAATCATCTCATCACTCTGCGTGAGTCATGATTGGCATCACTGGGCTGAGAGGAACCATTGACTCATATTATTATAACCGCCTCCTGTGTTTCTGTGATCCCCTCCCTCCTTCTTCGAGGTGGGGCATAAATTATTAGTGCGTGTGTGAGCGCCCAGCGGCACGTGAAGGGTTAACGAGGCAGTGACAGCCTGATCCACTGGGGAGGGGTCACCACTGTGTCTATTGATTTAAAGGCGGTTTGCATGCTAACAGCCCCTCCCCGCCACACGCTCATATGCATAACTTAATGACATAATGATCGGCCGGTCTCACGGGATGATGACATCACCGGCGGCGTATCATGTGCAGCTTACTGGAAGAGACAGTCGATGCTCGCTCTGCAGTGACAGGCGCATAATTCACTCTGAGCAGGAAGAGAAATCAGAGAGGGTCGATATCTTTAACACAAAGACAAACAGAGGGTTTAAAGTCAGAGTCCAAAAACCCCAACATGGCAACCTCACATCATCAAAATCACAAAAACTCAAATTTATCTCACAACCCCCAAATTTAATGGTGATTCAAGACAGACTTAACTGTCACTGCCCAGAGAAGCTCGAGTGTCACAGACATTTTTTATAACCCGGCGCCTGTGAGAAGTCTGGGACTGAGAGTGCTGATGCTGCCACGGCAAAAAAAAACAGGTTTTATGACACGGACATTAAAGCAGGGCCAGACAAACTCAGCCAAGAGATAAGAGGCACTACTAAACCTCATGAGGACTTCATAAGTGATCTTGAAATAGCCTCACTTTTTTAATTGCTTGATCATAATCTGCAGTTTAAAATGAGATTATCAGCTCTAAAGTTTCAGAATACAAATCTCTTTGCAGCACATAAACTGAGAGTCCGTCTGATGGCAACAAGTCTGCCAGCAAAGTTTAGCAGAAAAAAAAGACATCTGAGTTTTTCTCTGCTGAAAAAGATTTCTGTGACTAATTTTGTAGTGATAGTGGACACTAGAGACTAACTGTCAGACAGAAAAAGGACAGAAGAGCAGAAGAAAGAGAAACAAGAGAGGGATAGAGCACGAGCTAAAGGCTAAAAGGGCTAAACCGTTGGTGCTGATGTTGATTCCAACCCACAGTCAGCAGTTATTCTGCAGTGGTCTGTTCAAACTTGAGAGTCTATCAATAAAATGAAAAGTGAGATGGGATGGAACAAGTTGGATCCTATCACAAGTTTTAGGGCAGAAATTACCCCTACAGCTGTGTTTTTGTGTGAAAGTAACGCGCTGAAAATTCTCTAAATAAAGTGTGAATGCAGACCGATATCAGATTTTTTCGGTGGGAGTCCGTTTATTTTTGGTCAAGTAAAATATGGCCCCGTCTGAGTGCAGAGGAAACCGTCTGACGAGCAGGGAGGGGGTGTTTGGTGTGTGAGCCCTGGGCTTCTGCTGCACAAAAACACTGCTGTAGGGGTAATTTCTGCCCTAAACCTTGTGATAGGACCCAACTTGTTCCATCCCGGAGTATCACTTTAGGGTACTTCATCAATTGCCTTGTGATATGTTTGGTAAACTGCAAAGCAACTTTATGGTCATACTGTACAATACTTTGTTGCTTTGCATTCTGGGAAAAGTTGAACTAGAAAAGTTGTGTGAAAAAGAAAACGTCTTTATCCCAGAAAAACTCTACTGATTTCCAATAGTCCTGACAGCACCTTTAGGAAAAACTGCTTTGTCCAGAGGGGGCGCCAAATCAGCTAAATCTCAAAGCTCCTTATACTTGCTTTAATAATATTCAGGAGCTCAGCTTCCATTAAAGAGAACTCAACAAAAAAACAATGGATTGTAATTTCCAACAGGTAGTTTTTGCAAAGAGACTGAAAAATAAAAATGTGGGTTGTTCATTTTCAGAAGGCAAGGATTAAAAAAATGACACATTTGATGAACAGTGACTCTTTAAATTCATTTGAAGGAAGTTTGTATAAAACATGAGCTGAAGAACAAATGAAAACAGTCAAAGCTTGTGTGACCTGATCTCCTGGAGCAGATTATTCAGTTTTCTAATGAGGGTCCTGTTTTTGTAAACGCGTACATAATGACTGACTAACAAGCTGCATTTGCCTTTTAAATGATGTGATTAAAACAGATGCAGTGCTCAGTTTTATGCAGGAATCTTTGTGACGTGTTTGTACTCTCACTTCAGGAGTATCTATCGTTCCTCTCCTCTCTCCTGAGCGCTATCAGCGTTCTTATTGTTGGACAGATTCTCTCAAAATGAGCATCACTCTGCAGTCTCTGATCTGTTTCTTCAGTTGATCTAAATCCTTGTCCACGTCTCTCGTTCCTCCCTCCTCCCCCCACAGTCTGTGCGTGACTGCATGCACCTTCAGCAAACACTCCCACAGTGCTGAGGTGGGGCCTTTCCATCTGTTTTTATACGCAGCTTGATATCATGCAGCTGCAGTAAATGCAGGAGCTCTGCTGCTTCCTGTCACTGCAGTGATACCTGTGACTGACTGAGCATCGAGAATGGGTTTAAATAGAAAGTGGATCTAAGATTAGCACAAAGCACAGACGAGCAGAAGAGAAACAAGAGAAGTTTGTGTTAGCGTTAACTCAGAGTTTCTGCAAATAAAGCAACTAAAACAAATAAAGCAACCAGAAAACGACAGACATGGATCTTTTTTTAAATGTTTGCACTTTTTAAAACTGGAATGTATCCTCTAGATCAGATGACTGCAACCTGTACTTTCATAAAAGCCGTTTTGCCTCAGCTCACCTGGATTCATGTCATTCAGGAGCCACAATATCTACTTTATCGAAATTATCGAAACAAGAAGTGTTCTGTGTTTATTGAATTATACATGTGAGTCTTAGATTTTTTTTTGTAAATTTTTTGATACATTTTATAAATTTGCAAAATTAATAAAATTTTAATAAGATGCAAAATTTGTCAAAAAATAAAAAATTTCAAAAAATTGCCAAGTTTTTTTAATGTGAAAAAATTGCAACAATTCAAAAAATTGACAATTTTTTAAGAATCGATACATTTTTAAAAAATGTGAAAATTTCATAAAATTTGTGATTTTTTTTTTTTGAAAACTGTAAATTAAATAATTAGCTTAAAAAACAGGATTTTTTTCCAAAACTTTTTTTTTAATTGTTAATTTTTTTTAATGTGAAAAAGTTACAAAAATTGGGAAAAATTGATACATTTTTTTTTTATCTTTTTGAAAATTGTAAAATGTTTATAAAATTTGTGATTTTTTTAAAAAGATTGGAATTTAAATGATAAGCAAAATCCTTTTTAAATTTATTTTTTTCTAATTTTTTTCAAAATTGTCATGAAATTAAAATTCAAGACATTTCAGAAATTGAAAAAAAAAGAAAGCTTTATTGCAAGAAGTGTTGCCTATTTTGTACTACAAGTTGTTCTATTTAGTGTCGGTGTTTTACATTATCAAGACCCTCTGTAAGAAAAACAAAAAATTCTTCATTCTTCTTTAATAATATATTTTTTTTTCAAAGCTTAGAGGAAGCCACTGCAAAGGAGTCAAAGAGCCACATGAGGCTTCAGAGCAGCAGGTTGAAGACCCTTGCCCTAGATTACACTATTTAGAGAAGCTGGAAGACATAAAAATGTTAAATAATGAGTCAGTTTTTAATTTTTTTGGCCAAATTTATGTTAATAAAAGTGTTTAGCCATTCACTTGAATGTTGTGAGCTGTTTTTTTAGAGCCTCATTTAAATTATAGCTGCAGATTGCATTGAGAAAGCTTTTCCAGAGTCTCTTTAACATGATGAATATCTAAAAAAAGCTACATGAGATGTGACCCAGGGAGTAAATATTAAAAAGCATGTCAGAAATGTTTAAAAAGTCTTATGTGAAAATTAACAAGGAGATAAATATCTTGTTTTGTCTGCTGTGGGCTGTAATGTGAGTTTTAAAGGTTTTTCTGTGTGTTTGCAGTCTGTCAGGAGACGTTACACACCTGTAAACTAACAGTGGGATTGTTGTGACAGTGGGACGTGCTGTACGAGGCCGTACGTCCGTTTTTATAGTTTCACACGACGCCATGAGTCCTGAGGCGCGTATAGTCACTTGTGCGAACTGCAGCTGCTATAAAGCCAAATATCTTATCCTATAACAGAAGATTTAAGCAAAAACTTGGAGTGAAATGACAAAATATATGGAGGTTGTTTCCTTTTTCATTACACTTAATCCTTTATTCAGTTAAACCATGAAAGAATCAAAGTATTTCATTTAATTTGGGGCTACAAAGCCTCTAGAAATCTCTTTAAATGCCTGTTATTAATGTAAGTATGAATAATAGATCCACTGTACACAGCGTGATCTGACAGAGCTTTAAATTCTCATCATAATGACTTAATGAATACTAAAAAAGAGGGCTGGTGGTGTCTTTTCTCCCATAAAGAGCTGCTTATTAATAATGAATACCTGAAACTAGAGCTGGAAATGACAGATTCGATTACAGTCTTCATCCCTGACACACCCTCCTGCATGGATTGAGGAGTGTTATAGAGCTGTAAAGCTCGATTATTCTGTTCAGGAAAGAAAAATGGCTTCATTTAGACACACTGGAGAAATTAGGATGAGACAAACTTACACTGGTCAAAGTGTTTTTAAAAGCAAGAAAACTGAAGATACGGCTTAGATCGGACACAAACTAGACGACTTTCAGATTTTAATTGATTTGAAATTTTCTGAGACCACGTTATTTTTTTTTTTCATTTATATAAAACCATGATTTTACCAGGAATATTCCAACTGAGATTCAGCGGGAAACATGTGCACAAACTTGTCAGGGGATTTTTAATCTTAGCTTTAAAATAATCCAGACTAATCAAATAATCCCGTTTAAAGGTCCCATATTCTGTTCCTTTTCTGCAGTCTAATCTGGATCATTGATGTCTTCATGAAATGGTAGTGACATGTTTTGGTCCAAAAAGCCAATAAATCAAGCACAGCAGCATTGTTTCCAGGCTCTCATAGCCCCTCTGTTCAGAATGCTCTGATTTAGTGGGCGTGGCCTTCATATGTAAATGAGCCACCACTGATACCGCCCCGCTCTTCAGTGTCACTGAGAGCGGCGCCACGAGCTCCGAGTGCACAATGTTTAGAAAACAACGAAGCTCGTTTATCGTAAGATTACAGGCTAAAACAACAGGCTAACTGCAGCTAAAGTTAGCATCCTGAAGCTAACACAGAGACAGGGGGGACACTGAGGAAAAGCTCTTCCATCTGCTCCACAGCACACAGCATTTAAAATACTCACATTTCCAGGGTCCCAGGTTTGTTGGAGGATGGTTGGTAATGCGCCTGGATTCAGGACCAGTCTATTGGCTAGCCCTCTGTTGGACTGTCCAAAGTTGGAAAAGCAGTCGGCCGTGAAGTGACTAGCACACACGTGCACAGTTTTACTGAGTGTAGCTGGAACATTTCCTTGATAAATGAACTCTAGCCACTAAGTCTTGTCTCCTTTTGAGATGGGAAGCTTGTGCATGGAACTATGTGGCTGTTTACAGCCAAAAACAGAGCAGTGATGGCTGTTCAACTTTGGCATTCTCCTCCCAGCTGCTGGAAAGGGGGTGCGAGGATATCTGCTCTGGTGGACCAATCAGGTCAGACTTGCTCCTGATTGGTCAATAAAGGGAATTGCTGACATCGGCAAATCCCCAAAATCCAAACAGCTCATTTTAGGTCAGAATTTTACATTCACAAGCACTACTAAGTACAGGTTTTGTCATCAAATATCACATGTTGTGGGCTGGGAGGAAAGACAAAGACCCACAAATTTCACCAAAAGACTTAATAAAGTGATTTTTGCATAATATGGGACCTTAAAGTGACCTTGTTGCTCAAAACGAGATGTAGGGACAGAAACACTTAATGAAATTTTTAAAAAAAGCTTAACCACAACACCTCTCACTAAAGGTTTGGGACAACGATTCCACAGATGAGATCTCACAAAATCTCATATGATCAAACGTGACTCCTGAAGATAAACATAATCTAGGGATGAGCCAACTGTTGCAGCGTTTGTTCTCATCGATATACCACCACCATCACCAACAACAACAACAAACAAAAAAGAGAAAAGGAAAGAGTAAATAACACTACAAGCTGCTCTTCTTTTCCAGTTTTCGTACAGTTTGTGTCACTGCGATGCTAATGAGCTATAATGACTGGTTAATGACGCTTCCCAATTGGCTCCTCTCATTATCATTAGGTGTAAAAAATATTCGTATTAACTCCACATAATTAAAGATTATTTGGATAAAAAATAGTTTATGATGAGCCCAGAACGAGGCGACGCCCCACCTCTTCTCATGATAAGATGTGAAAATGTGATAAAACAGATTCTTGTATATCTCAGCTTGAAAACATTGGCTCACAATGAATAAAAAACAGCTTTAATTAAAAGGTATTTTTCTTTTAATGTCTGAAAATCTGATTTTTATAACGAGAACCAGCGAGAGATCAGGAGACAAAGAAAGAGGAAGAAAACTGAAGGAGCACTTGAGACAAAAACCATCCACCAGTTTCATTCCCAGTCCACCCACTCAGTCTGCGTGAGTGTAAGTGTGTGAGTGTGTGTGTGGAGGCATGGTCCCCTGTGTGTGTGTGTGAGTGTGTGTTCATGCATGTATGTGGGGGGTGGTGGGATGTGTCTTCCTGTCTGATTAAAACGCTCTGTGAAACAGAGTCAGTCATTACAGAGAGAGATCGAGGAAGATAGAGTGTGTGTGTGTGTGTGAGAGAGAGAGGGAGAGGAGGCGGGGTTAATAGCTGTGAGGTAAGGGAGGGAGGGAGGGGGAGTCAGAGCCACCTAGAGGGAGCGGCAGACGGAGAGAGGAGCAGAGCTGCTGTGTTATGTATCACTGAGCGATCGAGTGCTGGTCACCGCCGCCAGTCACAGCACACAGGACGGAGGGGCGAGGCCGCTGCGGTGTGGATGCGGTAACCATGGCGCAACCATCTCCCTGCGCGTCGCCTGGCGTCCGCCGGCGCAGCGATGGCTCAGTGAGAGAATGTCTCTTCTTCCCTGTTTCTGAACGCAACGAGCAGGAGCGGCTGGAGGCCCTGGTGCGCCGGAGAAACGGTGGCGCCGAGAGACGAGGAGGAGGAGGAGGAGGGAACGGAGGGGGAGGAGTAGGAGGGGAGGCCAGAGACCACCTGGATAACAGGCCCAAACGCTGGACTTGGGGAGGACCGCCTGACGGAGTGGAGGGTGAGTACCATGGGGACAGGGAGGGATGATGATGTCAGGGGTGGATCCAGGAGGGGGCAGGGAGGGGAGGTAATGGGGGAGGTCTGGAGGTCAGGAGGGGGGATGGTGGGATGAAAGGGAGGGGACGACAAAGCGGAGGGGGAGAGCAGGTGAAGTGAGGATAAAGGGATGAAGATGAGGAGGAGGAGTGATGGAGGTAAAGAGGAGAAGGGCAGCGGGTGGAAAAGGGTGTGGAGGCTGCAATGCAGGAGCTGCTCGCTGCTTTGTCTTTAAACCTCATCAGAGGAGTGTGTTAGTGCCACAGGTGTGTGTTTGTGTGTGTTGTTGCTCTGTGCTGGGAGGTCTCATCCCCTCAGGAGCCGGAGTTACACATCAACCTTGAACGCACCAAGGCCGCGATCGTAAACACAGAAAAGTGCGACACGAGGCGGTTCACTCCGTCAGCATCCTCCTCCGTTTAATTTACGTCTTTTATTCCGCCCGATCGCATCGTGCGTGACATATTTCAGTCCAGCAGGAGGCCTCAGCGCCACCAGCCAGGCCCCGGATCCTGTGGTGCATTCATAACACCATCAATTATTCACACAGCCCATCAGACTCCCAGGTTCTGGCGCTGACCCGGGATCAGCTGGTCTGGCTCCGGCCCGGCGGACTGGCAGAGATGCTGCTCTGGGATCAGAACGCTCACTGCAGCAGAAACAGCAGCTTCTCATCTTACAGCTCCTCTCGATTAAAGGACACACACTCACCGAAGTGTGTGTGTTTGAGAGAGTGTGTGTGTGCTGCGTTTTTGACTCTACATCTGGTCCTGGTGAAATCCTGCGCAGCTGCTTTTTCTGACAGAATGTTCTGTCGGTCATCTCAACTGACTCTGAGTGTTTACATGTTTTATCCTATGGAATTTGATGCCATGGATTGTCTGTCTGATGATCTGGATTAACAGGATTAGGATCAACTTTAGTCCAAAATTGCCTAAAGAGACCAAAAAGAAGTAAAATGTTACAGCTAAGAAGATTTTTCTCCTGATTAATGTGGATGGAAATCAAGTTGCTCTGCTGATAATGCCTACATCTCCCAGAATGCACTGGTTGCAGCATTCTGCATGTATTTTTTGCACGGAACAGTTCATTTAAAGGCTCTGCGAGGAGTTTTAAACCTCCTCATGACCTCGTGTTCAGGTCAGAGCCTCTGCTGAAAAGCAAAGTCGATATTCATCCGTCACCCAGAAGTGTCTGAAGCTCTGCAGTGAAGGTTTGGCCGTGGAAAGTCACATAGGAGGAGTTTTTCCTTCAAATAATTCTCTTTTGACGCAATATTTGTCTTTATGGTGGATTCTGCTGTGGGATTAGCAGAAAGATTAACTGTTAAAGTTTTGTTTTAGATGGAGAAACTCCACAACGAAGGCTAGTTGCTAAACAATAGCAACCGAGCGAAAATCACAAGCTAATTTATCCATATAAATCAGAATTTGTAATATTTCATGTAATAATTTTGCATAGCTACACATTAGTTTGTTACTCCATCACTTAACATCCTGATAAAAGTCATCCGAGCGCAGAAAAGTAGGATTAGAAAGTCAACCTGCTGCTACAACAAATACAAGCTTTGTGGGTGAAGGTGCTCATGGGAAATGTAGTCCTCATCCCAGACAAACACTACAGATTTCATCCAAAGTGGTCGCCAGAATCAACAGGGCATTAAGCCTCCTAACAGTACCTTTAAAGTCACATTTGCAGGAAAGTTTGCAGCAAGAAAAAAAGCCGAGAAATTGATACTGGAGTAGTTTATATTTTTTTTAAACTACAAATAGCGTCTCATGCTAATTTAGACGTGATAAGTTGTTGATATTTCCTCTGCTGCTTTAAGATTTTTAAAAATGCAGAAGATGCTGGTGTTGCTAGAGTTTGCCTGAGGTTGAATTAAGTAGCGTAGCAGCATGAGCTCACACGCTTTTATTTTGAAGGCACCCTCACAGCTTTTACTGCATGATCCTGTTCCACCTTACTGCTTCCTGAAGCTTTGATTTCTCTGACTTGACGATAGCTTGGGTTTTCATGTGGCGCCCCCTGCTGGATAACCTGTCCTTACAGTGTTTGTCAGTGTGTGAGTGGTCATGGATGGATGCTGGGAGTTACTTCCTGTTTGTGCGTCATGTGACCCAGCTTCACGTGGATGCCGAGTGAGTGCGTAACGCTTTGCTTTCTCCGCTCTGCTTCACCTGCTGCCCAGGTAACCCTAAGACCCCGCCCTGCCATGCCATTGGCTCCGCACAGCCCAATGAGCTTCCTGCTGCTACCAGCGCCAGCAAATCCCGTAACGGTACAGATCACATGACTGTGCGTGTGCCATGCTCATACCACCCTGACACCGAACCCCGCTGTCTCACCTGCAGCTGATCCTCCGACTGCATGCTGCTGTTTGTTGTCGTCCTGCTGTTTGTTTGTGACGTGTGTGTTCTGTGTCTGGTGATGAGTCTGTCACAGTGTTTGGGAAGCTTGATGTTTACAGGTTCACTCTGGGTCTTCTTGCTGAGTATTATATACAAATCACGTCAGACAAAAGCAGAGAAATTCACAGAATTTGTGTTGAATGACGACTAACAACGACGCTGAATCAGAAGAAGATGGTAGAGACGTAAATTTGCAGAACAAAAGGCAGCGAGGTTGAATGAAAGCTGGAACATTTTGTTTGTTTTTGAAGTCGAACATGACCAGGCCGGGAATCTAATTGGATTTAGTTGATAAAAACAGAGAGAGCAATGAGGGAGCTTTAGGTTTCTGAGTCTAGACTGAGATGAAGCAGACAAACAGAAATCTGAAAAGCACCTCAAATTAAATTTGGAACAAAAAAACGATCTATCAAAGGCAGTGAAAGCATTCAGAGAAATCAGTCAAACATGAGATGCTTTTCAACCAGAAGTACCAGGAACTAAATAGATCCTGTGGTTCATTGTTGTTTGCATTTCCACAAAAGCCTGAAATCCTGTGATGTTAATGGTGCGTTCCATCTGTTTTTGGAAAAGGGAAGTGATAGCTGATTTACTGTGACTAACACTCGTCAGAAATTCTAAAATAAACAGAATTTAACAGGAGCTTAATTACTGTTTACCCCTGAAGTTGGAATTTCCTACTAGGAGCTCGGGGTGGTGTTGATGCTGCAACTTCCCAGTCGGAAATTCCAACCTCAGGGGGCGCTCCAGTTGGGCATTCCCACTCGGAACTCGGAAATTCCAACCTCTAAGTACAAATGTAGCACAAAGTTATCCAAATCAGGTCTGTGAAGTTTAGAGAAAAAATAAAAGTAATTGCTCTTCACCTCCAGACCAGTAGAGGGCAGTAAGAAAGAGCGAGAAGTGGCATTGAGGAGGTTTGGCCTGAGCTGGTTTTCGATTGTGCTTTATTGTTTTGGGTATTGATGGATTAACACCTGAATAGAGACAAGCTCTAGAGACAAAGAAGACTCAAAAAGCCTGAAATGCTCAGATTTTAAAAGCCAGTGTTTCAGTTTAAAGAGACTTTCAGCAGGATGCATCCTTCTCCAACGTCTTTAGATCATCATTAAATACTTATCAGATGACGTTATTTAGATAAACTAGGATGCTGTCTTGAGGACTTCTTCTGTGTTTGAATATCTGTTGTAAACTGGATCTCCACTGACATGTTCAGCTGAAGGTCTCCAGTTTACAGGGTCACTCTTTAAACTGGAACACTGGTAGCTGACAAAAACACTTTCACACTATCAGGCTCAAAAAAAGCTAAAATGCACCAAAAAAATCTGTGTTTACACGGAAACACTGAGGGCCTGAAAACGCTGTAGTAAGCATGTCAGGCCTGTAGGTGGCGCTATAACTGTCTTGTCCAGAAGCAGCTTTTGGTAGATCTCCACTGAAGTAGAGTTGGGCTGATCATCGGGTGTATTGGTGAATGCTAAGAGCAGAAGTGGAGCAGTTGAACTGTTACTGTTGGATGCGTGAAGTGAGCGTGACGTCAGCATTTCCACTGAAAACACCAGCTCACTGTTTACACGGCAACGTTTCAGAAAAATTCCACTCTGGAGGCCGTGTTCAACAGTTGCGTTTTGGGTCGGCTAAAGCGTAATTTCTGTGTAAATGCAGGGCCGGAACGCAACAGAACTTTTGCATTTCACCCTAAAACTGTTGTCCCGTAAACACTGTGACTGCTCCACCAATCAGAAATGATCAGCATTGCAGGCCCCGCCCCCAAAAGCTAACTACCCAGGAAGTAGATTTAGACCCTGGCTTCTGCTGTTGAAAAGCATCATGAGATTTTTTTGGTAGAAAGAGAGGCAAAAACTCTTTGAATGATCTTTATTCTTTAAAGAAATCAAATATAGAAACTCCTGCACTGATTGTTTTTGTGTTTTATGTTCGTGGAGGAAATATTTGTGCGGTTTCTGTACATTTGTGTTCATCAGCAGTTTACAGATTCTCCTCTCATGTCGTCTTGTGGCTAATGAGTGTCTGGTTTAGAGGTTTTTCCTATTTAAAACACATTAGCACACAAAAACACACACAAACACACACACAGACACACACTCATACATGTACCCCACCCTCATCACAACAAAGAGCTGCTCCACATCCTGTCTCCCTGGCCCAGAGCCGTGTTTAGTGATGCACATGTTTCATTCTCAGCAGGGAGCCTGGTCTGTGTAACACCCCTCTGCTCCACACACACACACACACACATTAACACACATGCACACACACACAGACACACAAACACATGCAGGCACACAAATGCTTCATACATCACACCAGACGTTTACCCTCGAGCTGTGTAGGCAACTTATTAGACCTGACCTCACCTTCAGACAGGCAATCAGATCACACACACACTATCATAACACACACACACACACACACACACACACGCACACACGCACACACCGTCCACCAGAGGTTTCCAATCATCTCTGTCCCTTATTGCAGCCAACGCCCTGCAGAAATCATCTTTTCATCAGATTTCCTGGAAACCCCGGAGCAGTTTCTGCAGAAGTCTGAGATCTTCTCCTTCGTTAACAGTTTTCAAGGCGTCATCGTTAAGACGCCAGCTTTGAGTCACAGCGTTCAAGGCGTAAAGTGCATGCACACTGAATATTCAGGATTCACGCTGCCTTCAGGATCTGTAAAACGTTTCAGTACCATCGTTCTGCAGCGGTCTGTGTCTCCTCATCCTCCATTTCACGATGAAGCAGCCAGCAGAGCCCGGCCGTGTCTGCTCCTGCTCTCCGTTCTGCTGCTTCATTTCTGCCTTACATCACCAAGGTTAATTTATTCTGCAGCCTGCATGGCTCATCGATCGACGGGATTATTTTCTGTGTGAGCCTGCACTTTTCTGTTTGTGCTGTGAGATTGGTTTATTGAACCCATTTGTGACATTTACATCATACCTCAATGCAGCAGCAGCAGCAGCAGCAGACAGACGGTCGGTGCTTTGATTCTCTGTCATGTTTGTGTCCTTGTGAGTGATTTTTGTTTCTTTCCTTATCAGTGGGTGACTTCTTGTCTCCATCCGTCATGGAGCAGCAAATCAACAAGCAGCTCTCCAGCTCCTCAGCTGCCCTGCATTCACCCGAGAGAGGTAAGAGAACAGACGGAGTGAAAAAAGGAACACACACCAGCTGCAAGATAATGACCACAGGAGTTATTTTTAGTGAGGATGCTTTTCATTTGGAGCCCAAGCACAGTGAGAAAAATAAATAAGTAGATAAAGCTCTTTAATCTTGCGCAGCCTCAAGTTACAAATCGATGTCAGGCTGCAGAATCCTGCGGTGAAAAAGTATTCGCAAGATATGCAGCCTGACAGACAGAGTTTAGGGCTAAAGGTGGTCAATACAGGATTTAAAGGAGCTGTGAGGAGTTTCTAAGCAATCTTGAAAAAGTCTCACTTCTAGATATATTCCTGGTTGCAATCCAGTAATACAGGTTATTTCTAAATGCTACTTCTTAGCTTCCTTCGTCCTGGCCGTGGAACACTGGACCAGCTCTATACCCTTGCAAGGGTGCAAGAGTCCCCGAGGTATCTTGTGGGGTGTGCTCCGTAAATATGAAGTCGATGGTCTATTGTTACGGGCTGTTCAGTCTCTATTTCCAGAGTGAGAGCTTGGTCCGTATGGTCAACAGTAAGTCAAACTGGTTCCCAGTCAGGGTTGGACTCTGCCAGGGCTGCCCTTTGCCACCGATTCTGTTCATTACTTTTATGGACAGGATTTCTAGGCCCAGTCAAGTGGCGGAGGGAGTCAGGTTTGGGGGTCTCAGGATCCCATCTCTACTTTTTGCGGATGATTTGGTCCAGTTGGCCTCATCGAACACTGACCTCCTGCTCGCACTGGGGTGGTTTGCAGCTCAGTGCGAAGCAGCGTCATTTGGAAAAGGCTGGACTGCACACTCCTGGTCCAGAGTCTTTGCCCCAAGTGAGGGAGTTCAAGCATCTCGGGGTCTTGTTCATAAGTGAGGGAAAAATGGAGCGAGAGATTGACAGACGGATCGGGGGTGGTGTCAGCAGTGATGCGGTCACTATACCGGTCTATTGTAGTGAAGAGAGAGCTGAGCCAGAAGGCAAGGCTCTCAATCTACTGATCAATCTACAATCCGACCCTCACCTATGGCCACGAGCTGTGGGTGGTGACCGAAAGAACAAGATCGCGGGTACAAGCGGCTGAAATGAGTTTCCTCTGCAGGGTGTCTGGGCTCAGCCTTAGAGATAGGGTTTGGAGCTCGGACATCAGGGAGAGGCTCGGAGTAGAGCCTCTGCAACTGGGAGGAGACCCTGGGGTAGACCCAGGACACAGTGGAGATTATATCTCTCGACTGGCCTGGGAACACCTTGGTATCCCCCCTGAGGACCTGGTGGAAGTGGCCGGGGACAGGGGTCATTGGTCTTCACTGATGGCACTGCTGCCCCCTGCGCCCCGGACCCAGATAAGAAGAGGAAAACAAAACAAAAAAAAAGTTCTTCCTGATCAGGTCGAGCAGGACCGGATTGATTTACGGCAGGTTGAAGTCTATGACAACACCACGCCAGCTGACAAAGTTTAGTAGAGAGAAGAAAGTGTGTTTTTCTCTGCTGAAAACAATAGAGCACGAGCTAAAGGCTGAAAGGGCTAAACTGTTTGTGGTAATGTTGATTTCAACATACAGTCAGCAGTTATTCTGCAGTGGTCTGTTCAAACTTGGGAGTCTTATCAATAAAATGAAGAGTGAGGTTCATTAGCTCTTTCTAGAATCCAGATTCTTTATTTGGGGACCTTAGGCAGATATGAGATTATTGTATTCGATAAAAAGTCACCTTGAACCAAGAAAGGAAGTGTTCATCAAAAGATATGATCTTCATTTATGTCCAAACACCCTGTTAAGAGTCACGTCTTCACGACAGTGTGTATGTGAGTGTGCGTGTACGACTACAGGCGTGTACGACTACAGGCCAAAGGTGTCGCTGCAGTCTAATTAAAACAGATCCTCCTCACTGTTCCTTAAATGCTGAACCAATAATAACTTTACTTTTACTTTTAAGACACAAGACGTCTTCAGACCTAAAAATTTGTTTGCATTAAACAAAATTATGGATTTAGCTCCAGAAATAAACTTCTCTTTATCAGTTGCAACATCCCAATGGTGTGTTTAGGATTTAAACAATCTTAAAGCTTTATTCACTAACAGGTTAAATGTGTCTGATTGGGATTAGGGATTAGAAATTTGTTACAGGAAGACTCAATTTATTTAAATTCTCAGGTTAATTTCACTAAAGTTTGTCCTCTTCTGATGTTCCTCTCATCTTGTTTGTTCATTTTGTGTCTCTGTACGGTTTTCCTGTGTGTGTATATGTGTATTTTACATGTGTTTACATGTGTATGTTGTTTCGTGACCTGTCAGTGTCTTTTGTGTCACAACGAACAGCGTCCCCCAGCAACCACAGACCTTACAGAAGTTCCTCCAACCGCAGGAGCATCGCTGGGTTCCCTGAAGAAACATCCAAAGCTAGAACGCCCACGGTCAGCTCTTTTGCAAGAATACAAACTCACACACACAAACACACACATATGCAAACACAGGCCTGACCTTATTCACAGTGAGATGTTTGGGGCTGAAAGGTCAGAATAGAAAGTGTTAGTCTGACATTTTAGTCTTTATGGCTGAGGATGATTTGCTGGGGCTTGGGGTTTTACTGCTGCTATTTGTTTAATTAGACTACATTTCCCATGATCCTCCGAGGTTTATGCAGTGAAGAAGTGGGAAACAAATCTGTATGCTGTGCTTTCTTACTGTCATTTTTTTAATGTTTGTTTAAAATTTTCTTGCAGGGTGAGACTCCAAACACGCCGTCCCGCAGCTCTTCCTTCAGGTCCAACAGCAAGGGCCCCGCCACACCCAAACGGTACACACACACACACACACACACACACACACACACACACAGCTACACACACACACACACACACCCAGCTGCCTGACCTGGATTATTTTACCCATGACCTGACGTGTTGGTGCTGTTGTTGGTTCAGGGTGAGGTCAAACAGGAGTCGGGCCCAGTCACCCTGTTCCCCAGGACAGTACCCTCCCTCCCCGCTCCGGCACCGGGCCACCACCCCGGGACACGACGACAGGAACCACACTACTGAGGTCAAAGGTCACAGCACCCTGGAGAGGAAAGCGACCAAATCTGACAGCTCGGAGAAGAAGATCCCGAAATCCACCAGCAGAGAGCTGAACGCAGGTAAAGGACACACACGTGTGTGTGTGTGTGTGTGTGTGTGTGTGTGTGTGTGTGTTTGGGATCTCTTCTACTCTCCTGTTGGCAGCGTAGTGTCCTTCAGTGCATTGAGTCGCCTTTACCTCTGTAAACTTATGGCCAAAATAAGCCAGATGTGTTGCAAGTCAATGTGTCAACTCACCCAATCCCAGCCCACTGGAACAGATACACTCACCGTCCACTTTATTAGGAACACCTTGCTAGTACTGGGTTGGACCCCCTTTTGCCTTCAGAACTGCCTTAATCCTTGGTGGCATAGATTCAACAAGGTCCTGGAATTGGATTGGATTGAGATCTGGGGACTGTGGAGGACATTTGAGTACAGGGAACTCATTGTCATGTTGAAGAAAGCAGTCTGAGATGATTCCAGCTTTATGACATGGAGCGTTATCCTGCTGGAAGTAGCCATTAGAAGATGGGTACACTGTGCTCATAAAGGGATGGACATGGTCAGCAACAATACTCAGGTAGGCTGTGGACTTTAAACCATGCTCAGTTGGTACTAAGGGGCCCAAAGTGAGCCAAGAAAATATCCCCCACACCATTACACCAGCAGCAGCAGCCTGAACCGTTGATACAAGGCAGGATGGATCCATGCTTTCATGTTGTTGAGGCCAAATTCTGACCCTACCATCTGAATGTGGAGCAGAAATCCAGACTCATCAGACCAGGCAACGTTTTTCCAATCTTCTATTGTCCAGTTTTGGTGTTGCTGTGTGAATTGTAGCCTCAGTTTCCTGTTCTTAGCTGACAGGAGGGTCACCCGGTGTGGTCTTCTGCTGCTGTAGCCCATCTGCCTCAAGGTTGGACGTGTTGTGTGTTCAGAGATGCTCTTCTGCAGACCTCGGTTGTAACCAGTGGTTATTTGAGTTACTGTTGCCTTTCTATCAGCTCCAACCAGTCTGTCCATTCTCCTCTGACCTCTGGCATCAACAACCATGCCACGTTCAAAGTCTCTTAAATCTCCCTTCTTCCCTATTCTGATGCTCGCTTTGAACTGCAGCAGATCGTCTTGACCATGTCTACATACCTACATGCACTGAGTTGCTGCCATGTGATTGGCTGATTAGAAATTTGCGTTAACGAGCAGTTGGACAGGTGTGCCTCGGTTTTATTGTTTACAGACAGAATAAATCATGATTGATTTATTTGTGAAAGACTTTGCTTTATGTGACTTGTTTCTCCAGCTGTTGAGAGATTTGCCTCGACATGTTTTTGTTAAGTCATCCTGCACCACGTCTCATCCCCCCTCCTCTCCTCTTCCCCCAGAGTCTCCGGGAACACCCACAGGCAGGAGTGTGGGCGGGACGACGGACGCTGAGGAGGCGTCCAGGCTGCTGGCAGAGAGGAGGCGTCTGGCTCGGATACAGAAGGAGCAGGAGGAGAGACAACGGCAGGAGGAGGAGAGGTGTGTGTGAAGAGAATAAATCATCCAGCAGCTGATCGTATAATTAAAGAGTCCTTTTCATGAGCACAGCTTTGGAAAATAATCACTCTTTCAATCAGAATCAAGTGTTTATCAGCCAGGTTATTAACATGAAACTAACATAATCTGTTCCCTCAGACTGAGAGCTGAGGAGGAGCAGAGGAGGCTGCAGGAGGCCAGAGAGAGACAGGAGAGAGCTGCTCGTCAGGCGGAAGAGGAGAGGGCGAGGCGGGAGGAGGAGAAGAGGAACAAAGAGGACGAGGAGAGACGGCAGAAGGAGCAGAGATGGAGGGACATGCAGGAGCAGCTGGACAAAGAGGTCAGGATCTGAGTCAGGGAGGGATTCATCATTTTAACATGAACACATCTTTCCACAGATCAGCTCCTCTTTGCATTTCCATAAAGAGATGAATGCACACAGAGGATGAGACTTATTGAAATGTGTTTCAGAGGGAGGAGGCCTTCCTGAGAGCCCAGAAAGAGGCGGACAGGAAGAGACAGGAACGAGAGCTGCTGCACATTCAGGAGGAGCAGGAGAGGCAGCAGAGGAAGAAGGTACCAGAGACCCAAACCAAGACCTGGTCCTCAACTTAAGATCAGAGATGAGGCGTATTTTTATGTTGTTTCTGATCTGCTTTTGTTTGTTTCCACAGAGAATCGAGGAGATCATGAAAAGGACGAGGAAGAGTGAAGTAGAGCCTCTGTCTGGTGCTGCAGGTGAGATTCACATTCGTGCACTCAGGGTTGAAAATTATCAAAGTTAGTAAATCAATTGTGGGCCCTTAAAAAGTATTAAAAAGTCTTAATTGTGTTTTTATTAGGTGTTAAATTTAATTGATATTCAAGCTTTGACTCCAAAAATATCGATCGGAGCTTGGCAAGATGGTCATGCAGGATTTCAGACAATGAACCATGCAAGTCCATCTCTGTGTGCTGATGGAAAGCCAATCACACAATCTCAGGCACATGTCCTAAATTTTGATGATGATGAAATAAGTTATTTTTTTTCAGCAAGTTGGCCTTGAATAACTGCTGTTACTTGTAGTGGGAGAGTTAAAAAACCTGCCTTTAGTTTCATTTATTATTTCAGCTCAGCTTCCCCTAAAATGTCCCTAAAAAAGTGGTGATATGTTCTGCTGTGTGTACATTTCATTGATAAATCTGAGCTAGAATTCCTTCATCTTTTGTTCAGGATCAGCTCCTATCACAGGTAACTGGCTCCACCTCCTTCTCATTCATCCCCGCAGCGTCTCAGCGCTTTAACACAGTCGGACGCTGAGCGTCTTCTGACTTCAGCGGGGAAGCGTAGAGTGGGTTGTTCCACTGTGGAAACTGGACGGTCATTGGATAAACGCTGGGCTTTGTCCCGCCCATCGGACGCTCAGCGTCTCTGGGGGTCTATGAGGCAGTGGGCTGGCCTGGACGCTGGGCTTCTGCATGATGATTGGATGATCTGTCTGAGGCCGAATCCCTTTTTGATTGACAGTGAAATGATCCATTCAGAGATCTTGAAGTATAACCCTCCACCTGAGCATCTTCTGTAGAGAGGAGCGGCTCAAGTCTTACACTCGTAACACAATGAGAGCCATTGAGAGAACACTCGTAAAATCCCTGGAAAAAACACCTGGTTGGTACGACAGGGTCACGGATCATTTTCTTGAAAAGGAACGGAGGGTAGAACTTACGTTTAAATAAATAAACAAATTTATGATGTAGGCCGGGAAAAAAATGAGCTTCCCCTCCTTGACTGACCAGCAGCCGCCACTGCAAACAACAGCTTTGAGTCCTGATGAGGTCTTAAAACTTTCTGAAAGGCTTTAGAAAAGTCTTAAAAGGTATTGAAATTAACCTCAGGATTTCAGCATATACCCCGTCTCTGATTAAAAAAGAATACAAGCTTTGATTTAGTAGCTTGTGAAAGCAAAAAGTGCTTAACTAGCATCAAAATAGGAGCACATAATAAGAAAAAGGTACAACAAAGGAGCCCAGCAGACAGCTTAAAGTCATGAAGGAAAGATAATAGGAATCTCTGCACAATAATAAAAGGAAAACAAGTTTGTAACTGTTCTTTAAATGCTCGAAAACTTGATAATATGATGCAGTTTTTCCACCAGGCAGAAACACCTGAGGCACAGCTAGGGGCAACTGTAAACGCTCACATCGCAAAACCTCCCTGAGGTGATAGACCCATATAAATGTGATTCTAGCAAAATCAGAGATGTGAGGATTTTTAACTTCTCTATTATGATCTGTAAGAGTTTGTAATTTTATGCAACTTTGATGTAACTATTAACTCCTCTACGTCCTTTTATCTTACTACAGTTGTTGCCACGTGCATGTTAGTTTATTATCTTTATGCAGCTAATTTCCCCGACTTCATTTCTTACTTTGGATTTAAATTAACCTTGTTTTTGGTGTGTCTCTTTCTAATGTTAGGGAAGTTTGTTTTCAAACTTCTCCCTGAATCAAAATCAGGATCAGAATTTTACACAAAAAAACAGAATTAACAAAGCATAAAGCACCAAAAACAAAATATGAAAGCACTTCAGCTCCAGCAGTCGTAGGCTCAATGAGAGCGTGTGAGTTAATGAGATATGTAAACAAAAACAGCTTCAATAGAAACATTGAAGTTAGTTTGCAAATAGGTTGTAATTTAAAAAAGGATTATGAAGGTTTTCTGGAGTCACGCTGCAAGAGATTACAAGGTGACAGGCGAGTAGAAAAAACAACTTTGAAGGAGATCCAGTTTGTCTTTCTCTCTGCGACGGGTGTTTTATTTATCCTCCTCTTTTCCTGCTCTGAGATGCAAAATATTCTCTCATAACTCAATTTCTCTCCGTAAAAATCAGTTCTGATGGAGGTGAAATTAAATCAGGCGAGCGTCTCAGCTGCAGTGTGACTCAGCAGTGTCAGACACACAGGGGAACAGCGCCTCCTGGTGGAGAGATGGCAGGGTGATAAAGACTGATTTTACTGCAGTGATTATTGAACTCTCTGATCCAAACGGGTTATTTTGGGACGTGTTCATCAGCAGGGCAGCTCCAGAGGAAATTAAATAAGCCAGTACTTCTGTTATCTAATGCTGCAAGTGAAATGTGTGTTGCTTTCAACCAGCTAATGCTTGATGTCTTCTTTTGGGATTATTTTCCGCATATTTTGTCTTCATGAAAGATACGTCTTTTACAGAGTTTATACAAAAGTGAGACACTTTAACATTTTGATTTGTGTATGAGAGAATACATTTAAAGAAAATAAAAGAAAGAAAGTTAGCTTATTGTACAGAAAAAACATTGTATTAATGTTTTATCTCCCCTGTCTGTCCTCAGTGCCCGACACGAGGGCAGAGGTGGCGGTTCCCTCAGAGGAGGAGGTGAATCCAGCTGAAGCTCCTGTCATCATGCTGGGACCTCTGGAGAACAAGAGCTGTGTGGACGAGCTCTCTGACGGAGTCCAGTCCATGGACGTCAGGTGAGACCTGGGTTTATGCTAGAGAGTGACACGGGAATACCTGTACCGCTCCCATTTTCCCCCTTCTTTTAGTCTTCTTTTAGTTTTTAGGCAATACACAGAATTTGATTTGATTTTCTCCCCATTCTTTTTTAGATTACCGTTGGCTTCTGGAAAGTGTAGTTCTTTTCACTTGCGTCAGAGTGTAGGCTTATTGGACATAAACTACAAAATGGCAGCGCATGTCACATATTATATTGGTTCCTGCTCTCGTCTACCCCCCTTAACTTTTTATCCTGTACCATCCCAATCACGTGATAAATAGAAAAGTTGACTCCCATCCTGCAGGAATCCCATGTCCTGTGAGATTCATGTCTGTGAATAGCATGATGCTACTCTGTCTTCTGGTATTCCCTCTGTTGCTGGGTTAGCGTGGCTAGCTCGTCCATCTTATTGGAGATAGATCTTATGTTCCCAATAACGATGGACGGAAGGACAGGTCCATGTCATCACTTTTTAGCTCACACCTGAGAACCAGCACGTCGTCCTCACCTCCTTCTCCTCACCTTGTGGGAAACATCAGGCCTCACACCAGTTAGCATTGACATGCTACAAGCTGCTAACAGCTAGGTTCACATGTAAACAAAGTGGCCATGGTTACATGTAGTATCTCCAGACAAACACAGGAGAAAAAGTAGTAAAAATATCCATGACCAACAATGAGCCATACAAAGTAATGATCCACTCTAAATACAAAGATTACGAAAAAAGAGACAAAAAATATACAAGAAACGAACAAAGAAGAGAGAGCTGCTGCAAAAGGCAGCCATAGCCAACAGGGCGGCGCCTAGCCCGATATATAATAGCCAGAATGGTAATGATAACGATATTAATAAATGTGTTTTTGTTGCTCTTTTGATTTAGAGTGGTTTACAGAGACACAAACAGAAACAGGAATAGAGTTTTTTGGCAGAAGTTAAACTAAAAAAGTTTTCCCGCTCTTTCTCTGCCGTTATTGTTCACCATTAATTCAAACTGGTTCCGTAGAAGCTGTTGGTAGATTCTAGAATGTTAAAAAGAAGAAAGAAAGAAAAAAAGAAAGGCATTCCGGAATGTGCCTTAGGGAGAACTCTTTGTAGCAGGTGGCAGCTTGATTGACAGGAATGTTAACCAATCACTTCACTCGGTTTCTCTCTCTAGTTTTTACTCTTTATAATAATAATAATAAAAATAATAATACATTTAATTTTTAAAGAGCTTTTCTAGACACTCAAAGACACTTTACGATGGATAAAAATATCATATAAAACAACACACATTGACAAAACATGGATGAAGAGAAGCAAAACAGGAAAAACAAAGTACATTCACAGGTAATCATAAATTAAAAGCGTTTTTTAAAGGTGGGATTAGTGAGTGTTTTAAAAGTAGGGAGGTTATGGATATGTAGTAAAGCATTTCAAAGGGTGGGGGCAGAAACAGAAAAGGCCTTGATCCTGACAGTTTTTTAAGCTACATGTAACAAGAATATTAAAGCATTTGCATCAATTAAAACCAAAACTGTCTCTACAAAGATAACTTAGTCCAGATTTACGTTTGTCAAGGTCTAGACTTTTTTTTAAACAGTTCAGTTCTTGTGTCTCTGAAGTATCTCAACACAAACCAACCAGTTTTTCTTTCCCTAATTTTTCTCCTTCACTGATTTTTGAGACCAATTAAATGTTTGTGGGATATTTGGAGATAAGAAAAAGAAGATTCTGAAGTCGTGTCTTGAAAAGTGCAAATAAACACTGTGTCCTGTCTCTGTCATCATCGTGTCTTTAAGTTCTCCATCTGTCTCCATCAGTCCTGTGTCCAGGGACGAGCAGGCCAGCGCTCACGAGTTTTCCCCAGTCGCAGACGGGACGGACGGCTGCCCCCTGGACCAGCTGATGGACATGGACGCCCATGGACGAGGGCAGCGTCACGTCGCGGAAATGCCACCGTATCCCAAAATGCAGGCCGGCAGCGGGGTCGGGGACCTGAACAAGAACCTTCTGATTCAAGCGTACAGCGCGGCCTCTGAATCCTCACAGCTCATCCACAGCGTCGGGCCGAGCAAACTGGACGTCCAGTAGCCAGGTAGAGACGGTTTTAGACTCCAGGTTGTTGCTGCGAAAGACACAAAATCAGTGACATTATACATTTTCACGAGCTGTTTTTTCTTGTCTTCCTTTTTCCTTCTCAGCAGAAGAGCTGGCAGATTCAGTCCAAACTGGAGCCTGGAGAAAAATAACAAGAAATCATCACCTCTGTCTGCAACAACGATGACAACAAGAGTCATCGTTTCCACGTGGAACAAACGCTGAATAACTCACCTCACACCTGTAAAACTAAACTTGCTTAGCAGTAAAGCTTTTGGCTACATTTTGAAGCAGCGCTGACGGACGACTGTGACTCTCACATGAATCACAATTTGACAAAATCACGTTAACACAATAAAGTATGTTTAAAATTCTCAGAGAGGGAGAATTGGAAAGTTTTTTGTGTGTAAAAGTTAAGATGAAGTTATAAACACAGTATCAGAGTCAGAGTCGTCTTGCTGTGCTGCCTCAAAACGTCACTCGAGTATCATCTGCTTTAACCTCTCATCCCTGCTTTTGTAAAACTGTAAATAGATCTGAGCGGGTGGAGGAGTGGAGGCTCTGTAGCAGATAATCTGGAGAGGAGCTGTAAAAAAAAAAGAGACTGTCGTGTAAATCCTGTGTAGCATCTTCAGTGAGGACTAGCTAGTTGAGCTGTGGTTGTAGCTGTGTACTGGAACAGTGTGTGAGAGCTTCTCTCTTTCTGTCAGTGTTTCTGATGGTTCCCGTGTGTTTTTCTCACCTGATCTGCTCTGCGGCTCACGGCGACTCAAACGACAAATGTCTGACGTAACGATCCAGAACTCTGAGCCGCTCACGTTGTTTTCTGCTGCTCATCACTTGATTCATGGACGTTTATATGAAGGGAAAAAAAATCAAACGTCCTGAATTTCTATCAGGAAGGTATCGGCACAGTGTGTTGTGTTTTTGTCGGACACTGACTGTAACCACGCTTGCTGCAGTTCATAGAGTGCACTTACAGTAGATGTGTGTTTCACGGCTCTGAAGACGCTTGTTTTTCCTCCTCAGCTCATCCCTCCAACTAAAATATACCTCGCCGGACAGACAGCATTCACCACCTCGCAGCTCATCACCTCTGAGGCCTTAAACCTCTGTGCAGCCAAACATTTCTGCTCTAACAACCAGTCGTCTGCGCACGTCTGCGCACGTCTGCGCCATCCAGCATGTGCACTTTTGGCTCCAGTCCATCATGAAAACACTCAAAGTAGAGAAAATCACAGATGTTTCTTGAGGAAAAGAAATGCTGATGTTATGAGAGGAAGGTTTTGTTATCTCCTGGGTAAAACATGCAAAAGTTAACAGGAACCAAAACACCATCAGTCTCTGACCAAACTCTGCAACTTTCAGTCCAAAATTGTCTCATTTGTGTCAATCTGGTGCCAATTATGCCATTTTGTTGCACAGATTCTGCATTTTAATCATATTTGGTCACACACCCACCAAACTCGGTGGAGTATTTTTACTTTACTTCTTTGAGGTTTTGTGCCTGGTATGAGATTTTTAGATTTACTTTTGTCCTGACGTGTGTTTTTTAGTCTTCTCAAACCAAATTGAAGAATTTTGTGAGTGATTTGTGGAGCAACTAGTGTTTTTTTTATAAATATATTTCTTTATTTTTTATTAATGTTACATTTTGGTCCCATGAGAGAGGATAAAGGCCTCTAAATATTTGTCTATTTATTCATAGGTCTGACCTTTTTTTTCTCTCCAAATTTTTACTAAATGGTCACATAAAAATGGAAAAGATCACAGTGGCCCCAACTGTCTTTAATCAGAGCCAATGGAAAAAAAAAACAGAATTGAATTCAGTATTTTTCCTCTTTTTTTAAATTTATTTAATTTGACAGGATTTGTAAAGTTAGACTTTGTCACAAAAGTTAGAATTTTAGCTTCATCACAAATCAGGAACCTTTTTGCTGCTAACAGCGCTAACCACTGTGTAGCCCTATTTTAGGAATATGAGAGAAAAAATACTTTACTCACAGAAATCAATGATCCAAGTCAGAAATCCAAGAGGAAAGTAAAAACATATTGAATCCAAACTCAAAATTCAGAGAGAAAAAAAAAAGAATTTAAAAAACAGGTCAGACCTCACAAAGTGTACTGGATTTACGCTTCCGCAAATATTTTTGGAAATAGAATCTGGTCTCTTTTTATCTCAGATTTCTGAGAAAGGAGGACATAATTTTTTACTTATTTCTGACATTTCTTTAAGGGGCAGAGTCAAAACTCTCAAGGTGCTGACCTAAATCCCAGAAATTTGACTTTTCAGGCTCAAAAGGAAATATCAGACATTTCCCAAAAAATATTCAGTGGCCTTTCTCTCTTTAATATTTTCATGCTAGATGTTCTGTTCTGTTTGTTTGATATTTATTTTATTTTTATTTTTTTATACTCTGCACTGTTTTCAAGTTTCAGTTGTGCTGTGTTACTGTTTATTTATACATTTATTTATTTATTTATAATCATTTTATGCTGCAATCTTGTCCCAGGCCCTGTAAGTAACTGAGTTTTTTGTCGTGGCTGAAAGTCCCAGGTTTTCTTTGCAGGTTGGGAAAGACTCCAGTTTGGATCCATGCGCACAGACGGCTCTTTAAAACTGTCTGTTTCTCCTCTGAGGTGCCACAACGACTTCAAACACTTCACTGCTGCTAACTTCAACGCTCTGTCTTCTGTTTCTACTCTCCTGCTGGCTCCATACTAGCTCATTAGTCCTCCAGGTTCTGCTGAAGCTCATCTGTAAGAGGGTCGACTTGGTCCCGTTGTATATGAAGTAAAGGACATAATGTTTATCCTAATAGTACTTAACTCTGTGACACTGCAGCTTGGTGGAATATATCATTGTAGATGTGGTGCATGGATAACTGCTGAAAAAGAAACAATAAAACGTCATCAAGCCATTTGTGTCGATGAGCTGGAAAAATGATCAAATGTAAAATAATAAAGGCAAAAAGAATGGGGGTGTAAAAGAGTCAGACTGTGTATGATGTTTAGTCTTTGACAACCATATGTGACAAATGACAAATCTAGTGTAGAGCTTAACTAATGCAGCCACTTTAATTTACCATTATATCTCACTGTGTGTCGACTTAATTCTGCACTGAAATTAAACTGATCTGCAAAACAGAGTGCATTTTGCATTCTTTGATATTTATCACAGCATATATCATTACCATGACACATACATGTTTCATGTTAACAGACTTAAATCAAATATTTTGCATTTAACTCTATTATGAGCTTCAAACTGCACCGTTCATTCCCCTTTTGTAACAGAAATATGTGTAGATGCCAGAAGTTGGCAGGCATTCATACATTTTGTTGTTTTCATACTTTGAGATAAACAAGTTAATTTTGTTTGTCTGGTTCTGTTTGTCATAGTTCACATTCCCAAAGTTGCAAGAGTAGCAGTTAATTCATTAGCAATTGTGTATATTTGTAGGTCGTGAGATACTTGTTCTATTTTTTAAAAAAGTTTGCAGTTTTTAGATAATACGACGCCATAATGGAAAAATCAACTCGTTGTCTTAAGTTTGTCGGGGAAAAAAGTCTAAAAACAAAAACTTTAAGTTAGTTGTTATAATTGTAAAAAAAAAAAAAAAAAAAGATGCCAGAAAATGAGATACTTCCTCGAAACACAAATAAAATAAATAAATAAATTCATTAATTTATACAATAAGAGGTAAGGGGAGGTGAGAAAAAAATGTTATTTGATTACACGAAAGATGGCGTAAATAAAATGCAATGACCCATGCCCACTGAGGGCTTCTGTAGGTTTAATTTCAGCAATAATTTTCAATGCCTCATGTAGTATAATTGTCATCTTTTTAATGACTAAGCACAAAGCCATTTATTTTTTTTATTAAATATTCGTATACAAATGCTTTTATTTTGAAAACCTAAAGCGGATATACCGGATATTTGCCTCATGGCGGTTGTTGCACTGTGGTTGTAACTTGCACAGCCATTTTCCTACAGACCTTTAATGGGATAAACGACACAGCTAGATACATTTGGGTTGTATTTCATATTACATGGGTTGTTATTAATTTTATTAGGGCTTTTGCGTCGATAGTTTACGTTTAACTTTCTTTATTTAGCGACCGCTGACCGCGGTTCAGTGGCGCGTGCCTTGGACGAAGGTAAGACTGCTGCGTAACATTAGCTTCTCGTTAGCTTCAGGGTTAGCCGGCTGTTGGGTTTGACGGTGCCATGAAGAACTATAGCAATGCTTAAACAGACATCTATGCTATGCTGCACATTAGGAGAAATGTTATTTATGTGTTTGAAGTGAGGATAACGTGTTGCTGTACCGAGGTTTACGCCCTCTGTAAAGTTTTCTGCAAAGCTAACGGTCAAGGCTCACAACGTGAGGTTCCATTAAAGCCGTTAGAGGAATGGGGGTCAGGTAGCTTCAGTTGTCATAGTAACAGTTGTCAGATTCAGAAGGAGAACAAGGTAAGTTCGAGCTAGAAACGAAAAACAGATAGTTATGTCATGAATTTATTACACAGAGAGGGTCCATGTTCCCCTTGAAATCTGATTGGACACTCCAGGTGCGGCCCTTTAATTCCTCAACGATGATTGGCTCTTCTTCCTGTCAGAGGCGGGACTTGTGTGCAAAATCACATTTTTAGAGTTTACTGCTGCAGGCTGCTTCAGCGCAATGAAATAGGCTACATCTTATTTTTGTTAGTTAGTTTCTTATTTTTTCTAATACCATATACTAATTTCTGCAGTTAAGGCAGTTAAAGAATATCTCAAAGTTGCATTGATTTAACTCTCCCCTGCTGTTAAGCTTTGAGTTTTCAAGATAGAATTTAGAGATAGAGGTAATATTACAACCAACCTGAGCCAGGTTAGACTTCAACAAGGGTTTTATGCGAATAAGTCTGTCAGTCATGAAAGGGGAGAGATATCTCTGTATATGTCAATGTTTACACTATTTCATAATGATGGTGGTGGTTGCGGACCTCCCCAGTTTCCCTGTTATTCATTTTTTTTTGTGTCAAGTCAAACCTGCATTAGTTATCCTGACAGGAGAAAAGAGTGGATAAATATGGCTTAATTGGTGAGACGTTACTCTGTGTTATTTTGGGTAATATAGTCGGTTGTAGTTCAGTACAATGTAAGAGATTTTACAGATTTTGTTTATTCTTTAAATACCCAATGAGGTGACTTTCAGGCAGCTTGTGTTCATGGTAACAAGTCACAGAGTATTTGTAAATTATGCCTGTGCTTGATATTGTCAACATAGAAAGTTTGTTAGATTAAAAACTCTCCTGTCTTCACAGGTGAGCAAAATGTCGAGAGCACATTCTCAGTCACCACACTACAGGTATAGACATTGGGTTTTTATTTCATGCCTTTAATTGCATCAGAGAAAGCACAAAAAACTCTCATTTTATGATTCTCTTCACAGTGTGAAACATTTAATAAGATAACTTTGCTAATATTGGTTTTTAATGATTGCTTCCTCAGGCGGTTTCCGTGGGAGGAACCTGGCTTTGATCCTTACAAGGTTGTTGCAGAACTAGACGAGGAGCAGATGGACTCGAGACACCACCACCGGCACCACCACCGGAGAAGAGACTCTGAAGAACGCTGGAGCTACGGCAGGGATGATATGCACTCAGAAGGTCAGAGGAGAACACCTCCTTTCCAGTATGACCGTCAGTTTCGGCATCAGCGTCATCCAAACCAGGAGGGCTTTCATCACAGGGGGCCGTCACCCCATCATGATGTGTCAGGATATGAGAACAAAAGGATTCCCCCTCTGCTTGATGCACTAGAAGATGGAGGAAGACATATCGGTGGGTTTAGAGAAGCATACCCAAACTATGAGAACAGGGGAAGGTCCAACTCACCTCCAAGGTTAAAGAGGGAAAGATTGCCACCAACTCCAAGATCCAACCAAGACCACCAGGAGAGGGAGCCAGGGATGGGCTGGATGAGGGAAGAGCAGGGCAGAGGTCGAGTACGGCTCAGGGATGTTAGTCCCGGTGAGAGGTCAGATGATCAAAGAGGAGGAGCAGGTATGGAAAGAGGGAGGAGGAGCACACAGGGTCTAAACCGAGACAAACAATGGGAGGATTCCTATCAACAAAGGAACCAACGCTTTAAAAGGCAAAGAAGAGAAATGGAGGACACCGATCACGCTGGGTAAATCTAAAGCAAAATGCTCTGCAGCACTCTCACAGTGAAATAATGGAGGCCAAGAATGCTGACGATTCTCATCCACCTTTTTCACCCATAGCGCAGAAATCTTCCGTAATTCGTCACGATTCAATCTCCATCATTTGAAACAATCAACTAAACTGCATGGCTTTAATTTTCCTTCTTTTAATTCCTAAAATTTCTGCATGTTCTATCTGAAACATGGTCGAGCAATGAATGCAGATGCAGTCCTCTTTAAAAGAGGTGTTTTACAAAGTTCATGTCATGTAAAAGTTAAATCAGATCTTTCATAACTCCTTTGAGAAAAGTTTGATGCTAACTGAAACTGTGAATTAAGAACCAGATGTAAAAACAGTTGCATGAATGATTGTTGAACCATGTCACTTCCTCTTATGCTGTCACAGGTTCAGGAATGAGGAGCACTTTGGCGAACACCGTTACCAAGTGGACTCACCCAGAGATAGGTTTCATGGAGAGCCACAGGGGGGCCCATGTGGAGACAATCGTCCCTCGGGACCAGTAGTTATTGAACATGATCACGGCATCCACGACCGTAGAGAAGCGTCACAGTGGGACGATTTCAACAAGAGAAGAGATCGTGACCCTGACTTTGATCACCAGAGGGGTCCACGCCCATTAATGTCCTCTCAGGAGCGTTTCAGGACATCTGAAAACCGTTTGGAAGATCAGGAAGACACAAAACCACGTCATTTCCAAGATGACTGGAGGAGTTCGAACTATCATGAGAACAGGAGGACCCCTGAAGAAAGACCGAGCCTCATGAGCTTTGGAAGCCGAGACAGTCCCATGAACCACAGGGGGAGGGGCGGTTTTCGCTCAGCAAGAGGCAGGGTACATCGTGGTCAATATGGAAAGTCTGGACCAGCTAGAAATCAGCCACACTTACACCAGTCCTCACAGGGGTACCAGGGCTACCCTGAGGGAAAGTCAAGACCAGGGTTCCAACCTGTCAGAGAGCTTTACGAGGACCCCGTCGAAGCAGAGCCCAGCTGGGTCGAAGAAGACCGACTTCCAGAGTGGAAACAGGAGAGGCCTGGAAACCTGGACCGAAACTCACCTGTTGTGGACTTGGACCCTAAGATGCCTCGACAGAGGTTACGCGAATGGAACGATCAGAAATCCAATAATATGGCGGTCGCAACGGAGGAAACGCTCACCGTCAAAGTGGACATGAGCCAACCCGTACACCAAAACAGGTAGAGTATGTTCAAACCAGTTACCAGGTGAGAGGTGAAAGTTCACACTTCTTTTTCAAAGCTCATGAGAAGGAAAAGTCTGACTGATGGCGGGATTAATTTAGAAGACTCATAATCACAGGACGCATCAAACACTTCTATTCGACTGGATTTGCAGTTTGGGGAAAAACTGCTGAAGTTGTGAACGTCAAACATGCCGCCTCATGGATGATGCTGGTGCAGTTTTACTGGGTGTGGAAGCTGCTGCAGAAGTTTCTTAAAGAAACATATTAATGCAAACACAGAGCCACAAGTTTGGAAACTAATGGATAGATGTGAAGAACGAAGAGACGAACGCTGCTGTCGCCAGAAAGGATGACGGACAGCTCATACCACTCAAAGAAGAACAAAACTCAGCGTCCTTGTTATCTGAGGAGCTTCAAGGTGTCACCATGTAAATCACGAAGTCATAAAACAAGCTGCATCTGCCTGAAAATCCAGTTGTGTTGCATTCTTCAAAAAGAAGAGGACATACCACCTAGGAACTTGTCTGAGAGGATGAAACTCTGTTATATTTCTGTTTTCTTTTCCATTTCTGCCGAGTTGATAATTCAAAGGAAGGACTTGCTGATCTGGATCTCAGGCACAAAACAAGACGTCCAAAAGCAGACCAGCGATTTCATGCATTGATTGGAAAACAAGCTGATGAAGACTATTTGGACTTGTGAGTTTACAAAGTAAACACTGGATCACCTGGAAAACCAAAAGAGGACACGGGAGGAAGAGTTTACAACTGAGGGATTTAGACTCAGTCTGGTTTTTACCACCAGTTGTTCACTGTGCAGATTTGTTCACGATCACTGAATTGAAGAAGTGACATGGAAAAAGCGTATGGCTAAAGAAGTGGAGACGGACACATCTCTGAAACAATATCCTTAACGCCTGAGTCACGAGTGGATCACGTCGCGGTTTTTCCTTCCTGGAAACCTTCCTGTATGCAAGATGCTGCCGGCTTCTCTCGTGGAAATGCGATCATGGTACGGCGAAGATGTCAAAGGAAGTAATTCTTCTCACATTTTTGGACGCGCCAGTGACTCTACTCAATGAAGTGGCACACATTTTGGATGATCTACTGGACTAAACCTGGAGATGTTGCCTCTGGATGATGTGACTTCCACCGTTTGTGATTCATGGTCACTTCCAGTCGGTAGCAGCAAGCTTGAAACTGGAATTGTTGACCTAACACTGCTGAAATAGAAAAGGAAAACTTTTTCCGTGGCGATGATTTGGGACGGAAACCAAACACTGCTGGAAAAGAAGAAGTGCAACAGAGATTTTCAACACCAAGCATGTCACTGCTGGCTCTGCTTTGGACAACAAAAAGAAGAAGAAGAAGAAGAAGTACCTATTCAAAGAAGGAAATGAAAAACAGGAATCGAGCACCACATGAAGAGAAAATTGAAGATATAAGAAGATGTTGCCGATTGATGAGTACTAGCTTAACAGAAGATGTCACACCTGATCTTGGAAGAAAAAACACCATGTGTATTGGAAGTCGATTGTTTCTGCGCTACAAGGGAGAAAGAGAAGATGAACACACCAGCTGTGGTCTGCAAAATTTGTTGCAGAGAGGATATGCGTCTTTGTCCTTCACGGTCAAACACTGATTGGGAAGTGGGATGAATTTGAGAAAAAGGATCCACTGTAGGAACATGGCGAGAGTTCAGTAGAACAGAAACAACCTGAGGAGTCATGTCTATGTACAACTTGATGTATCATCTTCTCGGGAGCCGTTAAAGCAGCTTCTGATTAAGGAGGAGAAAACAGTTGATACAAACATCATTTCATCTTGAAACCAAAGCACATGAATGCTTGCATTTGGATCACATGAATCCTAGAGCATCAACGTCGTAAACCTTGGACAAAAATGGAAAAGAGGAAAATGAGGATGAGAACAACTTGCAGCCTCACGACTCTGGAAAGGGAAACCAAAGCCAAAAGAAAACGAAGCAACATATTTAAAGCCTTGGAAAACGAAGGGACATGTCGGTGCAACATTGGTGCAAAATAATGAAGCTTTGAGAAGAATTTAGAAAAGGAGGAACTGCAGCGTCATTGGTGGGAAATGATGGGAGTGAAGCTATGAAAATAATAACAACAAAGGCCAGATAATACGTCAGTTATCTGGAGAAGTGGATCAGTTCCCAGACGTAAATGTCACTTCTGTTTCAAAGAGGAAGTGGAATGGCAGTGTCACGTAATCAAGCTAACAAGACAGGAAGTCATATCTGCAGCATCAGAGCATCAGGAGGTGTTATGAAGAAGACACAATATCGTCACCAGCATCCTGGATTCTGCACTACATGACAGCAAGAATGTATTTTTCAACGCGTCCGACCAAAGAGCCGTCACAGGTCAAGATGTGACGAATTTGGCTCTGAAAACCTAAAAGAAAACGACCTGAGAAGAGTTTATCTCATGATGTGAAAGTCCAGACGCTCGTTTAAAAGCTGAGTGGATCAAACGTGAAAAGAAGTGTGAACTTTCAACCAACCTTTAACTCACCTTTTGTCTTAAAAAAAAGGATTATCCTGACCTCTTTGGGCCTGAGTGTTTATAGAATACTTAAAAAAAGATCATGATTTGTGTATCCCATGAGGTGTGGGGAACATCCCTGATTTATTTTACAAGTAGGGTTTTTTTTTATTTCTAAACATCAGTGATGGAAGTCGTGACAGGTAAGTGCTGGTGAAGGTAAAAACATTTTGACTTTTTGAACCACATTTTTCAGCAGAAGAACATAACTTTAAAAAATAAATTCTTTCTCAGAAATAAACAAGTTTCTGCTAACACTGAGCACAAAACATGTTTGAGTGAGTTTAGATTCTCCATGTTTTAAAGATAAACAACACTGAACTCTACTAAACCCAGGTAGGAGTTCACTCTGTTTTCATCCCTCTGTTTTTCTCCTGCAGCCCGCTCTGTTACTCCTCAGACCGGCAGCTCTCTCTAGACCTGGTCAACGTTGGTCGCCAGCGTCTGGACTTCCTACCCATGCTGGAGCATTCTGGGACGTACAGAGAGACAGCGATGCACACCGGGACTTTTGCTCAGGAAATCATCACACTGGTGCACAGTGTCAAAGGTACAGTGGGTACACAACTCGGGATGGGTGCTTTTCACATTTGAAACAATACAGTACCGACACCCAGTACCTGGCAATCAGTATCAGTACTCAGCAGTACCAATTTTGTGTACTTTTGTGTGTTTTTTAATTTAACATATTTATTTCTCAGTGTATAAACTTGCAGTGCTGTGTTCATGCCCAGCTTGGAAATTTGCCTACTTTTCCATTCCCTCACAGTCACAAGGATGCGATTAGGTCCCGAAACATGGTACCATTTGATTTCTATGTGAATTGGTACTAGAGACGTAATTTGGTCGGTACCCATAAAACTAGCTAATTTGGTGCCCATCACTATACACAAATCTGGATTTCTTGAAGCTTGAGTTGAAGGAAAAAAATGAAATACAAGAGACGGTGTAACAGAAAATATGCATGATTAATCTAAAAATTAAAGTAGTGACTTAAATATTTACATGGTTTCCTACTTACATGATGAAGTTGTGATCCCTTTTCTAATTTCAAGAAAAGCTATTGTGTTATGTTTTGTTTTGTTTTTTTTCATTTTATAGAAACAAACATCAAGTTTAAATGTTGTATGTTGGCGTAAAAAACTTGGGCAAACTGAACAAGATTCTGAACAAACAAGATTTTAGTGAAAACAATTTGAGATTTGCTCAAACCTTGGCCTCCTACATCCGCTCCCACTGTGACAGTTCGTAAATCAACTTGAAAAGTAAAATTTAGTTTATAAAAAGAGAAATACATGTTTGTCGCATGGAGACAGTTACAGAAGGTTCCGGAATGTTTGGTTCCTTTAAATTCAAGGAATTCCAACATTCTTTTTAGGCCTGGACCACATGAATGTGAATTTATTTCTAAACGCACATTTTTTTGTTCATTTGGGCCTCTCAACCACACAAACACGGTGATTTCACCCACATAAACAAAGATTTTTTAAAACAGATAAAAAAGTGAGGAATAAAAAAATATCCGGTTGAGTGGATCCATGTAGTGGTGTTTGACGGAGCTGGTGTTGACGTGATGATGTCAAGCACCTAGCAGCAAGTTACTTTAGCAACGTTTGCCAACAACAGGAAAGATGGCCAACGTTTACTGTGCTAGTTCTGTGTACTTTGCACTTTTTCCCCTCATTACAGCTCTACAAGTGAACGTAATGTCGTTGATGATGTTGTTGTTGATGTTCATGAAGTAACAAGTCCACCTCATCATCCGTACACACAAACGTTTTTTTTTTTTTTTTTTTTCGCTATCTCCTTACTCTGTTGACTGCTTCCTCTTCCTGTTTTTGACCGCGCGTTCTTCTTCTATGGTTTTCACATTTTGCTAACCTGACACTTATCGGCCAGTCACTGGATTGCAGGCTTCAGAGGGGATTGTTTCGAGTTTTGCCTCTTCGTATGGACAGAGATATTTTTTAAACGAGGACAAAGATATCCAGTCAAAAAGTTATCCTTATGTGTGAAGTCCAGGCCGAAGAATGACTTCACTGAGAGCTTCTTTTAGCTTAGGATGCTTTGTGAATACTGACCCAGAATTCTGTGTTCCACGGAACCTTGGTGTGTCTTAAAGAGACAGTAGCTAAAAAGAAACACTTCATACAGAGGCTGAAGTTTGCTTTTTCAAAGAGCAGCCTGAGATCAATTAAGAGGTTTAGGAGCCACAGGTCATGCTAAGGATTTAAAGTGTCTCCTGTCTGCCTTCACAGAGCAGTATTTCAGGAGCGATGGCCCCACCCTGAACGAGCGTTTCTCAGCTCCTCAAAAAGGCGGCTACCACCAAGAAGAAGAAGAGATGGGGGACATGACGCTGGATGAGAGGTTCAGCTCAAACCGGTATGAGACGTGCTTTATCTCTTTTTAACTGTTTAAATTTTTAGATTTAATTTTGTGACATGAACTTATTGTTATTTCTCTCCCCTTCTCCTTTCCTTGCAGAGGTTTCAGTTTAAAAATGAAGTCACTACTTGATGATGAGGAGCCGCTGTTCACCAGGCTTGGGCCCCTGCAGGTAAATCAACAAGACTCTGGATGATAAACCTTCTCCTGACAGATGGATGTGTTTATTTTTTGACTGATGCCGTCGTTTTGTTCAAACAGCCAACTCGAGGCCCGGGGGACCTGAGGCACGACCTGGAGAAGAGGAGGCAGGAGAGGCTGGAGGGGGTCAAAGTCACAATTTTAGGGAACAGTTTACCACAGCGCCCCCAAGGCCAAGTCAGGTAGATCTCTCTTCAACCTCGAGATTCAAAAACCATGTTTTCAATCATTCTCTTCTAATTTTGGGACTACGCTTGTGTGTTAATGTGTGCTGTGTCCGTCAGGGAGCTGGATTTAGAGTACAGCGACAGAGACGACTTGGCCCAGGTGGATGATGAAGAGTTCTGGACTGAGGAGCCGAACAGGAGGCGAGAAGGAAACATGGGGAGGGTAAAAGCCAGGTTTCCTTTTGCCGCGTTTCCACCGAGCAGTCCGGTTCGGTTCAGTACGGTTTGGCACAGTTTGGTACAGTTAAGCCTGATCCTGTTTGTGTTTCCACAGCAAACTGTGCCCTCTCGTGGTACGCGGCGTCTAAGCTGGATGCAGAAAGCCACAGCTGTTAAACAATTGCGTGACGCCGTAGCAGGGCGACGCAGTTCACCCCACTAATAAATCCAACGAGGAAGAAAAACCCGACACAGTATCAGTTTTTAGGGATCTGTCCTGGGATAAGTCAGTGGAAACGCCACAAAATGCATGCCGTACCGAGACAAACCAAACCAGTCTACTTGGTGGAAACGCAGCTCTTCAGTCATGTGATCTTTCTGCTGGAGACGACATAAAAAGTTATCCATGTCTCTCATTATCCAGGGACAAAGAAGAGGCGCCCCCTACAGACAGAACATGGGCCAGCAGCGCCGGAACCACCGCTTTGGCAACCGTCTTGGACCAATGAGGCGACAGAACTTTCACAACAACCCTACAGGTGAATATTTACAGTTTACTCCTCAAGCTGCAGATCTCACTGAAGGACTTCCTCCTCCTGAAAACGGTGATTTCTCTGGGTTAAAAAGAAGCACTCATCCTGACCCACTGACCTCTTGTTTCCATGATTTAAACCTCCTGACCGTCAGCGCTATCCCGACCTGCACTCAGTGACAATCTGAGGCTCAGAGCGACACATTTAGACAGATTTTTCCCACGTTGAACTGAAGTTGAACTCCCGTTGTGTAACGGCTCTCCTGCTCTTTCCGGGCAGATTTAAGATGTAAGGTGAAAGTAGGAGTGTTGACACTTTCTTTAGTATTTCAGGAGGTTTCCCTGCTGCCCTGTAAAGAGCTTAATCTAAAAAAATCCTGTCTTTGTCTGTGACCTTTGACCTACATGTCTCTGACTTCTTTTCTTTCTCATTCACAGGTTCCAGCTGGTGATCGATCAGACATTAAAAGGTTTCACGTTTGGCTTATTCCTTATTTGTTGATGATTTTTAATAAGAAATAAAGCCAGCTAACTAACAGGGAGCATGTTCTTTTTTTGTCTTTTCTGTTGCCTGTGTTTCCAGCGTTTTCACACATGCTCTGTCCTCCCATGTTTCTGTGTTTATTACTGATAATTTCACATCTTAGACCTCTGTGTTCCTAGATCAAACTTTGATTTAAAGAGTTTTTTTATTCAGAGTTTGTACGTCTTCAGCTACAAGTTGAGAAGCTAAATCCAACACTGCTGTATCGATCATTTTAAAGACGTTAAGTTGCCTTTTACTGCTGTTTTTTCGTTCTAACTTTTGTTCAGTGTTATTCCTCCCTGACTGTTCAAGATTCGTGGCAGAGCTGGAAAACAAATAAAAGGTTCATCACTTTGTTTTTTTATTGAGTGTCATTTATGTTTTCTTTTTTTATAAATCAAAAGTCGCTGAGTGAGAGCATCTGAGCTCATGATGAATCAATAAGTGAGGAAGACCCAATTTAATTATTTTTAAAATCCATTTTAAATCTTTATTTTTTAATCAATTTTACATCTAAATCACCCAGGTCTACACTCCTCGCCTTCTATGCTCTGCTTGTGAAAGACGCCTGGTGCTCCCAGTCCAGTGCGGCTCCAAATCACTAGCCAGACTCTTGTCCTCTGTTGTGCCCAATTGGTGAATGAATTACCTAACTCTATATGATCCACAGAGTCCCTTTCTACTTTTAGCGTCTGCTAAATGAAACTGTAAACTGTATTTTAATTTTTTTCCTTTTTGGACTACTTGAAAATCTCCAAACACAGGAAAGTAAGTGTCCATGAGCATGAAACCTCATAAGTGGGTTTAGTGCTTGTTACTTCACAGATTACAGATGATTTTTGCTTTTTTACAAAGTTGTAACAGGTTTATGTCTCCAAAAAGAAAACCAAACCATTATTTACAGAAAAGAAAGAGTCGTCAGATGTAGATTTAAATCTAAAGTTTATTTCAAACCATGTGTGAAAATACACAATAAAAAAAAAACATTTCAACAGTGTGACACTCGTACATCAGGAAATATTAATATCAGCTGCTCAGTTTGTCTGTGACACACGCACGTCCCTAAACAATCCTCACAAGCTGCCAAAGTCCTCGATTTCACGACCTACGATGACATCATTATCCTCAGTCTACGATCACTTCAGAACAAAACTCACAACTTATCTTTTCACACATTTACACAAAGATTATGCAGGTTTCTGACTCTTGAAGACAAACATCATAGCAGCAGCAGGGAGGAGAGGTTTGAAACCAGGAAGACTGAGAGCTGCTGCTAAAAGGCACAAAAAGAAACAGCCTCTGCACCCGGCCCTTATTTCTTACTGCACTGAAACCAACAATCAAAAAGTGGTAAATTTAAGAATAAAAAAAAAAAGTCTGTAATTATCTTGGAATGACAGGACAAATATTTCCATGGTACTGCAGTATTTGTATAAGACATAAATTCTGGCTCTTTATCCAAGCTCTGACAGGAGTGAAAACTCGTTGAAGATAATAAGGTTGAGGAAGAAGAGCAGGTTAAAGCTTCTTAAAAGGGGAAACATGAATAAGGAGAACATTAAATAAAATATTTCCAAACTTTAAAGAGAAAAAACATTGTTAGCCCCTTCATTTTTTAATATTTGTTGAAAGAAAAGGGACTTGAGAATTCTTTTCCATAAGAAAAACCCCCTAGGTAGAAAAATAGCTTTAAATGTGAAAATTAAAAATAAGGGCTGTCAAATTATTCGTACTTTTGTTTTAATCTTATCTAAACTCAATTATTTCTCATTTTGCAACAGTTTTGAATCCACTTACAACGTAAAGCAGCTCCTAAACAGTGCTCCGCTAGCTTTTGTGATGCAGCAGATATCAAGCTGCGCCTGCATGCTTCGCTCTCAGCTAATAACTCAAATTCAAAGTCCTGATACTTTAACACAGTTTGACACAAAGTCTGTAAACATTGTCCAAGCCCTTCACGCTGAAGTTCAGCATACAAATTCATCGTCATCATTTTAACAACAATTTCTTCACTTAGAGGTCCCTGCCCCACATTTTGGTTACTTTTCACCACTCCAAATTGCAGCTTAAAGCACTTAAGTTTGATTTTTTTTTATATACCAGATACATTTCTAAATGTTTTGTTGTGGTCACTCTTTTCAGAGGAAAGAAACTCTACATAACCATGTTTTAGCCTCAGTAAAATAACTTCTTAACCCCTAAAGTTGTCCGTAAAGAACGCAGCCCGAGCTTTGAGTGACCTGATCTCAACGTGATGTGAGTCTCATCTCCTTTCATAATCTTGTTTTCTATCTCACAGTATAACACAAGTTATGTGGTTAAGTCGTGGCCAGAAATCCCATCGTTAGCAGCAGACAGGTGGCTTCAAAAGTCCACAACCACAAGTGAATTTTCCAGTACTCCGGGTAATTCACAGCAAAAGACAGTTTGTCTTCATCGTCCAACCAGGAGAGACAACTCGGGGCCGGGAGACCCTGTAGCACCGGGAGGTCAGTTGAAAAGGTTTCTGTAGAAGAAGAGGTGTGTCTTTTGAAGTCATCAAAGACGAGGGCCGCAGGGTAAAGGTCGAAAAGCCACCTCCATGTTCTCCTCCATGATGATGTCGTAGCGGCACATCACGGGCCTGACAGACAAAAACAGAATACAGTAATCAGTACAACCTGCCATTTAAAGCACTTGCATTTCTTAACTTAAATTGTGTATATATTTTGTATTGTACTCAGTGCAAAGTTCTTTATTTAATATTGTAATTATTATTATTCTTCTCCACTACTGAAGCTCTATTTTTTCTACTTTTGTAACTCTTTCCACAACGTTTGTACTGAGACAGTGCAGTTTAAACCGGAGTCAAGTTCCTTGTATTCTTGAAAATACTTGGGGAATAAAGGTGATTCTGATTCTGATTGTGAGGAACTTCCAGTTTGTCCACAGGCGCCCCCTGCTGGTTTTTCCTGTTCATATTGAATGCTAATTATTAGTGCTGTCAGGCGATTAAAAAAAATTAATCTAATTAATTACAGGATTTGTAATTAATTAATCTAATTAATCGCATTTTAATCTCATATCTGCTTAAGGTCCCAAAATAAAGAATTTGAATTCCAGGACATTAAAATTACGTTAAAAGACATTTAAAAAACATTTCAAAAATAAGGTGGAAATATATACAACACATTTTTAGGTACCCTGAGGCATAAGAAACACATGAAAAAAGTTTTATGGTTCTATCTTTACAAAATCTACACAGTCCTGCACCTGAGATAAGCTGATTTGATCTTTAGGACGGTTTTTGCTTCTGTCACATTTTTACTCAATGTGGACTCAATTTTCACTGCAATATGAACTTCTATACTTCTATGAGGTCAAGAGAACCAGGGCTAAAGGCTAAAAACTGTGAGGAACTATGTCGGAAATTTGAAAATCTGACGAGAACACCACTTTTTCCAAGTAGGACAAACGGTTTGAAAATGCCAGACATTTGAAAATAAGTGCGTCTTTGAACGCCCCACGGGTTTGGGATCTAGATTAATCTGAGTTAATTTTTATAACGCTGTAATTAATTAATCTAATTAACGCTTTAAAATGACAGCCCTACTAATTATTTTTCCACGTAGACTGTGTATAGAGTAAACAGCGTGGCTTTGCCATTTACCATTGTACAGTTTTGAAGCCAAAATACCCCCGTCACAGGTGCCACCATTGGCAGCCATTGTGCCAGAGTCTGTGCAGTCAAGGCTATGAGAGAATCTTAGTGGAGCCTGGTGACAAAAATAATATATTTTTTTTCTTTTGAGAGTCTAATCTCGTCTTGGCTCTCCCTCCCATCACATTTTACAATCCTTGAAAAAAATACATAAGAGTGTCAGCTGTTAATCATTGTTTAATGTGACGTAAAGCCTTGTTTTTAACCTCTTTTAACAAATGAAAACAAAACTTTTCCGAAAAAGAGGACTTGAATACAAGGCAGCTAATTAATATCTTCAAATCACCACAACAGTTGGACGTGAGAAACATTTCTACCAGATGTATTAATTTTTTAAAGTTTGACCACAGCCCATATGGAATGACTGGGGAGATGGATTTATTGACCTATACTGCAGCCAGCCACCAGGGGGAGCAGTTTTGTGGTAACCTCACTTTGAGCAAAGCAAGATGAAATCCATCTTTTTTACGGCCTATGTTTTAAGCTCCATCCACCCATTACTGACCTCTCAGGGCGGTCCAGAGGAGTGAAGCGTATCCTCAGCAGCCGGATTTTATATCGAGGTCCGATCACGTTTCCCGTGTTGATCCTCAGGGAAATTTTCTGAACCTGCTGCAGTTCCTCGTCGAACTGAGCCAGCAGCCGCGTGGAGGTGTACTGCTCAAACCGGAGCAGCTTACTACAAGCAACAGGAGAAGAAATAGAGTTTAATTAATGATGCTTCAACAGCAGATTAAAAAAACACTCATGGCAGCAGCTGTTTCTCTCTTAGTGAGCAGGTAAAGGTGAGGGGTGATCACATGCAGCACGGAGGATTAAAGGCATAGATTTACCTCCAGTGGACCTTTAAAGATGTTTATACTACAAATTAACCCCGACCAATCCTTTTATCCAAAGCAGAAAGAAAGCTTTAACTAACGTGAGCTTTCTCCACGCTAAGCTCTATCACGGAAAATCAAGAGAAGAAGTCTGCATCTCACTTTGGGCTGAGACTCAGGGAAGTTTTTCTGCTTTTATGACAAAAAACTCTACAACTATTTTAAGAATTAGAGAAAACATTTTCCTTTAAAAAAAGACTTATCACATATAAGAGATGTTTTATTTGTCCTCTGATGTAGGAAAACAAGCCTTTAGGAAGTAGCAGCTTTCTGTCTCAAAACATGAAACCAATGCAGATGTGTTAAAACTGTAATTCCTTCAGTGTCCACATGGGGCTGGCTGCAGAAGCACTGAACGCCACACACACTTATTCAAAGAAGCCGATCTTTACAGCAAAAATAAACCCATTCACAGCCCGGTAATCTGAACTTTTACAGGACTTACTGGTCTATTCGGGCTTCTGTGAAGTTTCGGCCGTTGTGCAAACGGATAAAGACGACCCCCCAGCGGAGGTACTGGTTCCAGGTGACCATGTCCACTCTGTAGCTGAGCTCTGACACACACATGAATCATTCAGATTACTTTTTAAGTGAATCTACAGCAGTTAATCTACATTTCAGCCCTACAAGATTAGTGCAATGAGATTATGAGCGTGGTAATGTGTGACTTACTCCTGTAAGGCAGCGTGGCCGTAGTGCTGAAGAAGACTTTGGTCTGTCCGAGCTGGAGCAGATTTTCTCTCCACTTGCTGACATCATAACCTGCAGGTGAGACCACACAGGTGATCAGACACAGGACCTCAAACTTGGCAGGGTTAGACTAGAGGCTTTGGCGTCTGCAGGAAAAACAGCACGCAGGGAGAGCACAAACAGACTGAAAGTTCTCGACCACCTACCGAGCACAGGACAGGGGGCGGGTTTGAAGGCCTCACACTGCAGACAGCGCCCGTCTAGGAACTCGTTGTAGGAGGAGCAGGGGTAACCCGTGAGGCTGCAGGTCCGGTTCAGAGAGCACAGGAACAGAAACACTGAGCGCTGGTGGTCGCACACAAAGTAGGATTTACCTGAAGGAGAACGAAGCTGACAATTTATTGGCAGATCAACACGTCTAAGGTTGTATTCACAGGTCTGAGTGAAGATAAATATGTTTTAAACATTTTTAAGTTTGTGTTTGTACCTGAGAAGATGGTTTTAGGACAGCCTGGTTGGTCAGCTCCACCGTTTGCATAGAAGTCAATATGACCGTGAGCTCCCCTAAGTCCAAAAGCTGCACACAGAAAAACAGATATTGGCTTTGGTTATTATTCAGTTCTGTGATAACTTCTCTACAGCAAAAACCCACTCTACTCTTCTTGTTGATTATGTGGCAAAACAATTTTGTAAAACAAAAAATGTAAAATAAAATCTGTTTCAGGCTATAGGCTAAAAGTAGTGACATTATGAAATCTCACAGTTCATGTCGGTGTGAAGAACGTCAACAAACATGGCGTCTGAAGGGTCCAGCCTCTCATCTTCTGCTGCGCTGGTGAACATCGGTCCTGCTGGGTCCAGACCTGAAAGAAAAAATGGCACACATGTATCGATAAACACAAATATTCTCGAGGTTTTAAACATTATTTAAATGTTCAAACACAGAAATACAAATCAAACTCATCCCAGGGCACACACAACCAAAAATAGAAATTGTGTGTGTTTCATTTGTACTCTATTTAAACTGTTTTTTGTTGCGTATATTTTTTTATTTAAAAAAAGGGCTGTATGGAGGATAAACTGAATAGTTGAAGTACTAAGATGATATATAATAATTATGTTTTCTTTGAAATAGATGGTAAATATCTAACAAATGTTTATTTTTTATAAGTTTTATTGCTGATGTTCATTCTTAATTTATCTATTGAATACGTAATCAATTTTCAAATCAAATTTCTTAAATCATAAGATTAAATCAAGCAATATGAAGCATACAAGGCATTTTTAAACTAACGGTCGGTTCGCGAAAGTGCCGCGTGACAATTTCAAACTTGAGGGCCGCCCAGAGCATGAAGTGCCTCACGACAACACAAGAGCTAACGGTCGTTTCGAACGTCAAGTGCCTCGTGACGTTATAAAACCATTTAAAACTTAACGGTCGTTTCAAAAATGACACGACGTTCTTCGTCACAACTTTAGCAATTTAGTGAATATAAATAATGAACGCCGTGAAAAGCGCTTCCAAGAAGTGTCTTGGGAACTGCTAGCTTAAAAACATGACGTGATGTTACAGCTCGATTTAAATATGCGATACATCAAAACGGTTCGTACTATATTTACTGTATTTGTCTCTTTACCTGTGATTCGTCCAATCTTTCCCTTCAGGTTAGCGCCCACAAATCCAGCCAGGTGCGCTCCTAGACTGACTCCGATCAGGTGAACTGAGCTCAGGGAGGCTCCTTCCTCCTGTGGACATACAACATTCACAAGTCATCATACAGTCAAGGTACACATTTCAATTTTTCTCTTATTTGCTGTCTCAGCTTTTATAATTTCATTTATGGGTTGAAATAATGATGCAGGTGGAAAAAATTACAAATTGAAGAAAATTTGTGATGACAACATGAAAGTACATGTCAGCTATAAACACTTCTTTCTCAACCAGGATTCTAGTCCTGCTGATTTTGAGGTGGTTTTAAAACTGTTAAGAAATTAAAATAAAAATATTATACAAAACTATGTGAAAAATGTAAAAAGCTACATAGTCACATGCTGAAAACATGACTGAAATGCACAAAATTTCTTGTCGGCTTATGATTCCTGCACTAATATTTACAAAAATACAAAATTAAAAGCCTTCAAAGCTGTTGCTTGAAGCCACAGAGGTGTGTATTCAGCCTGATTTTTAGCTTGTATTGTCTTAAAACATCTCTAACGAGCTGTTTTAATGTTTTTCTTTGCCACATGGGGGCAGAATAACTACCTTGACCTGAAAAATACTAATAATTTACTTTATAAAGATGTAATGGCAAGCATTTAAGGAATCCTTTTGCGTTTTCATTTTAATAACAGTAATTATTCAACCTTAGATCTATTTGTGTACACCTGATAAATGTAAGCGCAATATTTGCACTCTCTCAGCTCTGTTTTTGGTCTTCACCAACTCAAGGGAGAGATTCTCCCTCTTTTGGGTGGTAAATGCTACCCAAAGTTCACCTCCCAGTCTCTAAATATACAGTTTTGTTTAATTGACTGGCTGAAAAACAGAAACAGGAGCTAAAAGAGGATAAAACACTGGAAAATTCACCTGCATGGTCATGATGAAGCCAGTTAGGTTCTGAGCAGCGTCCCTGGTGTAAGTCACAGCAAGGAAGTAGTTGAGGTTAGCCGCCCCCTTGTTCCAGTCCACCACGATGATGTTCATCTCCTCCTGCTCAGCCAGCAGGTGAACAATGTGGTCAATCCAGATAGGGGGCGCTCCAGTGGGTCGGTAGCCATGTATGACAAAGACAGTAGGGAGGTGGAGCTTGAAGAGCGGCTGGGAGTACGGGTTGTGGTGGTCGAGCTCGCGGCCGCAGTCGAGGTTGGAGCGGGTGTAGAGGAGCAGCCGAACGTACAGGCTGGTTCCCATGAAGCAGTGGGACAGGTTCAGGTCGGTGAAGTTATCGCAAGATTCCCCCTCCCCGCTCTCCTCCTGACCTGAGGGCACAACAGAAGACACGTCAGAGTTATTACTGATGTCTCTGTGTGACCTACAAAAGCAAATACGATCGTCGGCATAAAGAGTGACCAATTTTGCTTCCTCGGTTGGGTGTCAGATAAAGTTCTTAACCCAGCAGAAACAGACAATTTCACGTTTTACACAGCAAAATTTCTCAATCATTGATTTATTTAACTGTTAAAACTGTTAAAAAAGAGGAACTGCTTTGTCCACAAGGGGGTGCCAAAAATGACACAAACCAAAAGTTTCAGTAGCATTAAAGTAGTAAATGTAAAATTTATTTATTTAATCAATAAAAAAATAATCAAGCTAAAGGAAAGAGTGTAGAGAACAAATCCCAACTTTTTGTTGCAGAAAATGTTTAAAATCTGATATTTCGGTTTGTTTTATGTTTTAATGTGAGGAGACTCCTGCTCACGTGCCACCCTGGTTTGTGATGTTATTTCAGGTCATATTCAAATCCAATGAAGAACAGAATGAAGGGAATGTACAGACACACCTTTGACCTGCTCTGTATCTAAACCTCTTCTCACATGATCCTGACTGAACACTTCTGTGTTTACAGACGTTGTAATCAATCCTGAGTCCGGTAAACGACGCTGAGTAAGACGTCTTTAGCTCCATGATGTGAGGATTAAGGTGCCAGACAAGGTAACGTGGAGTCACCTGATCCTGTTTAAAGCGTCCAGCAGATGGTTGTTTCTACACTGAAATCAGGTTGCTGGGTTGGTTGTTCTCCTGCATCTTTTCTCCCCTTGCACATACATTAAAAGACCCAAAGTCACTCTGAACTACTGAATCATTGCAAGAGAAAACTCGGGGACCACTACTGGTCAGTGTTATCCTCTAGTGGTCTATCTCCTTGGTTTGTGTCATAAGCTGGGAAAGGAGAAGACAGTTCCTCTGTTCTTCTCGAACTTGACGCTTGTTTGTACTCGATGTCTTAGCTCTGATCTTATCAGCTTCATACAGTTTAAATTTGAGTAGTGATGGGATAAAGTTTAAACCACTACGGCGCTTATAGGTGGATGATGGGTCGTGGTGTCCTGAAAGTTTGAGCTCGGGGGTCCCAGTCAGCTTGAGTCTATCAATCCTTTACGTGTCTGGACTGGGCGAGGTTCCCCGTGTTGAGTCAAATTAAGCTACAGTCATTTGTGTTTTTTTATTTATTTTGATGCACTTTCTTTTCTTCTGTTTTGTTTTTCTACACATGCTCTGACAGATTAGACTCAATGTGCAAAAACAAAGGGGTAGGACTAGAAAAGTTTTCTGACTTCATCCTACACCCTTTTGGACAAGGTCTAAAGATCTATGCTATCAGAGTTGTCTCTTTAATTGTTTTGTTTTTTTTCTGCTTAAACACATTGTACATCGTATTTATCTGGTTGTTTTTAACCTGTTCAAATAAACAAAGCCACAGGCTCCACTCCTGGTCGTACCCTTCCGTCAATTCCTTTAAGTTTGAGCTTTGCAACTAGGGATGTCCCGATCTGATCGGTATCAGTGCCCAATATGACTATTTTTGAAGGATCCATTAGTATCGAAGTTTGTTACCTGATCAGGGCTGAACCAATTTTCACATGTTTTCAGCACCGTCACACTTTACGGCTACTGTAAATCAATCCATGTTGCAAACGTGTCCGCTGTGTGGGACTACTTCTCTTTGGAAAGCAATGATAGTGAAACAGCGTCTTCGACATTGTTAAAGTGAGTGTTCCTGGAGGAGACACCAACAGGGCTCATATTTATTCAACAAATATGATTCGTCATTTATAACAGAATCATCTATCATCACGATAAAATCCGTATCGGGACATCCGTATTCGCAATCATACTCCCCCAAGTCATCTAGATCAGTGAAACAAAACTTTTATTTCTGATGGATGCTGGAGCAACATCGCATCAGTTTGCATAAAGCGGAACAGGAAGTAACGCACTGAAACCACATCTTTTTTTGTTTTTAAATGAAACAAACCAGGTCAAATCTGGATCCTACTTAACCTAGCAGGAACTCCACAGTCTCGTGACTCCAGGTATCGTGTGCAGTCCTGACACGTGCTGGACTGCGAGATTGGTCAACTGTACCATGCGACTTGCTCATGTTAGGAACCTGCGATCTAAACATTTATGTCGAGTAAGTGCCCACTTGGTGCCAATGACCGCTCAACAGACTCAGACCCAACAGATCGAAAGAAAGTGGGAAGAAACTTCCATGCAATCTGCTCTAATTCGCACTACCGGCTGGGTACCGTCGTTGGGTATTCAACAGTGGAATGAGTTATCTTTGTGAAATTAAGCTAGCCAAATACTCAGGAGTACAGTGAGCAAAGGATTGCCCATTGTGAACACAACATAAGCTGATGGGCTCACTTGTTGGTAATACACCTACTGTTGTCTAAAATGACTGAATTAAACCTTCTAACAAAGTAAAATTACAGGTTGCCGCACAAAAATCCTCAAAGAGTGGAAGAGCAGTTCAGTAGTCAACATTTGAGGAACATAAAGCAGTCAAAGACATCTCGAAGCTGTGCAAAAGTTCAACATGAAAACAGTAATTCAGACTTGATGCGCTCAAATTGAAAGACCACGCGCTTCAGGATCCTCCCCCTCAGCTCAGAGACTGGCAGCAGTTTCCTGAAGCTGCTGGAGATTCCTGCTCTGCAATTATCTCACACAGGAGTCCGACACTGCCCTCAATAGGATCAGGCTGCTATAAAAAACACCTCATCCCTTCACCACCCGCCCTGCCGTGAAAACAAGAGGGTGCGATGGCCTCAATCCAGACCCAAACACATACACGGGCAACCTGTGGATAACTGACGGAGGACTGAGCCCCGTGGTCTCGGATTTATTTTTACACCCCCGGACAGAAACAGAAGCAGAGTTTTATTTTCATCTTCAAAGGAGAGTAAATGTGGGGTTGACTTAAAACTCTTCCCACACGTCTTCAAGCTGCATCTGTCACACTGTACATTGTACTTATGGATATTTGGAGTCCAACACATGTATTTTTTATCTCACTTTGCAGGATCAATCCTCCTCTAAGATAAGACCTGTACTCTAAGCACATTTCAGCTTGCACACTGATGAGACGTCCTGTTTTTTTGTGGTTAATGAGCAGAAATGTTTCTTACCTCTGCAGAGCACGAGGAGTCCCAGCAGACTCAGGAGCCTGCGAGGCAGCATCCTTCCTCCAGGCTCAGACGAAGAGTGAATGATAGAAAGAGGGACAGAGGGAGAGGGGGAGAAGAGGCTCTGAGTGCAGAGTGAAGGAGGGACTGACTGAACGGGCTAGGGAGGAGGGATCGTTGTAGGGAAAGGAGGGAGGAGGGGGAGGAGAGGAGTTGTCTTCAGTTTCCAGAAGTACAGAGAAGTTACAGAAGTCTTCACACAAATTCTGTGCAATGTCGTCCTTTTATCTTACATTCCCCTGAACCTAGAGTGATGTTCATGTTCCAATTAAATGCTCAAACACTGGTCGACCATGAATCAGACAGAAGCCCTGTGTCCACCAAGTCGTTCGGTTCGGTACGGTACGGTACGTAACGGTACGTCTCGAACTTTGACTAAAACCAAGACAGGCCCCAAAATTACCAACCCGTACCATCCCACTTTTTGGTACCAATCTGTTGGGGTGCAAGACATACTGATTCAACCCCAGAAGGCGGAGCTTCCAACAATGCAGTCCATTGATTGGTTGAACGAATGGTCATCTCAGTGCGGCATTAGCTGTATTTCTCCTCATATCTCACAGTCTTCTCTGAAACAAAGTTTGGTTGCGCTTTGTAGCAAAGAGCCACATGAGAATCACAAAGAAGACGAATTGCCAGACGTCTTCCATTGTTGCTCTTTGTCATTGTCACAAGTTTTCTTCTTCTTCTTCTTCTTATGTCACTTACCAACAAGGGCACGGTTTGCTGTGGAAACGCAAACAGGACCAGGCTTTAGTGATCCGACCCCTACCAAACTGTACTGATCCATACCGAACCGTTTGGCGGAAACGATGCTTTAGTTGACCGTACATCCCACAGATTCTTGAATGGGCTGAGATCTGAGTGATTTAGAGGCCACATAAACGTATTCCTCAAGACCAGCTAGTAAGGGATTCATGAGTATTTATTATAATGAGAATAATAATGATAAATATAACTTTATTTTTGTAGTACTTTTGAAAAACAGAATTTCACAATGTGCTTTGACAGCCAGGGCATAAAAACAAACACAGACTTTTCCTGTATATAGGTATATAGATTATTTTAAATGTTGTCTCCCCCCTCTTTTTTTTTGTTTGTTTTGTTTTTTTTAATGTGTTTTTCTCTTTGTCTTGCATCAACAATGTAACCTCTGTTGGATATTGTTCCATATAAGATATTGTCTCGTTTCTGTACAATCAGGTTTTTTTCTTACTGTTAAGAAACATTTGAAAACAATAAAAATGTTAGCCATAAAAAAAAAAAAAAAAACGCATACAAACTTCAAATATGAAACAAAAGCTTCAACCTGTATGAACTGAGGCAATACAAGAACCATGCAATATAAAATGAGAGGAGGACCAAGATAAAAGCTAAAACCATCAATTAACAAGAAAAAGAAAATAAAGACAATAAAAAAGGGGTTGGGAGTAGATTTCTCAAATGGTCTCACTTTTATTTATTTTCCTGATCATAAGCTACAGTTTAAAATGAATAATTTAATCCTGTTCCTTTTTTAAAAACATATTTACCCCTATATAACTGCTTTCAAAACTGCATTAACTATTCAGCAGAGAGCAGAGTAAATATAGAAAGCTGTGCTGGATTCCCCCTCGTGTCTGATTGGTAAGGTTGAAGACTGATTGTGGGTAATCTGTGCTGTAAAACTGGGAGTTGAACTGTAGATGGTTATTAATAGCTCCTCAGTCTCTAACCACACAGTACCCAGCCCATCCTGCCCTGTACTCACTGAATTCAACATCAACACATGTAATTTAACATCCAGTGAGCCGGCACCGACAGCAGACTATAAAAACACTTCAAAAGCAGAGAAAACTGAGCCGAGGGTTACAGTAATGTCAGCGTGCACGCTAAACACGTGAACGTAAATGATATCTGAGGTATGACTTGGATAAACTCAGGCTTCAGAAGAGTGGGTTCATCAGAAAGAGTAAAGCACCAGGACTTCAGTTTGAGTCAGGTTCACTGATTAAATGTTACTGTCTCTTTAAGACACATCAGGCCACTTTGGAACCTGACATTCTGGAACTCTCTTTCTTTCTTTATGAAAAGTCATGTTTCTGTTTATAGAATAAAAACCGTGCCCTTTAAGGAGAATCACCAACTAGTGATGTCACAGTTTGAGCAAATCTCGTGTTGTCCTCGTTGAGATGTGATTTTCTGAATAAGCTGCATCGCGCTGCATGACATCCATCATTTTTACCTCATATAATAATTTAGGTTAATATACTTTTCTAAAAAATGTGCAAACCATACATTTGAGGGGAAACACATTCAAAATCAGAAATGTGAGACGGTCGTTTGTCTAAAGCAGAGATAGACCGATGGATTTTTTGAGGTTGATATTGATTATTAGTAAGCAAGGAGGCCGATAACCGATATTTTAAAGGCGATATTCATTTGTAGTGAAAGTGAAAATGTTGGCGCAAAAATGTTGAATAATACAAACTCCAACATTTTGTTAAACAGCTTGCCAGCTTAGCAGCATGTTTCATAAAGTTAAATGAAAGCTTAATTAAAGATTAATAGCTAATGTTTTTTATAGTAAAAAAGTTTTCCAAAATTTCAATGTAACTGCAATAAAACTGGACAGAATTGAGTTTGTGCTGCCTTTTACAGGCATGTAATTAAATTAAATTAATTTTCTGTTTGGTTTTACATGACTGATTTCAATTTTTTTTTGACCATCTAGGGCTTCCGTAGTTTAGACAGGGAGAAATTATGTGCAGAGAAGCATCAACAAGCAGCTCCTGATTGTCTGCAGTTTAAAACATTTCTTATCATTTTTTAGAGGCAGAAAAACATATTCAAAGTATATTAAAACATAGTGACATATAAAAAACATAGTGACTGCAGACGGTGGCGCGGTCGCATTAGAGCTGAAACAACACAGTTTTGAATTGGTTTCATGTCGGCTGTTGGATAAAAAAAAAGGCAGATGCCGATATACCCCAAAATGCCAAATATCGTCCCCGATAATCGGCCTGGCCCAATATGGGTCTGTCCCTAGTCTAAAGTTATCAGGACATGGTGTTTCTGGTTGTGTGTTCCAGCTCCTCTGCAGTGATTGGCTGGTTAGCAGCCAGGTCAAAGGTCAGCATAAGGTCACTCTGTTCTGGCCTGTTAAAGAGCTTACCTGTCAGGTCGCGCCCTCTGATTAGTCACATGACCTTTTTGACCCGGACAGGGGTGTAGAGCAGGTCCACGCGAAAGTGAGCGTGGAAGGATGAAACATTTGTTGTTTTAATTTCCTCAGACTTTGAGTATCTCTGTTGTCTTCTGCTTTTCTTCAAAGCTAACATTAAGAGAGAAATATTGTTATTTACACACTTCCTCAGTTGGTGCTTTTTTTTTTTTTTTTAGTTTTGTTACCAATATTTCAGAATTTGGCAAAAATTGTTTATAAGATTTTAAATGCAGAAATCTTCAGGAGTATTTTCGCAGTTTTACTTAAGCAAACAAAGCATGAATGACTTAAAGCTCCTGTACTCGTGTTGCTTTTGGCGCCACCTTTGGATAAAGTTATACCTCTTGTCTCTCAGCTGGTTTCGACCTTTACATAATTATTATTATTATTATTCCTGTTTTTAAGCCCCCAAAAGAAGGTCCGTGTCATGAAAACATCACTCATAGAGGGGTTTCTGTTTCGTTAGCTTTGCAGCTAACCCTCACCTGTGAGTTTAGAAACAGCTGTTTGACAGCTTTACTTCTTAAAATGCATTTTATTCAACATTTGGGCACCAAAGCGTTGCTAAAAAATGTGTCTCAGACAGTTGGCGTGCTGCGTTTGTTGGAAAGCTGTTGAAAGTGAGCGTGACTCACTGTAAAGGAGATTGGAGGTTAATAAAGGTTGATATTAAAGGTTAATACAGGTTTGACTGTAATCCGTAATCTGAGCACGTGTAATGTTTGCACATCAGAGCTGCGATGGCCAAACACGATTTGTTTAAAATCACTTAAAGGGTTTAATCAGGCTTTCAGCGAAAGATGGGGACGTTTGGAGAAGGATAATGATTGTGGATGCAGTGAATAAACCAACAGGAATAAAACTCTGTGTCCATTCAGATGAATCAATCTGTAAGAGACGATCTGAGGCCTCTGTGGTCAGGTCAGGAGGTCAGCGCGGTCTGTGTGGTCTATTCTAAGAAACTTCAGCTAAAGCTGCTGAGATAATCACAGCTGAAGCAGCAAACCTGAACCATATTCATGTGTCTGCAGTATTAGGTAATGATAATAGGATGATCCAACCTTTCTGTTTCCGACACCATGAGCTGCATTATGACTGTTGGCTTTGAGCCGGGAGCTTTATGCTTCTGTGAAACGGTGTCACAGCTGATCTTTGCATCATTCGTTCACCAGAGAGTGCTGCGAGTTGTCTTTCAGCAACACCCGGTGAAAAGCTCTTAGAAATGTGACTATGACGAGACAGGCTTCAGGATACAACATTAAAAAAGCGTCTTACTCTGTCTGAACGACACTTTTTAGACTGTGAGGATCTGAAAACTTCAGTTTGAGGCCGCTTTGATTAAAGAGTGCTTTTGTAAAAAACAAAACAAAAAAAAAAACAGGAAAGTCAATCTGAGGTATACATTCACCAGCCACTTAATTAGGTACACCTTGCTCGTACCGGGTTGGACCCCCTTTTGCCTTTGTCGTCTGAACATCCATGATGAGAATCTCCCGTTCCACCACATCCCAAAGGTGCTCTATTGGATTGAGATCTGGGGACTGTGGAGGACATTTGAGTACAGGGAACTCATTGTCATGTTGAAGAAAGCAGTCTGAGATGATTCCAGCTTTATGACATGGAGCGTTATCCTGCTGGAAGTAGCCATCAGAAGATGGGTACACTGTGCTCATAAAGGGATGGACATGGTCAGCAACAATACTCAGGTAGGCTGTGGACTTTAAACCATGCTCAGTTGGTACTAAGGGGCCCAAAGTGAGCCAAGAAAATATCCCCCACACCATTACACCAGCAGCAGCAGCCTGAACTGTTGATACAAGGCAGGATGGATCCATGCTTTCATGTTGTTGAGGCCAAATTCTGACCCTACCATCTGAATGTGGAGCAGAAATCCAGACTCATCAGACCAGGCAACGTTTCTCCAATCTTCTATTGTCCAGTTTTGGTGTTGCTGTGTGAATTGTAGCCTCAGTTTCCTGTTCTTAGCTGACAGGAGGGTCACCCGGTGTGGTCTTCTGCTGCTGTAGCCCATCTGCCTCAAGGTTGGACGTGTTGTGGGTTCAGAGATGCTCTTCTGCAGACCTCGGTTGTAACCAGTGGTTATTTGAGTTACTGTTGCCTTTCTATCAGCTCCAACCAGTCTGTCCATTCTCCTCTGACCTCTGGCATCAACAAGGCATTTTGACCCACAGAACTGCTGCTCACTGGATATTTTCTGTTTTTGGGACCATTCTCTGTAAACCCTAGAGATGGTTGTGGGTTAAAATCCCAGTAGATCAGCAGTTTCGAGGAGTTGGACAGGTGTGCCAAATAAAGTGGTCGGTGAGTGTATGTTGTATAACAAGGATGCCAATAATGATATAGCCTTTATGATGTCTTTTTGATAATATCATAGATTGTTTGAGCATGGCAACACCAAGTTTCTGTATCTTAGGCTCATAGTGAGATGATTATTGAAGCTCTGCAAACTGGTGATTCACTTATGACAGGGCTGCTGCTGACCTCTTGTGGCTGGGTGTTGAAGGAAACAGTCTGTGGATCGACTTTCAGACAAAACTTGTTTCTTGTCCAAACTTCCACCAGTTTTAATACTTGCATTACTTTTAATCACTCAATGTCAAAAATCTTTATCATAATGAGAAATGTAAATGTGGCAGAGATCAGTGTGGATGCAGTGGAGTATTAGAGCAGTGTGTATGTGTCTGTCTGTGGGTGTTGTGCTGTTGATTTGGGTCAAACAACTCGTCCTGTGCTTTTCTAACTTTCTGATGATCTAAAGTTTGCACAGTGTGACTTGTTTTACGTTTTTTTTGTTTAAGCATGCATCATCTTTTACTCCATCTTCACAGAAGTGAATGTGTTTTTAAGACATCCTAGATAACCATCTTTCTACTGCTGTTTCATGCACAGCTTCAGACGCTGCAAACAGGCTATAAATATTAATCAAAATGTTCCTATTTCCTTCTGATTCTCATGATAACCTGACTTTTTTCTCGAGTCCCCGTCTTTCAAAAGCGCACACTTCCTGTGAAACTGTGAGGCCAACGCTGTGGTTTGTTCTGCCGCTATCAGTCTGACTTGTTGAGCGTTGACCTCTTGTTTCTTTTCACTCATCAGACCTCAGAGAAACAGCAACTGAATCCAGCGTAGCAACAAGCTAAACATCAGGAGTAGGTCTCCGGTATCTGGATGAAATCTTTGGGGATAGATCTGTTCCTCTTCCTAGAAACGAAGCAGCTGTGAGAAAGCAGAAGAAGTTTGGTTCGCTGGATGTCTCGGTGCGCTGCAGTCTCGCCTCAGCATGGCAGCAGCTCTGCCGCTGTGTTACCACGGACCCATCAGTAAAACGGAGTGCGAGAATTTGCTGGGGAAGAAGAACAAGGACGGAGCCTACCTGATCCGAGACAGCGAGACCATCCAGGGAGCCATGTGTCTGTGTGTTTAGTGAGTACTGAATCTTCTTCCCTCATATATGATAAATGATGAATCCTCTAAATCCGACTATGTGCATATTTAACCACTTATTTCAACTCATCAGACATTTCTTTCTCTCCTGATATTCTCACCTTAACCTGCCCATGTTTTGTCAGATGTTGTTTCTTGTAATAGTTAAATTTTAGGTTAAATTAAATTAGACTAGGTTGTTTTTTTTCTGTACCTCAGGGGAAACCTGTTTCAGGTAACAAGCAGTTCATGGCACCATTAGTGTGGCTGTTTAAGCGTTGGCTGAGGTCAGTGGTCGACCATCTGCTGCATTTACCCCTTCTCTTTATTTCCTGTCACTTTTCAAGCAGCTGTCAATAAAATTGAAAATGCCTGAAAAAATCTAAATTCAAAACAGGAAATAGAAAAGAAACGAGAATTTAGTGTGACTTGGTGTATCATAACAGAGAAGACAACTCACCGGGCAGTAATGAAAACAAACAGATAGGGCTAAAAACTCTTAGATTAAATAAAAAGATACTTTCAAAGTGTGTGTTGGACTGGTTTTGCTGGCTCTTTGTTCAGCAGTGTGGCTGAGGTTGTAAGGAAAGGAAGATTTAATCATTTACTTTTATATCACAAACTCACACATATCTACGTTAGTGTTTATTGTAACACATTGACTACACCCTTGTGGGAAGAACTCAGATTAGACCTGATTCTTATCATGTGTCGACTGTATAACATTTTAAGTTCTTCATTTTTGTCAGCACACAGTGTGCATGAATGTTGATATTAGTTTATTAGCTTAGCTCAGCTGTGTTTTTATAGCAGCATCATAGACATTTGCAGCAAGCCGCCGAACGTGCTTCACAACAGAGAGAAAGAGAATTTCATACAGACAACAACAGATAAAAGTTAGTAATGGGACTAAACTAAAAAAAGTTATCAAATTAATTTGAGGCTTTTTGATGTCAATATTTGACACAAGAAGCAACATTTTTCCATTCAGATTAATTTTGGCGGATGGCTGAACCAGTGAGCAGACATTTATAAGCTTAAACAACAAAATCATGTTTATTTTCAATCCTATAAACCCTTCAGTGTAAAGTGCAGTTTAAGGAACATTACTGAATTTTGAGCTGCCAAAGTTTACAAGGCTAAAAGAAATCAGGCTTTCAGGGACTTTTTGCAAACTTTATACGTGTAAAACCTTTAAAGTTCCCTTTCTACCATCTGAAATGGTTGAAACAAATGTGGTCCCTTAAGACCTCAGTCCTGCAAGAGTTGGGTCACCATCTCTGTGTGACTTGGCACAAACAACAAACTTTTTGGCACCATGACAACTCTGAGCCTGCTTCAGCTCTCCGTCATTTTTCAGTGACACTGAGTTCTCGTACTGGCTCTGGTGCCCATGCTTGTCACTACAAGCTTTGCTTGTCTACAAGTCTTTTCATAGTTTAGCATCAAAGTTCATGTTGGATTCTTATGAACACACGCAGACTCTGAGAGCCTCAAAGAAGGGGTCTGATGGTTCCCAGAGCCAGGACTAAACATGGTGAAGCTGCTTTCTGTTTTATGCTCCTAAGATTTGGAAGGCCTCAACTCTGACAATGTTCAAATCCAGATATGTGTGTATATATCTATCTAAAGATCTTCCATCTTAAGAGACGGAAGGGGTTGGACATGCAAGTATGATAGATACACTCAAAATCGAACAAATAACATTAAAAAACATAATCTGCAGTTGTTCCCCCCTAAAAAATACCTCTTCAAACCATTGTGATGGTAAATATTTATTTATTTATTTATTTATCAAATATTATTTTGGTTTATGGTATTTTCTTTCTATTTCTAATTTTGTTTAAATTTTTTGCTTTTTTTTTTTTCATTAAAAAATAATTAAAGTATCGATGAATAAAAAATATGAATTCAGGTAAGCTTTGCAAATGACAACTGGAAGTATTTTATCTGTACTCCTTGCATTTAATTTAATTTAATCTAATTTAATTTTATTTTATTTTGTTTTATTTTGTATTGTTTTATTTTATTTCATTTTATTTTTAATATTTGATGGAATAAATTTATTTTGCCTATTGTGGTTTTATCTTATTTTAGCTGTAAAACACTTTGAATTGCCTTGTGTAATTATTTCAATGCACTTTTTTCTGTAATTAATTAATCATAATTAAAGTCCCAGCCCTGAAAATAAAGCAAATAATGCTAAGAATGATCTCAAATAAATTAATTAAAGTCAATGGAGTCAAACGGTTTGATGATAAAGAGGCAGAGGATTCTTAATGTCAGAAAGTTCTTTCTCCCCGACCTTTTTGGAACACACAAGAAACATTCTAGAACCTCGTCAAGTGAAACATGTTCTGGAATGTACGAAGGAGCGAGTCCGGGTGCAAAGTGTTTGTAGTGTTAGTATTTATATTACACATACTTTTTTAGCTTATTCCAAATCACAATGTCAGAGTAATCTAGAGAGCATTGTGACCAGGTTTGTAGAGAAATTAATGTTTGAGTTATTTATATTTGAAAGACTCAGAGGTCACAAATACAAATGGAGCGCTTAATGTGACATGATTAAAAAATGATTCATGACCAAAACATATTAAACTCATAACCAGGAGATGGTTGTTGATGGTGCTGCCTTTGTGGCTTTCAAAACATGTAAACTTGTTGTGACGCTAAGAAAACAAAATGTGTAAGTCTATCAATAGAGAATACATATTTCATGTTTGAATCTTTTTCTTTTATTTCAGATATCTTTGATATTGGATGCAGAATTACTCTATTTTTATTCTAATTCATGTCTTTGTGTCTTAATTATTTCAAATGTTATTTAAAAGAATCCTGAGCAGGCCTACAGTGCTGCTGAAAAAGGGGAAGTTCATGTTTCTGGTTAAGAAAAGACTCTGTATGAGTTCCTTTTCTCAACTGTACCAAGAATGTTTTATCCTTTATAACGTCAGCATCTCTTTCAGTTAACCTCTCATGTCTTCAAACATTTTTTTCTGTTTCTGCGCTGTTTGATTCTCATCTTGAGGTGTTTTAGTTTTTTAAAGTTTGACCACAGCCCATCTGGACTGACTGGAAAGACAGATTTTTTAACCTATACTGCAGCCAGCCACCAGGGGGAGCAGTTTTTGTGGAGACCTCACTTAGAGCCGGACATCCATTTTTTTTTCAGTCTATGGTGTGTACATTGTTTCTGGTCTTTCTGCAGCCAGCCTCAAGCAGATTCTCGATGAAAAGCAACTTTTAGCACTTCCGTGTAGGCTTCATTTTTTCTAAACTGGATGTTGGCCCTCGGCTGAAGCCTGCAAAGGCTACATTATAACCAATTATACAGCAGTTCATCAGAGGCTGTCTCATTTCAAAGGTTCCCCGACTAATTTGGCCCCCCTTTTGGGTCCCGCCAAGTACGGCTTTGATGAACCCTTCATAGCCTCACTTATCCTAAGATTCATAGATTTTTGTTTTACTGTGGGAAAATGTGTTTGGGCTCTTTGTAATTAACACACAGAGGTAAAACACTTCTTACATTATGAGTCTTCTTCTCATTATGGCAAAATTTATTATAGGATTTCTTTCCAAACAGAATCGGTTTCCATTAACATTTTACACAAAGTCCCAACTTGTTGAAAACCAGGGTTGAAAAGGAAGTGGTTGAATGAACTAATAATACGTATGAAAGATGCAGTGCCAAAAGTACACACGCAGCAAACAAAATAGATTTTCTAAATATAGGCTCAAATATCTGAAACAATAACAGGCTTATGAACAGCTGTGTCTCGTGACAGTGATGATGAACGCCATGCTCACACTGGTTTGTGGCCTGATAAGGTGATGTTGAGGTTGTCTGTTGTTTTGTAGCTTTTATTCCATTGCACACGCTCAGTGTCTATGCATGAAACCACAGCTAATAACACTGGAAACAAAAAAGCTCTGAGAAGGCCACAAGTGGATCAGGTGACCATCCCAGGTTCCCTTAACTCATCAGCGTTTTATATGCTCTTTTTTAAATTTTCTTATACAATGATGGTTGAATATCATAAAGATGTGATAATTAATAAAACTTTTCTCTTGTGTCTTTGCAGCAAACAGAGGGTGGTGTACACCTACAGGCTTCTGCAGACACACAATGGAAACTACACTCTGATGGTAAACACACACACACACACATACTAGCAAACACACATTATCATCATGTGCTTATATCATTGCAATCATGTAGAGCAGGGGTGGCCAACCAGTCAGAGACTAAGAGTTACAAAAATTATCGTGGTACTAAGAAGAGCCACATCACAAACGTGGTCTCACAAACGCACTACCTCTCACATATAAGATGAAAATCAATACATTTCCAATTTTCCAAGCAAGATTTATTGTGTTAGTAAGTGTGTTTAAATTCCTATTTGAAGCCGTGTCAAAGACAAATTTTAATGTTTTTACTGCAGAAAAGATCTATCTATCTATCTATAAAAACATATATATATATATATATATATATATATATATATATATATATATATATATATATATATATATATATATATATATATATATATGTATGATAAGATTTTTTTAAAATTTGTCATGGACTAAGTGCAGTGCTGCTCATATTTGATGCACATTCGCTCATACATACATACATTCATACCAACAACAGTATACAATTTAAAATACAATACCATGCCTGTTGTAAATAAATAAGAAACTGAGTAAAAGCTATGTTTGCTGTGGCATGCCACCAGTGACACAACATATGAATAAATACAAACATACCGGTACAGTGTTAAAATCCATGCCAATAAAAAGAGATTTAAAAAGAGATTGGTGGGAGAAAGAGTAAGAACCCCCTTCTGCTCATACACTAGACTATTGTGTTACGTCACCGCTGATTGTTTATTAAGTAAAGTTATGGAGGTAGAGAGGAAGGAGAGGTTGAAGCGATTACTTTTCGCTCTACTGGCTCTGAACCGTCTTCCAGAGGGCAGTAGCTCATATTCTGAGTGAAGAACATGAGAAGGGTCGTCTAGAATATGTTGTGCCCTGCTGACAACAATTTTTTCAAAGATAGTTTGAAGGGACAGGTAATCTTTTTTAACTATCACTTTCATAGCGCATTTAAGCAGTTTGTTTATCTTTGATTTGCACTGAACAGATAAGGAGCCGAACCAGGCTGCCATCCCATATCTGATCAGGCTCCCCATAACAGGTTTATAGAAAGTCAACATCACATTCTCACGGACACCAAACAATCTTAGTCTACGAAGGAAATGCAGTCTCTGGGCAAGTTTGGCACACAAGAAATCAACATGCACATCAACATCCACTTTAGTAAGATGTCTATCTGGATGCCTAAATATGTGTAGGAGTCCACCTGCTCAATCAGACTGTGACTTATTGAAACAGGGTCATGTGATCTAACTGCCCTGGGGTCGAATATCATCTCTTTAGTTTTGCTAGTGTTCAGAATGAGGTGATGTTCCTCACACCAAGCCTGAAATGAGACAACCTCATTTATGTAAACAGAAGGGCAGCCATCAACATGCAAGAGGCTAAGAATAAGAGTGTCATCTGAAAATTTTATGACAAAGTTATCTTGATGACTGGCTCTGCAGTCGTTTGTGTACAGTGTAAATAAGAGAGGGGAGCTCACAGCTCCTTGGGGTACCCCTGTACTACTTTTTTAACTATAGAGAGTGTACCATTTACATTGACTTGTTGTGACCTGTCAGTCAAGAAGGAGTAAAACCATTTGATAATCACAGGGTTTACCTTTAAGTTGAGGAGCTTCTCAGCAAGCAGATGGGGTCAGACTGTATCAAAAGATGAGCTAAAATCTGCAAATAAGACTCTAGTATAAGCCTTTGGATTTTCAAGGTGCTTGCTTATAAGATGAGACACACTAAGGACTGCGTTCTCAGTGCTGTGACACTTCCTGTATGCAAACTGCAAAGGGTCAAGAAGAGGAGAAATCACTGGTTTGATCATATCAACAACGACTCTCTCAAAACACATCATAACAATACAAGTTAACGCAATAGGTCGAAAATCCTTGTTCTCAGAGGGACATGACACTTTAGGAATGGGAACGATAGTAGACCTCTTCCACAGTGCTGGAACAGTGTGGCTGTCAAGGGACAGTTGAAAGACAGGGCACCAAGCCTCAGTTAATTCAGATGAACAGTGTTTTAACAAGCAAGCAGGCAAGCCATCTGGCCCCACAGACTTTTTATTACACACTTTTTTAAACACAGACTGAACCAGCCAAGGATCAATTTTCACTAAGTGTGAGTAATCAAAGACGAGATCTAACTCTTCTAAGGACGATATATATACATATACCCAAAAATTTCCCACAACCCTGACCCTTACCCACAAATTTCACCAAAAGACTTAATAAAGTGATTTTTGCATAATATGGGACCTTTAGTACCTGTATGTCTTTCTAAATACTAGGGATGCTCCGATACCAATCGGTGGTATTGGTTATCGGTTTATCAGTGCCCGTCAAAGCCGGATCGGTATTGGTGGGATGAGATCCATGGTGCCGATCCAGGGAAACAGCTCTATGCCTTTTTTTTTTTTTTTACTCTTGGCTACTTTATTTGAAATGTTGCCTCTGATGCACTTTCTTTGTTTTCTGCTGCACCACCAGTCAACAGGGTATGAAAGTTTACATTTGGGAAAAAACTTGTGTACATTCTGAAGAATCACTACGATGGTAAACATTAAAATGTTTCAAATAATATTAACTTAAGTTATTCCATATACTCATTTTTGGTCTTTCACCCAAAACATTACCAATCTTATCCCACAGTAGAGCATGCAGGTTATTACTTAACACTGGTATCGGATCAGTATCAGCCGATACCAAAGCCCAGGTATCCGTATCCGTAGTGGTATCCGTATCCGTATTGGTATCCGTATCCGTATTGGTATCCGTATCCGTATCTGTACCGGTATCCGTATTGGTATCTGTACCGGTATCCGTATAGGTATCTGTATCAGTATCGGCATCCGTATTGGTATTGGTATTGGTATCGTATAGGTATTCATAGTTGTATTGGTATTTCTACCCGTATCCGGATCCATGTTGGTATCCGTATCTGTATCCATATTCGTATCCGTATCCATACCTGTATTGGAATCCGTATTGGTATCCGTATCCGTATCTGTATTGGTTTCTTCTGTATCCGTATCCGTACCGGAATCTGTATCGGAACCACAAAAGTTGGATTGGTACATCCCTACTAAATACGTTGTTGATGATTTTGCTTTGATTGTCTGATCTCAGCCTACTGTTACATGATTGTTCAGCACCTCTCAGACTACATTCGTGCTACAAACAGCAACCTGAACACCAGTACCACAGTCTCACGTACGCACCTCTCTGAATTTTTTGTCGGAATCTTTAAACAGCGATAAGAAACAATGGAACAAAGTGAAAATAATATAAATACACCCCCACATTCACATGATGTGTTCCTACTCTGTCTATCAGATACCAATGATTAGATTATGTTGGTACCTTTAATGGAAACTCAGCAGTTATCAGGTCTCCCCCTCATCACAGGAAACTCCTCCGACGACACCAGACACAATAACAGTCACAGCTCTTTTCTGACAGACGCTATTATGAGGGAGAACTTTTTTCCACTCCAGAGACTAACCGTGAATTCACTTTGAGCTGATCTCTCAGACTGCTTAAGTTAAGTTGGAGTGGGTTTTCATGTGGTTAAAACCTTTAAAGACTTTTTTTTTTTCATCTTTTTAATCTAGTTTCCTCCTTGGTTGATCTAAATATCTATTTTTGGCTTTCTTTCCTCCTACACATCTTGGTGTTTCCATGCTGTCAACATTTCCTCTTTTGTGCTGTGGCTGGATTGATGCTTTTTTTTTTTGAGGTCAAAGGCAACCAAAGCTGCCTCGAAGTTTGTTTGTGCTTTTCTTCTTTCTGTTAGCAGGATAAAAGGAAGTAACAATCGAGGCCACTGACCTCATTTTCACTTGAGTATTAAAAACCACACAGGTGGATCGTAAGCAGGTAGAGCTTCAAAATACAGTTTAGGTAATTAATCGAAAATCGTATTTAAACTCAGTGTTGTGGTCTGATTGGGTCACATTAAAGTTAATTTTTGGCTCATACCTTTTTGTTCATTCTTACAACTAAACAACAAACTTTGATTCTGATAGAAAGGTCAAAATGGTAAAGAGTTGTTGTTTCCCCAGGCTGCAGGAGGCATCAAAGAAGTGTTTTTCAAGACTCTGGACGATCTGATCTTTCACTATAAGAGGAGGAACCAAGGCCTGGCCATACACCTGCGCCACTCCGTCAAAAGAAAGACGGATTTGTTCATCCAGCCTCGACACATTCCTGCGCCAACTCGACCTGTGCCTGAACCGCCTGTACCCCAGGGACCACAGGAGCTCCACCCTGTGGAGGACTTTGAAGATCATGATTATGAGAGTATGTTAGACACAGTTTCTGTCTCTTCACATCTGTTCTGGTTGGTTGAGGGTTTCACCTTTACTTTGTTTTCCAGATGCTCCAGAGTCACAGTACGTTGAAGTCTTGCCTCCAGAGTCCAGACCCTGAGTCATCACATTTGGAGGAATAAAGACTGAACTGAACATGAGTGCTCATGGACTAAAAACCAAAGCTTTTGTCTGCTTTCTATCCTGGGATTAAATCTCTTTGACTGCTGGCTTCTACTCTCCTGAAGACTTAAATAAGTCAACAACCGCTGGATGGATTGCCAAGAAACTTGCTTCAGACCCTGGACTGGACTTTCTGTTAGGTTTTTGCAGACAAGAGCATTTTGCTCTGAGGTGTATGAATAGAGACAGTGTGCCTCCCACTACTCCCACTGTAAGAAAATGAAACCAAATTGTCGCTTGTAAGGTAAAAAAAATATTGCTCTGGTGATGTTTCCTGTAAGTCCAAAGTTGCACAATTCTCATTTGTCAACAGGCTGTCAGTTGTTGAAAATACTGAACTCAACCAAGTATTGTTCAAGCTATGATGAGGTAAGAGGCGGGGCCTCAGCTATGCCCTTATATGGACAAAACTCTTGAATTTGGTAACTTAAAAAGTGAAGAGTTGTAGAAAATGTCACCTTCTGTACAGTGTATGCAGATAGAGAAACTAGCTATTTAGACCAGAAATGTTTTTTTAACGCCAAAAATAAAAATTTTGACAGCCTGGATCAAAAATGGTCTTTTTTGGCTTGGTGTATTTGTAGCCTCTTGTGGACAATCAAGGAACTGCACTTTTTTGCACATCTGAAAAGGCTTCTTTTTTAAACTGGAAGTTGCTGCTTGTTTAGGGGGTGGGGTTTACAGCGTGTACTGCAGCCAGCAGGGGGGGCTCAAGCAGTGTAATTTCTGTGATTCATCTGAATGTCTTAATCCGGGACCTGCTACCTTTTATGCTAGCATCTCTACAACAACTCCATATGTATTCTGTTAAATTAGAAGCGATTACCACGATTTCAGAAATGTGGCTGCAGGAAATAGCGCCACCCGGTGGACCAATCACAGAGCATGCAGTCAGTAAGTCCTGTGACATGTAGCTACATTTTTAAGGAGGTGCATGTCAGATAAATTAAGATTAAGATTAATATATATATATATATATATATATATATATATATATATATATATATATATATACAATTATTATAAATTGAATTTTAATAATAGATAATATAATTAATAAAACTATAATTAAATAAATATATTGAGTATTATTATATAAATATTTAATTAATTATATATGTATAATTATTATATATTAATATAAAATAATATATTTGTGTGTGTATATATATATGTATATATATATATATATATATATATATATATATATATATATATATATATATATATATATATATATAAATACATATATTTATGTATTTTTATATATATATATGTATATATATATATATATATATGTATGTATGTTTATATATATATATATATATATTTACAATTATTATAAATTGAATTATATTAATAGATAATATAATTAATAAAACTATAATTAAATAAATATATTGAGTATTATTATATAAATATTTAATTAATTATATATGTATAATTATTATATATTAATATAAAATAATATATTTGTGTGTGTATATATATATGTATATATATATATATATGTATTTATATATATATATATATAAATACATATATATATGTATTTTTATATATATATATATATATATATATATATATATATATATATATATATATATATGTATATATATATATGTATGTATGTTTATATATATATATATATATATATATATATATATATATATATATATATGTATATATATATATATATATATATATATATATATATATATATATATATATATATATGTATATATATATATATATATATATATATATATATATATATATATATATATATATATATATATATATATATATATATATGTATATATTAGATTAATTATGATTAAGATTTGCGATTTTGTTGTACTTGTTGCAATGACAAATAAAGTTCTATTCTATTCTATTGCATGTGAAAGCTCCTGTCCTGTGTTTGATAAGGGCTAAGCAGAACCAGCAGAACTAGCAGAACTATGGCGTAGGCTACAGTGTTAGTTCGTGGAAAGCAGGCCAGCAGGTGGAGGAACTTTTTTTATATATCTGACGCCATCTGTTTGACAAATATTGATATAGTTGATTGGCCACTTGTGAATGGAAATGGATAATTAAGAAAGCAGAAATGAAACATCTTAGTCTGGTGAGTGCATTAAAACTGTGAGAATTTGGCTAATGACATGCTAAAGCAAAAAGAAGTGAGTGTCCAAATGAAACTAAATTCTTGGCCCATGCATGCAGAAAAAAACGCCTGTTTTGACACAAACCACCTCACATCCTGTCTTCATTCACACATTCACAACTCACTCGAAAGTAAAACGCATATTTGCTTTGCCAGCACCACCTTTTACTCAGACAAAGCAGATTTCTTTGACTTTTTTGTGTTAAGCTTTTAATTTTGAACATTTGAGACAAATCTTTTATATATCTGTCTGCAAAAACAAGCAAAAGATAATCAAAAAAGTGGAAAATGTCTGTGGTGTTTTTTGAGATGGTCTAACCGCAGTTTGGTCACACAGACACCCAACATCTAGAGCACAAACATGAAACCACTTAAGCTTTTAGTTTCACAAGATCAACTCGTGGCAGATGTCACAATGATCGGCACCAAAGCTTATCTGTTATAATTCTCTGACTTTGCTCAATTATTGTAGACCAGCTGCTAGTTTTAAAATTTGTATGTCTCACAGTTCAGGGTCTTCTTTGGCAGATTGTCCGTTTCGTAATGCTCCAGATTTTATGTGACACCTGGACTCTTCTACTACAGAACCATGAAGTTGTAATACATGCAATATATGATTTGCTAAAATAAGTTAAGTCTTTATAAAATAAAAAAAAAGAGTGTTGTCTTCAGTCTTTGCAGTGTACATAGCTCTATTATTGTTTACAGAAGAAATGGTATAAATCAAGCTTTTTTTAATCAGCTTTTATTTATTTAGCATCTTTGTGTTAATATTAACATATCTAATATAACAAGTTTAGAGTAGAGACAAGTAAACACTTTAAATGAAATATATTTAAACAGTTTAAAATTTAAAATAAGCTAGTGTTGAATGGCATAACAATTTTAAAAAGATCAATGATTAAAAAAATAAATTCAAAAAGAGAAGGATAACATAAAGATTAAAAAACACTTAAATAACAGGATCCTGAAATAATATATATACAGTTAAAAAATTGAGACTATAAAAGATAAAAACTTTTTGAAAGTGCCAATGTCAACTCGATATATAATTTGTTGATTTCGCAATAAACTTTGTTATGTGTTTGTTTATTTTTTGGCCATACCTTTTTCTTGTATTATATATTCGTTTATTTTCCTGGCAAAAACTAACCTCAACCCTGTTACATACTCCGATGCTGTAGGTGGCAGTGTTCGTTGTTAAAATGTTGGTTTGTGATCCGCGATTAATTAAGGAAATAAAAGACAGTATTCACCTACAACTGTTTTTAATTAATTTTATTTATTTATTTTGTCTCTTCTTGATTTTTTAAATCGTTTTTTAATCATTTGTTTGCTGAAACCGTTGGATACATTCGATGTCCTGATCAACACTCAAGACCAGCAGGTGGCGGAAGTGCGCCAACTATCTTTTCGCCAGCCGTCAATAACTCCAACAGAGGAAGAAGACGATTCGAAGCGGGGCGGGAGACGAAGAAGAAGCTAAGCGGGTGAGTAGAAACAAATGAGACAATAAACACATTATAACGGTTGATTTCTTGTACATTAACGTTTGTTTTCCGTTAGTTTGTGTGGTTCTGTCTCGTCATATGACCGTTAGTCACGTCTATCTACACTGTTTTGTAACGAAACCAACAGGTTCTTACCGATCATCGATCATCATTTGTTATTCTTTCAGAAAGTCTTGATTCTTACGGTTGAAGTGTTTTCTGAGTCTTTCACCTGAGGTTTAATGAGTTTGTGTTATACAGGATGGATATGACGACGTGCTTGAAGTCTCTGTTGCTGGATATCCAGCAGTACAGACAGAACAGGACGGCACAGAACGCAGCTCAGCTTCAGGAACACGTAGAGGTAAGTTGGCAGTCTTTTCTTATATACTTCACCGTTTTATATGTGTTATTTTACCACAAGCTTTACACTTCAAAGTATTAATATGTCCAAACTGACCTTCCTTGCTTTACACCAGGGTCTGCAACCTGTGGCTCTGGAGCCTCATGCGGCTCTTTGACTCCTTTGCAGTGGCTCCTTGTAGCTTTAAAATATTATAAAAATACAGTTAAAAAAAAAAAAATCTTACAGAGGGTATTAATGATAACTACACAAACACTAAGTAAAATCATGATTTAAAATTTTGTACTAAAAATTGATCACCTCTTGAAATAAAGCATTTAATATTTTGCGATTTTTTGCAAATTTTTGAGATCTTTTTAATTATTTCTTTTTATTTCTTTTTTTTTTTTTTTACATTTTTGCAGATTAAGACAAAAATTTTCCCCATCTTTTGGAGATTCAACAAATTTTTGATTTTATTTTTATTTTTTGATTTTTTATGACACTAAGCCTAACTTTTTAATTTAATTTTTTTATATTTTACAATAAAAAAAAAATCAGCTAATTGAATTTTCATAAATTTTGCATGTTTTTTTAATCTATCACATTACAATTTTTTTCCTTACATTTTCAAATTTATTGAAAATAAAAAACAAAAAATTTAAATGTACAATTTTATTAACACAAAAGCTTATATAATTATTTAATAGATTATAATCTTTTTGTCTTAATGTGAAGGTGAAGTAGATTTTGTGGCTCCCGAATGACATCACTCACATGAGCTGAGGCAAAATGGCTCTTTTCAAAGGAAAGGTTGCAGACCCCCTGCTTTACACAAACTCACTTGCACATTTCCCCCTTGGTATCATTGTCTCATCTCGTTGCTGTTAGACTGTTTTTAACTTTCTGTCTGATTGTATTTTCTTGGATTATCATACTCTTAGCTGTGTAATGTGATGGGTGAGTGTTGTGAAGGCAAAGTCCCTCCCCTCTTTGCGGTTCCTACAATAAAATAAGAAAACAATAAAACAAAGAGATGTATATAAACAGAATTAAAGTGACAGGTCACATGGATATTTGATGACAGGAGTGCAACCAATCATAACAATAAAAGGTTATAAAAGGTGACATCACCTCAGAGGGGATGAGAACACTAACAGACAAGGAGAAAGGAAATAGGATGGCATGAATAAAAAGATTGTAAACATACAGGGTTCTTGTACCTGAGGTTACTAACTCCTGCGTGTTGTTTGCTTGCAGGAAGTTTCCAGACTAAAATGCGACCGGCTGCTGTCGTCCGGTCAGGTTCTGCCTGGTGATTGCGTGAACGGACTGGTGGAGCTGGCAGGAAACCCGAGCACAAATCCCAGCTTGACAAGCTCCATCATCTCCCTGCTGGCACAACTCGGTACACTCCACTGTATTTACAGTACCAACACCACTCACTACATACTGAGAGTTTTATTCATGTTTACATGAAAAAAAAAGCGCAAAAGTTTGTTTTTAGTTTGTAAGTCTGCTACCTTTTTTTGCCTTTCAGCTGTTTAAAGTCCTCTAGACACAGAAACAGATCCCATAGAGACATCATCACACTCCTCACCCTTAAAATCTACATTTCTGAAGGCTTTTAAATCAATTCTTGTATTTTTTTTTACCTTCTGCTTTTTTTCTAATAATGTTTGATAGTTGTAGACCAAGGGCCTTCAACCTGTGGCACTAGAGCCTCATTAGGCTCTTTGACTTCTTTGCAGTGGCTCCTTGTAGCTTAAAAAAAATAATCGAGATCAAGATATTTTTTCCCTTTTCCTTTAAAAATGTTAAAATTTTTGCAAATTTTTGAAATGTAAAAATTTTGTGATATTTTTTTCAAAAAAAATTAATGTGTACAAATTTTATGATTTCTGCATTATTTTTTTTAAATATTTTTGAATTTTTGCAAATTGTTTAAATTGGAAAATTCAAACTTTTTGAAAATGCAATTTTGTTAAGTTTGAGAATTTTTGCTAATTTTTAATTTTCTTTATTTTTTTGCATTTTTTTTTATAAATTTAAAAAATATATTTTTTTTTTGCATTTTTTTATACATTTTTGAAATTTTCACATTTTTTTTATTTTATTTTTTTGTATATTTATTAAAAATAATACAACTTAGGGATCACATGTACAATTACATAGGTTAAAAAAAATTGGGTTTAGATAATTATTCACTAAATTTAAATTAAGTATAGAATTTTATACATTTTATCGTCTTTAGTGTGAAGTTAAAGTAGATTTAGTGGCTCCAGTATGACTAAGTCCAGGTGAGCTGAGGCACAACGGCTCCTAGTAAAGGTTGCAGACCCCTGTTGTGGACTAAAATGAACAGTGCCCTATAGAAAGATAAAATCAGGTCCTGATGAGGGACAAACCTCTTTTCTTCCTCTTTTTCCTCTTTCTCTTCTTCAGCCTGTGATGATGCTGGTTGGGAAATCCTTCACACCAACTACAACCTCACCAGCACCCTGGCCTCTATCATCCACTGCCACAGTGCCACCCCTGGAGAGCCTCTGGTACTGCAGGTAAGTCCATCACTGTCAGGTTATCAGATTTTAATCCTTTTTTTTCTGTCATTTGTTTTTGAAGCTCAGCTACTAAGATTTTGAAACTATTTTAGTTTTGAGTGCCTCTTGGAAAAACGTATTCCCTTTGTCAAAAATAGTCTGAATGATTTGGCACAATACGTATAATTTTAAGACCTTGTCAAAATAAATCCAGTCATTGGAATACTAAAAAAAATCTTAAGCACTCTTTTTGGGCATTTTTTAGATTATTTTTTTGTGATTTCTTTATCTCTGTGATTATATTGGTATTTTCCTCTTGAGTTTCTTGTTTTTTTTTTCTTTGTTGAATTTTATTTATTTAAATTTTTGTGGCTTTTTTGTCTTGGACTTTTTTTCTTGAATTTTTAAGATTTTTTTTTCTTGGATTTTTTTAGAGCACTTCACCTCACCACATACTCTTTTTTTTTACACCCATGAACCCCTCCTTCCTGAGCTGTAATCTTGTCTCTTCTGCACCTCTTAGTGTTTACAGGTTCTACTGAAACTGACGTACAACATCCGGGTGTTCCCGTCTACGTACTACATCCATGAACTCATCACTTTCCTCATGACCAACATGTAAGAAACACAGCTCACCTCTCTTTGTGGAATAAAGACGCTGAGGGATTTTTTTTATTTGCTATGAATTAATGAAATTTACTCTGTCCCCTGTCACGTCGCAGACAGTCTCAGAATGAGGACATCATCTTGCCGTGCCTTGGCCTCATGACCAACCTGTGTCGTGACAACCACTCAGTGCAGAGTTACATCAAGTCTCTGGTGAGTCTGCTCGAGTCAGGACGATGATGAGGGGTTTTATTTTGAGGAAACAACTAAAGATAGTTGATGGGTTTAACAGATAATAAACCTGCCTGTGTGTGTCTGTGTGTTTTTGAAGGACAACGTAAAGCCGTTCTACCGCACTTTAATCAACTTCCTGGCTCACAACAGTCTGACCGTGGTGGTTTTCACACTCTCCATCCTGGCCAGCCTCACACTGAACGAGAAAGTCGGAGAAAAGGTGAGCAGGACGCTCTGAGATCACACATCAGTCTGTTACCTGTTCACTCTGCATCCACAGAAACAAAGATTAGGATTAAAAAGATAATCTGTATTCATTCATGAGCTTCTGCAACAAGTTTGTGCTTTATGGATGAAAGTGCTCATGGGAAATGTAGTCTTTATCCAGGAAACACAGTACAGATTTCATTAGATTTTGCAATGAGTGTTCTTCTTTCTGGGTGCTCGTTTTTGATTCCCTTGAGAATTTTTTAGTCTCAGGAGGTCAAACGACGACTTGTTCCTCTTTTCTTCTTGTGTCTGATCCTCTCTTTAGATAACTGCTGTGAAAATAAACCCTCACAGATTTGGTCTCTGATAAGCTTCCTGTCACACTCATGTTTTTCTTCCCTCTCAGCTCTTTGACGGGAACAACATCTACCAGACGTTCCAGCTCGTCTTCAACATCATCGTGAACGGTGACGGCACTCTGACCAAGAAGTACTCTGTTGATCTCTTGGTCGACCTGTTGAAGAACCCAAAGATCGTGGATTACCTCACCAGGTGCACATTGGACACTTCTTACACTCTTCTTTAATGGCAGGGTTGATTGTATTCAATGTGGTGTTCATTTCTTTTCAGGTACGAGCACTTCTCAGCCTGTGTGTCTCAAGTTTTAGGATTGCTGCAGTCTAAAGACCCGGACTCTGCAGCTAAGGTGAGACCAGAGACACGTTCACACATCGTTCAGCCACAAACTTCTCAGAGAGGAAGGACTGGAAACCACAAAGAGAGTCAGAGGTTCAGTTTTAACAGTCACAATGAGAAACTGGAGAGCTCTTTCAGAAAATCCTGTTCAGAAAACATGTTTTAAATTTTCATCAGTGTCTGTAGTTTTGAGTCTGTGTGGCATTTTAAAATAGGCGACATTCAGAGGTTTGATCTGCTTGGTGCGGTCCGCTCTGTGGAAGTGGCTTTTACTGTGGTATTGAGTGACAGCGTGCACTGCCTGTCATGTCCAGACTTTATTTTGGGCTTTATTTTGTGTGAAATTAATTTACCGGATTAAATTAAAAAATACCAAGGAAGATCAACCTGTAACATGACAGAGTTTACCGTTAGTTTTATCACGTACAGGTGGAGCAGACACACTCCATGAACATGTCAGACAGCAGGTGATGCAACACATTACCCACAGAGCACCACGGGACATGAAACGGCTCTAAACTGGACTGTTTGACAACACAGTTCTTACATGGCACGTTAGCTCAACAAGCTAGCTCTAGTTTGCTTTTGACGACTGGATAGTAAAAGTTAAAAAACACAATCCTTTTTGTATACACTTCAAAAAACTGAAATCTTATCAAGTGTTTTTGTTTATTTTCAGTAGAAAATGTCTTTTTAGACTCAATATGAGCCACATTCACCTAAACAGTCCAGAAAAACGTCTTGTTTCATGTTATTTAAAGACAAAAATGAGGTCTGAGTTGTTGTAACAAGTAAAAAATCTGTCAAGGCAATTTTCTTACTTGTTATGAGAAATTCAGACATCATTTTTCACTTGACTGTGGGTCAAATTCGTTGAAACAAAAAGAGGCAAGCTCATACCTGTCAGCCCAGATCTTCAGCTCCTAAAAGAAAAGTGACAGTTTTATACTGAAAATAGAAAACACCTCTGTTGGTTTATATGCTGACAATTTTTGGTAATTTGTTTTTTTTTGGCTTTAATCCGTGTAAACAAGACATGCACTGTCTGATCGGTGCTGATTTCCTAAATTTTGGGGGGATCAGTGATCGGCCCATCCTTACATATGAAACTGATCTTATAAACCTCCAGGAAGGTCTGACAGCCAGCCATCGTTGCTTTTTGCTCTGAGACCTAAAACTCAGGACATTTTATTGGTTTTAAGTTAAAACTAGTGCTGTCAGGCGATTAAAAAGATTAATCTAATTAATTACAGGATTTGTAATTAATTAATCTGATTAATCGCATTTTAATCTCATATCTCCTTTAGGTCCCAAAATAAAGAATTTGAATTCCAGGACATTAAAATTACATTAAAAGACATTAAAAAAACATTGAAAAAATAAGGTGGGAATATATACAACACATTTTTAGGTACCCTGAGGCATGAGGAACACATGAAAAAAGTTTTATGGTTCTATCTTTACAAAATCTACACAGTCCTGCACCTAAGATAAGCTGATTTGATTTTTAGGATGTTTTTTTGCTTCTGTTCACATTTTTACTCGATGTGGACTCAATTTTCACTGCAATATGAACTTCTATACTTTTATGAGGCCAGGAGAACCAGGGCTACAGGCTAAAAACTGTGAGGAACTATGTACAAAACACTTAATTCAAGTCTTGGATCAAAGAAAAGTGAAGTATTTTCAGTTTTACATGCTCTGAACACACAAACTGTTGCTGATTGGTGCAGAGCAGCCCCAAGCTGAAACATGACACCAGGAAGATGGAAGCAAATTTTCAAAGAATTCTTTAGACTTAAATACAAGACATTTATCGATCATTCAGGGCTTGTTTGATGCAGTAAAGAGTGTAAAATTACCTGTTTTTTACAGAATTGAGCTAGAGCAAACGGTTGATTTTCTGTAGATTTTCAAACAGGACATGTGAATAAACAAGATGTGGACAGCAGTCCCCTTAACAGCGCTCTCGCTTCCCCCCGGTTCAAAGCATGTTGCAAGGTGTGATACATTCAGGGACCGTCGGAAATTTGAAAATCTGACGAGAACACCTCTTTTTTCATGTAAGACAGACGGTTTGTAAATGCTAGACATTTGAAAATAAGTGCGTCTTTGAACGCCTCGTGGGTTTGGGATCCAGATTAATCTGCGTTAATTTTTATGACACGTTAATTTGCTGTGTAATTAATTAATCTAATTAACGCGTTAAGTTGACAGCCCTAGTTAAAACATAAAGATTTTACTGTTTCACAGGTATTGTTCAATGGTTTTCAATAAAATAAGATTGGAACATTAAAGGTATGTGGTGTCAGTTATAAAAAAGAAAAAGTAAAAACCAGTATCAGCCCAAATCGCAGGTCAGGCTTTTTGAAGATCGGTGATCAGCCAGAAAATTGTGATTGGTGCACTCCTACTGTAAACCCTCCTCAGCTGATCAGTGAAGTTGATGAAATGTCAGAAACCTGTGATAAATCCACTCCACAGTCTCACCTCTCTGTGGGGTTTGCAGGTGTTGGAGCTTCTCCTCGCCATGTGCAGAGTCTCCGGTCTGCGCTCGCTCCTCTGCGACGTGGTCTTCAAACCGGCGGGGCCCAAACTCAGAGCGGGCGGTCGCAGACAAGGGGCCGCAGTGGACGGAGGGATTGCTTTGGTGCAGTGGCTGAGCTCGCCTGTAGAGGGCGCTGAGTCCTGCTCGCTGCAGGCTCTGCAGCTGCTGAATGAGCTGCTGGAGGTGATGTAAACTGACACACACAAACACACACTCACACACACACACACACACACACACACCTCATGTAAGTTGAAGCTCTGAAAAAATCACGAGTGTCTTTTCTTTCTCTAACATTTCTCTGTTATGGCGTTTTTTCCCAGGAGGCATTAGGAGCAGAAACTTTATCAAACTCTGTCCTGAGCTTTGTAGAAATACTGCTCCCCGTCCTGCTAACGCTCCTGAAGGGCCTGGATCCTGCAGCGGGAGACGCTCATCTGAGAAAACACTGTCACCGCATCACGCACGTCACCAGCCTCCTCCTAAATATCCTTTACCTGCCTCTGTCATTAATAACGACTACTTTTCTCCACATTTAGCTCTGAAACATCACTTTTTCTGCAGCTCTAGAGAAATATTTGTGAAATATATCTGTCAAATATTACATTCAAATGTTGAATGTTGTATATAAAGGTTATAAATGAATGTCCTGGTTCTAAATATTTAGCTAAGACTAAATATTCATCAAAGATTTATAAATCTTGAGCTAACATTTCCCGTGCCCAGGCAGTAAGTCAGACTCGTTTCCAGTGAGAGTTGGACCCCGCCATGGCTGCCCTTTGTCACCGATTCTGTTCATAGGGGGTCCGGTTTGGTGACCTCAGGATTGGATCACTGCTTTTTGCAGATGATCTGGTCCTGTTGGCTTCATTAAGCTGTGACCTTCAACTCTCTCTGATCGGTTCGCAGCCAAGTGTGGCTGGAGTGAGAATCAGCACCTCCAAATCTGAGTGCATGGTCCTCAGCCGGAAAAAGGGTGGAGTGCCCTCTCCGGGTCGAGGACGAGATCCTGCCCCAAGTGGAGGAGTTTAAGTATCTCGGGGTCTTGTTCACGAGTGAGGGAAGGATGGAGCGAGAGATCAGAGAGAGACAGGTGGCTGGTGCAGCGTCTGCAGTTATGCACTGGTGGTGGAGAGTGAGGGAGCTGAGCTAAGCTCTCTGTTTACCGGTCGATCTTCGTTCCCACCCTCACCTATGGCCATGAGCTTTGGGTAGTGACCGAAAGAACAAGATCGTGGGTACAAGCAGCTGAAACGAGCTTCCTCTGTGGGGTGGCCGGGCTCTCCCTTAGAGATAGGGTGAGAAGCTTGGAGTAGAGCCGCTGCTCCTCTGCGTTGAGAGGAGAGGAGATGAGGTGGCTCGGTTATCTGATGCGGATGCCTCCCGGACGCCTCCCTGGTGAGGTGTTCAGGGCACGTCCCACCGGGGGGAGACCCCAGGGCAGACCCAGGACACGCTGGGGAGACTACATCTCTCGGCTACGTCTCAGGATCCCCCGAGAAGAGCTGGACGAAGTAGCTAGGGAGGGGGAAGTCTGGGCTTCGCTGCTTAGGCTGCTGCCCCTGCAACCTGACCCCGGATAAGCGGCGGATGGATGGACAAACATTTCTCTAAATCTGCAGAAAAAGTGATGTTCTAGAGCTAAATGTGGAGCAATGTTATTTTTAGTGTGTGAAACTTTACAATCGGCGCCCCATACATGATCACCTCACCTGTCGTTGGTGGTGTTAACAAGATGTGCCGAGGCTTCAAAGCGTGTATCGAGTAATGGTGGGGGCAATACCGCAAAGCGCGTATCGAGGCTTGCTTCTTAGGAGGAGGAGCCAAAAATGATGAAGTCCGAAGCCTTGTTGCCCGACTGTAACACGTGACTGCTTCAGAAAATGGTTCAGAGTTTACCGCGAGGTTTGACAGCAGCAAAAGCTCATCAGGCTCCATTCAAAACGTAGGCTTTTGATAGAGTTGATCAGTCACTGATAGTGTTGATACTAGAGTTGGGAAAGCTGTGCTCTGCCTTTTTAAGCTAATGCAATTTTCCTAAAGCAACTAAAGAACATTGTTATACAACCTGCCATATTGACACTTCCATTTATGGGAAATTTACGCACAGAATATTCAAAAATGCTGTTTTATATGAATATGTGATCATTTGTGTAGAGTAATTATTTTGTCGAAGATTTTTTTTAATTTTTATTTTTGTAATTAACAGTCGTTCCCAAGAGCAAAAACAGGCACAGAAGTTCAATGAATCACACATAATGTGGTTAAGCTATAACTGCCTGTGATTATGTGCCTGACCAGCAGGTGGTTTCATGACAGGGTTCCCGCGGATCCTTGAAAAGTCTTAAAAGGCATTGAATTCATAATTCTAAAAATAAGGCCTGAATTGGCATTAAAAAAGTCTTAAATCCAAATTTCAAAAGTCTTAAAAATTTGAACACATTGGTAAGACTTATGTTTGTTTGAAGTAAAAAAAAAAATTAATAACATTTATCTATTTTTCTAAATAATTTCCTCATTTACTTTCGTGGCAACATCGAGTAATCACAATAGCGGAACTAACATAACTGTGATGTCGTTGCACCAGGAACTTTTAAAGCAGACGCATGTCTTGGTTCTACCTCAGGTGCCTGGAGAGAGAAAAAAATGAGGAAAAATTGGCAAAAAAAAATCCAAAAGTGGCTTTGGAAAATTGATTATGGCAGCAAAATTGAGAATTAAATTTGAAATTAAATTTCAAAAACCATGTAGAAATTCCAAAAAATGGTTGTGACAGTGGCCAAAAAAAGAATGGGGGCAAAATAGGCATCAAGTTGTAAAAATGGGGTTTAAAAGAGGTAAAAAGTGTTTTTTTTTTAATGTAAAATAAACAACCCCAGGTAATTCATGAGGTGTTTTTGTTTGTTAGTTTTGTTTGTTTCAATTGAGGTTCATTGTCGACGTGTTTTTAAACTTGATTCCCAACGTCATGAAAAAAGTCTTAAAAAGTCTTAAATATAGCTTACCTTGAGCTGTAGGAACCCTGAACTAGCAGTAGCATGCTACCTGGCTAACATGTGGTCTTTCAAATTGGTAAGGGAGTGGTGTGTTGTTGTGTTTGTGTGTTGGTGTGTTGTTGTGGTGTTTTTCCAGTGGCAGGGGCAACTGCCACAGACTGTTTTGAACTCTTGACTCTTTCACTCCTGTGCACCGAGGAGGCCACCAAGTCTTTGGTGTCCAGTCAGGTGAGCGCTCAGCTCTGCCTCTCACAGGTTGAGACCCTTCTCTCTTGTTGCCACAGCAACAGCACGGTCACCTGCCTCCCTGCCGGCGCAGACAACGACCTCAGGTGAGTGGAGGCTGCAGTACAGATCGCGAGGTTTCTCAGGTCGTCTTGTAGATGTTCTCCTAATGAAACCATGAGCGTGATGTCTCAGTCAGGTGTGTGCAGAAGCTCTGCTGAGGACTCTGGAGCTGATGAGCAAACTGAGCCAGCAGGTGAAGAACATGGAGACCAGCTTTTACAGGATGCTACAGGTAGACACATCACCTGTCTCTCTGTCTCCTCTGTGTCTCCATGAGTTTACAGTTTGTGTGTCTGTATCTCTCAGGATCAGAGGATCGTGACCCCCCTGGCTCTCGCTCTGACCTCCCACCACAGGGAGCACGTGCAGATGGGACTCTCTCTGCTGTTTGAAGCCACGCCGCTCCCAGACTTCCCCTCTCTGATGTGAGTATTTCTTCAAAGACTCAAACATTTGCTCTTCTCATACTCTGCATTAATCCAATCATATTCCTCAAGGTTGGGAGAAAGCATCGCCGCCAACAACGCTTACCGCCAACGGGAGGCTGAGCTGTCCGTCAAACGTGTCGCAGTGCAGGAAGTCCTGCCTTCCAGCGCCCTGGACTCCTCCAGGAGCGTGCACGGTCTGGCTGAGAAGATCCAGAACGGATTAGAGGTACAGTGTGTTCAGGTGTGTGATGCTGGATGAAGGAGGCCTGACTTCTTCGTGGGGGGTGATATTTAACATTCAGGGTTCGAGGACTCTGACATTTTGTGGTTTCAGCTGCAGGACAACTCCAAGGCCTCACGCGTGTCTGAGATCATCGACGTTTACGAGCAGAGGCTCTCTGCGCTGGCCGTGAGTATATTTCACCAGAAGGAACATAAAACTGATTTTCTTAACGCAGAGAGGTGGACAGCTAATTCAAGTTTTAATTCGCTGAAAATGTCCATATTTTTTTATTTTTCCATAATGACACACAGCAATTTTTATTGAAATGTCCACAATGTTTTTTGAAAAATTGATACAAATTCTCACTTTAAAAAAATTCTTAGAGATTAAAAATTTTCAACAAACATTTCAGTTTTGAGTTTTGAAAATTTCAGATTTGACTTTCCCCAAAAGTTTCAAAATAGCACGGAGATAAGAAACAAAGTTGAAATTTTATTGTTAAGTCTTAAGTGAAGTAAATGATAAATGTTTGTCTCTTTGAGAAACAAAAATCATTCACTGATACCCCTGACCTATCTCCAACAGGAAGCCGGAAATTTGCCTTTCAAAATAACTTTTCGCCACTTTTTTACCCTTTCTGCAAAAGTTATCTTGGCCAAAACCACAAGTAGCTTAGACTTGAAATTCGCTTACATGTCATTACTTGACCCTGCTCTACAAAAGTTATTTGGGAAGTTGTTTTTTCGAGCCCTCAAAGTCGCCGACCGCTCTCAGCTCCCTCCATGTTAACAGATGGGAGAACACTTTTCAGCTTCAAGCTGGCTTCCACATAGTGCTGCATTTGGGCCTCTAGACAAAAAAGTAAAAGTCATACAGCTTTAAAAATCACATGGTTGGATTCCTGACAAAATTTCCTACAAAAATATCATATTTCAACGAGGAATAAAGCAACATTCTGGCATATATGACAAGTAGTTTCTAGACTTTTCTAAAATAAACCCTCTCTCTACAGAAATCCAGGCCGGGAATTCTGACGCATTTGGTCCTCTAGAAAAAAAAGTACAACTTGTACAGCTTTAAAAATGCCAAAAATGGATTCCTGACAAAATTTTCGCCAAAAATATCATTTTTTTACACAGTTTTGGGTGAAATTGTGGACTCTGTGAGTTGTTCTTTACAAAAGTTTTCTCATAAATTGTCAGTCTGCACTCTACTTGATTTCTGTCACACACTAATAAAGAGTTCCGTGCAGCTGGTGATGTCACCCAGCAGATGATATGTTACCATGGTATCAACTGACTCCTAACATCCCATAATATGCTCTCACCTCCACATTGGCACACTAAAACGGCCATAGCGGCCAGTAGGAATGACCTAGAGAGATGAAACCAACGCCAAAATGTTCTTCTCATTAAAACAAAAAAAAATATACGCTGACACCCTGACTTTTCCAGGACAGGAATTTGGCTATTTCTCTTTAAAGATAACTTTTCCTCACATTTTTCCCCTTCTTCACTTCTTTATTGCTTATCACACCCCCAAGCATGCTCAGAAACTCACCAAAATTGGCACACACATTATGAGCGCCCCAAATTTCCATATGATACCAAACATAACCCCTGACATCCCATAATATGCATTATAGCCCCACCTAGGCACACGAAAACGGCTCTTAAAGAGGCCAGGAATGTCCTAGAGAGATAAAACCAACGCCAAACTTTTCGTCTCATTCTGTTGGACACAGTGGGGGTAAAACCGTGACAGTGGAGGCCAAACCGGCATGAGCCCCAAGGAGCCGCCTAACGCTGCTTGCAGCTTTAATTTTCTTGTTATTCTGCCCCGTCAACGAACGCCAATTTGACCCCCTAAACATGCTCAAAAACTCACCAAAATTGGTAAAAATGTCACAAGAAGTGTGGACAGTTAGTTTGATTTGATTTTTTCTGAAGGGAGGGGGTATGAAAAGAGACATGAAACAAACCCAGAGGTAACCGAACACGTGTGACCGAGCTGAATCTGAAGAGTTTTATCTGCTGTGTCTCTGTCAGTCTACAGTGAGCGGACTGCAGGACTTGTTGGAGGCGAAGACTCTGGCACTCTCTCAGGCTGACCGTCTCATCACTCAGTATCGCCTCCAGATAGCTCAAGCTGAAGCCGAGGTAACGCTCACATTCCAGGGCTTCATGAATCAGAGACCTGTGGGCCCGAATCAAACCTCCTCTCCTTTCTGTCTGCGTGTTCCTCTGCAGGTCTGTAAGCTCGGCTCTCTGCTGAAGGAGGCTGAGCAGCGGCGCTTGGATCTGCAGCAGGAGCTGAGCAACCAGGTGCTGGAGGTGGAGCACTCGAAGGCAGACATGGAGATGCTGCTGCAGCACAACGCCAGGCTGCAGCAGGACTCAGAGGAGCACCAGACCCTCAAAGGAGCCTACAACGCCCTGCTGAACAGGTCACACACTGCAGACTCGCATATCTCACGCTGTTTCCTGCAGTTTAATCATAACCGTTGGATGTTCTGTGCAGGTTTAACGAGAGCGAGCGTCTCCTGAAGGAGCTACAGACGTCTCACAACTCACTCACCAAACAAAACGACGCTCTGAAGAAAAACCACGATGCACTGCAACAAAAGCAGGAAAAGTAATCCTCACCATCTTCAATCGTTTGAGTTTATCCCTGCATATTTCCTCATCAGGCTTAGGAAAAATTGTCTTTGTCCTCCTCAGGATGTCCTTAGCGCTGGCGGACACAGAGGAGGAGATCAGATCCCTGACGTCAGAAGTGAAACAGAAAAACAGCGACATTGCAGGTTAGTTTGATTACTCTCTTCTGCAGGCGGTTCTTTCCTTTCGACGACCTCCTCACCGCTGTGTCTGCTCCGTTTCTGTGTTCTACGGTCAGGCCTGCGTGGTGAACTGCGCTCAATGGAGGAAAAGGAGAAAGCGAAAGATCAGGAGAGGAGAGACCTGAAGGAGACTGTGGATGCTTTGACGAAGGAACTCAACAAGACGGAGCAGGCCCGAAAAGACGCCAGCATCAAGGTAACGATGAAAAGCTCCTGCTTAGATTCTGCAGCCGTCACTTCCAGCTGTCCTGTTCTCTACAAATAAAAAATCCCTAAACCTTAACTTCAAAATTCTTCCTCCAGGCGTCCTCTCTGGAGCTGCAGAAGAGTCAGCTGGAGTCGAAGCTGAAGCAGAAATCGGCAGAGCTTCAGAAACACTCGGACATGATCACCATGATCCACAGCCTGAGCAGCGGGAAGGCGAAGAGCGACAACCTGTCACTCTGAAAACACAAGTTTTTAAACACTTAATGATCCTTCTTTAACTAATACTTCTAAAGAAAAACAAACACAAAATGAGAAAATCTCGACTTAACCTGTGTTTTTTAAAAGTAATTATGAAATGTTTTGTGTCTTGTGTCAGTTTTATTTGTTTGAATAAATAAAAGATCTGCAGTCATCGACTGCCTGAGCTTCCTGTTTCTAGAAAGTGGTTTTGATGTTTTTATTGATCTGTACTCATTGGTCCCCCTCATCAACATCGCCCTCTACTGGCTCTGCCTCAAACTTCATGATTCTGTTTTCAAATTAAACTTTAAACCTTGAGCGAACTACACATTGGAGGTGTATTTAACTCATAACACAGCCCGTTTCTTTAACATGGTCTTTTTTGTGCTGTTGGTTGAGTATGTGTGTGTGTACTAAAAGTTTTTGAGACCAAAAACCAACTCCTGCCTTCATCTGAAAAATGTAAGATATTAATATTTTGATCTCCAGTCTCTACTTTCTCTCTCTCTCTCTTTTTTTTTTTTAGAGTTCACTGTTTTTTTATCTTAATGTAATTTTTTGTGTTTTATTTTAGTTTGTCTTGTTTATCTTTATAATTTAATTTAAGTTGAAGACTAGGCAGAAGTAAGTTCCTGACGAGAGTCTCACTTAGCAGTTTTCCTTTTTGCGAATGATGAATAACACAAGGCAATTTAGTCTGCTTAATAAAATAATAAGGTATATACCTGATCCATTAGAGGGGGAATGTATAAGTGTCTTAAGTGTGCCTCCATTTCAAGTAATAAATGCGGAAACTCTTGCCCAGCAGCTTTCCTTTTTATGAATTACTGTTTTTCAAATTGACTGTTGGTCACTGTAGCCCCGCCCCCCACGTAGTCGGTGCGCTTAGCAGTCTACGTCATTATAAAGATGCGCACGCATCTTGACCCAGAAGTGGCGGTTAGCTCCATTCATTCAGACGAGTTAGCGTTTTTTAAACACTAAATTCAACATGTTATCAGCATAAAAATTCTCGGTTGTTCTGTGGTCAGTTTTTAAAAACGGTAATATACAACAGAGGCAAAGTCTATCAAGTTTTGACCGTCCCAGAGCAACCGGTGTTTTGGAGCTAATAGCGACCATGCTAACTGGTATCTGTCATTAACGGCGGAGAGTCACCAGTTAACAAGGTCACACTTTACACTGAAACACCAGCGACGTCTGCGGGGAATAATTAACTCTGGACCAAGTTTTCTGGTTCTTTTATTTTGAACCGGGTCTCAGACTCAGCAGTCTGTGTGCTCTTTTTGGTCATCATGGAAAGACGGTTCATAATCATGAGGTATGTACCAGGGGATTTCATCAAAAAATAAAAAAACAAAACACAGCAATCATAAATAAAAAACAGAACATAAAAAAATGACATAAGATTGAAAATAAGCTTAAAGACAAACTTTAATTAACAAACAAAAAAAAGATAAAAACGTAAAAAACTTGGACAAAAAATCCTGTGTATAGGATCCTTAATGATATACCTGCCTACCTGGGGTCCCTCACCCAGGTCTACACCCCTTCTCGCCCACTTCGCTCTGCTTGTGAAAGACGCCTGGTGCTCCTAACCCAGTGCGGCTCCAAATCTCTAGCCAGACTCTCCTCCTCTGTTGTGCCCAAACAGATCTCTTTCTACCTTTAAGAGATGTCTGAAGACTCATCAGTTCAGTGAACACTTGAGCCCTTAATCTGAGCCTTTTCCTCTTTGTCTCAGGAGTAGAATGATCCGGAAGGTCTCAGGTCTCAGTGAGTCAAATTTTGAAGGATAAAAATCTTGATTGTTGAGTTGAATTGAGTTTTTTTTTAACCTGTGAGTTTTAATATTTGGTTTGAATAGAAAAATGTTAATCCTGGTATAAGGTCTTTCCTGTTATGTTATGTGACCCTCCTCCTCCTCTGTTTCCAGCTCAGAGCGTCAGCTGGCCGCTCTGTCTTGTCTATTTTCTCTGCTCTGTGTTTCTGCAGCTGCTGCCTGTCACTCTCTCAGGGCTTTGGCAGAAGGTCGGCGGGTAAAAGGACACAGCATTTCTCAGCAGTAGCAGTCAGCCATGAAGCTCCAGCCTGCAGCTTTGCTCACCGTGTTCCTGCTCGCTCTGCTCTCACCTGGTGAGTCAATGCCGCTCCTGAAAAACTCTCACCTGTTGATTTAACTCTGCTGAAAACTTCCACAGACTTTCAGTCAGAGTTTCACTTCAGCTACAGGTTGACCTGGATGTGTTTTCAAAGACCTGTAATGATGAATAAGCATTAAAGCAGCAACTATTTATCATATTTACATTTGTTTACCTTTAAAGTGGAAGTTTTTCAAGAAAAGACTTCAATTTGAAAAACTAAACATGTCCAAAAGTCACTGTTTTCACCTTCTTAGATATTACTGTTTAATGTTTTTGTTCATCTTTTAAGAAACTGCACAAAACAAGTATTTCAAAGAAGATTTAACATCAACTTTGCTGTTTCTTCCTGTGTGGCTCTTTTGGGGTTGAATTTTGTATAATCACCCGCTGACTACACATTTCTTCTTTACAAGAATTTGGGAAATTATCTGTTTTGTTTTGTTTTTTTCATAGAAAATGACAAACACTTTACTGTTTCATGTGTTAAACATAATTATATGATCATTTCTTTCACTTTGGTTAAAATTTGGACAAAATAATTGCTCCAAACAGACCGGTCTGGATCTCCCAAGTGTTTAAAATAACTTTATTTACTGAATTATGGATAAAAGAAACATTGTTGGGTTTTTTTGTGCTACAGCTTTCTTAAAGCCTTGATAATAAGACGGTTAAATGGAAATAAAAGCAGAATAAGGACAAAACAGGAAGGCGAATGTGTGTCAGCTGCAGCTTACAGAGCAGCTGCTGAAATATGAGCAATGTGTGTGTGTGTGTGTGTGTGTGTGTGTGTGTGTGTGTGTGTGTGTGTGTGTGTGTGTGTGTGTGTGTGTGTGTGTGTGAGTGGCATGCCTCGCTTTATTTACAGTATATTTCTGTCTCTTTAACAAAAACAAACACTGGATTAAGATTTGGAAACTTGTCTCAGTTTGAAGTCCCTTCAGGAGCTTAAACCAGGAAATTTTCTCCTGTTTTCAAACATAATTGTTCACCAAATGAAAACTCATGTCTGATAAAATCAAAGAAGTCACAATAAATTAAAGTTCCAGGATGAATTTAAGCTGTTTCTGTTTACAGGGTGCTGGAGCAGGAACGAGGAGGAGCGTCTGATAAACTACCTGTTCAAAGAAAAAGGATACAACAAAGAGCTGCGGCCGGTGGAGAGGCAACAGGATGTCGTGGACGTTTACCTCGCTCTCACTCTCTCCAACCTCATCTCACTGGTAGGAGAGAATTCAGGCTGACAGAGAAATCAGGATCAGGCAGATTATCTAATAAATTACAAAGAAAGTTCAGAATTTTGACTTCTGTTCTTTAATTTCATTATTTTGTCTTGTACATTTCTGTTTTTTTTTTCACTTTAATTCCCAAATTTAGACTTTTATTCATACATTTGTGTTTGTTTTCTGACTTTTATCTCAGAATTTTGTTATTTTAATCATTTTTTTTTAAAGAAGTCACATTTTTGACTTTTATTTGCAAATTTCTTTTAAATTTTTTCTTTAATTTCAATTTTTTTTGTTTCTTTTCCTCACATTTCAGTTTTTCTCTCTGGCTTTAACCTCAAAATTTGGACTCCCAGGCTTCACTTTCAAAACACTTTCCTCTTTAGCAACCTGTCTCTACCATATACTGTTTATAGAGTGGACACTGTGGCTCCGCCATGTACCATTGTATGGTTCTAAAGCCAAAATCCCCCCGTCACAGGCGCCGCCATTGGCAGCAATTGCAGCCAGAGTCTGTGCTGTAGAGACTGTGAGGGATTCTGGGAGAATCTGAGTGGAGCTGGGTGACAAAAATATATATTTTTTTTCTTTCGAGTGTCTAATCACTTTCTGACTCTACCTCCTGACATATTTTACAATCCCCGACAAAAATACTGGTAGCTGTCAATCATTGTTAAACGTTATGTAAAACCTCGTTTTTTTACCTTGTATAACCAATGAAAACGAAACTTTTCAGAAAAAGAGGACTTGGATTCAAGACAGCCAAATGATATCTTCAAATAACCACAACAATCAGACATTAGAAACATTTCTACCAGGTGTATTAATTTTTTAAAGTTTGACCACAGCCCATCTGGAATGACTGGAGAGATGGATCTTTTGACCTATACTGCAGCCAGCCACCAGGGGGAGCAGTTTTTGTGGAGACCTCACTTGGAGCCGAGCCAGGGGATGTCCTTTTTTTTTTTCACAGTCTATGGTTTCTACGGGAACGACGGCGTATTAGGACCACTAAAGAAATTAAACAAATAAATGGATTTTCGAGAAAAGAACTCAACATTTTTAGTTTCTAAAGTTGCAAATTTACGACTTTAGAAACTAAAAAATTTGCAAGTTCATAAAGTGGAAAATTTACAATTTAATAAACTAGTAAACTTGTGAGTTAATGAAGTCATAAGTTTGCGACCTTGTAAAGTCGTAAATTTATTGGTTTATGAAGTCACAAGTCCTGGATGTTAGTTGATGCTTTGCGTTGCGTTGAACTTCTTGTCAGATAAACGCACCTCCTCAAGTTCAGTGAACTCCTTTCTACTGAACAGCCCCATGGCACGACAACGTCATTTCAGAGTCCGACTGCTCATAAGAACGCGATGACTCTGGGCTAAAACCTGTAGTATCTCCTTATTGCTGAGACCAACTCGAAAGTACAGTCTGATGAGGCTGTCAATTTGGTCCATCTTGCAGTGAACTACGTAACAACCTACACATTGGAAGCCACATATAAGTCTCTGAGAAATCAAAATTCACTGGTCTATAAAGTCGTAAAATTGTGACTTTATATACTAGTAAGTTTTGTGTTCAGTAAGTCTCAAACTCAAAAACTTCTAGTTTTTATCTAGAAAATTTCAAGTTTAATTTTTCGAAAATTTATTTTTAAAATTTCTTTAAGTGGCCCTAATAAGCCGTCGTACTATGGGAGCCACTTCATTTAAATTTTTTATTTATTAGTTGTTTTAGTTGTTTCCCCAGAATCTCAACTTATCCTAACGACCTCTTTATCCAGAAAAACAAGATTTGAGATGACATTATTTTCTGTCCATCTAAAAATTTTAATTAGCTCAATTGCTATCATTAGCCAGAAGACAATTGTTGCCATTTGCATCTTTATGAAAAGTGTGAAAAAAACCAAAACAGAAATAGGCTCATTTACCTCAGTCAGCGTGGCGCATCATCAACTGGCGAATGGTAGAGGTCAACTCGTTGATTTGATTTTTAAAACACCAGAAATCTTTTTTGTTATAGATGTGCTGAGATCTCAAGAAAACATCTGAAAATAACTCTTTATCTCAAAAGCAGAAAAATAAAATGCTTCAAGATCATTCAGGGCTTCCGTACTTACTCTCATTTGTAGAAGTGAGTTTGATATTTGACATTTTTGCTTTTTGATGCTTGTGTGAAACCATCTTCAGTTGGTTGAAAACTGAGGGTTGTTAATTTTTTTTGCTCTTCCGTAGAAAGAGGTCGATGAGACGCTTCTGACGAATGTTTGGATCGATCACGTGAGTACACTGTAAAAAGTGATTTTGTATATTTGTTGATCTTACATATGATTTTAAATAAAAGATAACTGAAGTTGTTCTGATAACACATATAATAAATTGTCATAATCTCAGCTACAAAACATGTTTCAACTTAAAAATCTGTGTCCACATTGATCAATTTTTTTTGTGATGGTGGTTTGAAACCGTGAGTGAGGAGGAAACACAGTGGATATAACACCCTGCTGTATGTTGATAAGTTACACTGCGGGAGGTGCTCTGCTAATTGAGCCCATGCACCCAATGATTTTCAAAGTGAATTTTGTGTTAATGCTAATAAATGAGATTTGTTGATACATTAGGATTAGGACATTTGGGTCAACAGGGTCTTATATTCCTTCATTTTTTCCAGACTGGACTATTGTAACTCCCTCCTCCTTGGATTAAAGGTCCCATATTCTGCTCCTTTTCTGCAGTTTAATATGGATCATTGATGTCTTCATGAAATGGTAGTAACATGTTTTGGTCCAAAAAGCCAATAAATCAAGCACAGCAGCATTGTTTCCAGGCTTTCATAGCCCCTCTGTTCAGAACGCTCTGATTTAGTGGGCGTGGCCTTCATATGTAAATGAGCCACCGCTGATACCGCCCCGCTCTTCAGCGTCACTGAGAGCGGCGCCAAGAGCTCCGAGTGCACAATGTTTAGAAAAAACAGCAAAGCTCGTTTACCGTAACATTACAGGCTAAAACAACAGGATTGCCGCTGCTAAAGTTAGCATCCTGAAGCTAACACAGAGACAGGGGGGACACTGAGGAAAAGCTCTTACATCTGCTCCACAGCACACAGCATTTAAAATACTCACATTTCCAGGGTCCCAGGTTTGTTGGCGGATGGTTGGTAATGCACCTGGATTCAGGACCAGTCTATTGGCTAGACCTCTGTTGGACTTTCCAAAGTTGGAAAAGCAGTCGGCCGTGAAGTGACTAGCACACACATGCACAGTTTTACTGAGTGTAGCTGGCACATTTCCTTGATAAATGATGAATGACACTTAGTCTGTCTTCTTCTGAGATGGGAAGCTTGTGCATGCAGGGGGTTTGGGGGTATCTGCTTCGGTGGACCAATGAGGTCAGACTTGCTCCTGATTGGTCAAAAAAAGGGAATTGCTGACATCGGCAAATCCCCCAAATCCAAACAGCTCGTTTTAGGTCAGGATTTTATATTCACAAGCACTACTAAGTACAGGTTTGGTCATTAAATATCACATTTTGTGGGCTGGGAGGAAAGCCAAAGACCCACAAATTTCACTAAAAGACTTAACAAAGTGATTTTTGCGTAATATGGGACCTTTAAATGTTCTTTGAATTTATTTAATCTTCTTCAGTTGTTCTTTTTTTTTCCTTGATGTGAAATTGTTGTCTTGTGTCCTTGCTGTCAAAGCACTTTGTAAACCAATGTTTTTAAAAGTGCTATACAAATAAAGTTTTTTATTATTATCATATTATATCTACTGTGTTCCCCCCTTACTCACGGTTACGAAACATCATCACAGCAAAAATTAATTTGTTGTAAAAACTCGATGAACAAAGTCCAACCGACATGTTTTTTTTAGTTCTCTCCACCTTTTTTTCCTAGTTCAAATTATTTGACACTTCATGTTGAATTTACGTAACTCAGTCAAAGCAACAGGATGACTTGAGTCAACATTTTTTTAACAGTGTACAGAACCTTTAATATTTCCACTTAAGGCTTGAGACCTCCACTAAAAATCACTGAATCTGTTTGTAGACCTGGATTGACTACCGTCTGGCGTGGAATGTGACGGAGTTTGACGGCATCGAGGGGCTTCGTCTCCCGTCCAGCATGGTGTGGCTGCCTGAGATCGTGCTCGAAAACAAGTGAGAGTCAAGAAAAAGCGAAAGAGCTGACAGAGAGGTGCCTCTCACCTTGTCCTGGTCGTTGCACTCCACCTTCGTTCCTCCATGCCTTTCTTCTTTCTCTCGCTTTCAGTAACGACGCCAAGTTCGAGGTGGCGTACTACAGTAACGTCCTGGTGTTTCCTGATGGAGGAATATACTGGCTACCTCCAGCCATCTTCCGCTCCTCCTGCTCCATCAACGTCAACTATTTCCCCTTCGACTGGCAGAACTGCTCACTCAAATTCGTGTGAGGGACTTCATCAGCAACGCTCTGTGTGGAGGATTTGAGAAAAGTACGTTCAGAGTTCTGTTTGAACTCCTGACAAATAACCTCTGTCCTTATTTTCTTTCTCAGCTCTCTGACCTACAACGCCAAAGAGATCCAGATGAAGCTGAAGGAAGAGGCGGACCCTGAGACTGAAATCTTGCACACCGTGGAGTGGATTGTCATCGACCCCGAAAGCTTCACAGGTAAGTGTTACCATCAGTGGCTCATCCCTCGGGGTTCGTCAAATCAAAGAGTCATTTTATTTCTTCTTTGCTGGTGTCGACAGAGAACGGCGAGTGGGAGATCATCCACCGCCCGGCTAGGAAAAACACCTACAAGCACATTCCCATGGAGAGCAACAAGCACCAGGACATCACCTTCTACCTGATCATCAAACGCAAACCTCTGTTCTACATCGTCAACATCATCATCCCCTGTGTGCTCATCTCTTTCCTGGCCTCGCTCGTCTACTACCTACCGGCCGACAGTCAGTGCACATCACATCTCCTCCGTATCTTGTTCATATCTCTATCATATTTCGTTCATAACCTCACAGAAGCAGAATCTTTTCTAAAGTTGTTTTATAAACTCGGTTTGAGTTTTCCTGTCAATGTCATTTTTGAGTCTTGTGGTTGTGGAAACTTAGACTTATTTGCTTCCATGAACAGTTATTAACGATCAACAGATGACTGAAACAGATGAAACGTGATCTGTTTGAATTATACGCTGTCAGATGTATCAGTTTGAGTGTGTGTGTGTGTGTGTGTGTGTGCAGGCGGTGAGAAGATGACCTTGTCCATCTCGGTGCTGCTGGCTCAGTCTGTCTTCCTCCTGCTGATCTCTCAACGGCTGCCAGAGACATCCATGTCTGTCCCGCTTATCGTCAAGTATGTAAACATTAAAGTTTAAATGTTTGAGCTGGTATTGAGTTTGGTGCCCCCTGGTGGACAAAGCTGTTTTTCTAACCTGTTCACCAAAAGTAAAAGATTTCTTTGACAGAAAAAAGGATGTTTTGATCAGTCCAAACAAAACTTGATTTACAGGTTTGTGTTTCTGAAAGGTTATTTGTTAATACTTCTCATTTTTTTTAAGCTTAGTTCTGTTTTATTTTTGATCTTGCGCTATAAAACAAAAACCTTGTCTCCACATATGTTTTGCAAACTGTGTCCAAAATTTTCACCGCAAAACGATAGTCTATTTTTTTTTTTAATAAAAAGTGTCAAAAAGAGCTGATGGTTTTGAAAAAAAAGGCAGATCTACCATGAAATTTTCAACCCAAAGCTGCTTCAACCAACAGAGAGCAGTGATGGTGGAGTTACATAGAAAACAGTGAAGAGAGTGTGCACTGCTAATAAAAACAAAGCAGTGAAATGGAAAATAAGATGTTATTTATCAGTTTGTTGAATGTTGTTGTTTTAATCTTTGTTTAATGCTTTTTTTTTTACTTTCTCTGACACAATGTGGAGCATTGATCAGTGTCTTTTACAGTTCAGAAGTTTCCATTAGGAGATGCTTTTGTCCAAAGCGACGCACAACACAAGCAATAATTCACTTAGTTAGTGCGACAAAGGGCTACATGTTTTTTGGCTGCATGTGCTGCCATTAAGTGCAGATTGATTTTTTTTTCCCCATGGAGAATAATGTGTCCATGACCAACAACAATTAATCGCTGCAAAAATGTAGATCAACCTTCAACATCACTCAATGAACAGTGTTAAATATTCACTAAGAGCTGGGTCTGAGACCTTCTGACTCATTCTACCCCCGAGGACAAAGAGGAGAAGGGTCAGATTGAGGGCCTAAGTATTCCCTGAACAGATGAGTCTTCAGACATCTCTTTAAGTAGAAAGGAACTGGTAGTGGATCGTATATAGTTTGGTAATTCATTCCACCATTTGGGAACAACAGAGGAGAAGAGTCTGGCTAGAGATTTGGAGCCGCGCTGGGCTGGGAGCACCAGGCGTCTTTCACAAGCAGAGCGTAGTTGGCGAGACGAAGTGTAAACCTGGATGAGGGACCCCAGGTAGGCAGGAGCTGTTCTTGTCAATGTTTTGTAAGCCAGAAGAAGAGCTTTGGATTTGATTGGAGCTGCTACTGGAAGCCAGTGAAGCGAGATTAACAGCTGGGTGATGCGTGTTGTTTTGGGCTGGTTAAAGACCAGACATGCTTCTGCATTCTGGGTATTCTGCAGAGGTTTAAATGTACTTGCAGGGAGGCCTGCTAGGAGGGAATTGCAGTAGTTGATGTGTGATATCACAAGGGCAGAAGCTAACCAGAAGCTGCATGGGCTGTTGTGTCAGGTAGGGTCTGATCCTCCTGATGTTATAGAGGGGATATAAACAAGACCATCCAGTGTAGACCTGGATGAGGGACTTTTAAGTCTATAGGAAAATAGATGAGTTTTCAGACATCTCTTAAAGTAAAAAGTGACTCTGTGGATCGTATAGAGTTAGGTAATTCATTCACCATGTGGGCACAACAGAGGAGAAGAGTCTGGCTAGAGATTTGGAGCCACACTGGGCGTCTTTCACAAGCAGAGCGTAGTGGGCCAGAAGGATGGGTGACCTGGATGAGGGACTCTTACATTTATAGGAAAACAAAGAGCAGAATCAGTCTACCGCATTCAGACCCAGATTTCTTTTCCACAGGTGGGAGCCACAAAGAGCCATGGCTGGCAATGCATGCATAGTTTGCAAATACCAATAAACATATAGATTCAAGTTAATCTTTTATTCAGGGTCAACTCTGTCACACCATAGCTTTTATTGTCATTAACACAGATTCATTTGGAGCACTGCAGATTTTTTTTCCCCAAAGTTGTTTTTCAATTCTAAGAAAGTGAGTGAAAGGGAATATCAGGCTGCTAAAAAAAGGTATCTGCATTTTCTTTACAAACTCAAAAGTGAACTGTAAAAACAAAACACTGCTTGAAGAGTTTCGTTAATGTTGTCAATAATGTTTTTCAGATATTTGATGTTCATCATGGTGTTGGTGACGGTGGTGGTGTTGAACTGCGTGGTCGTCCTCAACCTGCACTTCAGGACACCGAGCACACACGTCATGTCTGAGTGGACCAAGACGGTAACACACATACACACACACTTATGAGAACACTAAATAAACACTCTATGATACACACTCACATTCTCAATCACTCTTACCTCACAGTTCTTCCTGGAACGGCTGCCCCGTCTCCTGCGTATGTCCCGCCCAGAAGAGGCGGAGCCGTACTGGGATGGAGCGCTGCCGCGGCGGTCCAGCTCAGTGGGTTACATCGCCTCAGCAGAGGAGTATTACAGCGTGAAGTCCCGCAGCGATCTGATGTTTGAGAAACAGTCGGAGAGACACGGACTGATGGCGCGGCCCACACACGCAGCTAGTAAGTCTGATGGCGTTCATTAGCTTAGCATCTTTTATGAGTCATAGAACAACAGGAAACAGCTCGGCAGTGTAGGCCAAGGGTCTTCAACCTGTGGCTCTGGAGCCTCATGTGGCTCTTTGAATCCTTTGCAGTGGCTCCTCGTAGCTTTAAAAAAATCACTGAAATATAGATTTTTTTTTTCTTACAGAGGGTATTGATGATTAAAGACACTGACACTAAATAAAATCCTGCATGAACATTTTGTTGAACTAAATCTTCATCCCATCTGTCAATAAAGCCTGCCACCGCTCTACTTCACCTCCTACAACATCAACAGCCCACCAACTTTCCATGCACCTGTGGCTAACCTCAAGTTTTACAGCCCTGGGAAGATAAATAATAAGATTAAAGATTAGATAAATTTTTACATATTTTCAACATTTTAAAATATATTTTTTTTAATTTTGGCCAATTTTAATTTTTGTTGCCCCCTTGCATTTTTTTTAATTTCTTTTTTCTTTTTATTTTTGCATTTTTGCATAATATGGGACCTTTAAGAATTTGACACTGCGAAAAAAAAATAAAAAAAATAAATAAATGAATAAAAATAATAACACAATTAGTTAATTTTCCTTACTCATCTTACAGATATGTAAGTCTGATGTCTAAAAAAATATATCCCCACATTTACATTATGAAAGTTGACTCATTTTAAGTGTAGTTTTCAAAACGGTGACACCATGGAGTAATGAGGGCATTTAAAGGGTTAAAATAATAAAAAATAATTAAATATTAAAGGGTGTAATATTGAAGCATCCCATGATGAGGAAATTATCAGAATCTGCTCTGTGTCAAAGGATTGGTGCTTTGGTGCAATTCTTGTGTCATAAAAACGCTTCAGTTTATAAACACTTTGGTGGATTTTGTGTAGTTGTGAAGCCCCAGGAGGACGGAGGCGTCACAGATCAGCTGTACTCAGAGATCAAGCCAGCCGTGGACGGAGCGAATTACATCATCAAACACATGCGCAACAAGAACGACTACAACGAGGTGAGAGCCAGAGAAAAACCGGGTTAGGACCTTTGGAGAGGACATGAGTTGAGTCTGATACATAACACCGTCTGTGTTTGCAGGAGAAAGATAACTGGAGCGGGATCGCTCGTACGGTGGACCGGCTCTGTCTCTTCCTGGTCACTCCGGTGATGACGTTTGGCACCATCATCATCTTCCTCATGGGAATCTGTAACCATCCTCCACACCTGCCCTTCCAAGGTGACCCGTATGACTACAAGGAGGAGAACGCCCGCCTGCTGTAACACCTCACAACACAAAGCTGTGTAACTGATCCTAAATCAACTTTCTTTTTGTTTAATAACTTGTAGTAGAAGTGAAACTAAGTTTACTGTTGTGTCTGATTTCATACGTGTGGTTTGAATAAAAACATTAACACAGCTGAAATCTTAATTCTTACTTCTTATCTTTAAGAACATGAGTTTGACATAAAAACTATTTTTTCTATTTCAGTGTTTCTTGTTTTAGAGGTTCTCCTGTCAGGCTTTTGTAGGATGATAAACAAAAGATGCAGTTACAGCGCCCCCCACTGGAAAGAAAGTAAGCAGAAAAGTATTCATGTGAGTGCTGTTTCATTTCTTAGACACGGTTAAAGGATGATAAATGAATGTGACACTGGCTGAAAAAAGGTGAAGATCTCACAATGATGTGTTTTTAATCACAATTTAAAGCCTTATTTTGACTGATCAGTTTTATTACCCAAAGGCAGAAAAACTCCCTCAAACAAGAGCACAAAATAAAATGTTTTTACTGGTTTTGTCGCAATAAAGCACCAAAATTATGTTTATTTTATTCCAACAGCACCAGAGCAAAAAAAAAAAGAATGGTTCACACAGTGTTGAGGAACCCCAAAAATAAGAAGATATGACACAAACGATTAATTCAGCTGCCTGGATTTGATCTACAGCTGGTTTTACCTGATACTTTTCTGGATGAGCAGCTTTAGTTTTGATAAATACAGAATAAGTAACCAGAAATACAGACTGACCGATTTGTCAACTCAGGGAAACCAGGGTAACATTTCTTTGTTTTGTAAACAGCAGCTCCCTAACGTTTTACTTCTACCAGCTGAAATTTTAGATATACGTACACGAGGTCCTGTAGTTTGAAACACAGTGAAGTATTTGTAAAAATACCAAAATCATCTTCATATTAAAGGTGCATTTCAACCATGGCCCCAAGACCTGAGTAGATTTCAGAAAGTAGGACAATGACGTATGGAGGATACAAAACAGGCAAATGTACAAGTGCATCAGGCCTCTAGAGGGTGGTATGATGAGAACAAAGGCATTTCGGAGGACTTTGGATTTATTGACATTTGAAAAGAGACAAGGGCTATTTTCCAAACCCCCTACTACACTAGCATTGACTACTATTTTGGCTGAAATTCAGTCTGTAGTAGTCAGTATGCGAAGACAAAAATGCACAGCACTAATACTGTTTGTCAATGTGGGTGGCAGGTTTTGGTAGAATTACCGCCATCTACTGGAATAAATCGGCATTACAACTACAATTCGAAAGAAACACATGTAAATCTTGTCACTTCCAGTTATAAAAGAGGCGTTCACTTCTACAAATTCTTTAAAGCCAGTATAAACCTCTAATCCACCATTTGAAACCGCACGTGGATTCTATAGAGGGATTATCAGTCTACGTCGTCATAAAGATGCGCGCGCATCAGCGTTTAGCTCCATTCATTCAGACGAGTTAGCATTTTTTTTTAAACACTAAATTCAACCTGTTATATCAGTGTAAAAATTTACTGTTGTTCAGTGGTCAGTGGTTAGAAACAATACCATACAACAGAGACAACGTCTATCAAGTTTTGACCGTTACAGAGCAACCGGTGTTTTCGAGTTAATAGCCACCATGCTAACTGGTGACTGTCAGCGAGCAGTATTAGTGATTAACGGTCGAGAGTCACCAGTTAACAGGGTCACACTTTACACTGAAACACCAGCGACGTCTGCGGGTGAATAATTAATTCTGGACGTAGTTTCTGGTTCTTTCATTATGAACCGGTCTGCTCTTTTTGGTCTGGGGGGGTTTCTGATTTATTGATACAGGTTTACGTCTTGGTCTGTCACAGTCTGGTTAGTGTCCACGGATAATGCAGTCATGAGCATCGAGTGACAGTTGTGTGTTTTAATTGCTCTCTGGGTACACGCCGGATTTCTCGGTTAAAAACGTCTGTCCACCAAATATCTGTGCACTCACTGCTATTTCATAAACCTGGGAGCCATTTACCATCTGTACAAGTCAAGGGTCTCCAACCTGCGGCTCTGGAGCCTTATGTGCAAAGGCTCCTCGTAGCTTTAAAAAAATATTATTAAAATGAATAATTCTTATTTTTCTTACAGATTATTAAAGACACTGACACTAAATTAAATCATGTGTAAACATTTTGTCATTAAAATATGAATCACATCTGTCAAAACAAGCTTTCAAATTGTTTTTGAGATATTTGGATTTTTTTTAATTTCATTTTTTTGAAATTTTTGCAAATATAGAACAGAAATCCATTTTTTTTAAGTTTGCAAATTTTTGAATTTTTTTTTTTTAATTTTCAAATGTAGCAAATTTGCAGTTCACATTTTTTGGCAAATGTTTTACAGTTAGCCATTTTTAAATTTAAATTTCAACATTATTGCACTTTTTGCAAATTTGTCACATTATTTACATTTCTTTTCTTTTTTTTTGGGGGGGGGGGGGGATTTTGCAACTTACTGAAATTATGTAAATTTTGCAAATTTATGAAATTCATAATATTTTTTTAGTTGTTAAAAGTATTTGCAAATTTATTTTTCTATTTTTTTTTTATTTTTATTTATTTATTTATTTATTTATTTTTATTTAACTGCGTTTCCTATTCTTGCTGATTTTATGTTTTTTATGTTTGGTCCTCATGGTCTCTTTTTAGGCTGCATGGTTCTTGTGTTGTCTGGGTTTCTATTAAGTACTTTAATTTATGGAAAGGACCTTTTCACCCCATGTCCTTTTACACTTTCTCTCACTGTAAGTCTTATTTTAAACTGTGCTTTTTGTTTTTATTTTATTGTGCTCATTGTTTGTTTCTGTTTTATTTTGTGCTGAATGCTTGTAAAGCATTTTGTAAACTTTGTGTTAAAAAGTGCTATACCAATAATAAAATGATTAATTATTAATTATTATTGAGAACAAAAGAACTAAGACATCACATGTACAGTTTCATGGTCACAAAAAAACTTTGCATTGCAACAATAATCCACTAGATTTTTACTATGTGTAGAATTGTTATTAATTTTTTAATATATTTTTGTCTTGATTGTGAAGATAAAGTAGATTTTGTGGCTCCTGAATGACTTTAATCCAGGCGAGCGGAAGCAAAATTACTCCTTTTAAAGTATAAGTTGCAGACCCCTGATATAAGTATTGATATTTGGTTTAAAAATGTGTTTTTTGGTGGTTAACTCCTCCACGTCAGTTGACAAACGTTTTTACTCTGCAGTGCTTCTGCACTACACTGTTGACTTGTGCGCGCATCCGGCCTCGTTGATAAACAACTAATCCCTCTATAGAACTGGTTTGTCTATCAGCTGTAAAGATAAAAAGTCAGTCCCTTCCAGATTTATTTTCAGCACGATATAAATTGTGATGTGAGATTAAAAATCAAATATTAACAACATAACTAATTTGGCAACTATAACATTACGGTTTGGAAAACAGCCAAGCTCTAGATCAATAGAACAATCTCTATCAATGACTTTCAGCAGGATGCATCCTTTAGATACTGATCTAATTAGGAGATTATGACACATAAAATAAGCAGCATTTGAACAGCAGTTGTAAACTGGATATTGACTGACACGTTCCACACAGCTGAAGGTCTCCAGTTGACAGGGTCACTCTTTAAACTGGAACACCGGGAGCTGACAGAGACGCATATCTCTGTGAATAGTTCCTGTGGTGAAATGCAGCCCAAGTTGCGAGTGTTAAATGAACTGTCACAGAGTGTGGGCACCCCTGAAGTGACCCCATTCACCGAGCAGTTTCTGAACTGTTAAGAAAACACATTCCTCTCAGTGAACACATTTTAGATAAACACAACTGTATTTCATCATCTGACAAAAGTCAGCTGGGATACTTCAGCTGATCTGATCATTCTTCCACAGAATGACCTTTTGAGCAGCCAGGTTCCAGCCAGCAGGAACAAGTCCCCAAAATCCTGCATGAATACTGTAAGGGCTTTTAAAGGATGTCCAAAGACAGCCTCAGTGCTGAGTGAAGACAGAAGCTTCGTCTCTGCCTCGGTACAGCTCCCTCCTTCAGGTTTACGTTTTCAGTGCAGGAGTTGTCGTGCATAAGCTCATCCTTCAGTCCCTCTCAGAAAGGGTCGTCTCCACTCGTGTAAACTAAAGATCTGTTTCATCCCCACCTCAACATTCATGTGGTCTCTTTGGACTGTTTTCCTTATTCCTTCCACACAGGCTCAGTCCAGACCGTCACAGCATGGCTTCATCTTAACCAGGGCTTGACATTAACTTTTTTGCTCACCAGCCACTGTGGCTAGTGGTATCCCTGAGTTACTAACCACTCAGTATTTTCACTGGCCAAAATTTGTTGTTGGATAATTATGTTCAATATGATTAAAGCCAATGATGACATGTTAAAGTTTACTTAAAAAAGATTTACAACCTCTTTAACTGTAAATGACCCCTATGCACACTCAAAACAAGACTACATCAATGTTAAAATCCACAGGTCCTTAATCAGGTATTCAGCTCTGATAAAGTTGTGTGTAACATTTTTCTCCTTTCATATGAAAATATGCAGTCTATTAAGACATAGTAATTAAAATAGCAGTTTGTTATTTCTTATAATAAAATGGTAAAGGGGATTAATTGAACTGATAAAAACTCAGCAAGAGACACTGTCGGGGTGTCGTGGCTAAATCTTTTCACCCGAGTTTGACCTGACCCCTGTCAGCAGTGACGTCGCAAAGGCTCCACGAATGGACCAATGATGAGCAAACGCTTTATGCAGGCAGTGCTCATGGGAGTTGTAGTGTCGTGGTCTTATATTGCAGTTGGTTTATTATTTCAGATGCCGTTTGAGAAAACTACAATTAAACGTGTGTACATAAAATTCAACCCGCCAAAGTGGCTAATGGGAGCGGCGGTGTTACCAGCCACTGCCGAAATCCACCGGCATTTGGCCGGTCAGCCGGTGTTAATGTCAAGCCCTGATCTTAACGGAGAGATGTGAGGTTAGGGTTAATCAATAAAACTTCAAGATGTTCCAGCAGGGAGAGGATTTCAGTCTAGATTTTAAGGCTAGTTGAATAGATCCTCTGGGTCTCCCCTGTACCATTCCCAGGCCGATACTTGGCACAGCACACAGCGTCTACACCCTTTTCTGGTTCCTGCTGTGCCTGGTCATTGCACAACTCCAGCTTAATACGGCCCGCTAAAAAAGAACGGAAACAGAAAAATTTATTACAGTTTATGAGAAAACAGAAACTTTTATTTTCCCCTAAAATCTTTTTTTTTCAAACACAAATCATCATCAGTATGTTCCTTCATGTTCAGAGCTGATAGTGAATTTGGAAACTTACTTGTTTGGAGCTTGTTGGTCATTGTCTCTTTGTTTATAGTACCTCCAAAGGTAAAATGCTCCAACACTCCCTGGTATGAGCAGAACTAAAGCTGCCAGCACCCCACCCACGATTGCCCCAGTTTTATGTGAAGAGTCTGAAAAGAGAAAACAGTCTGTGAGTTAAAGGTAGCACCCTTCAATAAACAAATCACAAAACTAACCTTAAAAGTCATACTTTCATGTCTCTGCTGACAATACCCAGATCTAGATTTCCAAATCATCCTTTCACCACTGATCAAACACACTGGATGAACTGAAATCTCTCAGTCAGAAACGTTAGCATCACACCAAAACATCCTTCTTTCATCTCCATAACATCACATGTGGCAGGATATCTCGTCACTAAAGCCTTGTTTCCACCAAGCAGGCTCAGTTAAGCCTGGTCCTATTCGCGTTTCTTCAACCAACTGTGCCCCCTTGTGGTAGGCTGCATGTAATAAATCCAACAAAGAAGAAAAACATGACACAGATGGAAGACAGCCAGGAATTCATTTTCTCTGTGATTGGCATGTGGCTCTTTGATACAAAGAACAATCAAGCTTTGTTTAAAGAAGACTGTGTGCTGCCAGGAGAAAAACAGCAGCCACTGTCACACAGGAAGTGAAGATTCTCTCAACCAATCAACGGTCTGCAGTGTTGTAGCTCCACTTTCCTGGATCAGATTGGTTTAGTCTGGCACCCCAACGGAAGGGTCACAAAAAGTGGGATGGCTCGTCTTGGTTATTTGGGGATCTGTCCCAGGATTAGTCAGTGAAAACACTGTGCCATGCAAACTGAACGGCTTGGGCTTAGTGGAAAGTGTGGTCAAAAACTCCCAGCAGCACAGAAGGGGAAAAGTCGTATCTGGCGACTGATTGGAATATGCTGGTTCCCTAGCAGCATATTCTATTTTGAAAACTGGTGTGCCAGTTCCTTATATAAAATAAAATAATATAATATAATATAATATAATATAATATAATATAATATAATATAATATTATATTATATTATATAATGCAATATATAATATAATATAAAATAATATAATATAATATGATATAATTTAATATAATATAATATTATATTATATTATATTATATTATATTATGCAATATATAATATAATATAATATAATATAATATAATATAATATAATATAATATAATATAATATAATATAATATAATATAATATAATGCCAGTTCCATCAGTGGTATGCCACTCGTCTAAGACTGGTATGTTCTGTTTTCTAGAGCCAGGAGCTGCTGTAAAAAGGCATGTCTTTACCAGACTGTTTGTTTTGACCTTGACCTGCTTTGAATACTTTAACATGTCTTGACAGGCACTTTATTCTGCAGTTCTAACTGAATGAAAATAAAGTTAAATTGATTCGATTTAATGGTAGATGCATGTGTCCAGCAGGTGGCAGTAAGCATCTTAGTTGTTTGCAGTCAAAGAGGAATAATGTTCTGCATTCAGTTCAGAGAGGCTGTTTTCCAAACTGCCTACCACATACTACATGTGAATGTAGTATGTAGTAGGCTCTGCATACTACCTGCTTTTGCTTGTAATATCTAGTATGACTGTTCTGTTGGGTCTGTTTTGTAGTATATTACTCTGGTTTCCAGTCTTGGAAGGCGGACCTACCTATTATGTTTTTTTTTGTTTTTTTGCCTTCAGTATAAATGTACAAAACAATCTATGGGCAGATCTCAGCATTTTAGTTATTTTGTTAATCATATCACACAGAATCACCATACTTGATTTCTAATCTTACACCAAAAGTTATATCATTTACTGAAAAAAGTGTAAAAAAAACACTTCTATATCATCCATGTATGGCTTTAAAAATGTGAATTAGTGGTTTATATGGACTTTAATGAATTTGTAGAAGTAAACACCTCTTTTACATACTGAGGCTGTTTTCCAAACCGCATACTACACTAGTAGTGCTGACTATTTTGGCTGAAATTCAGTCTGTAGTTGTCAGTATGCGAAAACTTGCAAAATCTCCAGTATCCTAAAAATCCTCTGATGTCCTACTGATCCAGGAAAATTTCTCAGTATGCAACAGACCAGACTACCTGGCATACTTTTTCCCACAATGCACGGCGCTAATGCTGTTTGTCTATGCGGTGGTAGGTTTTGGTGAAATACCACCATCCACTGGAATTAATCAGCATTACAACTACAATACAACAACACTAATGTTAGACGATCCATGAAATAGAAGTGAAGTGATGCGCAGAAACACCCGTAAATCTTGTCACTTCCAGTCGTAAAAGAGGTGTTTACTTCTACTAATTCATTAAAGCCCAAATAAATCACTAATTCACGTTTTTTAAACCATGGGTGGGTTATATAGAAGTGTTTTTACATCAGCCGTGAAAAAAGAAAAATTCCTATAGATTATTAATAGATTTATTTTCAGTAAACGATATATCTTTTAGTGTAAGATTATAAATCAAGAATGTTGATTCTGTGTGATATTATCAACAACATAACTAAAATGCCCATAGATGTTTTGTATATTTATATTAAAGGCAAAAAAAAACCCAACATCATCTAGCTCCACCTTCAAGACTGGAAACCAGAGTAGTATACTACAAAACAGACCCAACAAAACTGTCAGACTACAAGCAAAAGCAGTAGGCATTATGTAGTGCCGACTACATGCTACATTTACATGTAGTATGTAGTAGGCGGTTTGGAAAACAGCCTTGGAAATTTTCCTGGATCAGTAGGGCATCCAGGGATTTTTAGGATACTGCAGATTTTGCAAGTTTTCACATACTGACTACTACAGACTGAATTTCCGCCAAAACAGTAGGCGCTGCTAGCGTAGTAGGCGGTTTGGAAAACAGCCCTAGACAGTGGCTAGGCTAAGCTAGGCTAAGCTAGGAAAAGCCAATGCTGAGCGAGTTCACTGATCAACTACAATCGACAGTTTACTGTGATACTGAGAATAGCTGCAACTTTTCAGAGCACTCAGACACACTGTACAAGTAAAGACGATTAGGCAAAGGCTTGGTCGTAAGGAATCAAACCTCACCTGTCCCTCAACTGTCTCTTGATACCAGATGATGAGTGGTTAGTTTTCTGAAGTGTTAGGACAAACCTCTGACCTCATCTTGATCTCACCTGTTATAACCTTCAGCTCTGTGTTTGTGATGTAATCCTCCTCGGCCGTGCTGAGCTCACAGGTGTACACTCCGTCATGATCCGAGGACAGGTTCTCCAAAATGAGATCCCTTGTTTCAGACGTAGTCTTCACGTGCTCCTTCCATTTCCCAGAGTACTCACGGGGGGCGCCAGCTGTTGTCTGTCTCAGGATGATCTGACTGTGGTTGAATCTCCAGGTGAGTCCAGTTTGTGGGGCGTGTGGGGTGTTTTGATTGCAGAGGATTTTTGTTTCAGTGCTGGAACCGTTGAGTGAAGCTAAAAGACAAAACGTTGGTGTAAATGTTGACAGAGAAACATTTGAAAGGTCATGGCCTCGACTTTAGCATCAGTTTGTGTTTCTTACTTGGTCTGAGCAACGTGGCTTTCCTCTTGTTTTTGCGAGTGCTGACGGTGCAGCTATAGTCCACGCTCTCATCTACCAGCTCCATCACAGAGCTGATGCTGTAAAGCTGCTGCTCAGTCTGCAGGACTCTGGGCTCTTCAGTAGAGTTTAAGGTGGATGAAGGGGGGGAGGACCAGGTGAGATCAGGCCGGGGGTGGATTCCTTCAGCGCTGCAGCTGATCTTGTTTCCTTCTCGCTGCATGTTGACTCTACCTGGGAAAGCTGAGAAAAAACGAAGACAAATATATTTTTGACCTGTAATATTCTGAATTTTCTGGTGTCTTTCCCTTACCGTTCACTCTCAGCTCCACATTGCAGGTTTGCGCACTCATTGTTGAAACGCTGATGTAGCACGTGTATCTGCCCTCATCCTGAACCTTCAGCAGAGCCAGTCGGAGCAAGGCGTCTCCATTGGAGAGATCTTTCTCCTCCAACCCTGATGCTCTCCCTCTGAAGTGCTCGGCCTGATTTTTAAAGTCCACTTTATCATTGTGATAAAAAATCACCTCCTTTGTTTCGTTGACTTTCCAGCGGATGAGTAAATGTTCTCCAGTCTTGAACCTGCACAGTAGGGTGCAGCTTTCGTTGAAATTACAGTCCAGTTTGTTTTCACCTGCAACACAGAAGAAGAAATGTCTGTTAAAGTCCAGAGAAAATGACGACTGTTTTCAAAGACTCAAAGGACTTTTCATTCAATTCTGAGAACGGGATTTATTCTGAGTTTATAAACCAGCCCAGAGGAATAATAAAGACAACTCATATTTTGGCGACACATGCTCACCTTATTTCTATCAATCTTTAAAATACTTTTTTGCATCTCTTCATTTATGTTCTCCTCGGCATTAAAATTCCCTACTGGCTGCCGTTAAAGTCTCTAAATGGCATCATTGACTAATTTGCATCATTTACATTGTACAGTGAAGAAAATAAGTATTGAATGCGTCAACTTTTTTCTCATCACATTTATTTCCAAAGCTGCAATTCAAACAAAATTTCTACCAGACATTGGTATTAACTCAAATAATCCACACGTGAAAAGAAATAAAAAAAAAAGGTTGTTTTTTCACCAAGCAGTTAAATAGCACACACCTCATGATGGGTAAAGGCAAAGAGCTCTCTGAAGACATTCACAACCTGATTGTTGCTCAGCATCAGAATGGAACTGGTTACAGACTTATATCAAAGCACCTGAATATTCCAGTCAGCACCGTTGGGGCCATTATTCACAAGTGGAAGAAGCACCACCTTACCATCAACAGGCCATGCACAGGAGCTCCTTGAAGATTTCTGACCAGGGAGTCAGAAAGATAGTCAGAAGAGAACTCAACCAGCCAAGGACCCCCCTGAAAGTGCTCCAGAAAGACTTGGAGGCAGCAGGTGCAATTGTTACAGAGAAAACAATAGGCAATGCACTCCACCGCCATGGCCTCTATGGACGCTCAGCCCGCAAGACTCCATTCCTCAAGAAAAGGCATGTTGAAGCTGGTTTAAAGTTTGCTAAACAGCATCTTGACAAGCCTGTAGAATACTGGGAGAATGTTGTCTGGTCAGATGAGACCAAAACTGAACTTTTGGGCTGTCATACTACATACCATGTTTGGAGGAGAAATGGCTCTGCACATCAGCCAAAAAACACTACACCAACAGTGAAGTTTGGAGGTGGAAGCATCATGGCATGGGGTTGTTTCTCATCTCATGGTGTTGGCAAACTTCATATAACTGACGGAGCAATGAATGGAGCCATGTATGGGGAAATTCTTGATTTGAATCTGCTGCCATCCACCAGGATGATGAAGATGAGACGTGGCTGGACCTTCCAGCAGGACAACCATCCAAAGCACACGGCAAAGTTGACTCTCAAATGGTTTCAAAAAAAGAAAATCAATCTGTTAGAATGGCCTAGTCAATCACCTGACTTCAATCCAACTGAACATTTCACAGAAGAAAAGAAAAGGGTTCACCAGAGGGCACCAAAGAATATTCCAGATTTAAAGACAATCTGTGCAGAGGAATGGGCCAAAATCTCACCTGAGCAGTGTGGGCCATTAGTTCAAACATACAAGAAGCTTCTGGAAGCTGTCATTGCAAACAAAGGCTTCAGATGAGTCTCAGTTAGCGTGTTCAATCCTTTTTTCCTGTGTTATCGTACTTAATTCCACATAATTATTATCTATAGACCTGAACACCAATGTCTGGTAGAAATTTTGTTTGAATTGTATCTTTGGAAATAAATGTGATGAGAAAAAAGTTGACGCGTTCAATACTTATTTTCCCCACTGTATATGAAAATATAATGAGGCTGTAAAAGAGAGGACTACCAACATAGGAGAGGAAGAATGTGAGTAAAAACAAATTAACCTAAGGAGGCGCTACAGTGTAAAGACAGTGAGTCATGTTTTCTCAGAGTAAAGATCAGACAACGTTTACACTGAGAGCCTTTCAGAAGAAATAACTTCTCCTGTCCTGTAAATTTAAATTGCTGCTCATATCTCCAGGCCTTTGGTTGAACCGTACGGATTAAGGTCAGGGAGACATTTGATTTGTCTCCTCGTCCTCCCATTATACAGATAGTTAAACTTATAACTCTGCTGTGAAGAGCTCAAAATAGCAAGGATATCAGTTAGCTGAGGTCTCTCTGACCACACCACTACATGAACTTATCCACACACTCATATTGATCAAACACAAGGAGCGTGACTGTTGCTGTCACCGTCTCAGAGAGATGTTGGAGATAATAAAAGAGTCCGGGAGTTCTGCCAAGAGCTGTCTGACTGGATTCCCTGAATGTTTTATTTTGAGTCATACTCACAACAAACTGTGATCCCTTCGACCTTTCTTTCTTCGTATCTGACTCTTGTTACCAGGATTTCTTATCTGACTTTACACTTTGACATTTCCCCTTTCCAATCTACAGGCCTCAGCAGCTGCAGGATTTTAAGAACTGTGGTTGAAATAAACATTATAAGAAAGAAACCATTCTTCTCAGGTCACTTCTCCCCACTTCTGACCTCTGAGCAGCTCTTCCTCTGTGTGAGACTTTCTGCAGAGCAAGCTTCTTATGTCAGCCAACCAAACATGGGTACAGCGTGCTCAGAGTCAACTTCAGACACAAACAGCTTCATTGTTTGTGTCTCACTTCATGGGAAAGTCTGATTCTATCTAAGCTAGTGTGACTTTATCACTGTTTGTTGTTACCAGCATGTAACCTCCAGCTTTCTTTTTACAGTGTATTAACCATGACACTATGTCACGTTCACATTTTCTGTCAGAATCACAAACAAAACTCACAAGTATATCCAGTAACATCTCACCAAACTACACTGGGCTGTACATGGGCTAATTGTCTAAAGCTAAAGCTCTGTAAATTCTGCAGAAACTCATCACGTCTTACAGCTGACGCCTTTAAATGAATGAATTAATCAGGATGTGAAAAAGTGGGAGTTAAAAAAGCCCATTCGAGGACTCAAGACTGAAAATTAAACTCAATAAAGGGAAGTTTTAAGAGTGAGTTGTACACCGCTGGTCAAAAGTTTTAGAACACCCCATACTTTTCCCAGTTTTTAATAAAAAATAATGCAGTTTATTGTCTCGTTTTACTCTGAAATGAAAGCAGAGAACAAATAACTAAAGATTAAATAAATCATAGAATTTTAACTTTGATTCATCAGTCCAAAGCACCATCTTCAGTCATCCATTGGTGGTGATTGATGGTCCAGTCAAACTTCTTCTTCATCTGACTCTGTCTTAGTGATGTCTTTCTTTCTGCAGCCTGACTTGTCAAAGCTGCATCTTAAAGTCTTCTCTTCACAGTAAACTGAGACCGCTTACAACCATCTCTTTGAATCTGTGAAGCTTAAAGCTGCTGACTCTCAGAAACTGGTCTTCTGATTCAGGGTGGCTTTGGCTCTGCCAGACCTCGTCCTGTCAGAGTTTCCAGTCCCAGTTTGTTGGTGTCTTTGGATGCTGTGGGAAACTCGTCCCACTAAGCTCACCTTGACTTTTCTTGACCACATTTCTCTTGAGGAAAGATCATCAGAACATTTACACAAATAGGTCTGTCTCTCTTTCTTTATAAGTCCCCCTTTCCTGCTCATTTTTGGAACGTTGTGACTTTCTGCTGAACAACACTGTTCAGTAATGCTCTCCATGAGGGTCTGGTCCCATGGTGTGTTCAGCTCTACATTTATCCACACAGAGATGTTGGAAGGCATCAAGAAAACTTGGGGCACTTGTTGGAATTGGTAACACCAACTTTTAAGGCTTGATCAATCCACATTACGGAAAAACAGCTTGTAACAGGGCCTTTCTGTATAACCATAACTATTTTTCAGCTTTTGGTAACCTCACCTTATTTCTTGACCTCTGGCAGTTCACTGCCTACTTTTGTACCATTATAAAGTATTCATTGGGCTGTTTGAATTTCAAATTAAAAAAAAAAAACTGTAAAAGTTGGGTTGCTCTAAAACTTTTGACCACCAGTGTATATTTGGATAATAACAAAAGAAGAGGGGTCTTTAAAAAAAATATATATATATATATATATATATATAATATATATATATATATATATATATACATATATATATATATATATATATATTTTTTTTTTTTTTCAAGAGCTTATCACTTCTTGACTCTACCTCCTGACAAATTTAATATTCCCTGAAAAAAATACACAAGAATGTCAGCTGTCAATCATTGTTAAACGTGACGTAAAGCCTCATTTTTAACCTCTAATAACCAATGAAAACAAAACTTTTCAGAAAAAAAGAGGACTTGAATACAAGGCAGCCAAATAATATCTTTAAATCACCACAACAATCAGACGTGAGAAACATTTCTACGAGGTGTGTTGATTTTTTAAAGTTTGACCACAGCCCATCTGGAATGACTGGGGAGACATATTTTTAAACCTATACTGCAGCCAGCCACCAGGGGGAGCAGTTTTTGTGGAGACCTCACTTCGAGCCGAGCAAAAGTAACGTTATTTTTTTTTTTTTTTAGTGATAAAAGACACTTTCACGACCGTTTTGTAATCATCCCGCAGACCCCCAAGTTATAAAGTTGGAGTTATAAAATGGTGCTATAAAGGAAAAAAAATGAGCACAAAAAATTAATATTTGGGGCTAAATATGTTGTCTGTTTGTCTTGAAAACAAATCCAGATAAATCCTGATCCTGCCATAAAAACATCCTGATATGTTTTCCCCATATCGCCCCCTAATGGAGGACATAGTCCTTGGTCAGAAGCAGAGTTTGCTGATGTTTACTCAGCACGTAACACTGCAGAAAACTGACCACTGATCAGCTGGTATCAAGAGACACCTGATGGACAGGTGAGGTTTGATTACATCAGTCTGTGATAATGGAACAAGGATGTTTGAGCAAACTGACGAGAAATCACTAAGAACAAAAATAACAAACAGAGATTTCATGCTACTCTCAAGGTTAATAAACAGTCAGTTAGAGGTGAAAATCTCCACCTGACTACCCTCGCCATATCTCTGATCTGTTTCCTGTTTAAAAAATGTTTCCATGTATTGTACTCTATGGTGTAAAGTGTTTATTTTCACAGAAGGCTTACTACACACTCGCGACAAACCTCCAGTCTTTGAATAACCACCCTGAAGTTTGCAGCCAGATAATAATGTAAAGAATTCATCCTCAAGCCAAATCATCTATAAATAAACATGATTACCTCGTCTAAATCTAAATCTGATAAGGTGAGCGAGTGAAGCCTCCACATTATCAAATCTGTCTACAAAAACACTCCTGGAAACCAGCCAGGTCTTAGTCAGCAAAGAGGAATATGTGCTTCCTACGCCGCAGATTGTTAAATCACATTAAATATGACAGATTTAGTTTTACAGAAGCAGTTTAACAAACTCACTGTGTTTAAGTGAAATGAAAAGACACAGCTCGCCTGTCACCTCGGCTTCAACACGCAGGGAAAACCTGACTCCTTTCTCTGTAAACATCTCCTTTGATTCATTTCCTGAGCTAAACGTTTAAACAAACCTGTGGTTAAAAATGAAATAAATAAGACGACACTCACCTTCTCCGGCACATGGCTGCAGAGGAAAAGAGAGAAACACGAGGAACACGAGCTGCTTCATGCTGACCATTCTCTCCTGTGTGTGAGACAGGAGTGAGACTGGAAGAGCCAAGTGCAGCAGACACACCTAGTGGACGGCTGGCTCCCGCCCCCTAAGGAAACACTCTCACTATGTGAGGAAATGATCGATGGTGAAGTTTGCTCTGATAAAGAGCTGCACCAAGGAACTTCCTTTGATTGGGAACAGATGGAGGGAGCTGATTCATGTCTTGTTGAGGTATTTCTCTCTGCAGACTGTTGGGTATTTCTGTGCAGTTATCCCTGAACTTGGATCCCTCTGCAGAGAAACTAAACTATGATCTCACACACTCTCTCCATATGAGGTTACGACCCCGGCTGGCTCTCTGTCTGTTCTCAGAGCTCATTGTTCATTCTGGAAAGTAAATGCATTCCCAGCCTGTTTCAACCCGTGTGTGAGGGAGGGGAATACTTCCTTCCCACTTTCTGCGAAAAGATCCTTAACCCTTTAAAACAGCACACAAAGTAACCATTCAGGAAGAGCAGTTTGGGTCAGCAATCATTTCCTGTCATAGCGATCCGAAATAGAAATTCAGATGGGCTACAGCAGCAGAAGACCACACCGGGTGACCCTCCTGTCAGCTAAGAACAGGAAACTGAGGCTACAATTCACACAGCAACACCAAAACTGGACAATAGAAGATTGGAAAAACGTTGCCTGGTCTGATGAGTCTGGATTTCTGCTCCACATTCAGATGGTAGGGTCAGAATTTGGCCTCAACAACATGAAAGCATGGATCCATCCTGCCTTGTATCAACGGTTCAGGCTGCTGCTGCTGGTGTAATGGTGTGGGGGATATTTTCTTGACTAACTTTGGGCCCCTTAGTACCAACTGAGCATGGTTTAAAGTCCACAGAAAAAAAAAGAAAAAAAAAAGAAAAAAAGAAAGAAAAAAGGAAAAGAAAAAAAAGAAAAAATGACTAAAAAAAGGGGGAAAAAGAAAAAAAAGAAGAAAAAAAAGAGAAAAAAGAAAAAAAGGGGAAAAAGAAAAAAGAAAAAAGAGGAAAAAAGAAGAAAAAAGAAGAAAAAAGAGAAAAAAAACAAAAAAGAAAACAAAGAGAAAAAAGAAAAACAAAGGGTAAAACAGAAAAAAAAGAAAAAGGGAAAAAGACATAAGAATAAAAAAAGAGAAAAAGTAAAATAAAACAACAAAAAAAAAGTCCACAGCCTACCTGAGTATTGTTGCTGACCATGTCCATCCCTTTATGAGCACAGTGTACCCATCTTCTGATGGCTACTTCCAGCAGGATAACGCTCCATGTCATAAAGCTGGAATCATCTCAGACTGCTTTCTTCAACATGACAATGAGTTCCCTGTACTCAAATGTCCTCCACAGTCCCCAGATCTCAATCCAATAGAGCACCTTTGGGATGTGGTGGAACGGGAGATTCTCATCATGGATGTTCAGACGACAAATCTGCAGCAACTGTGTGATGCTGTCATGTCAATATGGACCAAACTCTCTGAGGAATGTTTCCAGGACCTTGTTGAATCTATGCCACCAAGGATTAAGGCAGTTCTGAAGGCAAAAGGGGGTCCAACCCGGTACTAGCAAGGTATACCTAATAAAGTGGCCTGTGAGTGTATTACTCCCTGTCAGATGGGATGTGTGTATTTCATGTGAAATGTTATGACTTCTTTGTCATATTTTTTCCTCCTGTCGTCCAAGTATCGTCTTTACACCGAGAACTGCTTTGATGTGCTTTGTTTGTCTCTGCTCCAAATGTGTGTAACATGTTGTGTCTCCTGTCTTTTTGCTTAGGCCTGTTGTAATCATACATGTAGTGTATTTCATGTTTTTTTAATTCTAACAAATGCTTTTTCGGTTGTCTACTAACAACTGGTGGGGACTACAGCTGGAATTTAGCCATGAAAGCTGAGGCCATGTCCATGCTTAGCCAGGTATCTGAGGAACTGTCTGTATTCATTTAGGCCTGTCATCCACATGAAACCACAGTTTTACGTCACTAGAAACGATGTTTTCTGAAAACTGGTTTAATGGTTTTGTGAATTTGCCAGGGAACATCACAGCTGATAGATGGGGGTTCATTCTGATTTGATGGGTTTCACGTCTGTGTGTACAAAGCCTAAACCTGCCTCTTTTACTGTACAGCTGATTAAAGGGGACTGTCCACAAACAATAAACTCATTTGTAAATATGAACATATCCCTACACTGGCTCCCCGTTAATGTCAGAATTCAGTACAAAATCTCCCTCCTCACCCACCAGTGCATCCACAGCAATGCTCCACCCAAATCACCACAAGACACCTCAGATCCAGCAACTCAAACTGCCTCCTCATACCTAAAACCAAGCTCTGCACGATGGGAGACGTGCTTTCTGTTCCACTGCACCTGGCCTCTGTAACGGCCCACAGGAAGTTGACTCATTCCAAAAACAACCCAAAACTTGTCTCTTCATCAAAGCCTTTCACAGTTAAAAATAGATGCTGACAGCTCGTCCACCACTCTCCAGCCCAGCCAGTCTCCACCTCCACAGGGTCCAGGACTGAGCTTCTTCAGCAGTCTGTTCAGTCTCTGTCTCCTGGATCCTGTCTGCTCACAGCAGGTGAAGCTCCTCCAATGTGGCGCCAGCGTCCGATGTCAGCTCCGTCAGCCACGTCCGTGAACAGCACGATGCCGCTGGGTTAGCACAGCTAGCTCGTCCATCCCACCGGAGATAGATCCCACTTTCCCAACAACGATGGATGGAAGGACAGGTCCACGTCGTCACCTCCCAGCTCACACCCGAGAACCAGCAGGTCATCCTCACCTCCTCCTCCTCAGCTCGAGGGAAATCATCTGGCCTTGCACCAGTTAGCATTGACATGCTACAGGCTGCTAACAGCTAATTTCACATGTAAACAATGCAGCCATGGTTACATGTAGGATCTCTAGACAAACACAGGAGAAAAGTAGTAAAAATATCACTGAAGCCACAAAAAGTTTGGTGTCCATGACCAACAATGAACCATACAAAGTAATGATCCACTCCAAATACAAAGATGACGAAAAAGAGACGAAAAAAATTACAAGAAACGGACAAAGAAGAGAGAGCTGCTGCAACAGGCAGCTACTTAGGCAGCGCCTTGCAACAATTTATCATTATTTGTTGCACTTTGAGATTTCTTTGAAATGTAAAGAGCGTTATAAATAAAAAGTATTATTATCATTGTTAGCATTGTTATTACAAACAGCTAAGCTAAACTGAACTAAACTTAATTAAACTCATTGTAGTCTCTGCAGCGGACAGTAAGGATGGGTACTGAATTAGACTGAATTATTTCTGTAGTACCAAGTACTGGTTCACTTAAAATCAAAAGGTACCATGTTTAGGTACCTAAATGCATCCACGTGACTGTGAGAGAGTGGAAGAGTAGGCAATTTTCCATGCTGGACATGAACACAACATTGCAAGGTTATATATTAAAGAATCAATTTGTCAAATGGAAAAACTTTGAGATTTAATTATTAACAAAATTAAAAATAACTACCACATTAACACACAAAAGTACCAAAAATTGGTACCGTTGAGAACCAATACCAATTTCCAGGTACCGGGCATCTGGTGGACAGCTATTTTAAAGTAATCTCCTAAATGCATTTTTATTCATTTATTTATTTGTTTGTTTTTTTATTTACTTATTCATATAAATATTTGATGTTTTTAGAAAGTTATTGACATGCAGAGAGAGTTAAAAAGTGTATCAACCATAAAATAAACAAAATTAAAGTATGTGAAAATATGTTTTAAAAAAAATCATTACTGATTGAATTACCAAAAAATGAAATTCAGTTCACTTTGCATTATCAGGGCTGTGACGACGATTGTTCTTTTGCTTGTTTTTATTTTATTTGCGTTGACATAAAAATATAAATTCAATAAATTTTTTTAAAAAAATCTCAAAATGAATGAAACAGAACGGAAAAAAGAAAAATATCACTTTATCTGCCCCTTCACTCACAAAATGTTAAATAAACACATGATTATATAAAAAAAAAAACTGTCTGCCAGCATGGCTTTTAGCTCTACATGAATTCTTTTTTACAGAAACTAATGAAGCAATCCCCAACTTAAGTGCAAATTTGCATTAAAAAAAAACAAAAAACAAAAACAGAACAGAACCAATGAAGCACATTCTTGATATAATTGTTAGAAATTTTATGGATTTATGGATTTATTTATTTTTTTTCTTTTTAGATGCACGGTTAAGAATATAAAAAATATTAAAATTAATATACTGGTTTTGATATGTTTTTTGAAGATACTGAATGATTTGGTTCCTTTTAGTATCTGCCCAGGGTATTATCCATAAAGTAACACCTCAAACTGTAATACTGCGTTTCTTGAGTGTGGTCCTGAATCTTTGTTTTTCAAACATTTTGAATCCCGTTACGCTGTAAATGCTTTCACTCTTTACGAATCTGCACTGAATGTTAGATGGTAATACTTTTTTATGGGCTTTGTGCAAAATTTGTAGCATTTAGAAATCTATTATTTAACTAATGAATAATGGGGATGAGGGAGCTTTGTTAGACTTCTGTTAAAAATTCTTATTACTGTTTTTTGTAAAATATTTTTTGGTTGGATGGACGTTTTACAAGCACTTCCCCAGTCTTCAACACAACAGGTCAAGTAAGGCACAATCAGTGAGTTGTATAAAGGTGCAGATAAGTCTTCATTGTGTGTAACACTGCGATTGTTTTTACTTTCTTTGTTTTTATTCTATTTATATGTGATTTCCAATTTAAGTTTTCATCTATAATAAAACCTAAAAACTTTATTTTATTCAATCTACTAACTAAGACTATCTGGAAACAGTACTTTTTTCCCTCCTGGATAAAGACTCCATTTCCCATGAGCACTAGCTCCCACTGTTGCTATGGCGTCACTCTTGTCCATGCGTTCGTTTGTTTTGAAGCTAATGAAAGGAGAACGGATCTTCTTTTTAACTCCACTTTTTTTGTCCAAGACAACTTTTTACCGGATTCAAAGCGACGAGGTAAAGTCTTTATTTAACCTTTGAACCATGACAACAAGAAAACTTTGTTAACTGAATCTGTACCGTAGTTTTTTAGTTTTGTAATCGGCTAAGCGCTACTCACAGCCCGGTGCTCCACAGTAATCACACACAAACATATTTTGCAGCTTACTTACAGCCGAAACACAGAGACACTCTCTGGTATTAGACTTATTAATGATTAAATGTATACTCTATACTTACTTTTAGTAGCTGGAGCAACCTGAACTTGTCTCATCGTCTCTTTAAAGATAACAGTTTGTCCACCTGTCATTGAAACTGTGATTCTCTCAGACATGCAGCTCAGAGTGAAACACAGTCTACTCTCTGGCTCCACCTACTGTCCAGAAACTGTAGCACAGATAGGGTTTAATTTTTTGCCTGAGTTGAGAATAAATGAGGTTTAATTTTATTCTTACTCTCTTTTCTGATTGTATCGCTGTTCATCAGAGGGTTGGAAAACCTCTAAATGGGAGTTAAAGTAAGCATTGAACCAGGAAGTTGTGACATTTATATTTTAGTAATCTTCAGGCATCAGTGAGGCCTGTCCCACAAAGTTGTTTTGATAGCTCTAAACCCTCAGACGGGGGTTTCTATTTGCAGCACCATGCCCTTGTTGTGGCCCCTCTGCTGGCAGCTCTTTGATTCAGAGTGAAAGTGAAATGGGAGCATGTACTGTAGAGAGTGATATCAGAAAGTGACTGGAAAAGTCACAGCCCTGTATGTTTTTTATGGAATTAATGAATGAGGAACTAAAGTTTTCTTTATACCCTGCTGAAATGAAAATAATCTACGCCCTCTGGTCTCTTTCCTGGGATTAATCAAACTGTGCAGCCTCAGACATGAAACAAAATACTGAAACAACTGAATCATTTTACAGCTGGTGGCATAAAAACAAAACAGCCTCCATGGCCTCTCCTCTCACATGGTTTACAAAAAGTCCTCTGGCTCTGTCGCAGGTTTCCCCAAGTATCCAATCTCAAAATAAGGTCTTTGTATAAGAAACCACACATTCACACACCTTTAGAAAACAATATCACCCACACACATCTGTTAATTCAAAAATACTTTAATAAATCAACAAACAACCTCACACAATTATAAAAAAATAGACATCATTGAAAATACGACAAAACCCAGTAAAAAAAAAACTTTAAACTGATCAGATCAGATTTTTTTTCTCACTGTATCCCCACAGAGCGTGTGTGTGTGTGTGTGTGTGTGTGTGAGAGAGACATAAACAGGTTTTGCAGTGTTATGTGTTTACCTCCTGCTTATCTACCCAGGGGTTAGAGCAAGGAAAAGAAAACCATTTCTGCTTTTAAAAGTACGTGCTCTAGTTTAATGAATTTTGACTTTGATTGTAGGATTCTGATTTAAAGGTCCCATATTATGCAAAAATCACTTTATTAAGTCTTTTAGTGAAATTTGTAGGTCTTTGGCTTTCCTCCCAGCCCACAAAATGTGATATTTAATGACAAAACCTGTTCTTAGTAGTGCTTGTGAATGTAAAATCCTGACCTAAAACAAGCTGTTTGGAATTTCCAGGATTTGCTGACGTCAGCGATTCCCTTTTTTGACCAATCAGGAGCAAGTCTGACCTGATTGGTCCACCGGAGCAGATACCCCTGAACCCCCTCCACGCCCACGCCTCTCCAGCAGCCATCACTGCTCTGTTTCTGGCTGTAAACAGCCACATAGTTCCATACACAAGCTTCCCATCTCAGAAGAAGACAAGACTAAGTGTCTAGAGTTCATTTATCAAGGAAATGTTCCAGCTACACTCAGTAAAACTGTGCATGTGTGTGCTAGTCACTTCACGGCTGACTGCTTTTCCAACTTTGGACAGCCCAACAGAGGGCTGGCATATAGACTGGTCCTGAATCCAGGCGCATTACCAACCATCCACCAACAAACCTGGGACCCTGGAAATGTGAGTATTTTAAATGCTGTGTGCTGTGGAGCAGATGTAAGAGCTTTTCCTCAGTGTCCCCCCTGTCTCTGTGTTAGCTTCAGGATGCTAACTTTAGCTGCTGTTAGCCTGTTGTTTTAGCCTGTAATGTTACGGTAAACGAGCTTCGCTGTTTTTTTAACATTGTGCACTCGGAGCTCATGGCGCCGCTCTCAGTGACGCTGAAGAGGGGGGCGGTATCAGCGGTGGCTCATTTACATATGAAGGCCACGCCCACTAAATCAGAGCGTTCTGAACAGAGGGGTTATGAGAGCCTGGAAACAATGCTGCTGTGCTTGATTTATTGGCTTTTTGGACCAAAACATGTTACTACCATTTCATGACGACATCAATGATTGATATTAAACTGCAGAAAAGGAGCAGAATATGGGACCTTTAATCCAAGAGTTCTGAGGAAAAGAACATAGGGGTATGTTTTCCAGAAGTCAGGATTTTGGCTTTTATCCGTATTCTTGGATTAATAAGATTCTGGTCTAAATCCATGGCCCTGTGAGGACTTTGTGATTGGCTTTAAAATAGTTTCACTTTACTATATTTGTCTGATCATAATCCGCATTTAAAGTAGCTCATCAGTGCAAAATGTATTACATCTACATGATAATTCTCAGTGTCAGTGGCCCAGTTGGATTTACCCAGGAGAACATAAATCCATTTACGACACAAAGACCAAAAGTCCCTTTAAGGACACTTCATAGTCGGCAAAGTTTAACAATGAGAAGTTATCTGACTTGGCAAGAGCCATGTCTTTACAACTTAGACTGTACAATAAATACATGTAGTCTCCCTGACGTCACCCATCTGTGTCTAAAACAGAGTTTCGAAGCGCGGCCATATTGGAAATGGGGCAGCTTTGAGTCTTCACACACAGCTGTTGGGCGCTCACTGAGCTCTGCCTCTGATTGGGTGAACTCGTGTTCCAAATATCTTCAAAACTGCTGAGTTACTAAAAACTTCACCCCCTGTACAGTGTGTAAAAGTCATTCAGACAGACAGGAGACTTCTTTTGTTCCAGGCTGTGAACAAGTTTATCTCTGCTGTAAAAAACGGCTTCTTTTAGCTTGGTGTGAATGTGGCTCCTGGTACGTCAAATGGACACTCAACAAACTGCAGATTTTGTAACTTCTGCCACTAACTTTACAAAGGTGGGTGATGGTGCTCATGGGAAACGGAGTCTTTACCCCAGAAAAAACACCACAGATTCTAGCCACAGGTGTCATATTCAGCTTCGTTAGCAGGCTCAGCCCCTCTCACCGTAGACCTTATAAATAAGAGCATGCTTAGTTTTTGCTTGGATTCACTTCACAGGTCTGTAGTTCACGTCTGAAGCAATCTTCTTTCCTTCCAGCGATTTGACGTGTGCTTGTTTTTGGCAGAACTCCACATCAACGTGGAGCACATGAGGTAGAGAAGAGGCAGCATCTTTGGTTCTGTTGGCTCCTGTAGGATCATGGACTGGCAGCTCCTCAAAGTAGAGCCCAGAGATCCTCTTAGTGTTCTTTTAAAAAGCAGAGACTTAAAACTGTGAGTTTGACAGAGGGCACAGATGACACTTTTTCCTCCTGTTCCCTGAAGGCGGAGTTTAGGATGATGAGTCATGTGATCCCAGAACATCAGTACATCCCGTTGTTGTTAAATCCATCACTTGGGATAGATCTTGGGATTGCCCTCTGTACCCGGGTTGTTTTCACCTCCTGGAAGGTCTGCACACATTCATAAAACTTGGTCAGTCTTTTCATTTTCGTTGTCAGTTTTTATTGAAGTTTCCATTCTTGTACCATTTGACCTGGAAATGAAATAAAACACATTTGAGCCTTGACTTCGTGCTCAACCTCTCAACTTTTTATTTATTCTGATCTTTTTTCCAACAAGTTCTACAGAACTTTAACCTGTCAGGAAATATGACGGCATGAGTTTAGACTGATTTTTGTTTTTCTCTGAGCATTTTTGAACCCATTTAATTTTTTGTAAAGAAACAAAAACCTTGTGAATTAGTACAAAATTATGCAAAACTTATCACTAAAAAATCTTTAAAAACAGTAAGTTATGTAAAACTTCACCCCCATGAAGTGTGTGCTGATAAAAAGTGAGATATTCAGCTAATTAGCAGCCAGACATTCAAATAGTTTCCTGAACAGGTGCTTCTGCAGTCAGCCTCAAGTGGACACTTGGGGAACTGCAGTTTTAACAATCGACTGTAGCTTTATATTGTTTATTTTTGAAGCTTTTTAGGTTTTCTTTTAGGCATGATAATAATACAGATAACACTCTCTTACTTACTGTAAATGTGTAAGTTCTTGAAGTTCTCTACCGTTTTCATCTGTTTTTTCTTCCTAAATAAAAATAAAAAACACAAAATATTAAAATCAGTAAAAATAACTCATAAAAAATAAATTTCAGGTTAGAGCAGAATTTAGGGGTGCACCGATCAAACTTTTGGATGTGGATACCAACACCCGGGCTTTGGTACAGATTGATGCCATTGACAGTAAAAAACGTCATCTTGCTTGGCTTGATGTGAGGTCACTACAAAAACTGCTCCCCCTGGTGGCTGGCTGCAGTATAGGTCAAAAAAATCTGACTCTCTAGTCATTCCAGATGGGCTGTGGCCAAACTTTAAAAAATTAATACACCTCGTAGAAATGTTTCTCACGTCTGATTGTTGTGATATTGTTTGGCTGTCTTGTATTCAAGTCCTCTTTATTCTGAAAAGCTTTGTTTTCATTAGTTATACAAGGTTAAAAATAAGGCTGTACGTCACGTTTAACAATGATTGACAGCAGCAGTTCTCGTAATTTTTTTGGGGGGATTGTAAAATATGTCGGGCGGAAGAGTCAAGAAGTGATTAGACTCTTGACGAAAAAAAAAAAAATATTATTTTTGTCACCCGGCTGTACTCAGATTCTCCCAGAATCCCTCATCGTCTCTACTGCGCAGACTCTGGTTGCACAACTGCTGCTAATAGCAGCGCCTGTGACGGGGGAATTTTGGTTTCAAAACTGTACAATGGTAAATGGCGGAGCCATGCTGTCCACTCCATATACAGTCTATGATTGATGCTGATACTGATCTGATCTAATATATAATATAATGTTGTGTTCACACAAAGCGAATTTACATGAAGAGTCATTATAAAAATGCAGGACTAGAGTTCTTGTTGGGTGTACAGCTTGGTGGACGGATGGTCACACAAATTGTTGGTTGCATGGACTGTTGGGTTGTTGGGGGTGCTTATTGTTGGGTGCGACACTTGTTGGATTGTTGGGTGCAACGAAATAAACAAATATCAAGCAGACTGGTTGTATTTGAGTACAGCTTCCCTGAACTCTGTGACTCAAAAAATAAAAAGAAGCTCGCGTTGAGGAAAGTGAGTGAGGAAGACAGATAATCTGGTAGGTTGTAAAAACTTTTGTCCAGCTATGGGCATTCGTAGCAAGTTAGCTCTGCTCCAATCTGAAATCAACTCACAGTGGAGTCGAGGTCTTCTCTGTTCGATTACAACAGACCAAAGTGGTGTTTGAAGGACTCTGTTATTTTGTGACTTGCAGATTGAGTTACTTCTACAAATAAATCAAGAAAACTGTTGATCTCCAAACGAGCCTCTGTAGTAAGCTCCACCTTAGGATGCAGTCGCTGTGGACGAAGTCTGCACACGTGGTTGCGGCCTCACTTTGTGGGTTAGTATCTGACACCTGGACTTGATCGGTGCATCTCTAAGACATTAAATGCTATTTACACTTACCTTTTTAAACAGTTTACAAACACAGTCTCTGAATACCACTAAAGTTACCACCACCACAGCTACGACCAGAACGGCTACAACAACCCCAACTGCAATGCCTGCAGTTTCTGAAGACCATGAAACAGGAGAACAAGTTTCAGTTGATTGTCAAACATTTAAATAATCAGACCTGATTAAATATAGATGTATATATCAAAGATGCATATGAAACTACGTTTTACAGATGAAAAGTTGCTCACCTCGACTTTCCGCCACCGTTAGCTCTGTGCTCCTGATATGTTTCTGTTCGCCTGAACTGAGTTCGCACGTGTAAGTCCCTGCCTGTTTTGAAGTTAAATGATGGAGCGTGAGGCTGCCGGACTCGGACACATACTCCACGTACTTCTTCCACTCCTCTGAGACTGTGAAGGTGTCCTCGCTCGAGGGCCAGGTCAGGATGTTTTGACTGTTGTTAAATCTCCATACGAGGCTTTTTGAGGGAAAGTTTGAGGACATGCAGGAGAGCGTTGTAGTGCCTGTTGTACTGGCAGAAGCTGAAAGATTGAGCACATGGACATGCACACAGTAAGAAGCTACGATGAGGAGAAAGAGGCAGCCTGATGCACCACATGCAGTTAGAGGTTTTCTTGGAAATACTCACTCGTTTTATACAAAGTGGCTGTTTTTGAGCTTCTGCCAGTGTTGACGGTGCAGGTGTAGTCCACATCCCTCCGTGAAACCACCAGAGAACTCTTGATGCTGTAGAGCTCCTGGGTGATATCAACTGTAGGAGTGCCTGGTGCTAGAGTGACTGTAGGACTGGAGGTCCAGGTGAGTGTTGGCTGAGGGAAGAGCCTCTCTGAGCTGCAGGTGACCGTGTTTTCCTCCTGCTTAATGCTGACTTCACGGGGCGGAGCTGCACAGAAGAAGAGCAATAATTTAGGAGCATGTTGTTAAAAAGGTGAAACAAGATGTTTAATTTAAAGGTCCCATATTGTGCAAAAATCAGTTTATTAAGTCTTTTAGTGAAATCTGTAGGTCTTTGGCTTTCCTCCCAGCCCACAAAATGTGACATTTAATGACCAAACCTGTACTTAGTAGAGCTTATGAATGTTAAATCCTGACCTAAAATGAGCTGTTTGGAATTTCTGGGGTTTGCCGACTTTGGCGATTCCCTTTTTTGACCAATCAGGAGCAAGTCTGACCTGATTGGTCCACCAGAGCAGATATCCTTGAACCCCCTCCCCCGGAGGAGAATGCCAATGTTGAAGAGCTATCACTGCTCTGTTTTTGGCTGTAAACAGCCACATAGTTCCATGCTCAAGCCTCCTATCTCAGAAGAAGACAAGACTAAGTGTCTAGAGTTCATTTATCAAGGAAATGTTCCAGCTACACTCAGTAAAACTGTGCATGTGTGTGCTAGTCACTTCACGGCCGACTGCTTTTCCAACTTTGGACAGTCCAACAGAGGGCTAGCAAATAGACTGGTCCTGAATCCAGGCGCATTACCAACCATCCTCCAACAAACCTGGGACCCTGGAAATGTGAGTATTTTAAATGCTGTGAGCTGTGGAGCAGATGGAAGAGCTTTTCCTCAGTGTCCCCCCTGTCTCTGTGTTAGCTTCAGGATGCTAACTTTAGCTGTGGTTAGCCTGTTGTTTTAGCCTGTAATGTTACGGTAAACGAGCTTCTCTGTTTTCTAAACATTGTGCACTCGGAGCTCGTGGCACCGCTCTCAGTGACGCTGAAGAGCGGGGCGGTATCAGCGGTGGCTCATTTACATATGGAGGCCACGCCCACTAAATCAGAGCATTCTGAACAGAGGGGCTATGAGAGCCTGGAAACAATGCTGCTGTGCTTGATTTATTGGCTTTTTGGACCAAAACATGTTACTACCATTTAATGAAGACATTAATGATCCAGATTAAACTGCAGAAAAGGAGCAGAATATGGGACCTTTAAATCTGCCCTGCACTGTTTAAAAACATTTGGGGCATTATAAAACAAAAACTAAAACAAAAGGAGACCCCAAGCTGTCTGAAAGAATGGGACATTTCACTTCCCTGTTAAAACTGATACCATGTTAAGCATAAAACAGAGAAATCAGACTGAGAGTGGACCGCTCTCTGAGTCAAGGAGAGGAAGACTTGAAATAATTAATTTATTATTGAACCTTCAGCACCCAGGCTGTCCATAAAAGTCATGTCCTGATTATATTTTTTATTGCTTTGAGTGAGGTTAAAGTTCTCCAATATAAAAATGAACAGAAAGAGAATAGCTGCAATTTTGAGTTTCTATTACTACGGTTGACTCTAGTGCAGAAACTCAATGCAACAATATCCAACAAGGGAGAAGACCAAACATGAGGATTTTACCACAAATACCCCTGTTTTTTAATTCATGTCACTCACAAGGTAAAGTTCCCACAAGCTAAGAGACTCTGTCCTTTGAGTGGAGCGCTTTATCTGTAACATGACCTTCAACACAGCCCTGTTTTAATACGTTATCAGTTTCCTGTGCTTGGAGTGGAAAGATAACTATGAGCTACACATTCTGCAGTAACTCTGCGACAGATATCAACACTTTTGAAGGTGTCATGTTGCATGTTTTTATATAAGATAAGCAAAATATGCATTCTCAGTGAAGCATTTGCACTTTGACACGTACACCAGATTCCCTAAACCATGTCTGGTCATCTTGTCTGTGTAGTATGACAGCTACTCTCTCTGTGTGTGTGGTTTGGTATCCCTGTTCATTTTAAGCGGCCAAGGGTCATGACCAGGGTTTGATCTGTGGCTCTGTACATGAGGCGCACTGTCAAACTGCTAGGACATTGGCACCCTGAAAAAGTCTATTTCCTACCTTCAACATTGAGGTCAATTGCTGAATCCTGGTTGCCATCAATCGTGCTGGTGTAGCACTTGTATCTTCCCTGATCTGAGGGCGTCACCGTTGCCAGGCTGAGGGATGCGTTCCCTTTTTGCAACTGGTCTTTAAAAAGCTTTGTTCTGCCGGTGAAGTGTGAGTTTTGATTTGCCAACTGATCCTTGTCCCTATAATAAGAGTGGACAGCAATGTCTGTTTGCTTAATCCAGTGGATCAGGACGTGGCTCCCCGGCTTGAAGGTACAGGGTAAAATACAGCTCTCCATGAAAGTGCAGGGTACAGCATCTGTAAAACATTACAAAGATACATTTTTAGTTTCATTTTAAGGTTAATTCTTAACTTTTCTAACCACAGTAATCACTTTGTGAAGTCATGACTAGCATGCAGGAAACAAATTCCTGAAAGTCAGCGCTGACTTCCCGGCCAAACAGCACTGACAAGTTTCTGGCTGAATCTTTGAGAAATATAATTCTCAAAACAAACTAAGCTTTGATTCCATGACTCACAGATTTTATGAGTTTTGCTCAATGTCATTACACTTATGGACATTCACCACCCAAATCAACTCTCCTTCATGTTGTCGACTGATGCTATTGGAAACTGATGTTTTTGCCACAGTGTCAACAGGCAGACGTTAAATGTAAAAGCTGATTTTTACAGTAAACATTTTAATCTGAATGGCTAATTTCTTGATCTGTTCGCGCTTTGATTTGTTTTTTGATAATGCGTTAGTTGGGACTTGTTACATGTTAACAAGTTTTGCATATCAATGGCATGGCTGACTCTATCTGTTGGCAAGGGGGCTAACATCAGTGTTGTGTGTACTGGTTCTCTCTGGTGTTACTCTTGCTATTCAGAGTTAATAAACTTTGTCAAAGCTTCTTGACCAATCAGAGTCAAGTATTTGACAAAGTATGAAAGCTATGGAGAGCTAAACCTCTTAGACAGCTCACAAGATTGGTTATTTTGTTACTGATTGATAAAACTGTGTATCATCTGCGTAACAAGATATTTGCTGACAGGGATGAATTGCTGGTCAGTCAAGGAGGGGAAGCTCTTTTTTTTTTCGTCCTACTTCATAAATTTGTTTATTTATTGAAACGTAAATTCTACCCTCTGTTTCCTTTACAAGAAAACGATCTGTGACCCTGGCGTACCAACCAGGTGATTTTTCCAGGGATTTTACCAGTGTTCTCTCAACGCTCGTCATTTTTAAGAAAGGTAAAGTCGCTGGGGATCGAAAAAGCCTCCAGATTAGTCCAGAACAACTGAGAAGATGCTCCGGTGGAGAGTTATACTTCAAGATCCCTGACTGGCTTACTTCACTGTCAATCAAAAAGGGATTCGGCCTCAGACAGATCATCCAATCATCATGCAGAAGCCCAGCGTCCAGGCCAGCCCACTGCCTCATAGACCCCCAGAGACGCTGAGCGTCCGATGGGCGGGACAAAGTCCAGCGTTTATCCAATGACCGTCCAGTTTTCACAGTGGAACAACCCACTCTACTCTTCCCCGCTGAAGTCAGAAGACGCTCAGCGTCCGACTGTGTTAAAGCGCTGAGAAGCTGCGGGGATGAATGAGAAGGAGGTGGAGCCAGTTACCTGTGATAGGTAGCTGATTCTGACCCATTTGATGTTGACAATTGGGGATTGCTTAAAATGCAGTCCTAAAGAACTCTTTTATTATTTATTTCATACCTTTACAGGCGGACACCTGTCACGGTTATTTACCTTATTACAACTTATAACTACTCTGAGAGTTGTTGTTGTTGCTTGTCGGTCACAAATAAAGCTTTGCACTGATCTTGTTACCTAAAAATAAAGAGTGACCATCTCATCAAGGTATCCTTAACACATCCCTGTTTATTTTTACCCATGCAAGAAACATGAGAGCTAGCTACGCAGCCTGCACCTATTAAATTCATTTTCTTGGTATTGAAAAAGAAACTAGAGCACTTTTTGTGTTTTTGTTTTGTGTGTGTGTAACAAGTGGAATGTAGTCAAACCAGAACTACAACATGCCAGACTTCATACATGAAGCTGTCAGTCTCTTTCTTTCATTCTCTGGACTTTGACACCTTAAAGCTCAAAGTTTGACTCTGTTAATAAGCAATCTCTCCTCTGTGTGTCATTAGAAAGCCTTATGCTCAGATTTTTAAAGGACTCCTGCTTCACACACACAGTCCACATGAACTCAAACTCAGTACATTAATCACAGACTGACAGATGGATCTTTATTTGTGTTTCCTGGTATTAAAACGTTTGTCTTTACAAACCTCTGAGCTCCAAGTTCAGACAGAAATAGAAGCAGACCGGCTGTAAGCGGCTCACTCACCTCCTCTTTCAAAAGTCCTCGGTAAAATCAGGACCACCAAAATCCAAAAGTATCTGATCGCAGTCATCGTCCTTTCCTCCTAACCCTGACGTTCCTCTGGTGTTAGTGTACGGAAGGGGAATGTGAAACTCCAAAGTCATCAAAGGAAAGCCTGCCTGCCCAGTTTCCAGGGTGTGTGTGTGTGTGTGTGTGTGTGACTTCAGATCATGCACTTTGAACAACACATCAATAAACTAAAGAGAATGATTTACATGTGATTTACAATTAAGGTCAAGTGCAGAGGATTTGACATATTCTTGAAAGACACAAAAAAAGCAACATTTTATGGTAAAACTAAAGACAGCAGTAAGGAAGTGGTCGTGTGATCTGTTAGGTGAGATTTGTCTAGTTTATCACCCTACAATGAAAAGTCCATGCAACAATTATTTTAATAACTGACTGATTTTCTCTTTGGCACTCGTTTTCCACGTGATCCGGGGTGATTCATGAAACTGGGTTGGGATTGGTTTTGTAAAATCACTAATTAGTTTCAGTATTAGCTGTATGTATCAATGGGTAACTGGCTAGTTGAGCCAGTGCATTTTAAAGTAGTCAGTCACTTCAACAAATATCATTAGCCTTACCTTTTGAAGCTCAAATCTTCTTGTTTCTGCCCCCTGCCTGTCTCTTGCTAGCTGAGCAGCTTCAGCCTACCACAATGTTTCATTTGACGTACTCTGTGATTTTAGTAACTGTTATTGTTGGAGGGCAAATTTTTTCTCCTTGTACATAGACTCCAAGCTCACCAGTTCATCTTCTTCTTTTCTCGGGAAGGAGGGAAAAATAACACAAGTATTTTCATATTTACGTTACTCAGACGCTTGAAATGAAAGAGGATTAGATCCACTGATATATCTTTCTTTGGGGAGGAAAAAAGATACATGAGAGTGTTTTTTTTCTGGCTCAGAATTTTGCCTCAAGAGTCAGCATTCTGAAATTTTTAACTCAAGAGTCAAGACTCAGGGGTCATATTTCTAGAATTTTAACCTGATTTTCAGAAATCTGGAATTTTTACTTGAGGGGTCACTAATGCAGAACTTCAAATTCAAGAGTCAGAACTCTGGGATGTTGACTTTTACAGTTATAATTCTATAATTTTCATTTTGAAGGTCAGAATTTAAAGGTCCAGGAATTACAGAATTATGGAATTATTGAATTCCAACTTTGATATAAGATTTCCAAGAAGAAAGTTTGAAGTGTGAGAAAAAAAAGTTAAAACTCTTACTCTAAATGTAGGGTTCAGAGAAAAAAAAGAGAACGTGTTTTGGACTGGCAACAACATAAAAAGATTTCAAAAAATAAATAAATAAACAAACATACAAATAAATAAAATTGATGTCCCTAATCCTTTATGTCATTTCGCACATTCACTCCACATGATTTTATTTCTTGCGCTAATCTGTATGACTCCTGTTGTGGCTGTCTAACAATTGTTCAGATGCTGGGTGAAGCTCGTCCTTCGTGACATGTCCAAAAAAAAGTTTAATAAAAGTCGAGTAAAAAGTTTAAAGGGTTTGTTGTGCAAAACAATCCAAAGTCAAAAACAAGCCAATATGTAATTCAGGCAAAATGTGAAAAATAATATACGATGAAAACTAAACAAATAATGATGGTAGAACGAGAAAAAGAATAACCACACCCATGGATGAAGACAGGTCAATGTCATCAAAGTGACAATGTCATCTACACTGCAAAGTGGAAGAAAACAGCTAATCTTATTTTAGTTTCTACCACTCCTTTAAAACTTTTGTAATTGTAAAGGTTTTGATAAATTTGACAAAAAAGAAAAAGAAAAAATCCCTTTGCTCGACTAGTTACAGCAAACAATAGCAGAGTTGAAATATTATTTATTAGGTTAGACCCTGTGGGGAAGCTGACTGGTTGTCCCAGTTGCCTACTCTCCCTCTCTAACAAATGAAAAGAGGAGAAAGAGGAGAAAGGTTTTACAATAAAAAAAATGGAAGGCAGAGGAAAGGTGAGAAGCCTGTTTTGGCTGTTCTCACTCCCCTATCACCTGCTTTCATGAGACAAGAATGAAAACAGAGAGGAGAGTCTGTAGAGAGATCCAAGGCTAAAATATTTCACATTGTTGTTGATGTATAAAGGAAAAGAAGCTCAAGAAAATTGATCATTAATGCACTACAGCCAAGGTTATAATAGTTAACTAAAACGAAACTAAAAAGGAAAACTAAAATTTAAAATACATTGCAGTTAACTCAAACTAATAAAAACAAGAAAAGAAAACAAAAACGATTAGTAAACTAAAACTGTATCTTGTGTTCACAAAACTAACTGAAACTAACTTAAATTACAGTCAAAATGTCCTTAGTTATAGTTTTTGACAATGTTAACAGCCTTTAGGATTTAAATTAATCTGACACATTTTCCCAACCAATTTTACGACAGTTTTCAGCGGTTGTCAGCGCCGTACGGCACCATCATAGCGACGTACTGGGACGTGCTTGTTTACTGCACTGACTGGCTGTGCTCCATGCTGCGACGAAACGTAGTAATGTAGTCTGTAATAGTTTAATTTCATGTGAGTCTGACTTTATTGTTACATAGTCCAAGTTTCTACATATTAAAGCTCATATTATATTGTTTTATATAATTTATGTTTATATTATTTTTATTTAATTCATGTTAACATTATTTTATATAATTTATGTTTATATTTTTTATATTGAGTTAATATTATTTTCTTGTGTTTAAGGCAGCAGCCAACCGTTCAGTATCAGCAGTGACTGAGCAGTGAGCACTATGTTGGACTGGAAAATAAACAGTATTAAAAAATATTTACTCTGACCTTTTTGAATCCTGCACCTGGTTAATAAGGTATGAAAAAACTAAAACTAAACTAAAACTAAACTAAAACTAAGCCTTGTTGCAAAAATAAAAACTAAATAAAAACTAGAATGCCCGCTCCAAAACTCATTAAAACTAAACTGTAATGGGAATAAAATGTCAAAACTAACTAAAACTAAACTATAATTACAAATCTAAAACTATTTTAACCTTGACTACAGCAAACCTTGGCTGTTCAGAAGATTTCTCTCCACATGAAATTTAATCTGTGACCTGAAAAAAGTTTTTAAAATGGATTTTCAAGCTTCTTAGACACTCAGATAATTCCACCTATCACAGCGTTGTTACCTTCCCCTTGTTTCCTGTTTTTGGAGAAATTTTAAAAAGCTCAGCAACTTTAACACCCAAAACTCCTGAAGTAGACGCCGACACAGACCTTTTATTTTTCGTCTTTTTAATAACACTACATTACATATGACACAGACTTCAGCAAAGAGGTCAAGTACAACTTGGGCCACAACAGCCAAGTGTGGATGACTAGTTTGATCTGCTATCAAACATTTACTCATAAGAGTTAAATATTAATCTCTTCACATCAAAGAGAAAGTCTTTTTTTGTCACATCAGTGATTAACAGTCTCATTCTTCTTTTGTAATCCAGGCAGGTTGTGATCCCAGGGTCGAGAAGGTTTTTCTGCAGGTATCCCAGAGCTGATCGCTGACTCCTATCTCTTCACAGCAGACTTCAGGAGAAAGGATGAAGAGGATACAATGCAGTTTTTGTGTCTTCTCCTGATAAGATTTTGACTATTTTCACTTGATAGTGTCAGGGCCTGATAAACTTCAGGGTCACAGAGAGGTGCTTTGTCTCCTGCTGTTTAATCAACAGCAGAGAAGGAACCATGAGGGTCGATAAAAAAGAAACTTTAAACTATAAACATGACAACAGAAGCCTCTGCGAGTCCTCAGTCCTTGAAGTGGGCTCTCCCCACTCTCTCTTCCCAGTTTCTGACTTTGTCTGCAACCCTTTTCTCTTAATAAAACACCAAAAAACTCTAAAAAAAAAAGTTATAAATACCAGCAGGTTCATAGCCGTACTAAACACATTCCTAGTTTTCTAGAAAACTTGGTAGTTTGAAGTGTTTTCTGTAATAATTTAAGAGAAAAATGCTCCTAATAAAGCGTTCTGTCTCTAAGAAGTGTTACTCCTCATCAGTATAAATGTGTGTGGAATTGTGTCTTGAGTAGTTCATTAGTTTGAGGTGTTTCCAGGTGGTTTGTCCTCAGGTTAACTGGGCGCCAGACTGTGTGCCAGTTTGTCCATTAGTGCCGCCGGCAGTGAAAGGACTGCTTTCGTTCAGGTTACTGTCGGCCGCTGGGTCTGAAAGAATAGACAGGAATAGTTTCATAAAAGACGTATTCAATATGCACACAACACTGTCTCTAAAGGTGGTTCCTGAAGACAGTATTGATTCTGTGAAAGCTTGTGTTTTATAAACAAAGAGCACATATTGTACTGTAATCACTAAGATCTCTGGGTTGGCATTTTTCCCTGAAAACCCCAAACTTGGTCTGAAGCTCCACCTAGTGTCAGTGAAAACAAAGCACAAGGAAAAACAAACCTTTGACAGTGTGCAGCTCTGTTACTTCTTCAGGATCAGTTCTGGTCTTTGAGTTACCTCCTGGAAACAAGAGAAGACACATGATACGTAAAAGGAAAGCTCAAAAAATCAAACAATCTTTAAAACTCCAAAACCTGATCCAAAGACAGATTGTGTTTCCAAAACTGCAGCAGGCATGACCCGGATATAATTTGTTGCAGCTTGTGCGACAGGTTTGGGCTTGCTTTCACAGGTGAGAGCATTAATGTGGATTATCGTTCTAATTCCACTGTAGTCTCTGTTTTGTTTTCACCTCTTGTTTTGAAGAAACTTGATCTATGTGAATAAGGATGTAGTCTGAATATTTGCACAAGGAGAGTAAAGAAGTGATGTTTATTTAATTCTCAAAATAGAAAGAAACTGGAACATTTCATAGACTGCAAACAGGCTTTATGATTACACAGTTTGAGGGCACATTAATACAGAAACCACTCAATAAACTGGTTTCAAAATCTTGAAATTGATTCAAAAAGAGTTATGAGAGTTTAAACGGCACTTCAAAATCACTTCCCTTTCCCCACTAATGCCCATCTATGATAACTATCTATTTCTACCCCCCACACTTGACTCAGCTTACAATCTGTGGAAAGAGAAAGGGCTGATAAATTTTGAGCAATTTTTTGAGAAGAATACTTTTATCTCTTTTGATAGCTTTCAATCAAAATTTTCCCTTCCACAAACTCATTTATTTAGATATTTTCACACCAGAGATTTTGTTCGCTGTAACTTTCCCAACTTTCCCCACAAACCCCCTCGCACTCTCATTGAAGAAATTCTTTGTCTTCCTGCAGTCCGTGGATTCATTTCAGCCGTGGTAAAATTAATTTTGTCATCGTTATCATCCCCACTGGCAACTAAAGGTACATGGGAAAAGGAGCTTGGTGGTACCTTATCAGTCGAATGGTGGCAGAGGGCCCTTGACAGGGTTAACTCCACTTCATCTTGTGCCAGTATGACATTAATTCAGTTTAAAGTCCTACACAGGATTCATTTTTCCAAAGCTAAACTTAAAAAACTTTTTAACACAAGTGAGTTCTATTGCCTTTGCATCTCTGGTAGCCCGCAGACGCATTTTACTACATTGGAAGGATAAGAACCCTCCTTCTCCCAACTCTTGGCTAAAAGATCTTATGTCATTCCTACACTTAGAAAAGATTAAGTATTCTATCAGGGGGTGCTCTGACAAATTTTGTAAAACTTGGAATCCATTTCTTAACTTAATTGACTCTACTTCCTCCTTAGATGTTTAGCAAAGATGGATCTAATTGAGATTAACTGGTATCATTTTTATATCTCTTTATTTTCTATTCTTTTTCTACTATCCAGTCTGGAGGCTGAAATAGACCAGTTATTGTAAGAGGTGAGACACAACATATACAATTTGCCATTGTCAATCTTTGTTTTTGTGCTTTTAACCACTTTGACATACTCCTCTAAAAGTCCCTTTTATTTTATTTTGTTTTATTTATTTATTTTTGTGTTTATTGTTCACTCCTCCTGTATTTTTTCATTATGGAGGAGAGAGAGAGTTGTATTTGCTTATAATCAATACTTGTCTTTATTTAGTCTCTGCATTTAATTGTGAATGTGACTCTCCAGTTGGGGGGAGGAGGGGGATTGTTAGCGTTATAAAGGGGAAAAAAAGGGTGAACTATATTCTACCTAATTGTACATGTACTATATCCTGACCACCCAATAAAAATATATATGGAAAAACAGTTATGAGTAAATTCATGTTGTATTTTCTCCTTTTTGTAATTCTATTCACGACATAAAACACAGTTATGTATCCAGAACTGTGACCCACCCAGCCAGATCTGGGTGTTATTCTTGATACTAATCTAAAATTCAGGGAACATTTAAAAAAAAGTCAGTAAACAGGTGAAGTTTAACCTTGCAAATTTCAGAGTTATCAGGAACTCCATGTCCACCGAAGCAGCCAAGATGTACATGCATTCAATGATATTTTCTCACATGACCTACTGTCTAACTAGCTGGTCCCAGGCTGGTCAAACAACCTTGAAACCACTTCAGTCTTTGTATAAGCAAACACTTAAAATCTTTGACAAACAACAAAAACAATTTCATCATTGTGAGATTCTGAAAAAGCACAAGCTTCTAAGCTGGGAAAACTTGGTAATGGAATAACATACCATCTTTTGTCAGAGAGCTCAACACATATCAGTCATTCAGGTCTTATTTAAAACAGTGGCTTATAAAAAATCAAAACTGTCAGCACTAAAAACATTACCCCTGTCCCTGCCACCTCGTGTCTGCCTTCTACAAATTTGTCTTGTGCATGCAAGAGCTGACTGTACGTGTTTTTTTTTTCTTTCTGTGCTATGTTGCATTTTTGATTTTGTTTCCTCTGCTGCTCAACCCAGTCATGCATGCTTTATTTTAATAATCATATACTTTTACATAGATCTGTTCAGTGTTAACAATACCTTGGTATACCTTATGTCTTACTTGCATGGCCTTGTATTTTGTGTTTTTCTGTTGTTCCTTTATATGCTTTGCATGATTTGGAAATTTACTTTATGGAGCTTCCTCTCGCACATGTTTCATATTTTATATACTCTCTCTCTCTCTCTCTCTCTCTCTCTCTCTCTCTCTCTCTCTCTCCTTTTCTCTCAGATCCTAGTACTGTTTAACTTTAGGGTGTGATTTGTCTAATAACTAACTCTGCATTCTTTTATTCTGCTTTGTTTTATTTCATCTTGTGCTTTTTAGGTTGCCCATTTTAACATCTTGCTGGGGACTACAGATGAAAATTAGCCTTGTGGCTAACTCTGGCATATTTACTGTAATGTCCATTAATATGCATTGTCCCTGTAAATCAAATAAATTAAATTAAATTAAATCAAATTAAACTAAATTGAACTAAATTAAATTAAATTAAATTAAATTAAATTAAATTAAATTAAATTAAATTAAATTAAATTAAATTAAATCCTATTTGCACCTCTACAGTATGTTGTTGTTGTTGTACACCGCCCCCTCCTGGTTGGTTTGAAGCATTGCTGTTCATGTGGATATACTGTCAGACTGCAGCTGCTTCTTCTGCTTAGCTGATTATTTTTCCTACACACTCGTTCGTTTGTAAGTATCTTCTTAACTCAACTTTATTTATGTGCCATTAAACGAAAAAGCAGAGCAAAATTACTCGCGTTCATTTTATTAAAAACCTTTAAATTCAGTCACCTTTAGCCAGAATACTAGCAAGCTAGTAGCTAGCTAGCAGAATGACTCAACATATTCATCTTTTCTTATTATGTTCTTATTTCGTGATTTATTTTTTATGTATTTCTTCGTTTTTAATTCATTAAAATTTTATTTCTTTGCTGATACTTTAGTAAAAGTGTGAATTCTTTTATAAAGACGAAGAAGAGTTACCCTTTCAGCTATCTGGACGTTAGCTAACTAGGTTATGTTGCGTGTTAGCAACGTATTTAAGGGACCGTAGCATTACAAAGATACTGGCCTTGAAATTGGATTTAAAACGTAACTTTTTTTTCAATTACTACTCAAGTTTATTTTCATTTTTTAATGTCCAGTCATAAATAGTTTTGTAATACAATCTGAATGCTACTAATATGTACTTGTAGTACACTTATTGTCTTATTCATATTTATTCTGTATTTGCTAACAGACGTTATGCTAATATCTTTACTTCTGGTATGAATATTGTAATGTAGTATTTATTCTTTATTCTATATTGTATATATATTATATATTGATACATGACTTTTTCAGCCCTCCACATAAGCAGTGTGGTATTTTTTATCCTGAAAAACCTGATGTGTATAATCAGATACATGCAGTGCACTGATAAACCAACAGTGGGTATTAAGTCACTCATTAGCCGCCCTTCCAGTGACACTCTAAGACTGCCATGACTCAGGAATTGGACATAGTTGGTTTTTCAGGAAGAACTTTGCCAAGTTGAAAAAGGTTAAGTCAAGAAAAACATTACAATATTTGCTGGCACATCAATAGGAACAGGTACTGGGTTCATGCAAAGTAAAAATACTAAAAAAATTCACATTTTATGTTTGAGTAAACCGTGTTGAAGATGGTGTATCAAATTTGATACAGCGGGTATATAAGGTCATGTAACTCTAAAACAGTAAATCGCCATTTACTTGTATGTCATGCATTATATCTAAAATCAAGCAACATACAGTCTTTTTATTTTTAAATGACATAATTTGGTACATTTAGAGTTAAAAACTAGCTATGAAACTTGCTGTACTGCTGTATGAAAGGATGGCCTGGATTGTTTCCCAACATGGGAAACCCGACAGAGATGTAAGCAGTGCACAGGCTACTTTGCCCATGTGTACTGTCAGACATGCAGAGTGCATCTTTGCTTAAACAAGGAGAGAAACTGTTTTCAGGCCTTCCACCATGCAAAATAAAAGGTTGTGAACCGCAAAATGAGTAAAATACTAAAATGTTATTTTTTTCCAGGCTTCCACCCAGCCAGCTCCATTGGTGTTTTTCTCACTACTGCATGATGGTAGCACTGCTTATGTTTGGAAGTACAAATTTGTTAGATTTGTTTGTGATTTATTATGTTTTTGTTTGTTCAGGAAAAAACAATAATTGAGCATTGTGACATGATGTATCAAAGATGATATTTGAAATTTTTTTTGGGGGGGTTGTTCAGAGGGACCAATCAAGGCTCTAAGTTCAAAGAACTGAAATTTTCTGTCAGTTATTTAATGGTTTGGGCTTTACAGGATTAATATGTAACTGACTTTTGTGCGGTTATGCACCTACTGGTGTATGTTTTTTTTTTTTAATTACAGTAAAAATCTGTCATGATTTTGCTGATTTCTATGCAACTTAAATGCTTTAAAATTGAAAAAGCTTCTTATACAGTGACATATTGGTAGTAATTAATCAATAATACAGTATATTATTTTCTTGATTACAAGTGTCATAGAATTTTACATCAAAAACTTGATTTTTTTAAAACCTTTTTGTCATTTAAAGAGTAAGCCCCAAAGCAGCAGCATGGTCATTTTACTAATACAAAGTGCAGAAAGTTTTTCTGTTGTACTACAATAATTCACCCAGCAGATGGCGCTCTAAAATCCCATTATGGAAGAGTCTCAGTCATCTTTGTGTACAGTTTCTAACTTTTGCCAGCAGGGATGCCATTGCACGACTAAAAAGGACCGTGGTACTGTGTGTCTCATATTTGACTGCACAAAAATGATGTGATCCATTTGAGCTATTGAACTTATGAGAAGTTAATTGAGTTTGATATTTTGTATATTGTGTGTGTTATTTAAGATACTTCTTGGGAAAAAACAAGTTTGTCCTTTGGGAAAATAGAGATTTTCCAATCCAATTTAAGAAGCAATCTGCTTTGATGTGCAAAGCATGCTGAATAAATAGTTTCTCATGGATAGACTGGACAGTTTATGACGCTGCAAATATGGGGGGTAAAGAGTGAGGGGAAGACATGCAGCAAAGAGTCTGGGTTGAAAGCCAAACCAGCAACTCTCAGTTTATCTCACATTTTGAGATTCTTACATTTTCAGTCCATAAATGGTAAAAGAAACTTTTCAGACCAAATCAAAAACAGGGAAGAGTATCTGCACACTCCAACTGATCTGGATTTGTAAATCAACATTTTGTGTCTTGTTTCAGTCCGGTCATGCTGTTTTCTTTTCATCATTAAAAGTCCATACTTTCCTGAAACCATCTTTACCTTTCAGCTTCCTGTAGGCCAGAACGCCAACCACAGTGAGGACCACCATCGCGATGACCAGACCGACGACCCACCAATGAGACGCCTTCCCAGATGTGCTCCGATCAGCTGCGCACAGGTAACAAATACAAATCAGTAAACAATGAACACACTCTGTCGCATGGTTCTAACACAATGCATAGGCTCATAAAATAATAACTCAAATTTTTCAAAACCACAAGCAAAGAAATATTTCAGGAAGCTGCTGCTGTTGTCTGTTGTTTGACCCCTGCTGCTGCTGTTGGCGCCCATTAAGGATGTAGATATTTTGAGTGTTTGCCCATTTGTAAAGGGCACATTTCTTGGCCCTAATTGCGGCTGCTCCCTGCGTTCCTCGAGGGTGATGGGGAGAGTTTGTGTATAGACGGAGGAGCTTATATTAAGATGAGCTGTCAAGGCGCTGCTTATAAATTTATCAAGACCCTATTAGAGATTCAGCGTCATGTTTCACTCTGCGTTCCCTCAGCTATGAATTCACCAAGTGGGAAGTCCAGCAGACGACTATGTACGCTATGTTTTGTAGAGGCTTTTCTCCTTGTGTTTTGAATTCTGACTTCTCTGAAGCAGTCACACATGAACAAACTGTGATTTCTTGCAGGAATAAAATTGGCTATTTTTTAGAAAAAAAAACTCAAATCCTCAAAAAACCTTGATGCAGTGGCATGCACAGACTTTTTGAAGGGCAGGGGCAAAAAGTAGATAAAAGAAAACAATGCACATGTGTTTTTGTCACCCAAGAGAGCAGTTAAGGGTGTTTTGCCAACTAGAAGGGCAATGTGGCACACATTTTGGCTCCTGAGAGGGCATTTTAGCGTGTTTTTCAACAACTGTGCCTCCCTCTGTGCACACCACTGCCTCAAGATGGAGTTTTAATGTTGGAGTCAACATTTTCTCAAAGTTTAAAAAATGAATTACTTTGAAAGTACAAATATATGCAGGACTAAACGTGCCAAAATGAAATAAATAAATACATAATTCATTAAATAAATAATTAAATAAGTGAAAAATTGTGTCAATAATTGTTTAATATTGGAAATCAATCAATCAATAAATAAATATATGATAATTTCTTTAATAGAATAAAAATGTTGTGAAATATTTAGATAATTAATTAAAAGTGTCATTAATTATTTAAAATGTTTATTCTATAACTTCTTCTAAGTTAGCAAACACTCTTCAGTCCCTATCTGGGTCTTGGTTATTTTCTTAAATAAAAGCTTAAGTAATTAAATTTGGTTTTTCATTAGACAAACATTTCAAATAATCAATGGCACATTTGATTAATTATTTAAGTATTACACAACACTTTTTATAATTAAAGATATAATTATATATTTATTTAACTATTTATTGATTTATTTCCAATGTTAAATAATTATTGACACAATTATTTATTTATTTAATTATTCAATTATTTATTTAAATAATTATTCTTTTAATTAATGATGTATTTATATATTTCATTTTGGCACGTTTAGTCTTCCATATAAAATTAGCAAACTTCTATTATTACAAAATACACTATTAAACAATGTTGATATTATTCTAACCAATGTTACGATAATGAGGGGGGTCCCTGGAATAATGTTGAACCTGAAAGGGGGTCCATGGTCTAAGAAAGTTCGAGAACCACTGCTCCGAAAAAAGCAAATACCCAGAAAACAGTCACAGCTACAGCTTAAGCACAGCACGTGAGGTGTATGGTAATTAATTGATGATATGATGAACTTCTCTGTTTTTGTGATACTGACTTGCAGAGATGAGGATGTTTCTAAATATGCACACCCTTACTTATAACACAGACTGAACTTATACTCTTGATCCACAAAAAGTAAATTTAAACACCAGGGCTCATTATTTTAGAGCCTGTAACTGTCTCTGTTTGGTTTGTCAGCTTTTGGTAATCAAAAACAACCTTTGTTTACATTTTGAGACTGACAGTGAGTGATAAGCTCAAATCGGAAAAGGATGCTGGATAAATCCATCCTTCTTAGAAAGTCTTCAGAAGCCTCACTTAAAGGTTACACAAATGTTTCATGATGTACTTGTGGAAAGTTATTACAGTTAACTTTGGTTTTGTTATTGATATAACATGCAGCATTTAAAGCTTTTAAAAAAGAGAACAAGAAGGAGAAGAGAGGAGGTTTGGCTTCAAGATGAGAAAGATGTCCATTTCAAGTCCATGGGGTATACTTATTAATTTTACCAAATATTAATTTCAAGTAATGACCAATTTTACCGTGGGTTATTTGGGTGATATTTCACCTTTATTTAGTACAGAAAGTTAACAGATGCCATAATTTATTCAGCTAAAAATGCAAATCGTGTTGGAATTTGCAGTTTTTCTGCTGTCTGATTTCTCAAATATCAAGTTTGTTATTCAAAATTAACACTAAAATACATGTTTGTGGAAATTATTTCCTGTATTATTTGTTTAAAATAATCATTAAAACACAACAAAGGTGTTTTAAAAACAATTTTAATAATTGATATAAAAATAAATAATTCACTATGTGTGTGGGAGAAATCTGTGTCAACTGTGTTACCCATTGAAAACAACCCTATAAATCAGCAATGATTTGCCCCAAAGTCACATGACTTAAATCAGCTGAGGTCCCATCCTTTTTGGTGGGAACCTTGAAGAAAGCGTTTTATCTCCTCCTCATCAATATTTTATCAGTCATTTTCCGTACATGAGGCGCATTAATTGTTCGTCAACTGTGTTACCGACATTTTCTGCTGTTCTTACTATGAATGCTAAAATGTCAACCATGTTACATGCAATTTTTGAGCCTTAATTCTTTTATATTTTGTCTAAACTGTGATATAAATGATGTGGGAAATTTTTAGGGAGTGTAGTCTGACATAGAAATGTTGAATAACTCTAAATTCAGTATAATATGAATTTATGTTGAAAAATTTGTCACAACTTTTGTCCATAACACGGTTGACAAAATTATGCTCCATATTTGAAAATTCATCAGAGTTTAAGCTTGCTAACTGATGAATTTAGTACGTTCCGGGTGTATCATTTGCAATCAAATAGAGTATGAAACCAAAAAAACACTTATTTTTTTCACTTTTTTGTTTACGTGAAATGTTCCCCTAATTATAGAATCACTCTTATGATTTGATCTTGTGTTTATGTTTCTCACCAACAGGACTGTCGATTGTGACGTCGGTGCGTTCGGTGTGAGTGTTGTACGGCACAGAGAACACACAGGTGTAACTTCCCGTGTGATCTGTGTGTTTGGGATCCATCAGGCGTAGAGAGCCGTCTCCGAACAGCACCATGCCGACCAGCTCCACGTGGTTGTCCCAGGGCGGCGAGATGCTGTCTCCAGAGTTGATGTTGTAGTTGAGGATGTGAGAGGGGTCCTCGCCGTTGGAGAAGGTCCAGTGGAGGAAGGGATTGTTCAGGTAAGGAGGGGCAAAGCAGGGGATGGTGAGGTCTCTGCCTTGACTTCCTCTGATTTCTAGAAGAGAGGTTTCTGAATAAGTCACAACGATGACCCAAACTTGCATCCTCACTTTAAAGACGGTGTCGTACCTCTTTCCCTGAGCGAGGCAGTCCATGCTGGACCGCCGTAGGAAGTCGTGACTCTACAGATGTAAATGAGGTCAGGTTGATCCTTTAACCTCCTGAGGCGGCTGTCCACCGTGTACAGACCCTGTTTGTCTGGCTGAAAGCGTGTGACCGGTCGGAGCTCCTCGAAAGTGGGCGGCTCAGTCGCCCAGGTTACATGAGGAGCTGGGAAGACATTACGAGCCGTGCACTTCATCTCCTCGTAGCCGCTCAGCCTCGTCAGCTCCAGGGACAGGGCCCTGATGGGCGCTACACACACAAACACACACACACACAAACACACACATAGACAAAGACACTCACATGCTCAAATGTTTCCCAGAAGCCCCTGATGATGGATTTGAAATGCCAGGGCCAGATTTAGCCTCGCACTGGACCGTGTCATTCTTGTATAGATAACAGAAGAGCTCTGTTACGCAATGACACAGCAGACCACACTTTCCTGTCAGCCGTATTTATTTTTAAGCTGCAGAAATGTTTGAATGTTTGGGTTGAAATGCATCAAAATCAAAGATGAGCTCTTTCGGAGAGTGATGCTAATAAAGAAATACTACAAACTGCAGTTCTTCCGGTATCCACTAGGGCTGACCTAAAAAAACCTAGTTAAAAAGCGGTTTTAACCTACAAACAGTCAGACTCACCTTCAACCTTCACAATGATCTTCGCATTGTGTTCGCCTTTAGACGTGTGCACGTGACACCTGTACGTGCCTCTGTCTTTGAGACTACACCTCCTCAGTATCAGCGTCGCGTTCCCACGTGAAATCAGATGCGGGAAGATAGAGGCGCGGCCTGCAAGCCGCTCGTGCTCAAAATGGTCGTCTCCCCAGTCGTCCTCTTCGTCATCGTCGTCGTCCCGCTCCATCTTGTAAACCACCTCGTCCTGTCTGAACCACTTGATGGTCTCCGCGCTGGCGGGTTCGAAGCTGCAGGGGAGGACACACTCCTCTGAGACGACACACGTCACGGTGACATCTGAAACATGACCAAGAGAGTCGAGGTAAGGTTTAAGGTTAACTTTATTTATTCATTTTGCAGAATACAAATGGTGTCTTCCCTTGCCTGTAGCCCTAATACCTAAAAAGTAAATGAAGATTTAGAAAATAGTGAAAATATAAATGGAGAAGAGGGAGTAGAAGTAATAAGAATAGAGCAGTGATGTTTATGTATGTGCTCAGTAGAAATTGCAGATGCTACCCCAACAGCTAGCTAACATTAAACATCTGTGTTGTTTTTCCAGTAGCCAAGCTTTAAGATGTTTGGTAGAAGAGGTCAGAATCAGGAGTTCATGTATTTGGTTTTGCATTGAATTCCAGGTGTGAGAAGCATGAACAGAAAAAAGTCCCACTGTGGTTTTACTTGTTTAAGATGCACAAGTTTATGGCAAGCCATTTTAACATTCAAAAGCTAAGTTTGACTACCTGAAATTAACATTGTAGATATCTACAATGTATTCCTGACTGGTTGTAATAACATTTTGATAAGTCCGAAATTTAATTCAAGATATCTTTTATTCAATTTGGAACGGGCGAAATTGATTTACAGGTATCGAAGACTTCAATTATCTGTCATCAAATTTATTATTACAGACACAGAAACCTACATCAGGGGTGGCCGACCTGCGGCCCGAGAGCCACATGTGGCTCTTTGCCTTTCGGTGTGTGGCTCTTCCATCCATCTTTAAAAAAAATATATGAATATTGTGTATGTATTGTTATTAATAGTGGTGTGCCAATCAATCTAAAATATTGATATACTGATGTCAATGTTGGGATCACTATTGGTCAATACTTGGGTGATGACATTGATACTTAAGTTTCAGTTTCTTTTCCCTACATGCCCCTCTAAATCGCTCATGTGCCAATGGCTATCTATCTAACTAGATAAATACATAGATAGATAATAGATAGATAGATAGATAGATAGATAGATAGATAGATAGATAGATGGATAGATAGGTAGATTTTTTTGGGATATCTTAAAGAACGTAGTAGATATCTTGAAAGACAAACCCCATACACATGAATGACGTAGCAGATATCTGAAATTACACAATTTACACAACATTAACTCTTAAACCCTGATATCATCCAGTAGAGTCTGTGTGGTGAATACCAAACATCGAGGGTGTCTTGTAATGAATTTCAGAAGAACAGGACACAGAATAGGGGGAACCCAAAGTTAGTATCAAACAGCTGTGACAAATCTGATCAAATTCCCTTTATTGCCTCACATAAAGGGTGGAGACGTGTGCCGTATCTTTCAACAATGACTCAATGATAAGTGACGTGAAGCTACGCAACCAGCTCAAAGCAGGAAACTAAACCTTTATTATTTGGAAATACAAGAGAAACTTACCCAAGCTTTCTAGTTCCTGCACGCCTCACTCCCTTTGAGAAAGAGCAGCCAACCATGGTTATGAGTAAGAGATAACGTTGAGTCAAAAGCATCAGTTGTAAAGCTACTTGTATAAGTAGCTTTTCTGAGCTTTTATCATACAGAAATGTTTTGTTTCTGTTGCTTGTTGTTTTCAGAAATTTCCCAAATCTGAAGAAAGAATCAAAACCACATCTTCATCTGTCTTTGGCTTTCAGCTCCAGGATCAGTGATTCCCCTGAAGACCTGAATCTGTAAAAACAAACATTTCATCATCCCTCATCCATCCCCCTGTCCTCTCTCTGTCTCTAACTTTGGACAGAAGATTTCACCAAGCAAAACCTGTTTTTGTTTTCTGTCTTGGCTGTGGTTTTCACACTGATTTAAGAAAATGTCAAACTAATCCTTTGAGCAAGTTTGAACACTGTGGCCAACGCCCTCTCAGAGATGTGATTGTATTTGTTTAACACCTGCTGTCAGTGCCAAAGGTTAGGATTCTGCAGCTAGATGGATTTTTTTAATAGGGCTCTCACACACTCAATTCAGATTTTTTTTTTCAGATTATATAACTCCTGGGTGGATTTTTAATAAATTAGAGAAGGCAAAACTCCTTCAATGTCTTATTCATGATACTTGCAGAGTGTCATTTTTTCTAACTGCGTCATTTCTGGATTGGGAAACTTGGAAGTTGGTTGTTACACTGAAAAAACTCAGATCTAAGCCAGTCAGTTTTTTTTTCTCGTTTTTAGTCTTATTTGAGTTATTATTACAACATCCATGTAAAAGTAATGATTTTTACCTTATTTACTGAACTTGCAAGGCAAAAATAGAATAGAATATGCTATTAATGATCCGCCATGGGGGTAATTTTTTGCCACAGCATCCCACAAAAGAAGTGTAATAATAGAATAGCAATAAAAAATAGAATAATAATAGGAAGAATATGAAATCAGAAATTTAAAGAAATATAGAAAAGTAGAAAAATATTATGAAAAAAATCAAAAAAATTTTACTAAAAAAATTACTAAAAATATGAATGTTTAAATATTAACATAAGAAAAAGAATGAGATCAGTGTTGCTGGTATGGATACAAAAAAAAAAAAAATTCCAACTCAAGTTTTTAGAAGTAAGATATTCACATTTGTGTTTGCAAAGCTGCAGATTAAGTTGTTCAAGCCTAAATGAGTTAAATAAATGAATTTGTTACAATGTTCATTACGCTCCTTGCCTTATTTGCAAGAGTCAAAAAATCAGAAAATATCCCTGTTAGTACAATGTGCATAACAGACCCGTGGTGGTTAGTTTATCTGGAAACTTGAGGATAAATTGATTCTGTTTGTGCGACTACCCCACAGTTTTTTGATACCACTCATTTCTTATTTTATCATAATCAAAACAAAAAAAGGAGATCACATGAAGGAAAGTGAATGAGGAGGTTGGATTATATGGTAAATTTTTAAATCTTTGTCTGCCACGAAATTCCAGCCATCAGTTATTCTCACAAGTTAGCATAACCTGTGTTTTTGTGTCCGTACGAAAGGGGCAGTTTATTTATGATGTTTATCTGCACTTAATTAGTTGCTTAAATTAAGTCAAATGATTTCATGTTTGCAGCTGCTGTAAACCAGTGGTTTTCAAACTTTTTTCAGTGATGTACCCCCTGTGAAACGTTTTTTATCCCCTTACCAGCGCAGTTGTGGTCGGAAAAAAAGACGTAAAACAGAGCGCTGTACTATAAGTGTCTCATTTATAAAATATTCTTCATAGACAGTTAAATTGTTGTTGACCATTAAAATTGTTAGAAGACAGGCACAAAACATTCAGCATAGGTTGCTATTTTTTTTGAATATATATTTTTTAATCTCTTGTACCTGCTGGTTTGCCCTTGCTGACCCCATGAGGTACGTGTACCCTAGGGCTTGGTATTGCTAAAAACCTCACGATTCGATTCAATTCAATTCAACTTGATTTGATTTGATTCAATTCAATTCAATTCAATACAACTCTGTTCCATTCCAATTTTGATTCTTAGGTTGCGATTCAATTCAATATCAGTTCGATTCGATATTGATTTAAATGCTACAGTTTTCGATTTTCATGCCCCTGTGAACATGTGGTGTGTCACCTCATGTTTGGAGCACTCAAACAACCCAAACTTCAGACTTCAAAGCTACAAGAGCTGGCTTTACCCTGTTGCTGCTTAAGCTGCTGCTTTGGCTGCATTTTGTTGTTGCTTGGCCCTCGTCCATACAACACAAATAACAGGCACAGCGCCCCCTACTTGCCAGGAGGTGAAATGATTCAGAGGATTTGCTGAATCAATTTTGATGCGAGGAAATATTACAATGCATTGAATAACAATATTTTTGCCCACCCGTGCTGTACCCCCTACTGCTGTAAACAGATGTTTGAGGATTAGTTTACAAAAGTACAGAACCAAGAGCTAAACCTCTTCTTTGTTGAAGTTTTCATTGTGAATGTGAGTGAAGCTAATGTAAACCCAGAGGTTATCATACATGGTTTTTTAATATTTATTATGGTCCAATTTTCCTCATGATTTTCACTTTCTGTCCTTTTTCCCCCCTATTGATCAATCTAGAAGCGACTCACTGGTTGTGATGTGTCATATTCCCTATATTCCATGTAACTTTCCAGCATCTGCACCCTATACTGAGTGAAACATCAGAGGAAAATTACCACCATGTGAGTGCAGTGAACTAGGTGCAACATGCCTTTTCAATTCTCTAGACAAACCTCAACCACTTTCCCACAGGAGTTAAGAAATGTCTGAACTGAATTCCTATACCTGTACCACTTCATATCTTTCCCCATCAAGCTGGTGGTTCAGTTTCTCGGACACGTTTTAGCAGGATGAAACAGCCTGAGTGAAAACCAGAATCAGCTCATTGGTTTGGTTCCAGAGAGCGTCAGACTTTCATTCATCTGTCTGCGTACGTGCTGCGTCTGACAGTTACCGGCCTCCCCACAGATGAATAGCTGGAGGGATTAGTTGTGACTTTATCACCCGGGTTGTTCCCACAGCCCCTCCCCTTTTCTCTGACGGTGTTGTGTCTCCTCATGCTCACAGCTGTTACACCCGCGTCTGCTCATCTTGTAAAATCAAAACTTTGGCAGCAGCGGAGTAATGACTCACACCTGCATGATGCAGCAAAGCAGCCAACGGTTTACCTGCCTGACAGTCAGGTGATGTCGGCTTTGGTCTGACAGATGTGGCTTTGTGAGCCTTTGCAGAAAGTTTTGAGGTGGAGCATTTCTACTGTGCAAACATGGTTTCCAGCAGTAGCAAAGGAAGCGTGAGACAAACTTAACATGCACGGTTACGTAACATGATAAAACACTCTGTCAAATCCATATTACATATTTCTATCGAAAAAATAAGGGAAAGGTTATACTTGACTAGCTCACAGTTTTGCTCCTTCTTCCCTCACTGACAGCTCAGAGTAGGACTACATGACAGCTGGATTCATGTGACCAATAATTCCCTTCCCCAAAAATGACCCTTAATGACCTCTAAAAACCTCTGACCTGTTGACTCCAGGCGTTTCTCTGCACACTTTGACGGTTGTTGGTGTAATATAGAGAAATACGATCTTGCATCATCATGGAGTGTTTAATTCTGAAAGTCTACAAGATTTCACTTCTGACACTCTGTGAAACTTTATGTGTCATTCCAGTAGCGTCCAGAAAAGTTGTCATCTTGCAGAAGCCAGGATTTCAGTTTTGGGTGGGCCAGACAAATTTTGGTTGGGTCTTAAATTACAAAAGTTTGTTGATCATTTATTTAATTAATAAAAACAACTGACAATATACTAATGTTACCATGTGTGGTTTTGAAGCAGATTTGGTTCATTTTTTCACCTTCAACTGCATTTTCATAACCTTTTTGTGCATCAGACAGAGCTACCTGCAATCACTTTCCATTGTGCTACTGATTAAAGAGTGGCGCTTTAGCCATCTAGCCGGCAATAGGCTGCACTGCTCAAGTGCTACGATGGAACAGAGATAGATCGAACACAGATCTGGTGGAAAATCAGCTGAAAAGTGCGACTTGAAGCATGCCACGCCCCTATTTGGGTGATTTATAGATGTAAAACCCTTGCCAGCCAATCAGAGTAAACCCTGTCACTCGGCTGTGGCTTTGAGTACCAACAACCCTCTTTCCCAGTGTTTACATTAATGAATGGAACAGGAGTTTTCCAAAATCTTAACTTTGGCCATAGTTTTCAGAAAACATCATTTTTAGTGACATAAAACTGTGGTTTCATGTGGGTCACAGGCCTAAACATATAAAGATTAGTGCTGTTAATTAATTAATTATAGGATTCTTAATTTATCTAATTAATCACATTTTAATCTTATATCTGCTTAAAGTCCCCAAATAAAGAATTTGAATTCTAGGACATTACAAAGTTGTACTGCATGTCTAATCAGATGAATACACGAAGAAGTGAAGATTTATAAAGACACTTTTTTTTAATCAACTGACCAATAATAAAATGTTTGTGTTTGCTGCTATTGGCGTCTTTAGAGGCGGGGTCTGGTGGAGCTGAGCAGGCAGCTCACGCTCCAACGGAGGATGTGTCGCGGTAGTTCAGAGAGAAAGAGCAGTGCCATCGTGAGAAAAGACGACGGAGAGGATCAAAGGGTGGAGCGTTGGAGATGAACATGATCTAAAAAAGAATGTTTTTTTTTTTTTTGACCAAAAACAGGAAGAGAGACATAAAAGAGGAGAGTCCATTCTTCTTAGGTAGTTCTGGTGTTTACATCGTCATAGAAAACAAGATTACTTGGGGTCTTGAAAGATCGTTCAAGATGCTCTGAAAATGGCTGGCAGGAGTTAATTGCGTTACTTTTTACAACCCATTAATTTGCAGTGTAATTAATTAATCTAGTTAACGCGTTAAAATGACAGCCCTAATAAAAATATATGCGGTTTCCCAGATACCTGGTTAAAGGATAAGTTCGGTTTATACAGTTTTTACATTGTTTATAGAATGAAGTAGAACAAGATACTCACCCAGAAGGTTTCCCAGATCCAAGCAGTGCTTTGGGAGATATTTAGATCCAAAATCATGCAGCGGACGTCCGCATAATGGGATCCATCGGGGCATAGACAGCGCCGCTCCTAAAACTGCATTAATCGTCCAAAACTTGTGTTTTTCACCAATATTCCATCATGGTCCGCTCCGGGTTAGATATCAATGATCTGCTGCAGTCTGTGTCACTCCAGACAGCGCTGTGTGGCTGTAATGACCTCTGAACTGACAAAGACTTCATTACAGCCACACAGCGCTGCCTGACTGTAGCAGAGGACTAACCCGGAGCGGACCATGATGGAATATTGGTGAAAAACATGAGTTTTTTGGACGATTAACGCAGTTTTAGGAGCGGCGCTGTCTATGCCCCGATGGATCCCATTATACGGACGTCCGCTGCACGATTTTGGATCTAAATATCTCCTGAAGCACTGCTTGGATCAGGAAAGCCTTCTGGGTGAGTATTTTGTTCTACTTCATGCTATAAACAATGTAAAAACTGTATAAACCGAACTTATCCTTTAAGTGTGGGTATGGCCTAAGAAAAACAAAGCCAATGTCCCACACTTTTACACCCCCCCTAACATTTTGTGACTGACAAAGTTCATTTAAGGGCTTGAAATTATTTCATTTGGAGATATAGGATAGGAAAAAGATAGGAAAGCTGTGCAGTAAAGGGCCGCCGGTTGAAACCCAACACAGGCAGCCACCGTCAAGGACAACAGCGTCTGAAAATGAGGCTTTCGATTAAACCAATCGGCAAAGCGGTGCTTCTTCTTCCGTAAAGAGCTCTGATTAAGTACAGAAAAAAATTACCTTTAGCCCACCTGGATAAAGTCAGGAAATTTACAGAGTTCAGTCCCCGTGCTGAAGGGTCTCTGGTGTCTCATGTGTGACCAGTCCAAGTGCTATGGTTTTTAAACCAAACCAGAATTAGGTCTCGGTTTGGTTATGTTCAAGAACCAAAACTTCTTTGTTAGGTTTAGAAAGAAGGGACGTGGTTTTCTCCTCCCTTTCTTTGGCTCCAGCTGTAAGTGATTAAGTGGTGGAGTAAACTGTAACCTTAACTCTCAGAGATGATGGTTAAACTTGTAAAACTGAGACAGACTTTTCCCTTAAGCCCAGCTGTTTTCCTTTTTTTCACTTTCTGTGGTTTGAGAATATTTCCATCCTCATCACGTCAGCGCTCGGAGGAGAATCTCTGAATAAGCCACATGACTAATAGAGGATAATTTTTTACTACAGGGAGAAAGATCCCACAATTTTGCAACTTTTCTGAGCAGTTTCACATATTTCTTCTTACCCAGACTAGATCTACCAGGCAGTGTAAGGAAATCCTCCTGTCTTTCATTCTCTGTGAATGTTTCCTTGCTTGAGGACAAAGAGGCGTTTGTGCCCTTACCTGGAGTTTTGTCCTGCGTGGCAAAGCTGATCCAGAGCAGGAAGCAGGCCCAGGTGTGTATCACTGACATGGTTTTCTTTCAGTTGAACACATCTATGACTCAGAGGGACGCAGAGATTCACACGTCCTCAGTCCATGCTCCTTCCTCCACGTTGACTCCTGGCGAGTATTTTCCACTTTTTTCACTTTTTTTCTTCCTCGGCAGGTTTTCCGTTGGATCTCTCTGGGTGGTTTTCACAACACACACATACACACATGCACACGCATACACACATAAATACAGGGAAAAGGAAGAGAGAAATCATAATTAGGGACACAGTCCTGATAAAATGGACTCGTGAAGATACACAGCGTGAGAGCATGTGAGGACGCTGAAGGTTTGATCCTCTGATGAGCAGTGAGAATTCGCTCTGTCGCTCTCAAACCTCCTTCAAAAGGAAAAATAAAAGTGAGATCTGCAGCTGAAGCCCTGCACTTTTTCATCCACCTCAAACCTTTTTTCTTTTGAGCTCTGTCATCCCTCCCTGGCTTATCCCTCACATCGAGACCTCTTCTTTTATCTCCGGAGTGGTTTGATAAGCAAAAACAAAGAGGAAACATCTCTTCACGCTCTATACAACCCTGTCATGTTATCTCAACGCTATCTGCACTCTCAAAAACAAACACAGCTGAACTTGGAAGTGTATTTCAGAGAGCGTGAGGAAACAAGAGATTAAGACGTCTACTTGAGCATGTTTGAAAGTCACAGAACAGGAATGAAGCAGCAGTGTTTATTGTGAATCTTTTCTGCGCTGAAGCTGCAGAAACGTCTCCTGTCAGTGCTGTGAAACAAAGAAGAAACCCAGTATCTTTTATTTACTGCTGATGGCTCTCTGTTGGCTGCTGAACAAAAGCTGCACCTGGATGTTTTCCAGATAACTGCTCATGGTAACAAAAGGAAATTGGGGCGACTGTTGAGAAAGATTTTCTCTTGTGGCCTGAAACCAAACAAGTTGGTTCTTCTTGTCTGACCGCTGAAAGATCATCGGAAAACAACTCTTTGTTGAAAATTGAAGAGGCTTTAGATGATTCATTGCAAACAACAGATAAATCCAGTGTTGCAAATGTGAAAGATCCTGCACAATACAGGTAATATAGACTCACCAGCCACTTTATTAGGCACACCTGTCCAACTCAATGCATTTAGGCATGTAGACATGGTCAACACGATCTGCTGCAGTTCAAGAAAGGTGAGTTATGGGACTTTGAACGTGGCATGGTTGTTGGTCTAAGTATTTCAGAAACTGCTGATCTACTGGGATTTTAACCAACAACCATCTCTAGGGTTTACAGAGAATGGTCCCAAAAAGAGAAAATATCCAGTGAGCAGCAGTTCTGTGGGACAAAATGCCTTGTTGATGCCAGAGGTCAGAGGAGAATGGACAGACTGGTTGGAGCTGATAGAAAGGCAACAGTAACTCAAATAACCACTGGTTACAACCGAGGTCTGCAGAAGAGCATCTCTGAACACACAACACGTCCAACCTTGAGGCAGATGGGCTACAGCAGCAGAAGACCACACCGGGTGACCCTCCTGTCAGCTAAGAACAGGAAACTGAGGCTACAATTCACACAGCAACACCAAAACTGGACAATAGAAGATTGGAAAAACGTTGCCTGGTCTGATGAGTCTGGATTTCTGCTCCACATTCAGATGGTAGGGTCAGAATTTGGCCTCAACAACATGAAAGCATGGATCCATCCTGCCTTGTATCAACGGTTCAGACTGCTGCTGCTGGTGTAATGGTGTGGGGGATATTTTCTTGGCTCACTTTGGGCCCCTTAGTACCAACTGAGCATGGTTTAAAGTCCACAGCCTACCTGAGTATTGTTGCTGACCATGTCCATCCCTTTATGAGCACAGTGTACCCATCTTCTGATGGCTACTTCCAGCAGGATAACGCTCCATGTCATAAAGCTGGAATCATCTCAGACTGGTTTCTTCAACATGACAATGAGTTCCCTGTACTCAAATGTCCTCCACAGTCCCCAGATCTCAATCCAATAGAGCACCTTTGGGATGTGGTGGAACGGGAGATTCTCATCATGGATGTTCAGACGACAAACCTGCAGCAACTGTGTGATGCTATCATGTCAATATGGAGCAAACTCTCTGAGGAATGTTTCCAGGACCTTGATGAATCTATGCCACCAAGGATTAAGGCAGTTCTGAGGGCAAAAAGGGGGTCCAACCCGGTACTAGGAAGGTCTACCTAATAAAGTGGCCGGTGAGTGTGTATTTTTTAAATCTCAAGAGTGCTGAGTGGAAGCCCCCTGAAATTGATTTTCTGGGATCAAGGAAGATCAGGTAAGTTGGTTTAACTTCTTGAACAACTTCTGTTACAGTTAATCTCTCTGAGCTCAACATTAAAATCCAACCTGCAATGAAAATACTGTGGGAAGAAAGAGACAATATAAAACAAGATTAAAGAAATTTCTGGACATATTAGCTCACAATAAGGAAAGAAAACACTGCACCGGTGACTCTTACCCTACAAAAACACTTTGCCATCCTAGCATTAGTGACAGATTTATAGTTTAATAACTGTCGGTCTTATTAATCACCCTGTCACCTCAGGTACACTCCTTCCTTATCTTTGACTGAGAAAGTTAACCGTTAACATGTGACGACAAAGATTTTGTCAGAGCAAACACGATACCCCCTGTGCATCTAAAACACTTCAATGGAGCTATTAAGACACCAACAAAAGCCTCTTGACCTGCAGCCAAAGCTTATCCGAGACTCAGAGGTCTCTATATTACAAGAACGAGAGTGTGAGCGACATACAAGGGAGGCTCATTCAAACAAAAGCAAGAAAAATGCAACAGATATCCTGTTCTCAGACACTTGCTGTCCGCACTTAATCCATCAAGTGCACGCTTATGTTACGTCATGTGAACAAACCATTTATGCTATTTGGGTCTGAGACTGAGATATCGACACCCTATTTAAACAATGGACTGAGTCATTTTTCAAGTTTTTGGGAAAACACAAAAAAATCATTAAATACAGAGCATTTGGTATTTATTAATAATTTCATGTAAAATTAAAGAATAAAGTGACCTAGGCCAATTTTTCTATCATCTTAGTGTGACTTAGGCAACTTTAGACCTGGCTTAAACTGCCCTTTCATTCCATGGTGCAAACTCAAAACTGAAATTACCCTGAGTTAAATTAAACAAATGTCAGGTAAATCAAACATGTCAGGAGGCAGTCCCTTTCCTCACTTCTCCAGGTCTTCTTTCCTGGATTTTTTTAATGAACTTAACCCATTTCCAACATCCGGTTTGGACAACTTTTTAAAATTTTTGCCTTGTGCTCATTTATCTTTATTTACAGAAACAAGTGGGCTAGCCAGGAATAGGTAGCTAGCTAGAAGTAGCTAAATATGTAGTTGAACTTTAACTTGTGAAATTTAGACTAAATTTTTACACATGTTCCCCTATCCTTTATGATAGTGAACCTAATCACTCACCAGTAGAAACTGATCTAAGAATCATGTTTACAGCTTCTTCTGCACTTAAGTTTCGATTTCTTCTTGAAGCAGCCGCCATCATGAAAGCTTGTTAAATTCTCCAAGTCACACATTTTATCCTAAATAATCCAACTTTTTGACTTAGGCGAGAAACAAAATGGGCTAAGTCATCCTCTTGACATAGGGCATTGCCCTATAGGGCATAAAGAGCATGATCTTTTTAGCTAAAGCTTTAAGCGGTTCTGCCAGAGATGGACAGCAGGATCAAGAGATGGTTTGTACCAAAAACACATTTTCCTCAAAAAATGACTTTGTCAAAGAAGCTGTCAAGTTTCAAAAACATTGCTCACATGCTGTTAGGACCTGATGAAAAGCTGCTCAGAGACAGTAAACTCACTCTGCTACCTCTAAAACACCAGCAGGTTACAGTCGTGTTAATCCCCTATAATATATGGTTAGTTCCATATCCTGTCAAACATTTAATCCAGACAGGATTACAAGACAGGTGATGGATTAAAGAAGCACTGTGTTATTAGTTAAGTTAGTTATTAAGTCTTTAGGTGTTATGATTGACCCTGCCCTTGAAAACTTGAAACATGTAGCAAGTTGCTCCAACAGCAAAACAGCGCCATCTGATACGCGCAGTGAAGGGGTCAAGCATTCAGACCTCAGCTCATCTCAAAGCCAGTCAACTAATTTCCAACAGATATGATCCTGTGGGGTTCAAGTAAGAGTAGTAGAGCTAAATGCACAAATTGATCCCAGCTCATCAGCTAAACATCGCTTTGCAAAACCAGCCACAGTCAGATTTTCATTGATAGGAGCCGTTTTACAAGTTCAGCAATCTACAGAGGCCACTTTTCAAAGTGCACTACCAAAGCTTTGCACCAACAAAATATCAAAAACTGAAGTGGCGTTTTTTTTTTGTCAGAGTCAAGGCCACTAAAGAACTGCAGGCTTGATAAAGTAGTTCCTACACGAATGAAAAGAGATGTATCTAGGTTTTTAACTTAAATAAAAAAAAGTTTCTTTACATCACCAAACGTCAGTCACATGGTAGAAAAACCATATGCTCCCAAGCCATGCCAGATCTGAGCCACTCTGCTGTGTATGAGGCATCACATATCCATATACAGGGACGGGCCAAAAGGGAAGAGCCCAAACATAACTCCTGAATGATTTTTAATATTTAACAGCACAGGCATTAATTAAACTTTTTACAAAAAACAAACAAACAAAAAAGATTGTATGAACTTAGATTATTATGCTTAGGCTCTTGCAATAACTTTATCCTGGATAAGTTTCAACAAAATCCCTTCTCACACTGTTTACCATACTGTAACAACCAGCTCTGAAAAACGTGTTTACATCATTTGGAAGTCCTATCTTTCTTGTCCAACCTGCTTCACTCCTGATCTTTGGGTGAAATCAAGTTCTCAGCAATAAATCAATTTTTACAACTACTTGGGTGAAGTTGAAGACTGGTTGTCAGAGCAACCATACTTATATTCAAGTTTATTACCTTTGTTTAGCTGAGGCATCTATGAAGTAAAATTTAACGTTTGTTCAATGCTGCTTTCAGTTTTCTAACAGGATAAATGAACTGTTTTAGTTTAGTGGTTTCTGAGATCTCCTGACCCCTTAAAGATATTTACACTCGTCACATTCATCACTTCACACTACATTCATAAACTGATTGCAGAGGGCACTACATGTGTTCTTCATAATTAACAGACCATGATGGGAGGCTTATACTAATATTGCATCATGCAGAGAATTTCTATGAAGCAGCTGCTTTTGTTATGTTTATTAATCTTGTGGTGTTACCCACTGGCAAAAAACAACTGAATGCAACCTGAGGACTAAAGCAAATTTTTACAACATTGATTAAAGATGTTGTGCTACCAAGGTATTGTGAAGCGTCCTACAGAATAAAAAGGCAAAAGACAACAAAACAAAAATCTTATCAAGTGTTTTTGTCTTAGTTTAAGAAGAAAATGTCTATGCTTAAGACTTAATATGAGCCAAATTCATCTGACCAGTCTAGAAAAGTGTCTTGTTTCAAGCGGTTTCAAGACAAAAATTAGATCTGATTTTCAGTTTTAAGCATTTTTTTGAGCAAATGTTTCTCAATTTATAGGCAGATTTTTTTTAAGTTGTTCCAAGCAATTCAGACCTCTTTTGTCTTTAAATAACTTGAAACAAGACATTTTTCTGGGCTGACCAGGTATATGTAGCTCAGATCAAGTGTCACAAGACATTTTTTACTTAAATTTAGACAAAAACACTAAATGAGATTTTGTTGTTTTGCAGTGTGACCCTTGCTGCTCTTTGAGCTTAACTTGAAGCAGCTGCAGTTTAGCTGATCTGGGAGCAGTTTTCTTTCATGACCTGCTGAATGATTGAATGAAGTTTATAAAGTTTTTTAGAACTCATCATCTCTGAAAACTGGCACCATTTAACTTCTGGATATCAGTTTGGACTCCTACAGAGCTCAAACCTCTCGGAGTAAATTCATGACTTGATCTAAGTTGAAGAAAAGTTGTGAATATTTATTCACAGAGAGTAAAAGCTTAAAGTTTGTACTTACAGAAGCTCCAGGTCATCAGAAGTTTAACTCTCAGGATGAAGCCGGCTCTCTTTACTCCTGCAGTGACACACAGAGCTGTTAGTGTGCTGAAATGAGCTCCATCTGTCAGTGACATGCCGGGAAACGTGCGTGAAAGCTGAGAAAACACTCACAGTGACTCAGATGAAACCCAGGAGAAAGAGGAAGAGGAGAAGAGCCCGAGCCGGCTGCCTCCTGAGGCTGAGTGTTAGCTTGACTGGATCAACAGGTTATTTAGAGAATAGGCAGCGAACACATGTAGGGAGGGTAAGGTCGCTCTCACACACTCACACACCCTCACACACACACTCCTCTGGATGGGTGGAGTTTGGTTGTGATTGGCAAACGCTAACACAAACACACACACACAGGACCCTCCATAGAAGTCAGTGTTTCTCTGCAGCTCCATCAAATGTCAGCGGGGTTTGCTTTCAAAGAGCAGAGCTGTTTTAGTGCCTGCTGTGGACCAGGAGCTATGATCTGTATGTCAGACAGGCAACAGAGAGGCTGGCACACACCTGCTCACACCTAACACAGACATTAAGGACACACACGGAGCATGCAGGATTAACGTGTTCAATACATCAAATGTAAAAGTTCAGCCTTTAAATATCAGACACTGGACAAGCTTCATGTCTTCTTTTGGTCATCCTTTGCTTGTTTTGTGTCAGAGATGACGGGAAAAACCTAATAACGGTTTAATCAATACTCTCTACTCATACAAATCTGACTTTTCTTTAAAAAGAAAACCTCTGCACTCATTTAACTCATCCACCTGCTGATGTAATGGCTCCACACGATCAAGCACTTTCCAGGCGATAAAACAAAACGAAACAAATTCCTTCCTCTGCTTTTTCGAGTCATAACATGTGAGGCTACAGTCCCTGCTTCACCTGTGTTTAATTACCTGAGCGGTCTGGATGGTTCATTTTTCTTGGGAAGATCACTGCTTTATTTTGGCCTTTAACCTTCAGGTGCTTTTGATACCAGTGCAGTATTTTAGGACCTGTTTTCTGACCGACAGGCAGCCAGAGTTAAGACCTCAGAAATGACGTGAAGTGATCCACTGTCTTGGTTCTCATAAGGTTCAGTCATGATTCAGTCTGTTCTGCTGAAAATAAAACCATCACACATGTATGAGTAACCTTTGTGTGACCTGGGAACTTGTTGAGTGTTGTTCTCTTTTTCAGGGAATCCCCGCCAGTACCTGGAAGTAGGATGCAAGATTAACTAGAAAAGCAGTCAGAGAGACCTCCATCAAGCATATTGTGATTGTCACCAGCACTTTAGTCCTACTTTAATGTTATACTTACTTTCAGCAGACTGTCTGCTACAATTTGGTGTTAGTTGCAGGTTTGTACAATAATTTGTTTCCTGACAGTGTTGAAAATTATGATGACCCAGTACATATTTCATATTCAGGATCTTAGTATCCAGAGTATTGCCAGGATCTAGATCGTACTTTTACATCTGTCAGAAATTATGGTGACCTTGTCTTGTATTGTTTTGCAAAGCAATCCGACCATTTATGGTGGAGTTATATACACATATGGTGAAAACAGCCCTATCTCACAATGATAAAGAATCCTTTAAGAAAGTCCTGGATCCAGACGGTGATCCAGATCACCTCCAAAATGTAATCACTTCTTGTTTATCTCATTTTTAACATTTCCTATACATTTCATCCAGATCCGTTTGTTACTTTTTGAGTTATGTTGTTTACAGACAAACAAACAAACAGACAAACTACCAAAAACATAACCTCAATGATGGAGGTAACCAGTCTGAACTCATCCCTTATAGGTAAAATGAGAGGGCAAATGATCTAAAAGCATTTGAGAATTTATTTCAGACCTGTCGATTGATGACGTTGTAGTGATGTAGCGGTGTACCTCAGGGTGAAATGGTACCAAGTGATAAACACAGAATGGACCGAGACTTTATCTTATTTTTCAGGCTTTTATGCCTTTACCTAAAGAGGACAGGAACTAGGGTGAGTGTAGGGAGTAAAAACAAGAAAGGGGTAGGCGACCTCTCGAGGACTAACCTTGTTGGACATGACCTAACCACCAGGCCACTACTAGCCCCTTAAGAACGTCACTTCTTTTCAACCCATTGCTTGAAGCTGAAAGGGGGACTCCACCAACTCTCACTTTTACGCTGTTGCAACCAAAGCCAAAGCATCCCTCAGACTTTGGCCAGAAAACAAACACAACAAAAACCAAAACAATCACAGTTTTGTTCTTTATAACTCACATACAACTCATTCAACCGGATCAAGAAACTACAGCTAATCTCTTTCCTAGATCAGCGAGGAGATGCAACAAACTTGGTACTGTAACCCAGACTGGATAATCCCAGCCTTTTCCTGTGAGACCATGTGGTTTTGAAATTTTCAAATCAGTCTTGTTCAGATCAAATTGTTGCCAATCAGATGAATATTTCGAACTTTAAAGTAGAAAGCTCCTCCCAACTCCTTTGTGCAAAAAGCTTGCCAGAGTCTATCTTTAGATTGTATATATGTTAGTGTGTTGCTGCATGTATTTCACTTGCCATTACATAGAATAGATTAGTGTGTGTGCTTTGTAGTGTCAGAGATCATGTGCTCCATAGGTGTAAACTGAGGAAGCTTTAGGATTAAATGCAGCTCCCTCCACTTAATCTCAGATGAAACCTCGGCTGGTCTTGACGATCTTTTGTCGTTTGAGCTCCTTTGAAACCCTCGTCTCATTTTCTCACATGAAAAATCGCACACTCCAACACACACATCGAGCAGAGGTGTGCGCTCACCTCACATAATCACACCAGGTGCCTGTTTTTTCATTGTCCCGCTGAGAAAATCCTGATTACTGATGGCTTTGTGTGTGTGTGTGTGTGTGTGTGACTGTTTGTAGGTTAGTGAAAGATTGCTGCGGCTGCAGATAAGAGGATTAGAGTGGAATTAGTGTCATTCCTCTATCGCTGCGAAGAATAGATTCATATCGATTTTAATCAGAGCGGGAAAGATGCACATACAGCGTGCAGGAACAGACTGTGACAGGTGGAGTGGATGAAGCAGAGAAAGCAGAAGATTCCTAGAGATCATCGCAGTCAGGATGCTCTGCAGGACACCGAGGAGCTTCAGAAATATTTGCATGTAGAAACATAAACACATGCATTTAAGGGAATATTTCAAAGCATCACTCATGCATTTGCCTTGTTCGGAAGTTTCGCCATCTCTCAGGATCTCTCCGCTTGACGAAACTTCCATCCGCTGTGGGATGTTTGACCAAAACCACCAGCGTTAGTCTGCCGGGACGCGGAGCTGGAGCTCACTGTGGTCGGGATGCTGCCGTCGTGTCAGTGGTGGCAGGGAGACCTGTGAGACATGAGGGCAGACGTGCTGACCTGCCTCGCTCTGGCTGCAGCGAGTCTCCTCGGGATGGTGACGGGCGGTCGCAACTCCGGACGCCGGAAGAACAAGGAGGTGTTTCTCGGGGAGAACAGCAAGTTCAAGTTTGGAGGGTGAGACGCAGACTCGTACATTTTTAACAGCTTACCTTGGCACTGATTTATCATATCCAGGTTTTACTGAGGCAGAAGATGAAGTAGATGAAAAGGAGTAGGTCATGTTTATTCAATAATGGTTTAATGGAAAGGACGGCTCCTTCCAAAAGGCTATTTGATGAAGCCAAATTTGCACTTTTACTCATTGAAATAACAGAAGTATAAAGTTTAAGTCATGGCTTATATTGTTGTCATGCTAACATCTGCAAAGTAGCTCACTGCAGCTGGTTACAAAGGTGTTGCTGTTGTAGGTTTCTCAGTTTATAACAAGGTGTTGCAAGACTAAAATACTAATTTAAGTTATTTTATGGCGTTTAAAAGTTAGAGGATTATTAAGACGGTTCCCAGACTGTTGACTCCTGCAGGAATTTTATTTAGACAAGTTTTTTCAGACTTTACTTAAGAACACTTTTAAGGCCGCCGAACATCACAACTATTTTCTCCCCATCGCTGTTACTTGGGTGTCGATCTCTGGCACGGAGAAGTCACTTTTTTTCCGTAATGCGTTCTTCTATGTTTTAAATTCTATGAAATGATGACAGTTTTCAGTCGCCACATTTATCAATATCTGATCAGGCGTAGAATTCAATATTTTTATTCATCATTTGTACATGGACCCACAGTCCAGACACATGGGAAATCTCGTGCTGGGCTCTCTCAGAGTCAAGATGTATAAAAGATTTGAATAGAGAATATAAACAGTTTAATTAAGAATTTAAAACAATTTAAATAAAGTAACAAAGTGCTATATAAAATATATAGCACCAAAAACACTGTATAGGGTAAGGTGTGCACAAGAAGTATATGTATGCAGAGGAGTAAATATGCATGCTTCATTAATCACACATGAATCTTGTCATAGCCTTGTTTATACACCTAGCTCTACACCAGTTCCCACATAATATTGATAAATGAGGGCTGTTGTAAATTGGTCAGTTTGTGAAGTAACACACAATATAATAGGTAGTAATGACATTTAATCACAAAACGTGTGATTAACTAGATCAACTTTCTAATTTCGCTGAAACGATTAACAGCCAACCATTCATGAGGTGTTGGCTTAACTCAGTTGGTGGAGCTGGCACCCCATGTATGCAATAGAATCTAAATTAGTGCTGTCAGGCTATTAAAAAAATGAATCCAATTAAATACAGGATTTCTAATTAATTAATCTAATTAATCGCATTTTTATCTCGTATCTGCTTAAGTTCCCTAAATAAAGAATCAGAATTCCAGGACATCACAAAATTGTAGTGCATGACTGATCAAATAAATACACAAAGAAGAGAAGATTTATGAATCCACTTTTTTTTTTTTTAATTGGATTAAACTGTTTACTGCGTCTATAGAAGTACATAATGTGTTTTTCATCCGGGGGAGGCGGGGTTTGGCGGAGCTTGTCAGTCAAAATCCTGCTTGTAAACTGCTGTGGGTGAGAGCGGTGTGCTCTTTGGATGAGAGCTCAGCATGGATATGAGAAGAAGATGTGAGATGATAGAGGTATAGCGAGACGATGCAAGTCAGAAAAGTTCAGGCAGCTCACGCTCCAACTGAGGATGTGTCGTAGTAGTTCAGAGAGAAAGAGCGGCGCCACCGTGAGAAAAGACGATGGAGATCATGGAGAGAATCAAAGGATGGGGCGCCCGAGATGAACGCGATCAAACAAAGTATGTTTTGTCTGATTTTTGGATCAAAAACAGAAAGAGAGACATATAAGAAGATAGTCCACTCTTCTTAGGTAGTTTTGGTGTTTACAACTTTCTAATTGCACTGAAAAGGATTAAAAGCTAATCGTTTATGGGACATTAGTATATCTCAACTGGTGGAGCAGGCGCCCCATGTATGCAATGGACTCTGTATTAAAATTGTTGCCATCTGGGCCCCTTGCTTTGAAGCCAAAAGACTTATAGCTCCCTCTGCTGTCTGGTAGCAGTATAGGTCATCCATGTCAAATAAATGTTTCAGCTAGCTCTTGTCATGTTGAGACATGTTTTTCTGACAAGTTTTGTTTGAATTAGTTATTGAATTCATAAAAAAGGGGGATGTAACATCATGATTGACAGCTCTGCTAACCAATAATGATCCTGCCATCCTGTGTGCACCAGATTTTCAGAGCAAAGGAAGATGACACATAATAAACACCAACACAAGAGTCATTACTACAAGTTTACTGCATTTCTTGCTCTTCGTCGCTGGTGTGAAGTCAGTCTTGTGATGCCAGGTCGCTTCGGCCTGTGCCTCGGTTGCACCAGGAATATGTGATTGCCTGCTGCTTGATCAGGATACACAGTTAACATTTTTCCAGATGTTTGCGATGCAATGGAAAATTACACAGCTGAAGCCTGAAGGAACCAAGAGATGAAAAGTCAGACTGCGAGGACTGAGATGAGGATGTTGGAAATGTGAAAAAAAAAATCACAGCTGAAACTGATCTTTTGTCAGCTTCCACAGAAAGATGATAAAATCAGCGAAATAAGTGAGTCCTGACTTCACACAAACCTCCACGTTTGAGAATACCAGAGGAATGAGTCGTCTCGGTCCCTGTTAGTACAACAACCCATCTGTGGGTACCATGAGGTCAGAGTTGGTCATGAATGACTAACAGAGCTTGGAGTCTGCAGCAGACCCGAGGAGCCTGCTGTGAAGGTTTGATTTTTCTTCCTCTGACATCGTGAGCTGTAATAGATGCTGACTCACAGGGCTCAGGTCTATAGCATGATGCAGCTCATTTCTGTGAACTTTTAGTGATGGAGCCGCACAGAGATTCCCATGATTTAAACCTTTTCACTTCCCTTTTCTGCAGAAAAACCACAGCCCTCGCTGAGAATTTCCCCTCCTCACACTTACTGTTTTTATTATCTCTGAAATGACTTCATGTGTCACGTTTCAGCTAAAAACGATCTGTTACACTTCTCCTTGGGTTAGTCAATCTTTAAATGTGAGCTGGCAGCAGTAAAGTTCCTGTGAATGTCGGTTAAAGTGGAAAAAAGCTTTTTCATTGACTGCTCTCTTTTTATGGCTCACAGCAGATGACTGACCGCTGCAGGTTTGCAGCTGCTGGAGGAGAATTTACTGCTCAAACTGTTTTTACATGTCCATGGGATGCTTCAGATGCTGCTGTGAAAGAATAACGGCAGATTCAGCTCTCTGCGTCTTGAACAAGCTGGGTTAGTGCATAAAACAGCTTTGTTGATAAATGCACACCCTTCAGGAGTGAGTGTACTCAGCCTGGGACGAGCTTCATCCTCTGGAAAGAATACAGAGGATAATTTACTCCTGATGGTCATGGGTTTCCAGCTTTACTTGCAGATCATTCATGTTAAAATGAAAACGGTTCAGGTTTGTAGTTTCAGTTTCGGTTTGAGAAGCCAGGAGGAAGTTTCAGCGTGTGTCTGTTTTGGTGTGTCTTGACGACATGATCCGTTTGACATGACAATGGTCACTGTGTCAAATCAGGTGATCACACGGGCACAAATTTGTCCTGTGACTTCACAGACGTGAGAGACTGGGCGCTGGCGCCTCACTTATCATCACTGACATGATGAAGAGGGCTGGACGAAACCAGGAACTGCTAACGTCAGTTAGACTCTGGATTGCTGAAGCGCATCTCATATGTCTCTCCAACATTTCTTTTTTTTAGCCTGGTGTGGTCATAAAATCGTCAACACATCGTAAAGGCAGGGATGTTGCAGCCAGACCTCGATCTTGCTAAAAGCTCTTGTGACTTCTGCATGAGCAGAAATTGTGGTCAACGTCAGTGAATGACAGTTCTTGTTTAATTTCTGTTTTAAAGAACTGAGGTGACTGGACAGAAAGGAGAAACCTGCATACATCCAAAATGCACTCATACATTGTCAGAGAAGGGTAGAATGAAGACAACAGGAAAGAAAATACCCAAATCAGATAATCTCAGACTGGTCACTCTTCCATAAATCAGAGCACATAAGCACCCCTCTTAAATTTACACAGCAAATTGAGACAGTTACAGGTTCATCCAAAAGACCGTTTGATCCTCAAAGGACAGATGTCGTCATTACTTCCACCAAGGAGGTTGTGTTTTTGGAAGAGTTTATCCGTCTGTTTGTCTGTGAACAGCATAACTCAAAAAGTGACTAACAGATTTTGATGAAATCTTCAGGAAATGTTGAAAATGAGATAAGGAAGAAGTGATTAAATTTTGGAGGTGATCTGGATCACTGTCTGGATCCAGGACTTTTTCAAAGGGTTCTTTATCATTGTGAGATAGGGCCGTTTTCACCATATGTGTATATAACTCTACGATAAATGGTCAAATTGCTTTGCAAAACAATACAAGACAAGGTCACCATAATTTCAGACAGATGTAAAAGTACGATCCAGATCCTGGCAATATTCTGGATACTAAGATCTGGAATATGAAATATGTACTGGGTCATCATAATTTTCAACACTGGCAGGAAACAAATTATCGTACAAACCTGCATCTAACACCAAATTGTAGCAGACAGTCTGCTGAAAGGGAGTATAACATTAAAGTAGGACTAAAGTGTTGGTGACAATCACAATATGTTTGATGGAGGTCTGTACTCACTGAGTGCTTTTCTAGTTAAACTTTAGTCTATACTAAACTTTCTGTTTTTAATTTTAATTTCTTTTTTATTTTATTTTATTTAAACTTCATTTGAATATAGTTTTATTCTTCTCTGTACAAAGTTCTTCATCATCATTATTATTATATAATATTATTATTAATAATAATAATATTTATTATTATTATTATTTTTATTAATTATTTATGTATTTGTTTACCTATTTAGTTATTTATTTTTTCCTACTGCTTAAGCTCTATTTTTATTTCTATTTTTGTAATATTTAATGTGTATTTACAATAATTGCACAGAGAGCGTGAGGTTAACCAGAGAAAAATTCCTTTTATTCTTGAGAAACTTGGTGAATAAAGGCTATTTTGACTCTAATTCTGAAAAAGTATGTATATGTGGGTATGGTTTTATTCTTTATGACGAACTTCACAGGAAAAAACACTTGATTTTGGAGCTGATGGGTCCTGATACCCTGAGTCCACTGGATTAAACTGTGAAGTCTGGCCCCGTCAATCAATCTTTAAAAATATTTTAATAACTATTTAGTTTTTAATAACTGTCATGAACTAACTGTAAGGGCTGATGTATTTTTTCCTACACAGGAAAATGTAAACGAAGGCTTTAGGACTGTAAAGTGCTGTAGAGAAAAGCTGTATTTTTCAGGTGAGGGTGTGACTTTCTTTTTTGGGTCATAGAGACATCAGTTCTGGATTTAGTCTGTTTTATAAGCAGCGAAAAAATCCTCAAAGTCCATTTATCCGAGTCGGTGTCAGGGTCGAGGCGTTCCTGAAATTTTATTTGTTAGGAGGATTGGAGTGTTTGTTTCAAGGTTAATTTAGGGGATTACGGGGATAGGATTTGGCTCCAGTACGCTGACCGACCTCACAGTGATTGGAACCAAATGTGTTTTTGTGTGACTCTGTGTGTATGTGTGTGTGTGTATGAGTGTGTGTGTCCTAGTTTGTTTTTGTCAAGGTGTGTGACTTTCAAAGAGGCTTTTCACCCGCGAGCAGAGAAAATCTCAAACAGCTTTTATCTCTTTTTCAATTGTGTGCTCACCTGTACCCTGCGTGTGTGAGTGTGTGTGTGTTTACACCCTCTTAACACACGCACACACACACACGCTGCTACAGAAAGGAAGCCATACTCAAGCTATAATTACACCTTTTACATCCTGACCCTCGTCTCTCGGGGGTTTCCCTGGTTAAATGTCAGACATAAAGAGAATTTGACGCTTTGTTTAAGTGCACGTTGTGTTTTCTTTATTTTGCCTGAGACCAACATCCCCAGGAAAGCCTTTGATAAGAAGTTTGAAGCTTAAATTTTCTTTATGTCATAATTAAAGGCTGGAGACGACATCGTAAGGTTGAGTCTGATGGTTTATTCCTGGCACCTCTGGTCAGAAAGCGCCTCGCCTGAAGAGGAAACAGACGCTTTAATGCAATGAAAATGAAAGTGAGTTTGCAGGATCCTAAAGTTCAGAGGCTCAATGTGTAACTTTGATTTTGTTGTGTCATGATTTAGAGAAACAGCTACCTAACTTTTATCTTGATAACTCAAATATCGAGGTTGATGGAGAATTGACTGATGGGAAATGAAGTGCGGTGATCTAGAAGTGTTGTTATTGACTCAACTCCGAGGAGCCGGTTATATCAGTTCTGCAGAAGCAATGAATAATGTGTGTGTATATGTATGTGTGTGTATTGTTAGTGGAGCCGTGCCACGTCTTTGATTAAGGTTATGGTTTTGGCAGCGTAAGAGCTCGCAGCACAGACGGTTGAAGAGAGGGAGTGACAATGAGGACAAACAGAGAGGCAAAACCACAAACTGTGTTTCCTCTAATCAAAACATGCAATCACATCCATATTAAACCACCTAATCACTCAACAAGCTGTCCTTCTGTCTGTCATCTGTGTGTGTGTGTGTGTGTGTGTGTGTGTGTGTGTGTGTGTGTGTGTGTGTTGTTTCTGCAGACGTATTGACTACAAGCTGAAGAGGCAGGACAGCACCAAAACACTGCTGATAAAAAGTGAACAGCTGCTGAGGATCGAGGAGCACGACTTCGCCATGAGACCAGGATTTGGAGGTCAGAAACAAACACACTCACACACACTTACACACAGTTATAATAATGGGGACTTCATGTTGTGAAACAGTCACTGCAACAAGGACAGTAGTTGCTGCTAAACTATGTTTAATTATAATATCAATCACACATATAAACTAGAGCAAATTCTAAATCAAACCTTTGAGTCGAGTCTTTTGGTTTTAGAGTTAATGATTTCGGTGTTGTTATCTTCAGCCCCCCCTATGGCCAAAAGGAGGAATTGCATGTGCACCTGAGGAACTGAAGCTGCATTTCAAATAGGGGTGCACCAATCACAAGTTTCTGGCCAATCACAGATCACCAATCTTAAAAAAGCCTGACCTGCCCATACCGGTTTGGGACGATACCGATTTTTATGTTTTATCTTTTATAACTGACAGCACATACCTTTAATGTTCCAATCTTATTTAATTGAAAATCATTGAACAATACCTTTGAAACAATAAAATCTTTATGTTTTCACTTTAACAACCTATAAAGTGTCCTGAGTTTTAGGTCTTAGAGCAGAAAGGAACAATGGCTGGCTGTCAGACTTTCCCGGAGGATCAGTTTCATTCGTAAGGATGGGCCAATCACAGATCCCTGATCACTGATCCCCCAAAATTAAGGAAATCGGCATGTCTGATTTGAAACAGAGGAACTGGGGTTTAAGGCATTTACATTTACACGACAGCGTTTCATTGAAAAATGCTAAAACGCAATGAAAAAAATCTGTGTTTACACGGATACGTAGAGGGACTGAAAACGCTGTAGTAAGCATGCTAGGCCTGTAGGTTGCGCCTATAACAGTCTTGTCCAGAAGCATCTTTTGGTAGACCTCCACTGAAGTAGAGTTGAGCCGATCTTCTGGTGTATTGGTGAATGCTAAGAGCAGAAATGGAGCAACAGATGCACATTTTGTTGAAAGACATTCAGCAGATTCAGCAGATTTAGCAGCACAAGCACAACACGGTAGTTCGCAATGATCGTAACGGTACTGTTGTCCTGTTGTGTGCGCTTGCTCAAAACGGAGCGTGATGTCAGCGTTTCTAATGAAAATGACTGCTTACTGTTTACACGGCAACAGTGTCGGCAGTGTTTCTGAAAAAATTCCTCACTGGAGGCCGTTATTAAACGTTTGCGTTTTAGGTTGGCTAAAACGCTGTTACCCTGTAAACACGAGGCCGAAACGCAACAGAACTTTTGCATTTAACCCCAAAGTGTTGTCGTGTACACGCCCCGTAAATTAAGTTTTGGGGGACAAATTTACCCCTGAAAACAGTCATACTGTGAGGTAGCACTTTTCACTGACTTTTGAAGGCGGGGCCTGCAAAATGACTGTTTCTGATTGGTCGAGCAGTCACAATGTTTTTATTTTTCCCTCTGTCCACAATAAGATGACCTTCAGCTGTGATGGACTTGGTTTAATACCTCCTAACCACTAGTCTTCTTTGAGCCTGATAGTGTGAATGTGTCTCTGTCAGCTCCTGGTGTTCCAGTTTAAAAAGTGACCCTGTAAACGCGAGACCTTTAGCTGAACGTGTCAGTGGAGATCCAGTTTACAACAGATGTTCAAACACAGAAGAAGTCTTCGGGAATGCATCCTTGTTTAGCTTTATATGCAAGTGTCATAACCTCCTCATCAGATTGGTATTTAATGATTATTTAAAGTTTTATGAGTGGGATAAATCCCCCTGCTGTTTCACCAGTTGAAGCCTTCTGGGGCTTTTGGAAACAGCATCAACTGGTGACGGTTTTGTCTCTAGAGCTTGTCTCCTCAACAAATCCATCTGCAGTGAAATAAAACACCATCAAAACCAGCACAGGCTGAATATCCTCCATGCTAACAGGCTAACTGTTGTTCTCTGTGGTGTCATTTTTGCTGAAAGGCTTTTGTTGTCGGCTTACCGCCCTCTACTGGTTAAAACAGAAACAACAATGGGCCGCAGGAACTATTAAGTTCTGGGGAATATTTTACCAGGAACTAAAGGTTCCTGAATCTTCTGGTCCAAATGTAGCTAAAGATGTCTTTGTGGTTACAGCCGTTGTGTTTTCTAGGACTGGGGCGATATGCTTTTCTCCTGATTTGATTCTTGAATGGGTTTTTTTGGGTGCTGATTCAATTTAAACTGCGATTCTTCGATATTTCGATTCTAGCGATTTTTAGTTTGCTTTTCTAACACCAGACCAAGTGAAAAAGTTGAATAATGATGATGATTACAGGCTATATCAGAAAATGCACATCACATGTCAGTCAGTTTTTACATCCAGCTTCTAAACCAAGACTTAAATGTAAAATAGATTCGAATTAAAAAAAAAAGTTTGAACAACAAAAAAAAAATCACAATTTGAAGTCGTTAAACAAAAAATCCTTATACTATGATACATTGATTTTTTATCCCACCCCTTGTGTTTTCCGTTGGCAAATTAAGGGCTTGACAAGTCTGACACAAAACATACTATAAGAGCTTTTACCAGACTACTTTTATTTCATGTGTTTAACTTTATGTACTTGGTTGAACTCTTGACTCTTTTAACAGTTCAGAGCAGTAGTTTGAATGTCTGTCGTGTCTTTATTATGTAAAATTTGTCCTTGTAATTCGAAAAAATGTCTTTACCAAGCGAAAAGATATCCCAAAATAATTCAAATGATGACCTGCTCCCACTTCAGTCAATTTCCTCACAAATTGGCCCTCACTAAGGTAGGAACACTGCTAACACACACAGGAGAAACACCTAATTTCATCACCGTCACTGATGATTTAATTCCCGCCCTCGCTTCGTCCATCAGAGAAAATTACTCGGCGTCCCACGCTGATGATGCGTACGGACCGGTTTGATGATCAGCACTGGGTCACTCAGACTACGGATGTGTCAATCCCAAATCACCAACTCTGGCCCAGATTAAACCCCTGTGTGTGGGCAGGAGTGTGTGTGTGTGTGTGTGTGTGTGTGTGTGTGTGTGTGTGTGTGTGTGTGTGTGTGTGTGGGCGTTAATGCAGTTGAATACATTGGGAAACAGTTTGCTCACTCAAAAGTGATTGTATGTCCCTGTGTGTGTGTGTTTTGGCAGTATAATGAGCGCCCGTGTGTATGTGCATGTGTGTATTGTGTGAGTCGCAGGGGTTTGTGTGCATTAATCTGGATTATATGCCAGGTCTGGAGCAGATGGAGGGGTGGAAAATAAACTGACGTCTGCAGTGAAGATCATCGGTATCAGACACACAATAATAGATGTATTCAGACGCTCGTTCCATGAAAACACATGATGCATAACGTCGACCGATTTAAGGATTAAAATAATATCATTTTAAAAACCAAAAGCTCTTGAGGAGATAAATCTGGCGGAGCTTAAAACGTCTCTGTACTCACATCAGAAGGTGTGAAGTTATCAAGCTCCCTACACATATGTCTCAAAATGTAGAAGAGCTTATTATTTAAGTATAAAATATCCATTAATCAGAAAAACAGCTTTAAATTATTACCCTGGTCTTCCTGTAGCCCCGTTGGTCCAGTCGTGCCCACTCAGCTCTGAAAGGACTCTGCTCAAGAAACCAACACTGACTGTTGGTATAAACTGTATCCAAAGTGTGGTTGGATGTTTGTTCTCCAATTTACTCATCCTGACTTCAGAGGTTTGTGCTGTCATTACAGCGCGACCGCGAGAGGATGTATGTCCAAAGTTTGTAAACACAATCCCTCTAAGTTTTAAGCAGAGTTCTGTCATTTTTCTAGTGGTGACAGTTTCTTTCTTTTATCTTTCTTTGATCCAAAAGAATTAAAAACAGACAACTGAAGCTTTTAAGCTTTATATAAACTTTACTGTAGTTTCTGACTTTAGTTTTAGACTCGGAAACCTTAGAATGCCTCAATTGTTGCGCTACAAAAAATCCATGACTATAAATAAAAACAGTTTTGTTTGGTTTTTGGACACATGATGCTAACATGTGTTGGTAAATCCCAGAATGAGACTGCTGGATTGTTCAAAATGTCCCGCGAGAATTCCACAAGATTTGCTCAATTCGTGACATCACAGATTGCAGAACCCTTTCAATGTAACACAAAGCAAACATAAACAACATTCTCTAGCTGTGTCCTAAATCACTCCCTATTCACTATATAGTGAATACACCATTTTGTAGTGCTGAGCGAAATCTGAGTGAGCATGGTCATTCACTATATAGTCCACTCAAGGTATCCTACAATGCATTTTGAAAAGTAGTGCATTAGCATTGCTCACTATATCAGCAATATATACCATCATGCATTGCAGTTCAAACAGAAGAAATGGCTGATTACATGATTAATGATTACAAACAACACGAAACAACATTAAAAACTGTCAGAGAATAACACTTATCTCTCTGTTTAACTTTCGGGCTAACGCGTCTCAACTTCGAGCAGAAAAACAAACAGCACGCACGTTAGCCATTAAACTGTTCCTCGCGGGTGATGCATTCACTGGACCTTGTAATTCTCAAACACCGCATAAGTTGCTGCGCAAAAGTATGGTTTATTTATTTAAAAATAACGTGTAATAGGTGTTTCTATTATATTTGGCTGTTGCGGAAAATACACAAAGTATAACAGTAGTTATCACTGAAATAAATACTTTTTTGCAGTGTTTGAGAAAAATTACAACCCTAAATCCCCAGCCGTCCATGAGCGACACTAGAGTAATTACATCACTGTCAGCAGCTGGCGAGTGAGTGAGTAGTGTTCGAAATGTTGTTTTAATTTAGCTGATTGAGTGGACTATATAGTCCACTGCATCTAATTCACTATGTAGTGAGTAGAGAATGAGTCAACGATTTCGGACACAACCTTTGTTCTTTGTTCTTTGTTGTTTCCTTGTTCCCTTTCAAAACTATTCCTCATTTTAAAATATGAGAAGTACTGGTTTACACAGTTGCTCAATTTGTGACATCACAGATTGCTGAATCCCTTTAATGTAACATAAAACAAACGTAAACAACATTCTTATTGTTTTCCTTGTTTCCTCTCAAAACTAATCATCATGTTTCACTTTAAGAAGAGAAGTACTGGTTTACACATGTAACAAACAAGACAGTCATCCTCCTTGTAACACACAGTGGTAGCTTTTTCAGTTGGACCGGCGCGATCAAAACCATGAATTAGCCGGCGAAGCAGGTCTGGCGTTGCCACCACCAGCTGATCAGAGCAGAGCCGACTGTGGGCGAGGCTTTACCTTTCTCTGCGTGTCTTCACCAGCTCAGTTTACAATGCTAAAGATGTGTGGCTAACTTATGCTAAAATCTATCGACAGAGCCGACCTGTTCCGACCAGCAGCATTCAGTCATTAGCCAGTACAGGCTCAGACTAACCAGAGTTATTCAGCTGACATCTCCCACTGTGGTAAACAAAGTCATTACCTGTTCAACAGAAACTCAACTGTCTCGACGTCAGTCTTCAGTCCCAAATCCCTCTGCAGCTTTTTCCACCGGTCGTACATTTCTCCAATATTCAGTCTCTGTTGGCACCTGTATTGATCATAATTCTTCCTTGCTTCAGCCTTTTCCTTGAAACTTTTTCGCTTTCTTCCCTTCCCTGTGGAGGGTAACAGTAACAGCTTCCTGTTTTCGGTCTTCTCTGGCTCCATGACGCTTCGGTAGCTGAGCAGCTAACTGACGTGAGAGGGGTAGTGGGGAAGAACGAGGTGGGACCATGAGCATGACGGTTCGAAGAGAGGGAGACAGGGGATTGGATGGACTCATAGACCAATCCGAACTGTGCATGCCATGCACGGTTTAACTAGTATGCAGCTTTGCAGCGGATATACTGAATGGATTTTTTTCGTTCTTTTTGGTCTTTATATTGTGTAGATTGGACCATAAGACCATTACAGCCCTATAAACAATGTTATTAAGATGTACAAAGCTTCCAAATCATACATCTTAGCTTTAACACAAAGCAAACATCAACAACCTTCTTTGTTGTTTTTTTGTTCCCTTTCAAAAACTATTCATCATCCATTATTCTAAAAAGAGAAGTACTGGTTTATACAATAAAAACAACTTTGCGGTGTGGCAACAGTGGAGGAGGCTATAGACAGTTTTCAAAGACAGCAGACTGAGATAAATGAGTTTTAAAGCTGCAGCTGCAGATCATGTAAAGCTGCCACAGAGCTTTCAGAGGGTGAATGTAAAGCCTGAAATTGAGTGATGAATGTCTTCATCCCTTACTTTCCTCCACGTCACTCAGCAGGCCTCGCTGTCTGGAAGTGTTGACAGAAAAAGCAGCGAGTAAAACTGTTCCCATCCTCAAGAAAATAGCTCAGCTTTGTGTGATTGCACTCTGTACGGACCAGTGTTTTAGCAGGAGGAGGAAGAATGTCTGAAAAGAGTGCAGTGGACAGTTTTAATGAATTTAATGATTGGCTGCCTCTTTTATTCTGTCTGAGAAGCACATTTACGTCCTATCACAGCAGAGCCGTAAACAAACCCTCGATGAAGACGACGTCTCATTCCGCCAAACCAGTTTTTTATGAGAGGGATGAATCCGTCAGTACGATCTGACACTTGTTATCTGCAACTCAAGCCAAGTTAGGTCACAAACACGCTGCTGTTTGGAGCCACCTGCGGAGTTAATGACTTACAAGCGTAACAAGATGTCAGACTACAACACAGGGAGAGTGAGGTGGTCTGACGTGAGGTTTATGGAGATAAATTTAAGTTTACTGACGTCCTTTAACAGCTGACCCAAATGTAGAAACAGTCTGAGTCATCATGTGACCTGTGGATGTTTGGTCTCTGTTTGCACAGCAGCTATAGGCTTATCTGGGGAAAAAGCTGAGATTTCTCTCTGTGTCAAATTATAGTCGGCAGAAATGCCGCAGGGCCGTGAAGCAGACAGTGGTGCTTTTGTCGTCCCCACCCTGAATGACAAGCAGCACCGCATAGACTGGATGCCAACTAACCATATAGACAGGAGACAGGCGAGTTCAGCTGTGTGTGACTGTGTGACATTTCCCTCACAGCTGTACTGAAACACACATTTAAGGTCTGAACTCTGAGGACATGCTGCGCCTTCTTGAAATAACTTGATTACTTTTGTTTATTTATAATAGCTCAGTGGTTTGGGCTGATGGTTGGACTAAAAGAGGATAGAAGGAGGAAATAAACCACAAATCAGACGACAAAAATAGGCACAGAACCACGACTAACTACAACAGTAAAATACTGCTTTAAAATTAGCCTCTGATTACAGATTCTAACCAGTGTAGATGTAAGAGTCTGGATTATGTATGACAGGTGTTCTGGTTTCGGTTAAGAGGAAGCATAAGCTGATAAAAGCTGCGTTTCCGTTACACTTTATCACAAAATAAAAGCAATATTCCTAAAGTTATTTGTTCCTGTTGTTCCCAGGCAGAGGGGGTTAAAGGTCCCATATTCTGCTCCTTTTCTGCAGCTTAATATGGATCATTGATGTCTTCATGAAATGGTAGTAACATGTTTTGGTCCAAAAAGCCAATAAATCAAGCACAGCAGCATTGTTTCCAGGTTCTCATAGCCCCTCTGTTCAGAACGCTCTGATCTAGTGGGCGTGGCCTTCATATGTAAATGAGCCACTGCTGATACCGCCCCGCTCTTCAGCAACATTGAGAGCGGCGCCACGAGCTCCGAGTGCACAATGTTTAGAAAACAGCGAAGCTCGTTTACCGTAGCATTACAGGCTAAAACAACAGGCTAACCGCAGCTAAAGTTAGCATCCTGAAGCTAACACAGAGACAGGGGGGACACTGAGGAAAAGCTCTTCCATCTGCTCCACAGCACACAGCATTTAAAATACTCACATTTCCAGGGTCCCAGGTTTGTTGGTGGATGGTTGGTAATGCGCCTGGATTCAGGACCAGTCTATTGGCTAGCCCTCTGTTGGACTGTCCAAAGTTGGAAAAGCAGTCGGCCGTGAAGTGACTAGCGCACACATGCACAGTTTTACTGAGTGTAGCTGGAACATTTCCTTGATAAATGAACTCTAGACACTTAGTCTGTCTTCTTATGAGATGGGAAGCTTGTGCATGGAACTATGTGGCTGTTTACAGCCAAAAACAGAGCAGTGATGGCTCTTCAACTTTGGTATTCTCCTCCCCCCTGCAGAGAGGGGAGTGGGTGGGGAGGGAATGCGGGGGTATCTGCTCCGGTGGACCAATCAGGTCAGACTTGCTCCTGATTGGTCAAAAAAGGGAATCGCTGATTCGGCAAATCCCCAAAATCCAAACAGCTCGTTTTAGGTCAGGATTTTACAGTCACAAGCACTACTAAGAACAGGTTTTGTCATTAAATATCACATTTTGTGGGCTGGGGGGAAAGCCAAAGACCCACAAATTTCACTAAAAGACTTAATAAAGTGATTTTTGCACAATATGGGACCTTTAAAATATTGTGATATTGATAAGATGACAATGCTAATTAGTGAACACGTTTTCATTCACTGGTCACTGTTAGGGATGGGTATCGTTATTGGTATCGACCGAATTCTGTCAAAAGTACCGAGTACGGATTCATGTAAAATCAAAAGGTACCTAAATGCATCGTTGTGACTGTAAGAGACTGGAAGTAGGTGATTTTCCATGCTTGACATGAAAACAGCATGAGGTTATATATTGCAGAATAAATATGTTTAATTGGAAAGAATTTACTTTTATTTATTTTTTTACAAAATTGATATTTTTTACCGCATAAACACACAAAAGTACCAAAACAACCAGTAGTGGTTTGTCGGCTTACATTTAAGCAAAGAACGAGCTCCAGCAGCCAAATAAATAACACAGATTTCATTTTTTGATCATTTAATGGTAGCTATGCATTAAAGGACTGATAAATACATCAACACATCTTTAAAAATGCACAGGAAGATGCTGAATTTTGATTTTTATGGCTGCTGAAGGTGAACTTCTACCTGCCGCGTGTGTCTGCCCTCCGTCACACCACCATTCATATTCACATTATCCAAATACTGATGTTTTATAGAGCCCCTGTGGTGTGCCATAAAGATGTTCAAGCTCACATCTGTTGCAGTCTGTCCAGATTTTTTATGAATTCAAATCTTTATTTGATGATTTACCGTCCCTAGATGCGGTTGCTTTGGTGTTGTAGCTTAAAAATGACATTTTAACCAGAGATGTTGTGGAAAAGGAGAAAAACAAACTGAGTGATATTGTTCCCCAGAAGTTCAGCTGTGATTCATACATTGTTTGTTGAAAAGTGTGTTAACCCTGAAACCACTGGTGTGTGTTTTTTTAGTGGTTCAGTAAATACAGGCTGTGTGTGTTTAGGCTAAATACCTTCAGATACTTCAGCCTGCAGTGAGTAAAGCTTTCATTACATTACTGTGATCCGGGCTGAGCTGCCCCTGTTACGCTCGGCTGGGCTGAGTCACTATGGATTGTGTAGGAGTCTGATGCTCATGTTCTCCAAAAGCTGCCTCGAAAATCATCCCTTAATCCGCCTTCGCCGCTCACCTCTCCTCCTCCTTTGATTGGGAGTCAAATCAAAACACAGTGGAAGCATCCAGTGACCTTAAAGCTGCATTACGCTGCTTATGACTGCATGAAGTGATCCATCTGCCGCGTCGTGTTCGCGGATTAATCGACTCACATTTTGGGTTCAGAAGTGACCTTAAAGCTGCACTGGGAAAGATTTTTATATGTTATTAAATCTGCAGCAGCTTGCTAACTGTGATTTTGTAGACTCACCCAAAGAGTCCAGAGCTGGATTAAGGGAATCGCAGGACAATCTGTGCGCACAGGGGAGTGGAAAATAATTACATTTAGGGGCATATGCACAAAAACGAAATGAGGAACACCAGCACTGACAGGATATTTAGTGTCACCTGTTTGCTTTTAAACACCTTCAAGCTGTCGTCAAATCACTGAGACCACCTGAGGCTGCGTGCAGATTTTCTGTCAGTGAAACAGGCTGAGCAGGAACCACGGCGTCCGACAGACACATTTGTTACCTGCTTCCAGCGTGCGCTTCAGGAAATCCGACTCTCACCAACCAGTTACAACCCAAGCTCTTGCAAAACCAGCTTCACGTGAGCCTCCTCATCAACTTGTTTACTCGAGCTGATTGGGAAAAGATGCCTCCTTGAAATCGAAGCCATAATGTCCTGGGTTCAACCCTCCTGCCCAAGCATCAATTACTCTGACACATGGTCGTGGTTACTTTCACATTCTTGAATCAGAAACTTTCCACAGAGCCTGGTTTGAGAGAGTGGGTACAGTGGTTGTACCATCAATCGAGGAGCATCCTGATAAGAAATGCAACCTACATCTTAGTTGTTAAAGTAATGTCAACCTTCCTTTTCTGCAAACATTGCTGAGTTGCATGTTGTTGCATTGCGATAAGATGAACAGGTTGTTTGCGTTGTTGCTGCATGGCATACTCTGCAAACCAGAGACCTTGTGAAAGTAGCGATTGCAGTGCCGCCTTTTGGTTCATTAAGTCTTGAGTTTTGGTATTTTTCTGCTGCCATCTTGTTTTATTTAGCGCCAAAAAGCAAAATAACCAACAAACACAAACACAGCCAAATAATTTCCATCAGGAGAAACAAGAAACAGGCTGCAAACCGTACCTGCCAACACTCCCGGTTTCTGCAGAAGTCTCCCGCTTTGTCAGAGTCTGAAGTTGGGTGTATGCCTCAAATCCTGAAACCATCCAAATTTAAAAAGTTAAGAAGAAGTATAAAACAGCCAAACTGCCTTCTACTGACTGCATATGAACGTAGATGGTAGTAGGTACTGCTGGTTCTGTTTTGTTGTGTGCTACGCTGGGAAATTGGGAGAAAAGCTGATGGACAAAACACTTCCATATAACCCACTTTTGGTTTGAAAAAAGAAAATTGGTGGTGAATTTTGACACAGTTACCTGTGAGATGGGTATCAGCTTTTTCTTCACTCTTCACTTACATCTCTCTGACAGGCTAAAGTCTGTGTTATGCTATATGCAAGGAAATAAGACACACCAGTTTGTCCGTCTGTCCGTTGGTGTCCATTCCCAAACTGCAGGGGGCGGTGTATCACAAACTTACATCTACCAGAACACTAAACAAGAGTCGAAGAAGTTTGGCTTTATTTTCAACTTATTAACATTTCTGCCCTGGAGATTTTTCAGGTCGTTTTAACTGATTCCTCTTTTCTGCCAAGAGTGGTCGCAGTTTCACGCCATGAATGATTTACCGCTCGGTTATCATGGTGATATCTGTGTTAAGAGTCACACAGATGTCTGTATTTCTGCACTTGACTACTTCCGCCATCTTGTCCGCATGTCAAATAGAATAGAATAGAATAGAATAGAACTTTATTGTCATTGTAGCAAGTACAACGAAATTGAAGTCACAGCAGCAATCAAGAAAACAAAAGTAAGAAAGTGTATAGAAAGTGCAAAAAGCTCCATATGAAAATAGATGCTGACAGCTTGTCCATCATTGTCCAGTCAGCCAGCCTCCACCTCCACAGGGTCCAGGACTGAGCTTCTTCAGCAGTCTGTTCAGTCTCTGTCTCCTGGATCCTGTCTGCTCACAGCAGGCGAAGCTCCTCCAATGTCAGCTCCGTCAGCCACATCTGCAAACAGCACGATGCCACTCTGCCCTCCGGCAGCCCCTCTGCCGCTGGGTGAGCACGGCTAGCTCGTCCATCCCACTGGAGATAGATCTTACGTTCCCAACAACGATGGATGGAAGAACAGGTCCACGTCATCACCTCCCAGCTCACACCTGAGAACCAGCACGTCGTCCTCACCTCCTTCTCACCTTGTGGGAAACATCAGGCCTTACACCAGTTAGCATTGACATGCTACAGGCTGCTAACAGCTGAGTTCACATGTAAACAATGTGGCCATGGTTACATGTAGGATCTCCAGACAAACACAGGAGAAAAAGTAGTAAAAATATCACTGAAGTCACATAAAGTTTGGTGTCTATGACCAACAATGAACCATACAAAGTAATGTATGAATGTCTCCGTCCAGCACGCTAGAAATTTTGGAGTGTGCACGGCGTGGAAATTTTCTGCATGAAAAGGACTGTGTGAGGGGGCATAGCTGTGAAAATGACGTCATTCGTCCGCACGAAGCCAATTCATCAAGCATAAATCAGCCTTGACATTAGTGTTGTTGTAATGCAAACTCTTTCCAGTAGGTGGTGGCCATGCATCTAAACCTGAGTGCACCCTGCCTTAAACAGAAAAAAAAGAACAAAAATAAGCGCTGTGCATTGTGGAAAAGATATAACTGCTTGTTGCAGACCGCAGATGGCTTAACAGTCTAGGTTGCGCCCGGTGAGCGGGTGGCCTGGGTTCAAAAACTTTGACCTGTTTCCTACTCTATCCAATGTCCTCTCCTCTCTACTTAGAGACATAAAAAGCCCCAAAAATAACAAAAAAATCATATTGATATAAAATATATGAAAATAAAAGAAATACCTGATGCATACTAAGAATTTTCTTGAATCGGTAGAACGTCTAGAAATTTTGTGTACTGCAGATTTTTCTCATTTTCACTACATTTTGCCAAATATGTAGCTAGTGTAATGCATAGTTTCAAAAAGAGCTGAAGCGAATGCCCCTCTCTTAATCTTGTTAGTCAGACACTTGTGCCCTCTACAGGCCTGGAGGATTTCTGGCGTAAAAACTGAATCTTCAGAGTTTGTGTTGCTTTTTTTGCATTTGTTTCTATTGGTACCATTTCCAAATTTTCTGGTTATTTCTTTTAAAGGAAATCAGAGTGTCGATTCAGATATTTATTTTTCACAATGAGTCTCGTGCTATTTTATTTTGTGAGCTGTATTTGTAATTTTGTGATTGAATTTATTGCCTGAACAAAATGAAGCCTACAGAAAACAGAAGAACTGTTTCCCTCGTGTTGTTTTAGGTGAAGCAAAAAGTCGAACACAGTCTTTTTTACGTCTCGTGATTGGTTTAAAAAAATATTTATTTTTCAAGGAGAACGTAAACAGCTAATTACCATCAGAAACATGTATTTTAAGTTGATATTTTGGCTTCGATTGAGGTTGTTTTCCATATGAAGTTATAGACAATCAGTTTTGTTTATGAGGCTAGTTTGTCGACCCCTGCTGGTCATTAGATAGAATGCAGGTTCTGGCCCGTTCTGCATTTTCTTTTCTTTTCCATTGATTTCAGCTGTAATATGTGCCTGTTTTAACTTGTTAAAGTAGAATAAATCCTCTGTGAATGACACTAAACCTCCTCTGGAAGCTGTTAAACACCAGACACGGTGCTGAATCTGAATCTGTGCCTCACATAAACCCAGAGAGCTGAGCCTGACCTCTTTCTGTGCGTGTGTTTCTCTCTATAAAATGCTCTAAATGTTTTCTTACTGGGTGTGACATGGAAAAAAGAAAGCAGCAGAGACAGCCAGAGAAGGTGACCTTCTGTTTTAGGTTTTTCCCACCAGCGGCGGTCGTTGTCGGGGCTACGCTGTATGTTGAGTCTGCACTGCTGGTGGTTTTCATGAGTCATGCTGGGACAAAAGGCCTGCAGCGGGAGCTTTATGGTCCTCACCGTCAGATGAAAATCATTAAATAAAGCGTCGACTGAGCGGTTAACAATCGGGTACATCCAGGAATCGACACGCTTCACGCTCTCAGAGATCACTCTTTGAAGTTTTTCTTGTCTTTAAGAGTGAAGAGAGGAATGTCACTCTGTAAACCACGTCCAGACGGAGGTTACAGTCAAACCCAAACCCCTGTGTGGGGACGTGTGTGTGTTTATACACACTAAACCTGCAGACATGGTTTGGTTTTATACAGATCAGGAGTTTTCAGCAGAATGAAAACATGACAGAAGTCAACATCACTCTCTCCAGTTTAAAGGAGATGTGAGGAGTTTGAAAGTGATCTTGAAAAAGTCTCCCTTCTAGATATATGTCTGATCGTAATCCACATTTTAAAATGAGATTATCAGCACCAATATTGCTGGTTACAGGTTATTTTAAACTGCTACTTCTTAGCTTCCAGTTCGGGTCGACCAGGACCAGATTGATTTACAGCGCGTCTAGGTCTCTATGACAACACCACGCCAGCTGACGAAGTTTAGTAGCGAGAAGAGATAAAACACAAAGATCTGTGTTTTTCTCTGCAGAAAACGATTTCTGTGATTAATTTTGTAGTGATGGTGAACACTAGAGCCTAACTGTCAGACAGAAAAAGGACAGAAGAGCAGAAGAAAGATAAACACACTGCAAAAAAACGAAATCTTGTTAAGTATTTTTGTCTTATTTTAAATAAGAGTTGTCTTTTTGTACTTGATATGAGCCACATTTAGCTGATCAGTCTAGAAAAATGTTTATTTTAAGCTGTTCAAAGACAAAATGAGGTCTGAATGGCTCATATCAAGTAGGAAAAATGGGCTGCACGGTGGAGCAATGTGTAGCGCTGCAACCTCACTGCAAGAAGGTCACCGGTTCGATTCCCAGTTTGGCTGGTGAGACTTTCTGTGTGGAGTTTGCATGTTCCCCCTGTGCACACGTGGGTTCTCTCCGGCTTCCTCCCACAGTTCAAAAACATGCTCATCAGGTTAATTGGTCACTCTAAATTGGCCGTAGGTATGAGTGAGTGTGTGCGTGAATGGTTGTTGGTATCTGTGTCAGCCCTGTTAACTGCGGGCGACCAGTCCATGGTGTACCCTGCCTCTCGCCCAATGACAGCTGGGATAGGTCCCTGCCACCCACAACTCTGAACAAGATAAGTGGTTCAGAAAATTAATAAATGAAGTAAGAAATATCTGCCAATGACACAAGGTAAATTTGCTTGAAACTAATAATGTCTTAAACTTTTCTCTTGTTCCATTGGCAGATTTTTTTTAACTCTTAACAAGCAATTCAGACCTCATTTTTGTCTTTAAACAACTTGAAACAAGACATTTTTCTGGACTGGTCAGGTGAATGTGGCTCATATTGAGTCTAAAAAGACATTTTCTACTGAAAACAGGACAAAAACGCTTGATAAGGTTTCATTTTTTTGCAGTGCAGGAGAGTAATACAGCCCGAAAGCGGCAACCTCCGGTCTAAGAATATGAGACAATGCGGAAAATCTGCTGTTTCTTGAGTGTCGGCTTGAGGCTGGCTCCGGAAGTAGCAGAAGTCACATACACACCAAGCCAAAAAAGATGTTTTCAAAGCAGAAATTAACGTATTTACAGCCTGGTTCAAAAAACGTCTCCTGTCTGAGTCGCTAATTTTACTTTCAGCACCCACTGTATGGGGGTGAATTTTTTTTCTAACTCGGCCGTCCAGAGGATTTTACGATCCATAGCTCGGCCAATCAGAGGCACACCTCAGGGTCACATCACTGCCAGGTACCCTATAGCTGTACGAGAAGTCCTTGCCCCTACCAATATGGCTGCTATAGCAGATATGCTTCATTTTCAGTTTCAGAAACAGACGGGTGACGTTGATGAGACTATGTCCATGTTTTATACAGTCTATGGTAGTATCACTCTATAAAACAGGGTCAGCAGTTATTCTGCGGTGGTCTGTTCAAACTTGAGAGTCTATCAATAAAATGAAGTGAGGTTACGTTAGCTCTGATTGGTGGATGACTGACAGGAAAGAACCAGGATTTTCTAACGTTACACATTACAGACATGTCTCAGAGCATCGGGCTGCCAGCTGTGCTAAATATTAACAGCTACTAAAATACTTACAAACTGACAGTGTTTACTTGATGTCACGTTAGCCTACAGACCCGTAAGAGGAGGGGGCTAACATATAGCCAGCTACTACAACGTTTGCTTGATGTCATGTTTCAAACCGTAGCTGTACTGATAAATACTTTACCTCCGTGCATTGTAACATTCCCAGCTTTACTGACTCCGAACAGCCTTCTTTAACAGTTTCACATGTTTTTAAAGTTTAAAATAAAAGTCAGATCTTCACTGATGCTCGTGGTTGAATCAGCTCTTTACGCCTGAAGGCTGCAGCCCTGGATTAAAACCTCAAATTACTCGAGTAGCCTCACCAACAAACATCATCAGCGCTGGTTTCCTCCGTCCTAAACTTAGCGTGGTCATGATGAAAGGCAGAGCGGGGAAGCGGGACGTGAGGAGCTGTGATTTCAGCCTGTTTTTTAGGAAGGATTTGTGCTGTTTGGCTATTTCTGCTCTGTTTGTGTTTGCACAAATCAGGTTGTTAAGGTTTAGCGGTTAAACAAGCTTAATCTGCTAATGAGGCAGATGGAGCGGGGGAGTGTGGGGGACCGACAGAGACGGCTGTGATGAGGAAAAGGATGTTTTCATCAGAGTTGGATCAGGATGAGGTTTGGTGGTGCTGCTTCAGATATAAATGTGACTGAAGCTCGTTTTCTGGAGGCATTCTTTGCACATTTCACGTCAACTTGCTCCAATTCATCAAAATGCAGGTGAAAGGTATTCAGAAAACAAAGACGACAAAAGAGGCTTTCAGCTGCATGTTTTCTTAAAGGCTCCTCAGTGTCACCTCAAGCGAGAACCTCACCTTGAGTTATGTGCCTGAGTTTGACTGATGATGATGTTTGACCTCTCGTTTCAGGTTCAGCCATCCCCGTGGGGATTGACGTGCAGGTGGAGAGCATCGACAGCATCTCAGAGGTCAACATGGTGAGGAACCAATGTTTAACATCCTGTTTGACTTTCAGCCCCATGTTCAACATGTGACGACTGATACAAATGAACAGCATAGGTTGAGATGTTTTCTTTGAACCTGGCTCTGAATGATTAACATGTATGACGAGTTTCCTCAATGTGGAGCAATTAAACAGCAGAAAATTCAACATTTAGTCCTGCTGAGGTGTTTTTAAGACTGTTTCAGTTTAAAGAATGACTCAACAACTCCCCCATACAACCCCAGGTTATTTTGTTGTTCGTCATTCAATGCAAAGAAGCCTGCATCTTAACTTAGCTCCTTTAATTCCCATCATCTGCGCTCTCATGTTAGTAAAGCTCAGTTATGTCCACATATTAGGGCTGTGACTTTAACGCATTAATTAGATTAATTAATTAGACCATAAATTAATGCATTAAAAAATTATCGCAAGATTAACTCATTGGCTGCCAGCAATTTCCAGCGCATCTTGAAACGATCTTTCAAGACCCAAATAATCTTGTTTTCTCTGACTATGTAAACACTAAAACTACCTAAGAAGAGTGGACTCTCTTCTTTTACGTCTCTCTTCTTGTTTTTGATCCAAAAACAGACTAAATGTACCTTTTTGATCTGAACTACCGTGACACATCCTCAGTTTGAGCGTGAGCTGCCTGAACTTTTCTGACTTGCAGCGTCTCTCTGTGTCTCTGTCATCTCACATCTTCTCCTCATATCCATGCTGAGCTCTCGTCCAAAGAGCACACCGCTCTCACCCACAGTAGTTTACGAGCAGGATTTTGATTGACATGCTCCACCAGATCCAGCCTCCCTCCACTGAAAAATTTAATTTGCTTCTATACGCAGGACGCAGGAAACGGTAATTGAATGTCAGTGGCAGGGAACATGGACATTTTAATTAATATTGCCCAGTTGAAAAAAAAAAAAGGATTTACAAATCTTCTCTTTTTCGTGAATTCATTCGATTAGTCGTGCACTATAATTTTGTAATGTCCTAAAATTCAGATACTTTATTTGGGGACCTTAAGCAGATATGAGATTAAAACGTGATTAATTTGATCAATTAATTATAAATCCTGTAATTAATTAGATTATTTTTTAATCTCCTGACAGCACTATTTACCAAATAACGGCTGATGAATGTACTTGAAAGTAGTGTCCACAAAAAAACATCTTCTGAACAAAATAAACAGGATTTTGTTGTTTAAACTTGTGTATGAGAATAGTCAATAATTTAGTCTTCTACCAAAATCTGTTTGAATTGAAAAGTGTCGCTTCTGATGTTGAATATTGATGTGATTAAAATGCAATTAATAACGATTAATTAATTACAAATGGCACGATTAATTTGATTAATTTTTTTAATCAAGTCCCACCACTAATTTTTGTATGTTAAGGCCTGTCGTCCACATGAAACCACAGTTTTACGTCACTGAAAACAATGTTTTCTGAAAACTCCGGCCGATGAGTTTCATGGTTTCGTTTTGACGCCGTGAAACAGAGATTTTGGTTATCAAACGTCACAGCTGAAAGACAGGGGCTCATTCTGATTGTCTGGCACGGATTGTACGTCTGAAAAATGCTGACAATGCCTGACTAAGGACAAGGCTTTAAAAACTCTAATATCTCAGCGGGCATGTTTGTTCTATTCTGGTCAAAAATGTGATTTTTTTAACACTCTTCAGTCGGACCCAGAAGCAACACAAGGGATAAGAAAAAAGGTTTAGAAAGATGGTTTAATTTTTAAGACGAGATCTAAGGAGAAACTGTCAGATTGAGGCTGGTAGGAGAGGCTTGGACTTGGAGGCTCGACTACACCATGGTTTTGTGGATGAGAAGGTTCAGGGTTGAAGTACTAGATGAAGACCAGGTGTGTGTGCAGGGAGCTGTGGCTCCTGGAAGTCCTGCTCTACCTCTGACAGAAAATATACAAGACCCAAAGTGCACAGGACAAAATCTGGTCTTACGCCCAAAAGGAGCCACGTTGGTGTGACAAGTTCAGAAAATGATCGTAAGACTGAAGATACGGCCAAAGTTAAAGCGCTTTAATACGTTAAAATGTCTGCAAATTGCTTCTGCTTCACTTTGCGCTCTGTGGCCACATTTTTTCACCTGTATTGGTTGATATTGTCAGGAAAATGTAGCTTAAATTAGGTTTAATGAGCTGTTTTTGAGGGGAAATGGCACAAACAGTCTGTACTGATCTGTCCCATGATAAGAATAAAGGTTATAAAAATGTCAATGCAATATTTCTTTAACTATCCCCGAGGCAAAGATGTCACACAAACCCTGCTTAGCTGTGAAAAAAAACATTTCTGAACTCAAACGTCTTGGTTCATTTGTGTTTTTGATTCGTCTTGTGGATAAATTTAGTTTTTCAGCATCTTTAAGAGGAGCTTGACTTTCTTTACAGCTGAAAAGGAGTCGATGAATTTCAGAGTTTTCTGAGACTAAAAGCTGAGACTTCAGAGGGAAAAGACAAACCTGTGATGTGAACATGAGTCTAAGTCTCTGGGTTCCTCGCGCTGCTTCGTGACCCCTCGACGGCTCCTCCAGCGCAACGAGTATTTTATGGAGCTCCTGCAGCCGACAGAGACGGATGGCGGGGAGGACGGTGTTGTCACGGCAGCTTTAGGTGGAACGCTGAAAATCTGCAGGCGGTCTGTTCAGCACATCAGGCCTTAGACTGCTGCGGGAAAATGTCTCCGTCACCTCCGACCATTTACAGCTCCAGCAGCATCAAATTCAAACCACACCACCTCACAGATCGGTCAGCTTCAGAGAAATCCTGACTTTTCGCTTCACTCTTCTTCTTTCACTTTCAACCTTTTCTTCAAATCTTACTTTTTTTTTTAGAGTAAATCATTTCCCTTGTTTTTCTGCATGAGTTTCTTTAAAGTTGTCCAGGTTTGCTTCACACAGGGGAAAGACTGGGTCACAAACTTGGGCCTCACAATTGAGATAAACAGAAACACGTGTTCTCTGCAGGACTTCACCATGACTCTGTACCTGCGTCACTACTGGAAAGACGAGCGCCTGTCGTTTCCGTCCAGGAACAACCAGAGCCGGACGTTTGACTCCAGGCTGGTGAAGAAGATCTGGGTCCCAGATGTCTTCTTCGTGCACTCCAAGCGCTCCTTCATCCACGACACCACCATGGAGAACATCATGCTGAGAGTTTACCCTGACGGAAACATCCTGTACAGCGTCAGGTACGGCCGTAAATCAGCCGTAAGTCAGACGTAAATCAAACACTTTTAGAAGAAAAGAAAGTAAAACATCAAAAAAGTTAAGGATGAGAAGCTGTGAGGATTTAAAAAAGTTGTTTGTGTGTTTCAGAGTCACGGTGACGGCTCTTTGCTCCATGGACTTCAGCAGCTTTCCTCTGGACACACAGAACTGCTCCCTGGAGCTGGAGAGCTGTAAGACACACACACACACACACACACACACACACACACACACACACACACACACACTTCACTGCCATCAGCTGACTAATCAGCTAATCTAAAGATTAAAATTAAAGATGTTTTTATTGGAGCAGATACTGACAACCTGGAAACCTGCTTCTGATGACAGATATCAAGATTACCAAAGTAACCTCAGTATCACACTTTGCGCTTTGATTTAAATTTATTTCATCATTAATTAAAAACATAATTGACTTGGAAATGTAGAATATTTAATGAAAAGAATAAGGGATAAAGTTTATTTGATAAACAGATGTTTTACTAAGAGGTTTGAGTGGATTCAGTGAAGAAAGTTTTATAATAAAGGCAAAATGATTGTGGCTGTTAGGTGTGAAAGGATTTGGAAAAGCTACAACATGAGCGCAAGAGCCAAACAATGAATGCAAAAGCTAAAAACACAAATGCAAAAGCAAAAGTTACAACACAGATGCAAATGCTACAACACCAATGCAAATGCAAAAACACAAATGCAAAAGCTTCAACACCAATGCAAATGCAAAAACACAAATGCGAAAGCTACAACGCATATGCAAAAGCAACAACACAAATGCAAAAGCAACAACACAAATGCAAAAGCTCCCAGCCCAATTGCAAAAGCTACAACACATATTCAAAAGCAACAACACATATGCAAGAAAAGAAACAACACAAATGCAAGAACAAAAACCCAGAAGCAAAACTTTATAACATAAATGGAAAAGCTACAACACAAATACAAAACTACAACAAGAATGCAAAAGCAACAACACATATGCAAAAGCTACAACACAAATGCAAAAGCAACAAAACATATGAAAAAGCTACAACCCAAATGCAAAAGCTCCAAAAACTAATTCATAAGCAACAACATATATGCAAAAAAGAAACAACACAAATGCAAGAGCAAAAACCCAGAAGCAAAAGCTAAAACATAAATGGAAGAGCTACAACATAAATGCAAAAGCTACAACACAATTTCAAGAGATACAACACTTATGCAAAAACTTCAACCCAAATGCAAAAGCAGAAACACATATGCAAAAGCAACAACACAAATGAAAAAGCAATGACACAAATGCAACAGCTACAACCCAAACGCAAAAGCTTCAACCCAAATGCAAAAGCTACAAAACTAATGCAAAAGCTACAACATAAATGCAAAAGTTCCCAACATTGATGCAAAAGTCACAACTCAACAGAAGTGTAGCCACAAAGGAAGGTAAGAGGACAGTTTCCTTAACAGGCACAAAAAGATGAAAAAGTAAAGAAATTATAGCTCTCTTTTTTTTTTTTTTTAACTTCTTTTTGCATAAATAAAGTTTGTTGTGGTCTCACCCTGTAATATCCTTCACAGTACTTGTACATCTGTATTTACAGGAAAAATATGTCATCCTAATTTAAGCTCTATGAATCAATAATATTAGCACAGCTGAAGGTAAAAAAGAAAACAATCTTAACTTACTTTGTGCCCGTTAGGATAACTGTCCTCTTGACTTCTATTGTGTTGCGGCTTTTGCAAATCTGCTGACACTTACAGGCCACCATAAGAAATAGAAAACTCTGGAATATTTACAGGGATGCTGTGACGAAATGTTTATCAATAAGCACTGTCCCCTCAATAAATATACAAAGATAAATGAAATAAACTCACAAAGAAAGCAACAGATTTGCAAGTTTCAATTTCTTTTTGTTTGTAACTCTTCTTTGATTTCCATGACACTGAAAACCTCTTTGTTTCTGTCTGTTTCTCTCTGCACAGATGCATATAATGAGAACGACCTGATGCTCTACTGGAAGAACGGGAACGACTCTCTGAGGACGGATGAGATCGTCTTGTCTCAGTTTTTCATCGAGCATTTCCACGCCTCCAGTGGCCTGGCCTTCTACAGCAGCACCGGTCTGTGTTTGTTATTGTGTGTGTGTGTGTGTTATTCATGTGTGTGTGTGTGTTTGGTTTGATAACCTGGATTCAGTGTGAAACAGCTGCAAAAAGAGATCAAACCGTGAAATGTAACTGGCATCACATTTACACTGTGATCTGAAAAAAGATCACTTTTATTTTGAAGTTGTGGAGCTTCCTGACAGGATTTCAGCGCCTTAATAAAAAAAAGCCATTTTCAGGAAACACTCCTCAGATTTAGCCAAAAGTTAGAGCTTTAGATCAGTTTGATGTCACTCAGTTTGAGTTAGAGGAAATATTTTAGTTTCTCCTCACCCCATACATCAGTCTTTGTGCCGCATGGGTTTGATCTGAAGTGAAAGGTGCAGATTACACCTCAAAGCTCTGTGATCCTCAAACACTGAGGCTTTACAACAAGGGTTTTCAACCTGCAGCTCTGGAGCCTCATGTGGCTCTTTGACCCCTTTTGAAGTGGCTCCATTTATATTTTTCTCTCAGAGGGTATTGTTGATTAAAGACATTGACACTAAATAAAATCCTGCGTTAACATTTAGTTGAACTGAATCTTCATCCCATCTGTCAATAAAGCCTGCCACCGCTCTACTTCACCTCCTACAACATCAACAGCCCACCAACTTTCCATGCACCTGTGGATAACCTCAAGTTTTACAGCCCTGGGAAGATAACTACATCTACAAAAAGACAAACCTGGAGGAAAATACTGATTTTAATTCTGTGTGGATGGATTCAATTAACCAACAACGTGTCCGCTTGATATACATGCTTGATAAGTGGCAAAATAAGCAAACCACTTAAAATTATAAGCTAAGTAATATAATGAAGTTATATTATCAATTCAAGCATTCTTTTTTTAAAAAAGGAAGATTTTTGCAATTTATGAAATTTCATTTTTTTTAATATTTGCTACTAACTCTTTTTTTTAATTCATTTATTTAGCAAATTTTTAGGTTTGAAATTATCTTTTAAAAAAATGAAAATATTTTCGTAAAAAAACATTTCTTATGACTCTTGCAAACTGTTTCAATTTAAATTTTGTAAAAAAAATGCTATTGTTTTATTCTTTTTATTTTTTCAAATTATTTAAATTTTTGGGGTGAATTTTGCAGTTTTTTAATCAAAATTTATTCAAACTTTTGCAATTTATAACATTTCCAATTTTTGACATTTTTGGAAAAAATTTTTGAAACTCCAAAAGTTTTGAAAATTGGAAATTTTTTGAAAATTTAATTTCTCTTAAGATTCTTGCAAATTGTTTCAACTGCTTTTTTTAAATGTTTCAAATTATTTAAAATTTTAAGTGAAAATTTTGCAGTTTTTTAAAATATCAAAATTCTTCAAAACTACTGCAAATTTGTTACATTTTTATTTTTTGAAATTTTTCGAAAATTTTTGAATGAAATTAACTCACAAAGAAACCAACAAATTTTCAAGTTTCCATTTCCTTTGTTTGTCACTCGTCTTTTATTTCCATGACACTTAAAAGTTCTTTATTATTGTTACATATTTAATTTTTTTTTTTTTGAAACCCCAAAAGTTTTTGAAATTTTGTTTAATTTTGCAAATTTTGAAATTTTAAAAATTTCTTAACATTTTTGCAAATTTATTAAAAATGAAAAAAAACAATTCATCATATGAACAATTTTATTTATTAGAAAAACTTCTTCTCTATATAATTATTCACTCGATTTGTTTAGAATTTTATACACTTCATTGTCTTTCCTGCAAAGATACAAAGTAGGCTTTGTGGATCTTGAATGAATTTAATCTAAGTGAGCTGAGGCAAAATGGCTCCTTTGAAACTAAAGGTTGCAGACCCCTGCTTCAAAAACTGGACTGACCGATGGACGACATAACTGCTCCTAAAAATGAAGCAAAAATATTCAGAGCTCCTTTTACCAACTGGCTGCAGTGGAGTTCACAAAGTCAGCATCCGTCACCAGGGAGTGTTTTTGGTTTCACTTACGGCCGACCAGAGGAGAAGGAGGAGAGAGGGGGTTACAAAATCAGAGTTTATCGCAGTAGTTTTTTAACCTACATCATGTGCAGTTTTTGATGTTTCCTGTATTTACTGAAGTTGTTGCTCAGGACCAACATGATTCAGACTTCTGGGAAGTATTTAAATCCAAACAGTGAAATAAATTAATCCCTGGTTGAGCCTTTAACATCCAGATAGATGTGACGTGTTACAAAGCGCTGTCTCTTTTTTTGTGTGTGTGTCACCAGATTTTTAACATAGTGTGTTTTTCTTTCAGGCTGGTACAACCGTCTCTTCATCAACTTCATCCTGCGGCGCCACATCTTCTTCTTCATGCTGCAGACGTACTTCCCCACCATGCTGATGGTGGTTCTGTCCTGGGTCTCCTTCTGGATCGACAGGAGGGCCGTCCCCGCTCGCGTGTCGCTGGGTAACGCTTTACATTCATAGTAACATGAGAAAAACCGCGTCTGAGCCGTATAATGCCAGTATTCGCTCTGTGGGGAGCAGCTGTCTGGGCCTCAGGGGGAGATGAGACCAGGCTGCGACGATGTGGATGTATTTTTATTTCCAATTACACGCTGAACATTTTTATCATACGTGCAGTCTTTCTATACATGACATCTCAAGGCTTCAGACTTTTTTTTTTAACTTTAGATCCTGCTGACCTGAGCAGGATTCTTTTAGTGTCACATGTTGCACTCTCTGACACAGCGACACGCACACAAACTTCACTCAAAGAAGGTTTTTGATCTGAAAAAACATCTGATTTTGCTCTCCATACAGACATCTTGACGCTCTGAGTGCTGTATTTACCAAAATCTAGTTTTTATGTTAAGTTTTTTTTAATGAAAAATGTCCTGAAAATGCAGCTATCATGCTTTCTCCCTGTGCAGGTATCACCACAGTGCTCACGATGTCCACCATCATAACTGGCGTTTCCTCCTCGATGCCTCAGGTGAGCTTGCTTTGTTTGGGTGTAAGAGGCGTTCAAGTGTAGCTGTTTTTTCTGTTTCTACAAGCTGTCAGGAGTTGGTCAGAGGAGAAACATCCTTCTCATGGTTATTTTTATTTTCTAAATCATTATTTGTGTCTGTTTACGTGTGACAATGTGTGTCCAGGTGTCGTATGTGAAAGCGGTGGACATCTACCTGTGGACGAGCTTCCTGTTTGTCTTCCTCTCCGTCATCGAGTACGCAGCCGTGAACTACTGCACCACTCTGGAGGAGATGAGGAAGATGAAGAGGGGGAAGGTCAGTTCAGGCAGCACATGGTTTTCATTACAGCGCAGTGAGGAGCTGTGGGATCAACAGGGGGTCAGAGACCAAGTGGGTCTGCTAAAGGTCTCTCTCTAGTGGCCAGGGAGGGGCATTACATCAGAATAAGAAAGGATGCAGATTCACAGGGAGTGAAAACTCTTTCCAGTGTTTTGTTTCAAGATGGATTTGCTTTTATCCTTATTTGTGCAACTTTAGTCACTTAAATGTGGTGCAATAACAAGTTTTACTTACTCCAGTTGCTTTTGATGCTGAGTTTTAACTTGTCAGAGGCTCTGAACCCCTTACTATAAATGACGAATATACACTCACCGGCCACTTTATTAAGTCCACCTTGCTAGTACCGGGTTGGACCCCCTTTTGCCTTCAGAACTGCCTTAATCCTTCATGACATAGATTCAACAAGGTCCTGGAAACATTCCTCAGAGAGTTTGGTCCATATTGACATGATAGCATCACACAGTTGCTGCAGATTTGTCGTCTGAACATCCATGATGAGAATCTCCCGTTCCACGACATCCCAAAGGTGCTCTATTGGATTGAGATCTGGGGACTGTGGAGGACATTTGAGTACAGGGAACTCATTGTCATGTTGAAGAAAGCAGTCTGAGATGATTCCAGCACAGTTGGTACTAAGGGGCCCAAAGTGAGCCAAGAAAATATCCCCCACACCATTACACCAGCAGCAGCAGCCTGAACCGTTGATGCAAGGCAGGATGGATCCATGCTTTCATGTTGTTGAGGCCAAATTCTGAGCCTACCATCTGAATGTGGAGCAGAAATCCAGACTCATCAGACCAGGCAACGTTTCTCCAATCTTCTATTGTCCAGTTTTGGTGTTGCTGTGTGAATTGTAGCCTCAGTTTCCTGTTCTTAGCTGACAGGAGGGTCACCCGGTGTGGTCTTCTGCTGCTGTAGCCCATCTGCCTCAAGGTTGGACGTGTTGTGTGTTCAGAGATGCTCTTCTGCAGACCTCGGTTGTAACCAGTGGTTATTTGAGTTACTGTTGCCTTTCTATCAGCTCCAACCAGTCTGTCCATTCTCCTCTGACCTCTGGCATCAACAAGGCATTTTGTCCCACAGAACTGCTGCTCACTGGATATTTTCTCATTGGAATAAATTCTAGAATAACAGTGTTTGGTCTGCACTTCACTGTCTTTCTGTTATGTTTCAGATTCCGTCCACCTACAACGCCAGCCAGGCGATGGCTTTCGACGGCTGTTTTCACGACAATGACATCGAGCTGACCCCGTTCCCCCGCATGGCACCCACTCTCACCTCTGACCCCCTCACCAGTCCACCTCAAAGTCCGGATATCCGTCCCATCGAGGGGACCCGGCTCCGGCGGCAGCGCTCTCTGCGGGAGAACGTGGACCTGCTGGTCAGCAACAGCTACATGATTGACTCGTACTCCCGCCTGGCCTTCCCGCTGTCCTACCTGCTCTTTAACATCATCTACTGGAGTCTCTACTCCTGATCCTCAAATCCTCCACAGATGCATGCAGCAGAGAGATCGCCTTCACAGGGCCTCACCGAGTCCTCACTGCATCAATCACAAGAGCCAGGGGAACATATGGAGGAGAAAAATCAGGACAACTTTAAGGGACGAACAAGTACAAGTACATTAGTGATTGTGAAGTAGAACGGCCTGGTTTGGGATGTTTTTTATGGGGCCCATAATCTCTGACAGGGACCTGCACTGGAGCCTCTTCTGCTCCATCGGTAATCTCCTTTTTAACTGGAGACAGGAGAAAACTCCAGTTCCTCTGTTCTTGAACCAGATGCTTTTTAACCAGACATTGATGGAGTTGTTAGAATCCTAAGAGCTGATTTCATTTTCTTTCAACAATCTGTTCATGTTTTCATGAATTTCTGTGATTTTTTGCTTCAGGAAGAAAAAACACAGAACACAATTATTGTGAAGATGTCCTTTTGAACAAACTTCCTGTTCTATTTCGTCCTTCCTGATTGCCAGAGGCAGTGCTTTATGGTCGAATTGTGCTGCAATGACATTGATGCTAGATCTTGCAGAATCATTTACATAACCCTCATTTGATGACAGTGAGAGGGGAACTAAGGGCTGAACATAATATCTCATTTCTCTTCTCAATAAAGTTTGATCTTGTTCATGATGTTGAAGTGATTTCTTTAAGATTTGTGAACTTTTATAGATGTAAACAATTAAAAACTACTACATGATGGCTTATGGAGAGAACGTTTAGACCTTTTAATGTTGTATTCTGACAAATTTTGACAGAAGAAAGAAGAAAAACATCTCTCATGAAGAATTTACAAAACACAGAGATAAAAATACTAGTATTGCATCTAGACCTTTGTGTTGACAATAAAGAATCATTCTTTTTTGATACCTTATCAGGGATGTTGGACCAAAGTTATGGCTCGATTTCTTGTGGATAAAGACAATTTTAAAGTGTGCTTGTGTTGTCATTGCAGAAACATGTCTCCTATGTTTCTGTCTACTCAGAGAAACTTTGGGAAAGCATCAAAGTCAGGGAGATTAATTAACTAAAGCAAACTATGAAAAAGCATTAATAAATGAAAAGATATGTAGTTTCTTTTAATGCAGATGGCTAAGATACATTTAAGGACATATTTGTTGATTTTTTAAATTATTGATTAAATTAAAACTAATTCTTGTAAGTTTTTGGTCTTTTTGGGGTTTTCTTATTATTACATTGATATATATTTAGTCATGTTTCAATTTGACTACCACAGAGACCCTCAAGAAAAAAAACTATCTATTATTTTTATATATATGTTAAATTTTATTTTCATGTAACTGGTGCTGAAGTATCTATGGAAACTGGAGAGCAGAGTTAACGGTAGCGGCCGGTTTTAAGGGATCGAACGGAGGAGGAGGCACCTAAACGCACCGCAGGGATCTTGCCAACATTTGAACGCAGCAGCTGCAGCAGGAAGAGGACAGGTGACAGGTGAGTTCTTTCACTCATAAATAAGGAGAAACACCTCCGACAGAGTCTGTTTTAGTCCATCCAAAGATGAGTTCAGTTAACTTTAGCTTCTGGTCGCCGGTATCACCCTGAACGTTAAAGTTATGGTAGGATCAACAGCCGTTAGGAAGCTAACGGAAAGTGTTTAAATGCAGACTAACGCGTTAGCTGCTACCTTAATTTGAAAAACCATTTTGCATACGAAAGCAGAATGAAGTCCGTGAAGTTGATTAACTTTTGCTTTTCTTTCATTCTTTTATTTTTCTGACGTGTGAAACCCCAACCCAAACGTTATTTCACCTTGCTAGCAAAGAAGGTTGCACGTTGTTGTTCTCCGATGTTGAGTTGAGTTATGCTGCTATGTGAATGAATTCAAGATCACGCAGAATCATATTAATTTATACCTCTATTTACTCTATTTGTATTATCTTAGAAATATTAGTGCATTTGATATCAAATGTTCTATTTCAACTTGAGGTGAAATTTATCAAAACAGGCCAACGTCCTTTTTAAAATCCCCGATTGGAAACGCTGTGAGCATGCGCAGTGCCACAAAGTAGCGCATTTCGATAGGTAGCGCTCTTCGTTATAACACCTACAAACTGAAAGCTGTGTTAGCCGGTGGTTACGTTAGCTTTGATATTTTAACAACATTTTTTCACATTTCTTAACTTTAAAAATAAGCTTTAATCAATTAATTTTTTTAAATAATTAATTTAGATTTTAAGAGGGAAGTCAATCAAACGTACTAGCTTGTTAATTTATGAATACATTAGTTTCGAAACTTCTTAGCCGTTAACGGCAGTTTTTTCAGTTGACAGGAAAGTTAGGCCGCTTTATCGATGCATGTATTTTCCCCCTTCTTAATTCCCCTTTTTATGTTTTAAAACATAAAAGAAATATTATTTAAGTATATATTTTTAGAGCTAAAACCAATTTTATCACTTGAATGTGTTTTTACTAATTTCAAACTCACATTTTAACAGTCTCTTGCAAAAAACAAGGGCTCAATCTCTAAAAAGCTTACCAGATCAACTGAAAAACTTAATTATTTTGGAAAATGTAGATGTTTTTCACTCTTAGAAACAGATTAAAGGATATTTCTGGTTTCATATACTGTGGCAAAAAGTTGTTTTAAGTTTTTGTTTGTAAAATATTGACTGATGGGAAATATTTTCTCATTATATAAAGTTGCAATATGATATAGATTTATGTGCTCCTTGAATTGATTATTTCTAAGTTAAACTAGAGTGTTGTGGGCTTTTAAACACACCAAGCCCCGTCTTTAGCATAAAAGCAACAAAGTTTTTAGGTTAAGTGAAAAAGTCTTCTTCTTTTTGAGATCTGTGAGCGTCCATACACCTTTCAGACTGAGATGTCCCAAAACCTGTGAGCTTATGTGTTTTTATTTCCAAAAAGTAAGAAAACAATGCAGAGCAAAGCAAAGATAAATAGATAAAGTAAACTATCTGTTGCCTGTTGTTGACCAAACTCCAGCTGGTTGGGGATTTACAAAGATGCTCCCTCTTCAGTCCATGGAGAATAATTTTGTTGTTGCACTTTTCATTGGTGCCAGCTGCTGCTGTGACTCACTTCCTTCTCCCCTCTGCGCTCTCTGCCAGTCTCCGTGGTGACCATCGACAGCAGCAGCACTCTTCCCATTGAGTTTCCCATCAGCCCCAGTCACATGACGTCACAGAGTTATCAAAACTGTCCAGCTGATCTTCAGGTGCAGTTAACGTTCGGAGCGTACGGTCCTGGATACTACTGTTACTACCAGGTAAAATATATATCCTGTTTATATTCCTGTATGACTGTACAGCTGCTAAAACTTGGGAAGATTAAACTTTATGTCAGTTTTTGTCTGAGAACATGTTATTTGTGAAGTTTTAGTCTTAAATCTGTATCCAACTTAGAATTCACAAGAGCCTTGATTTAGATGAGAAACAATGTTTTAGACTTTAAAGAGGATAAACAACAATATACCATTGATTAACAGCTACAGAATCCTCTGACTGTCTTTTGAAGGCTGGGCCCCGTTCAGGCATGTTTGGGGAGACCTATAGGGAGAGTCAGGGGGAGGTTAGGGAGGAGGGAGCTGAGGCAGTGAGGGTGAAACTGATGTAAGTCAAAGGGAAAGGTGTCAGTGGGAGGGAGAGGGACTGAATGGTTGGATGAGGACGAGGAAGAGGAGGGAGGAGGAGGAGGAGTGGACATCCTAAATCACTGCGCTGTGATTGGTGGTCGCCGGGCCGTGTGCTGACCCCTCTCAAACTGTAGCCTAACTAGGGCTCCTGCATACATTCATATACATACACACACACACATAAAGCGGTGTGCGGCCCTCTGTTGAGTGGCAGGGACATGTGAGCTCCTTCACGTTTGCTATTCTGGGCAGGGGAGGGGAGAAAGGGGAGGGGAGAGGAGGGGGCGAAGCAGGGGGAGCAGAGGGTCTTTTCTCTTTCTGCATGTGGCTGAGCCATGGTGACGAGCTGCTCATGATTGTTGTCTCGTGTTGTGTGGACTCGCAGTGTTTTTGGCCATAGATTTTTTTTTTTTTAATTCCCACTTTAGGCCGGAGAAGATGGGCTGCTGCTTTAGTAAAGAGCTCCCCCCCGGCCTGCAGAGCGAGACGAGTGGTCTGATACAGCCCCTGGACCAGGAAAAGCTGAATGAGGTGACAGAGCGGGTCAGGCAGCACGCCGCCTCCGTGCTCCTGCAAGTGAGCCTGGACGAGGGGACGAGTGTGGCTGACAGAGCGGAGGATGGAGCTCCAGAGCCGGACCACAAAGTTCAGACAGAGGAAGTGGCGGTCAGCGGGGACAGCAGCACGCGGAATGAGGAGGATCTTAAACCAGCGAGCACTCACGAGGAGAAGTCGGCTATTATTAACACGAGCTGCCCAAACACACATTCAAGCACGGACACAGAGACGGACGGGACACACACCGCCAGGCCCAGCTGTGAGCCGGTCCCGTATAAGGAGGCGCCCACACAGAGTCCAGTCAAACAGAGGATCCAGGACAACGCCACGCTCAGGGCTCTGTGGTTCACTCAGCGTGTAGAAGAACAGCAGAGGAGCTGCTCCTCCTCACCTGTCGGGTTACCTGACAGCCGCGATGATGTCACAGTGCACCAGATATCACAGGTGTCAGATGATCAGCCGCCGCTGCCACCGGTCAGTGTGTGTGAGGTGACACAGCCGGGTCCCCCACCAGCTGTGGAGGAGGAAGTGTGTGTTGTTGCTACAACGCTAGGCCAAGGGTTTGAGACCAGGACCAGGAGCTTCTACAGCATTTGCCCGATTGACGCAGATGAAGACCTTGACCACGAGCAAGTCCACAGCCACACACAAACAGCTGGAGCAACGCGCTCACCGCGCACAGCTGAGGGAGAAACAGCTGCTCCACCCTGCGTGGCCCAGTCTCTGCTCTTCAGCCAATCACAGGCAGAGGAGAGCTCAGTGTGTGACGCTGCCACAACCTCCACGTCACATGACGATCAACCGTCCACCGTCCTGCCACAGACACGCTCACACAGCCTACAGTCAGTCTCACCTCAACCTGCTGCAGATCCACAGCTGCTGGACACTGTGTGTGACCCACAAACACACCACGAGGCGCGCACGCAACACACAACCCAGCAGGAAGAGTCTGACCGCTGCACAGCTGCTGTAGACGCAGATGAGTCCAAGGATGACACGCTGATGACATCACACGCTGATGGGACCGCACAGGAGGTCACGGTTACACAGGGGAGAGTGTGTGTGGAGGGATCACAGGAGATCGGCGAGGAGAGTGTGTATGCAGTGGTAGAAAGCGTGTGTTCAGAGGACTTTGGTACCTCAGAGGGAAAACAGGGGGACCTGGCGGGCCTGGATCAGAACGTGGATTCACACGTCAGCCGTCTCACCACAGAGCAGGATGTCCAACGCTCAGAGCCAGCCTCTGAAACTCCTCTGGACTCTCCCATGCAGAGCTTCAGTTCCTCAGAGCTCGACTTCAAACCGCTGCTGAAGAAAGAAGCTGCTCCGCCTCAGCCTGGCGTCGGGGTGGTTAAATCCCCTGTGCGGAGCCAGGCCATCCCTGTGACTTCCTGCCTCAGCGAGGACATCTGTCACAGCAACACAACAGACACAACTCTGACCGAGGTGTCTTCCATGTCCACGATCTCCGCCGTGTCATCGCTGCCTGTGGAGCTGACCGCCTTCTCCTGCCACCCTGACCCCTCTAATGTAAAACCCAGTGGCGAGCTCTGCGTCTCCATCACACCTGACTGGTTAGACATCAACTCAAATGATCCCACGTTCCAGCTGAGCGGCACTGAGCCCCAGGCGGAGGAGAGGAAGGCTGTCGTTTCTGACGACTGTGACGTGAATCCGGAGGATTCAGTGACACCTCTGAAGCACGGCTCTGATGATCCTGTTCAGGACTCGCTTATGAGCGGGAATGAGAGGCAGGAAGTCAAAACACTGGAACCAGACACGTGTCAGGACGACGAAACCGCTCAGATAGAAGGCGGCGTGACTGTAAACACTTCAGTGCTCGAGACAGATGATGACAAATGTGACCTCTGTGATGACTGCACGTCTGGAAATACACAAAGTGCTGCTCACAACAGCTCAGAGAGCTCTCCACCTCCTTCTGCTCCCCCTCAAAGCTCCCTCTCTGAGGAGAGGGAGGAGGAAGGGGAGAGAAGTGTTTGTCCTGAAACTGAAGCTGACATCACTCTTCAAATCCAAGCTCAGGTAAACACAGCAGAGGACGAATATGCACATGTGTCTGCACAGGAGACTCAGATTGACCCACCTCCCTCTGAGCCAATCAAATGCGACCCTTTAGATCCAGGAGAAGACCAGCTGCAGGCGTCTCAAACCTTCTCTGAACCCTCAGAGTCAGTCACATCCACTGTTCCCTCTGACCATCTGACACTACAAGCCAGCGTCAGCTCAGAGGATGATGGTGCCGACTGTGTCCCTCAGCCCGGACAAACAGAGGAGTCAGAGGAGGCCGATGAGGAGGAGATGACACAGGAGGAGCATCCAGGAGCCCATACTCCCTCAGCTCCTGAGACGCCTGAGCTCGACGCTGACGTCAGCTCCTGTGACACAAACACGGAGCCAAACGTCTCGAGCTGTGTGTGTGAAGAAAGCTCAGTGGACGTGGACCCAGGTCAGATCGACGCTTACGCCTCCACTCCGTCCTATGAGATTCACTTCCTGAGTCACGGGAACCCGACGACCACCGAGGAAGGCGAAAGAGAAGGAGGCATCAGGGAGATGTTGTCCGAGCTGCTCAGGGAAGACGCAGACGCATCCGTCTGCCGCCGCTACCCCCACCCCTGGATCAAGCTGGGTCTGGAGGAGAGCTGCAAGGGTTGGGCTCAGGGGGCGTCTCTGGACGAGGAGGATCAGGGGGAGGCTCCGACAGTGGTGGAGTCAGAGCAGATCCCCGAGCAGGTGTCGGAGCTTCAGCCCTCCATGGCTCTGCTGGGAGCATACCCCTACAGCACGGTGATGCCTCAAGGACCCTGTGTGTGGGACTGGCACACCCAGTCTGTAAGTCGCCACTCAGCTCCCTCGACTGACGGGTTCAGAGAGAGCTTTCAGTTTGTTTTCTTCAAGTCAAAGAAAGTTTAGATGTTTGCACGGTTCAGGGACAGAAGCTGCTGGAGGGTTTGATGTTTTTCACACATAAACAAAAGACACAGTGATGGGGTCAGTGCGGAGCATCTTCACAAAGACGTTACATAAAGTTTCCCACACAGACGTCCTCCAAACAGACACACTTCAGCTCACATAGAAGAGGAAATGAAAGATTAGAAAGAGCTGATGTTACAGAGTCAGGATCACTCAGACAAAATGAACGTTTGAGTTCAAACTGGGCAGAAAAGGAGATTATATCAGAAATAAAAGAGAACTTGTTTTTCTTTATCATAAAATTAAAGAAAAACCTGGTGAACTGTAATCTTACAAAGTTAATCAGACACATCCTGTCACATTTCATGAAAATTAAATGTCTCCCATCTCTTTTGTTTCAGCCACCAGTTGCTGCTCCGAGCCTTAACCCTGAAGCTGAGGCATGGATCACTCAAAGCTGTGACCCGAACATCTCTGACCCCGCCTACCTGCAGGACCAGCAGCCATGGATACAGCTTCCCAACGTTCTGCCTGATCAAGAGAGTGAGTGGAAATGATGGAAACACACCAGAGTCAGTGTTAGATTAGTTCAGATGATCATGTTTCACAGCAGGCGGAAGCAGCACTGACTCCTGATTGGCTGCGTGGTTCCTCTTTCTCTTCTGTCTCTCTCTAACCCCATCACAGTCTCCTCAGATGTCTGTCTAACATGAGTCTGGTTCTGTCCGAGGTGTCTGCCTGTTAACAGGAAGTTTTTCCTCTCCATTGTTACTTGCTAAACAAAATAGAATATTAAATACTTTATCACAGCACGGCAAGAGCACAGCAATCAACAGCAGCAATCAAGAAAACAAAAGTAAGAAAGTTTATAGAAAGTGTAAAAAGGTCCATAAGAAAAATAGATGCTGACAGCTTGTCCATCATTGTCCAGTCAGCCAGCCTCCACCTCCACAGGGTCCAGGACTGAGCTTCTTCAGCAGTCTGTTCAGTCTCTGTCTCCTGGATCCTGTCTGCTCACAGCAGGTGAAGCTCTTCCAGTGTGGCGTTGGTGTCTGGTGTTTGCTCTGTTAGCCATGTCTGTGAATAGCATGATGCTACTCTGCCTTCTGGTATTCCCTCTGTTGCTGGGTTAGCACGGCTAGCTTGTCCATCTCATTGGAGATAGATCTTATGTTCCCAATAACGATGGATAGAAGGACAGGTCCATGTCGTCACTTCTTAACTCACACCTGAGAACCAGCACGTCGTCCTCACCTCCTTCTCCTCACCTTGTGGGGAAACATCAGGCCTTGCACCAGTTAGCATTGACATGCTACAGGCTGCTAACAGCTAATTTCATGCGTAAACAATGCAGCCATGGTTACATGTAGGATCTCCAGACAAACACAGGAGCAAAAATAGTAAAAATATGACTGAAGCCACAAAACCAGCTTGGTGTCCATCACCAACAAATGAATCATACAAAGTAATGACCCACTCCAAATGAAAAAGTGATGAAAAAGAGACTGTTTGTGTTTTTGGAAAGTGTCTGGAATGTTTGGAGCTATTTAAATAAAGATTGATTGTTTGGTTGATTGATTGATTATTAATGGTTTCTTGGTTTCCAGGATACATGCCAGAGTTCCAGCTGCAGGACGCCATCCAGGCTGGGGGTTTTGCTGAGGCAGGTCCAGGCGTCCTGACCCCAGAAGCTGTGACAGTGAACGGAGAGCATGGCGAGCCGGCTGGCACAGGTACGAGTCAGTCAGCTGACTTTAAAGTTTTCAACTGTTTCCTCCTCTGTAACTTGACTGACTTTGTTTCAGAAGACGTTAAACAGGAGCTGAGGACCATTCTGGAGTCGTTACTGACCAGGTAAAACACACCTTCATAAACTCCCCTCTCACACACACGCACACACACACACACACTCCATAAACAGGCTGTATCCTTGTTTTCTCATTGTAATCACTTCAGTTGTTCTGTCGGCTGTGAGATGGAGATCGTTCTTACAGACCTCTCTGCTCCTCCACAGGGAGCACCTTGCCAATGACCTGTACCTCACATCTCAGATGGACAGCGACCAGTATGTTTCCATAGCAACTCTGGCCAGCCTGGACAACATCAAGTCTCTCACCACGGACCTGGAGCTCATCTCTGAAATACTGAAAAGTCAGTGTTTATTTCAGCTTGTTGGAGAACAGTTAATGTTCATTTTCATTTTAAATTTGAAAGATTTTTTTTTACTCAGCTTCAGACGTTTAAAGATGTTATTTTGAGTCGTTCTCTCCTCTGATTGGCTGACAGCACTCCCGCAGGTTGGGCTGTCTCCGTGTGGACAGAAGGTCCGGCCCTGTCAGAGCCGATGTGTCGTCATCCTGCGAGAGGTCTCGGAGAGCACGCCACAGGAAGTAAGAGCAACCGACCAATCAGAGTGCAGCTCGCCTTAATCTTCAGACAGCTGCTGATTTTATCAACCTGTAGGATTTAGTTTCCTGAAACTTTACAAACCACAAGCAGAAACGATGAAAATATGTTTTTAAATCTGCTCTTTGCTGCAGGAGGTGGAGGCTCTCTTCAGTGGAGAAAACCTTCCTAAATTCTTAAGCTGTGCGTACGCGGGCAACGATAACTGGTTCATCACCTTTAACTCCGAGGCAGACGCACAGCAGGTAAATCTGAGGACTACACATCCCAGCATCAGGGTTTTAATTTGTGTCCTTTTGGAACAGAATAATTAAGACCTCATGTCGTGGTCTCTCTCTGTTCATTCTCAGGCCTACAAGTATCTGAGAGAGGACGTCCAGGTCTTCAACGGGAAGCGCATCATGGCGAGGATCAAAGCCAAACCCATCGCTGTCACTTCATTCGCTCCCCAAAACGGCTTCACACCCCCTCAGCAGGAAAACCAGTTCCCCTCCTACTTCCCCCCCAGCTGCCCCCCGCACCTGCCGGCACAGCAGCTGTTCGATTTCAGCCGTGAGGTGTGGCCCTCAGCTGTCACGGGTTATCAGGAGTATGCTGAGGTCAGAATTTAAGATTAAAACTCTCTGACAGGAAATCGCTTTATTTCACCAAAATCAGACTTTTTCATGGCTGAGTTTTACAGACGCTGTGTTCACCCTGTGGACTCAACCCATCTTGTTATCGATAACTCGTAATATGCTGTTTTTTTTTCCTTTTTTCTTCCTCCGCAGTCAACAACTCAGATGGCTGACTTCATGAACGGGTTACCTGCGGCCTCCATTTTTAAACCTTTCACCCCCCAGAGGCAGAGGTAAGGCCGTCTGTCTCTCAACATTGGTTTAAAAGTGAAAGTTGTTCCACACTTAATGAATTAGTTTGGGACTTCACTCTTGATTCAGGAATATTCAATCATCACATCCTTGAGTGAGTAATCAACATGTACTTCCCCTCAGGGGCGGCTCTAAGTGGTCAAACCCTCAGCAGTGGTCCAATCAGAATGGTTCCTCGTACTCATTAGAAAATGCACAGATAGAGCGCGCCATCTCTCCACCCAAGAGGGGTCGAGGGCGTGGACGAGGCAACGCACGTCAGCAGAACCAAGGCTGGAGATCAGAGCCCACCAAGCAAGTCCAACAAGCGACTTCTGATCAGGGGAGGTAAGACAACAACAGAGAGCTTTCACACCAGACAACACATACCGGGACCAAAAAGGTTTAGATGTGAAGTTGTCCTCAAGGTTCATGTGGCCTCAATTTCACGGTCTTGTCTTGCCCTCTATAACATCAGGAGGATGAGACCCTACCTGACACAGCGAGCCATGCAGCTTCTGGTACAGGCCCTTGTGATATCACGCATAGACTACTGCAATTCCCTCCTAGCAGGCCTCCCCGCCCAAAACAGCACACGTCACTCAGCTGTTAATCTCGCTTCACTGGCTTCCAGTAGCAGCTCCAATCAAATTCAAAGCTCTTCTTCTGGCTTACAAAACATTGACAAAAACAGCTCCTTCTTACCTGGGTCCCTCATCCTGGTCTACACTCCTTCTTGCCAACTACACTCTGCTTTTGAAAGACGCCTAGTGCTCCCAGCCCAGCACGGCTCCAAATCACTAGCCAGACTCTTCTCCTCTGTTGTGCCCGAGTGGTGAAATGAATTACCTAACTCTAACTCTATACGATCCACAGAGTCCCTTTCTACTTTCAGATATGTCTAAAGACTCATCTGTTCAGGGAACACTTGGGCACTTAATCTGAGCCTTCTCCTCTTTGTCCTCAGGGGGAGAATGAGTCAGACCCTTACCAGTGTTGCCACAGTTACTTTGAAAAAGTAATCCGATTACTGATTATTCCTTTAAAAAGTAACTTAGTTTCTTAAATGACTAATTAAATTGTAAAAGTAACAGCTGCTGCTGCATAATTTGGCAAAATTGTGCAATGCAATTTTAAAGAATAATAATGTAAGTCTACATGTTTTGTTTTAAAGTAACATGCAGACACGGGTAGTTGTAAAAGGGCACTTAACAATTAAAAACAAAAATATTCATTTTATACATTTTGAATTTCAAAATACAACTAAAGAAAGCTTTAACAGTCATATTTTTGGTGCACTACAGCGCTGTTCAGTTCAATTTTAGATTTAAATTATTTTCTTTAAATGCTTTGTTTTAGTCTAGTTTGGTTTTTAACAGTTTCATTTTTTGTTAAAGCTGTAGTCCGTTGATCCTGTATTTGTACCATAAGCAAAAATAAATTTTGCTGGAGTGTGGGCTCACATAATCCTCAGTTCCCTGCATGGGGCACCCTAGTCTAAAAAGTCTTGGCACGCCCCTGCTTGTCACCAGGTGCCTCATTGTAGCCTACGTTATGTTGGTTATGTTGGCTCAGCGGATGGATTTGAGCTTAACGGAGGGCTCATCTCATGGAATACAGGGAGTTACAATGAAAGACAGGACTCACCTTTCCTCCAGGTAAAAGTCAAACAACTTCTCAAGCGTTTATGTCCGCAGTGCGCTGATCTCTCTCTGATTGATTCCTAAATGTTTCAGTCAAAGATCTTAAGCAAACTGCCAACACAGAGTGAAAAATGAACCTTAATACTGTCATCTTTAGCTGACACAAACTCCAAACAGTGACTGGGTTTCCAGCTAAAAAACATCTCTCCCTCTCTGTTTACCTTTGTGTGCTGGCTGCTATCACACGTGAGTTGTTCATATGCTGAAAACGTGATGAACAAGTCACTCTTCAAGACACAAGAAAAAGCAGATCAATTTTTTGACAATAAAAATGAAAAAAAAAAGTAAGCCATAGAGATTTGGATAAGTCACTTTAATCTGGTTACTGGTTTGGAAATTGTAACAGGTTAGATTACTTGTTACTGGAGAAAGTGGTCAAATCAGAGTAACGCGTTGCCGGCATCATCGACCCTGACTCCAGTGTGAGGAAATGTGCGAGATAAATAAAAATCAGACAGAAAGCAGAAAAAGACTCAACCATTGAAAAGATAGCTGCAAAGACAATAAAACCATAAATAAGAGGAGCAGCTGGTGGATTAGACGGTTTAGTCCTGAATTATTCTCCTTCATGACGTAGTCTCAGCCAGGAGGCTGCAGGGGAGAGATTTACAGCTCTGAACTTTGTTTGATTCACTAATTAAGACACAGGGCTACGTACACTGACACACAGCAGCCTTTACAGTCATATCTCTGCTGTGTGTGTGTGTGTGATTGTGTGTGTGTTCTCTGAAGGAGAGGGAACTACAACCACAGAAGGAGAGCGGGCACCAGGTCCTGGGACAAGTCTGCTTCAAACGAGCAAGTAAGAAATCAACGAGCACGCTCAGTGTGTTTCAGGTCGACTGTCAGTCTCTGCACTGACTGTGTGTGTGTTTGTGTGTGTCTTTGTGCAGAATGCATCATACAAGGCACCGACTTATCAGCCGTCTCCTCTTGAGCTCGGGCCGACCAGCTTCCCTCCTCTTCCTCTCTTAAACACTGCCATAGCAACGGTCCCTGAAGCTACCAACAGCGCCAAGGTAACCGAGCCTCTCTGCCTGTCTGACACACACACACACACTCATACACACTCATACACACTCACATGTTGTTTGTCTGAGTATCATGCTCAACAAGGTTACAGAGTCTCTGCTCATGCATAAACCAGACTGTCAAATCTAACAACACACAGACACACACGTGTACTTTTTGTTCAGCAGAGTCCAGCCAACAGCAGCAGAGTGTGTCCCTCAGTGTCAGCAGAGCCAGAGACTCCGACAGACACACAGCAGTGAGTACACACACCCAGTAACACACTCTGCGTTAACTCTGCTTTAACTCTCCTGGTTTGTCTCTGCCGTTGAATCAGAACATTACAGAAGAAGCTTTTTGCTCCGGCTTCGTTTCTGCTCATTTTTCATTATTCTCCCGTTTCCTCGCTCTCGGGATTTTTCAAACGTGTACTTTGATCCGTTAGCCAGTTGTCATGGTGCCAGCTGTGCTCTGAGCTGTGTGTGGTGAGATTGTTCTGCTGCTCTCTGCAGGAATGTGAAGGAGCACGCAGAGACGACCAGCGAGGCCAAACCAGCCGGACCTGCACAGGAAGCAGCCACAGTAAGACTTGGACAGATACTGAGGGTTGTTGTTGTTGTCCTCTGTAGGAGTTTGTTCTAAAAAGAGTTTGAGTGGAGAGAAGAGAGGACGCATGAACATGTGTTGCTGTTGACGATCAGGTGTGAGAGACTCTGACCCCACCCTGTGCTCTGATTGGACAGGACGCCAAGAAGCCGAGCTACGCCGAGATCTGCCAGAGATCACCAACCAGCGAACCGGCACTGCCCGCTGAACCCGTCTCTTCAGAGGCAGAGCAGCCCCTCACATACCCGGGCCAGGCTGTGTGTTGAACTGTTGTGTCTCACTGCGTCAGAGAAGATGAAAATGCTTAATTGTACCTTTCTAATTACTCGAAGCAGACGCCATTGGAAATAATCTGTGCACAGAGAGAGGTGATGTTCGATTGTAGGAGGAGAGTTTGGGGTTATATATTAAGCATCAAATCTCACCTTTAAATCAGCCAAATGAGGGACTGGATTTTGAAATTAACTCTTTATAAGTACAGCTGACTGAAATGTGAGGTGAGGATGGTCAGCTTCCAGAGGCAGCTGAAGAAAATCTGTAAATGTTGATCTGCTACCTGATTTCAGTTTTCTTTCTTGGTTTGTAGCTCAGGTCAGTTTATTTAGAGCCAGGCTCCATTTTGATTTCTTTGCTGAGAGCACTGGTGCTTCTTTTTCTGCCGTTTCCTGCGTGATTGATGTTTCCTGCGTGTGATTCTTCAGTCGGCATCAAGCTGAAGCCGCTCACACAGTTTGTTTTCGATTTAGCTTTGTAGGCGTGATTACTTCCACTTCAGAAGCACTGAATATTCAAACTATCCATGCATGATTTTTTTATTTCATTTTAGACTTTAATTTATGACCTTTTTTTATTTCTTTCAAAGAGGCGTGCCTTTGTGTGTTGAAGATTAAGTCTCACCTGTGGAGCAGAAGTGTTGTTACTGTATTTGAGAGGAAGTTAGCCCCATGCAGGTTGTGCCTTACAGGAGTTTTTTCGTGCAGGTGTTGTTGTTATCCATTGTCCATAAAAGCACTGTTTCAGAACTTGAACTGTATTTTGAAAACTTGAATTAATTTGTCATTGGCCCAATGCTTTTTGTTTAAAACATCGATTTTAAATGTTGTCCTTGAGCTGGCATGGTTGTGGCACATGTTTCTTTGTTTGTACAGGTGTACATATGATAAAACAAATATTAAAGAGGTACCTTTAAAGTTTAAATTGTCAGTGTTTTCATGTTGTAATCGAAGCTTTTGGTCACTCTGGAAATCTCTGCTGCAGCATTAGTTCACTCCCTTGCATGTAGTTCTCTTAGCTAACCAGCAGGTGGCAGGTGAGTCACATCAAAACACTCATCACTCCATTAAAGGGCCCTGCACTTGTTTACAGTGAAGATGATTTGATTCCTGGATGACTGTAGACCTAATGAATGTGATGAATAATACTAATGAAATACACTGAATTAGAAACACAAATTGATGCTCACTTATGTGTCACTGCCACATTAGGCTTGTTCACTCATACTGGACTTAATTAAAGGCTGCTTGACCTTTAGCATTAATCACATTATTCTGTTGAGGTTTGGTTTCCACATGCAGATGATGAATTAAGAATGACCACATTAAAAGATAATGGCCATGGCACTGGAGAGGAAAGGCAAATATTGCTTAATGAAGTACAACTTAGGAATGTGTTGAGTTAAGACGAGAGAAATAAATCTGTTATTTTTAACATGCCTGGGGTTTCAGACTAAAAAAAAAGATTTTTTTTTGCTAATGCAATTAATGTATTAGCTAGATTTTAAGGGGTGAAATTATCTATAACTCGAGTTAAAATCTCAAAGGCTGCCTAAACCATGAAAAAAACAAGATAAATATAAAAACTAGTATTCAACTCACTCAACCACTCTCCATTTGATGATATGCTTATTTTTGTTGTATTTATTGAAGAAATATTTTAATAAATTCTTTTATAATAAATTAATAATAAAAAACTATATTTATTTGTAGAACCTGTCTTGTTTTTTAATATCTAGTAATTTAACAGCCTTTAACTACATTGATAGTAGGTGTGGTTGCTCGCTGCGCCCCCTGCCGGTGATGGCCAGCACTACCATTCCCCCCTCCCCCCTCCTTATTTCTTGAAGTCACGTGACACCAGCGGCAAGAAGCTGCAAACGGCTCTGACTCTGGGGCTGCGCGAGCCTCATCATCATCACTACCGCCACTACAGCCACCGCAACGGCAGCGTCGGGAACCGACCGAGCAACCGGGGGTCTTAAACGTTTCAAGGAGCCGGGCGCCATGGCCGGCCTCCGCTAAAAGAAGACCCAGATTTATCCTCTTTGTTCTCCCTCGACGCCTCGTAGTCTTTCCGCGCCTCCGCCGAGGAGGGGCCGCCAAGGAGCAGCTCTCCCTTTCCAAGCGAAGGAGGAGGCAGGAGTAGAAACAGCAGCGGCGGCGGAGGCGGCAGCGGTTTAACCGGGGAGGTGTTTTCTGCGGCACGAGACGAATGGCGGACCGTGAGGCGTCGCCGATACCGCTGGAGATCCGAGCCCGGCTGGCGGAGCTGGAGCTGGAGCTGTCAGAAGGTAAGAAACGACTCAAATCCATGCGAAAAAAGCGCAAACCTCCTCCCCCTCCTTCTCCTGTTTTCCCTCGTTATCCCGTTATCTCATCACCACCATCATCATCATCACCATCCACACCGGGAGCCGTCCAACTAACGGAATCTAACCGTTCATTCCTGCGGCCCCCTCCTCATCCTCCACCTCCTCCTCCTCCTCCTCTCGTCCCCTCCCGCTCCTCCCATCCAGATGTTTGTCAGCCAGGGACCGGCCTGGCCAGCTCTGTGTATCCGGGAGAGGATGAGGGCAGAGCGGGAACACACTGCGGGATTCGGCCGCTGCTCTTTGTCTCCGCGGGGCTGCAGCTTCAAAAAACACAAACACCCAACCGGGCCTGTTCGCCCGGTCTGGGTCTGAATCCAGCCCGTTGTTTGACCTTGAGATGTTGACACAACCAGCCGAGCCTACCTGTGTGTGTGCGCGTGTGGTGCTGTGTGTGTGTGCTGTGGGTTTAATAATAGCATTGCGATCCAACGCTGCGTGACAGAGCAGCACAGAGGGGCAGTTTGGCGTTTGATGCCCGTGATCTCAGCCGCCTGCCTCTGTGTTTCTGGGGCCTGCAGAGCAGCTGAGGATGAAGAGGATGCTTGGGAATATTTCCCTCCCTCCCTTCTCCTCTTCCTCTTCTTCCTCTTTTCCTTCACTGTGGACAGATACACAACTCTGTCTGTTGGCCACTGGATCTCAATCACAGCGATCCACCCTGCTGTAATTCCTGTATCTCTGACAAGAAGAGGGCATTTCTGCCTTATATAATGGGGATGGCATATTTTATTCATACAGGCTTTGGAAGGCCTACATTGTGAGAAAGGAAGCCTGGATCCATGCTGGATGTGAGCCACCCTGTTGCCTGATATGTTTCATTTTCTGTGGATAAACGTGCAGCACAGCTTGCAGACATACAGACGTGGGGAGTCGAGATTTATTGCTTCATTATGTGGCTTTGCTGTGCAGAAAAAAATCTCTTTTTCTCGCCTGTCACTCTCGTCAGGTCTGCAGTGGAGCCAGCCTCACCTGCAGTGATGTGCAGCTGTAGATTCACTGTTCAGAGAGTAAATTCTGGGGCAAAATCTGAATAAATTAGGGTGAAATTCAACCTACAGACAATCTGGAATCTGCCGCTTTAATCCCCCCCAAAAAACCCCAGCGTGAGCCTTTGAAGCAGTCAAACCTCGACACATCAAACTGCCCCCTCTCCTTCTGATCAGCCTCATCATTCATAAAAGCTTTTATTTTCTCCCTCTGCAGTGACACTCACACAAACACACTCTCTCACACACACACTGGAAGGTAAAAGTGAAGCAGCTGCGGGCCGAGTGGAGCTCCTAATCCAGCTGAGAGTGTTTATCAGAGCAGAACCCGCGGCTGACAGATGTTATTAATGATGGAGACGGCGGGAGGAAGTGGAAACGTCACGCCCAAACGTCAGGCAGCATGAAACACTCCTGACACTCAGGTGTGTGACGTGTGTCTGTGTCTTTTTGTGTGTGTGTGTTTGGGACTTGGCGAGGTTATTACCTGACAGCTCTCCTGACAGGGTGACGGACGTGTCAGTGTGTGCGTCTGTCACCGCCGCTGTCGAAAACAGAGGCGAGAGTGTGTCTGCTGCTGCTGCTGCTGGTGTGTGTGTTGTTCACTTAGTGAGAGTGTGTGGTCACTTCAGAGTAAAAGCGCGGTGTGCACTTTGAAGGGATGACAAGTTTTTAAAGAGGCTTCAGATGACGTCTGTCTGTTGAGCTTGTTTTACACAGATAAGGACGAGATTTAAGAATAACTCATCGATCGTTTCTTCCTAAAGCTACAGCTCCTGTGCTTCGAGTAGGAAAGAGGTGATATAATGTGTAAAGTATATAAAAAAAACATTGCTCTGCTCACAGATTTTCAGTTTATCTCCATATATTGAATCATAATCACTGGATTTGATTTGTTTTGATTTGTGTTACCAGAAATCTCCAGTCTGAGTCTTTAGACGGATGTTTTCGATCTGATGCTGAAAGATTTAGTCGGATATACACTTATTTATTTTTGGAGGATCAGATAGCAACAGATTTCGTTACAAGATCAGGACTGATGCAGTTTTCAGCATAGACTCAGTCACAGGCGCAGCCATTAGTAGGCCTTGTGCAGTCAGAGACTGTGCAGTAGAAACTGTGAAGAATCTGAGTGGAGCTGGGTGACAAAAATAACAATATTTTTTTCTTTCGAGAGTCTAATCACTTCTTGGCTCTACCTCTCAAAATATTTTACAATCCCTGAAAAAAATACACGAGAACGGCAGCTGTCAATCATCGTTAAACGTTACATAAAACCTCGTTTTTACCTCTAATAACAAATGAAAACAAAACTTTTCAGAAAAAAAGGACTTGAATACAAGGCAGCCAAATAATATCTTCAAATCACCACAACAATCAGACGTGAGAAACATTTCTACCAGGCGTATTAATTTTTTAAAGTTTGACCACAGCCCATCTGGAATGACCGGGGAGATGGATTTTTTTTACCTATGCTTCAGCCAGCCACCAGGGGGAGCAGTTTTTGTGGTGACCTCACTTCGAACTGAGCAGGATGACGGTCCATATTTTTCAGTCTATGACGCCTTGCTGTAAATCAAACCACGTAGCAAACATGTCCGCTGTCTGGGACTACTTCTCTTTGGAAAGCAATGATAGTGAAACAGAGCCTTACAACATTTGTAAAGTGAGTGTTCCTCGAGAAGGTACCAACAGAGCTCACTTAAATACAACAAATATGGCTCCTCATTTATAAAGGAATCACCCAGTGGGGTATGGGATTAGTCAGAGTAAGGTAACGGTGTCGGTTTGGTATCGGCAAAACATATCATGAAAAAAATCAGATTGGATCGGAAGTCCGAAAATCATTTCGGGACATCCCTAGCTCTTATACAATAGAATAGAATAGAATAATATAGAAAATACTTTATCCCAGAGGGGAAATTCATGAGGATTTACAGCAGCAATCAAGAAAACAAAAGTAAGAAAGTGTTTAGAAAGTGCAAAAGGGTCCATAAGAAAATATATGGTGACAGCTTGTCCATCATTGTCCAGTCAGCCAGCCTCCACCTCCACAGGGTCCAGGACTGAGCTTCTTCAGCAGTCTGTTCAGTCTCTGTCTCCTGGATCCTGTCTGCTCACAGGAGGTGAAGCTCTTCCAATGTGGCGTTGGTGTCTGGTGTTAGCTCTGTTAGCCATGTCTGTGAATAGCATGATGCTACTCTGCCCTCTGGTATTCCCTCTGTTGCTGGGTTAGCACGGCTAGCTTGTCCATCTTATTGGAGATAGATCTTACGTTCCCAATAACGATGGATGGAAGGACAGGTCCATGTCGTCACTTCTTAGCTCACACCTAAGAACCAGCACATCGTCCTCGCCTCCTTCTTCTCACCTTGTGGGGAAACATCAGGCCTAGCACCAGTTAGCACTGACACGCTACAGGCTGCTAACAGCTGATTTCATGTGTAAACAATTCAGCCATGGTTACATGTCGGATTTCCAGACAAACACAGGAGAAAAAGAAGTAAAAATATCACTGAAGACAAAACCAGTTTGGTGTCCACGACCAACAAATGAACCATACAAAGTAATGACTCACTCCAAATGAAAAAGAGATAAAATAAATTACAAGAAATGGACAAAGAAGACAGAACTTTGTAGCATGAAATTCTTGGTATTGCTCAGAAGACGCGGTGCACAGAGGCAGAGAGAGAAAGCAGAGTGCAGAAAAACACGCTGAGTTATGTGTCACATGTGCACATCTGAAATCCTGAGGCTGGACACTCAGGAACTCCTTAATCTGAGAAACGCTTAAAGAGCAGATGTCTGTCGGGTGAAAAAGTATTAAAAACTTTTCAAAGCACTAAGACCTGTTTGCATTTCAATAACAGCTGTGTCCTCAGACGATTATCTGCAGAGTAATAAACCTCAGGCAACAATTTCCTGTCAGGTTTGATGGGCAGCGCCGTGGGATCAAACTTTTCCTTCTCCGCCTCGAGAAGCGGCGCTCCACCTGTTTATTAGATAAACCGAGCAATCAGCTGAGCCGCGGCAGATAAGCCTCTGAGCTGCTCCCTCACTTAGTGTCGCCCAAATCACATCATCCTCAGCTTGTCGCGGTGACCTCCAGGCTGAACGCTGCGGATCTGGAGCCGGACAGGTCTGCTGCTGCTGGTGCTGCTGCTGGAGGTAACAGGACGGTCTGTTAGCTACCACAACAGCCTGTTGGTTCAGAGATAATCTCTGTTTAGATTCAGGATGAATGTGTAGAATCTGTGTGCTCAGGTCTGGACTTTAGGGTTAGGATTGTTGACCAGTTACATAGCAGCAGTTTGTGGTGTATGCAGAAAAAACAGGCCTCATGGAGAGCAAAGGAGCTGGAAAGAGATCCTCTTTCATGATATCAAAGCTCTTATTCTTGATCACCTGATGATTTTTGCTAACAGCCTTTTAAAAATGTAGATATCTGATCAAAAATAATACATTTCTTGATGACATATTTTAAAAAGTCATCAAGCATTTGGATTTCCTGACTTCATCAAACAGCAAAGAAATGATTTACAGTTTACAGTTCTACAGTTTCATTTAGCAGACGCTTTTGACCGAAGCGACGTTCAACATAAGCAAGTTATTCGGCTGCAGGGTATTTTTTATTTATTTATTTATATATATTTATATATTTTTTGGGGGGTGGGGGGTTAGAATAATCAACAAGCCAACAAACCACAATTAATTCACATCGTTTATTCACACGTCCTTTTTGAAAACCTGAAGAAAATCAACCGTCTGCTCTAGCTCAATTCTGTAAAAAACAAATAATTCTACACTCTTTACTGCATCAAACAAGCCCTGAATGATCGATATTTGTCCTGTATTTAAATTAAAAAAATTCTTTGAAAATTTCCTTCCATCTCCCTGGTGTCATGTTTCAGCTTGGGGCTGCTCTGCACCAATGAGCAACAGTTTGTGTGTTCAGAGCATGTTAAACTGAAAATACTTCACTTTTCTTTGATCCAAGACTTGAATTAAGTGTTTTGTACATAGTTCCTCACAGTCTTTAGCCTTTAGCCCTGGTTCTCCTGACCTCATAGAAGTATAGAAGTTCATATTGCAGTGAAAATTGAGTCAACATTGAGTAAAAATGTGACTGAAGCAAAAACTATCCTAAAAATCAAATCAGCTTATCTTAGGTTCAGGACTGTGTAGATTTTGTAAAGATAGAACCACAACACTTTTTTTATATGTTCCTTATGCCTCAGGGTACCTAAAAATGTGTTGTTTATTCCCACCTTATGTTTAAATGTTTTTTTTTTTCAATGTCTTTTAATGTAATTTTTATGTCCTGGAATTCAAATTCTTTATTTTGGGGCCTTAAGCAGATATGAGGTGAAAATGAGATTAATTAGATTAATTAATTACAAATCCTGTAATTAATTAGATTAATTTTTTTAATCGCCTGACAGCACTAGTCTAAAGACATCTCTTAAAGTAGAAAGGGACTCTGTGGATCGTATAGAGTTAGGTAATTCATTCACCATTTGGGCACAACAGAGGAGAAGAGTCTGGCTAGTGATTTGGAGCCGCGCTGGGCTGGGAGCACTAGGCGTCTTTCACAAACAGAGCGTAGTGGGCCAGAAGGAGTGTAGACCTGGATGAGGGACCCCAGGTAGGCAGGAGCCGTTCTTGTCAATGTTTTGTAAGCCAGAAGAAGAGCTTTGGATTTGATTGGAGCTGCTACTGGAAGCCAGTGAAGACAGATTAACAGCGGGGTGACGTGTGCTTTTTTTGGGCTGGTTAAAGACCAGACGGGCTGCTGCATTCTGGGTAATCTGCACAGGTTTAAATGTACTTGCAGGGAGGCCTGTTAGGAGGGAATTGCAGTAGTCGATGTGTGATATCACAAGGGCCTGTACCAGAAGCTGCATGGCCTGTTGTGTCAGGTAGGGTCTGATCCTCCTGATGTTATAGAGGGGATATCGACAAGACCGTGAAGTTGAGGCCACATGAATCTTAAAGGTCAGCTGGTCATCAATCATGACACCCAGATTTCTGGCAGAGTTTGTGGCACAAGTAGCTTTCTTCTCCTCTTAAGGACAGACCTGGGGTGCACTTTGTCGTGCTGCTATTGCGTCACACTATTATTTAACCGATGCAGCTATTGGCATCTGGCTTACACGCCGCCTACCGGACTGCTTGGTGAGAACAAGGCTTTAGTGTAACTTCCTGTTTACAGTGAAGCTGAGACTCAGCAGAAACAGCCCAGGCGCACCCTGAAGGATGAGCCGAGAAATGACAGCAGACAAACTCTGTCACTTCTAAAGTTGCTCAAAAGATTTTAAAACATTTGGCGCTGAGTAAATTTCACGACTTGATTTTGTGTGCGGCGACACCAGAATGACCTCAAACGTTTCAGCGTCATCTCACAGAAGCATTTATCACCCTCTCATGACGGTTAGTGTTTCAGGAGTGGTCTGAGCTGCCAAACCTCAGCGCTGAGATGTCCAGCAGCCCCTGAACTAACCGTAAAAGCCTCACACACTGAAGCTGAGTCGGCTTCTGTCAGGGATTTTTTTTGGAGGCCGATCCAGAAGCAGCATTTCTGTGAAGTGTCCTGAGTGTTAAATATTAAACTGTTTGACCAACAGAAAAAGATGAAACTGATTTAAAATGTCCTCTCATACATTTTTAACAAACAAAGTGCTGCTCAGGTGTGAAACTGATGGCACATTTTTCTTCCCTGTTGAATATTTTACAAGCTTTTTTTCCCCCTGGTTTTTCATAAAGATCGGTTTCTCCTCTGATTTTGAAAGAAGCTTCGTTGCAGTGTCGGTGTTTTCCTCATTAACCCTCCTGCATCAGTTTCTTTTCCTGTGCACGTTCAACAACAACAACATCATGTATCTGTAGCCTGCGGCGATGCATTTTAGGTCAGTGTACGGTTGTTTTTCAGTCTCTGCAGCGCCTCACACCGCTCAAAACTCACTGTTTTTACCTGGTATAATCTTGTTTTGTTGATGACACCGAGTGGCTGATATGTTTTATCTATAATCTGTAGGCATGCATAGCTGTGATAAATGTACGTAGATATGAAGTGATTAAATATGTAGTCTTGTATCTACAGTGGAGTCAGTAGGGATCTGTTGTAGTGCTTCTCTGCTGCACTAAAGCAATCAAACACTTAGCTGATGCATGTTTCTTTAATATGTAGGGGAGATATTTCAGCTTCACATCCATCCTCAGTGAAGAAGCTTTCAGAGATATCCTCTCCATCGACATGACGAGCAGGAAACTGATGCACCCGTCAGTGATTTTCAGGTTGTGTCAGGATATTTAAGGATAAAACAATAATTTACAAAGAGCACCCAAAGTCTCTCCCTGTGCTAGAGTTGCCATGTCACTCTTTTTCCGACTATTAACGTAAAAAACAAACGTAAAACAAGACAACAACATTGGATTCCACCTTTTTTCCAAACGTAGACACTCAGGACTCTTGTTGCTGCCGTGTTGCTTCTTTTGCTTCTTCGTCTTTCTCCTTTTTCGAGTCCACAGTAGAACGAGCGTTGCTGCTTCTTGACTTGGCACAGTTTTCACATAGGATTGCCTTACTACTAGGCCGGGGCGATAAAACGTTCAAGATATATACCATGAAATAACTTTTCCTCGATTGAAATATAAGGTGGTTAACATGGTTGATAAAAATTTCGATGGAGTTCATTCGTTCATGTTTTGACAGAAATATGATAAGCCAATCGTATCTGGGAGGAAGAGACGTCTATACTTAGCATGTTTGAAAGGCAGGTGCAAACCGGCACAGTGTCACTCAAAAATGGCTCAGGCCATTGTGGGGTGAAGGTGCAATGAAAGACGAGAGACAGAGAGAATCTTTCATGTGGACCGTCAGAAATATCCAATATGCTATTTCTGCCAGCTTTGATTTTTCTAACTAAGGCTTTGTGTTTTCGCCGGCTAAGCTGGTGAACGTTCATCTCCTGGGCTCTCTGGAGAGTGCCGGAGATCAGTTGAAGGACCACCGCCACTGAATGTTGACCAAATAGTTTTTGATTTATATTGTGATAAATATAGATATCGACCGATATGAAAAAATAGCGTGATAAGATTTTTTCTTATATCGCCCAGCCCGTCTTACTACCCTACTCAACCCACCCCTTCATGGGAGAAACTAGGGGCTGCTGGGAGTTTGTGGAGCTGGGATCTACTTCCTGTTTGTGAGATGACAATTCTGCCTCTGTGCTACTGCCACCCCTTGATGCTATGACGCTTAGCTTTGTTTGACGACTGAGGGGCCCTATACAGGACAACAGTTTTAGGGTGAAACGCAAAAGTTTTGTTGCATATCGGCCTTGCGTTTACACAGAAACAGCATTTTCGCCGACCTAAAACGCAAACTTTTGAAAACGGTCTCCAGAGTGGAATTTTCTTCTGTAGTGCTGTTGACATCATTGCTGTGCAAACAGTAAGCCGGCTTTTTCAGTGAAACTCTGACGTCACACTCCACTTCTTGTAAGCGCAGATTTTTTTCACTGCATTTTAGCGTTTTCGGATGAAATGCTGTAGTGTAAATGGGGCCTGAAGTCGAGGCTGCTGACGGGTTTTCTCTGACCGTTTTCATTCTTACTCTCCAGAAACTTTTGGTGCTTCTTAGGATAAAACTTCTTGAGATAAAAAGTTAAACTGATAGAGTTGAAAGAGTGTTGTTTTGCTGTCTATGACTTCCATTTTGTCATCTGTTGGCTCCGATAGTAAACTCTTTAACACACCCTTTTATAGCTGTATTGTGTTGATCCCTGACTCGACAAACACTGACATGCAAACTAACAAGATGACCATGTGGATGTCTGTCCATCAGCAGCGAGGAGACAAATCACTGACCTACAGGAGGACAAACACAGTCTGTGTTTCAACACAGTAATTTTGTGAGGTCGCTGAAGAAAACATGCGGTTTACCAAAGACACTTTGAACTCACAGAAGACTTGTTTATACAACTTTGTGTAGAAGTTAAGTTTGTCCAAACATTAGAAATAGAATCTCATTGCATCATTTTACTGAGAGAAATTAAACGGCTAACAAGCTGTAAACTTTACAAAAAGAAGGGGAACTTACCGTCTCACAGATCAGTCAGCTCTGAATATAGTTTATCAGTAAATCAAAGCTTAATACAGACATTCAAAACAGAGCCTTAATGCTTCTTCTTGAATCAGAATCCAGAGACTGTAATCTGTGTTTCGGACCTAAACTGGGTTTGATTTAGTCTTATAACACACACACAAATGCAATAACTTAATTTAATAAAGTCTTTTGGAACAGCACAGTGTGACTCAGGAGAAAAAAGGAGCAACGTAACACACAAACCACAACTTAAAGGGACACAACGTTCAGAGATTTCACCAAAATAAAACTCTGAGAGGAGTCAGGCGAGGCAGAGACGATGCTCAGACTGCAGATGATGCAAATTCATAAAACAAACACAAGCAAACAACTTCTGCCGGAAAAAGAAATGGATGAAATAAAAACAGAGCTGCCTGAAACCTGAACCAGAACTTAATTACAGCGAGTATCTGAGAGCGAATTTGCTCAGACATTCAGCGCAGTGTTTTCAGTGACAGTTTTCCGTGCAGCGCTCCGTGTTGAAGCTGGATCCCGCCCTGTACCGGTCAATAACGATTTCTAAATTTGACAGCAGAACAAAAGCCATGTGTTTCCGGTTTGGAGCTGGAAACAAACCAGTGACAGCTCACAGGGGCCTGCGTTGGTGTGTTATCCAAAGAGAGCAGCTGTCAGTCACTGGTGGAGATGACGTCTGTTTCATTGTAGTCAGATGAAGCTGAACTGTGGGCTGCGTACGTGGGTCTGCTGTGTTTATGACTAAGAAAACTAAGAACAAAGGAGTTCTGATCGACTCAAAATCAATATCATGATTTCACTCAGCGTACGTGTTAATTAGTTAAAAAATAAACCATCATCAGGCCACCTAAAGAACTTAACTCTGTATTATACTTCCTATTTACACGATGGATCATTAATCCTGGAGTTTGCAGCATGGTGAATGATATTATTTTCTGTTTGCAAAAATAGTCAAGCTGCAGTTTTTCAACGTTAAAATTATTCTTAAAGAAGTTTACAAAACTACTAGATAAACACAGTTAATACTTTTTTTCTGTAACAGATTTAAGAGGGAAAAGTAGTATTTTGAACCAGAACTGGAACCCTCATTCATAAAAATTTAATCATTAAGTTTTTGTTCTGTTTCAAGAGATGGAGACAAAAACAAGTCATAAAATACCTTTTACAGAGTGTTGAATTTTTTCAAAATATGAAAGGAATGTTGTTTTGTTTGTCCCTGGTGTGATTCACTTTTCAATCTGTTCCCTTTAGACAAGGGTTGGGAATCAACAGGTGACTCAGTACAATGATTTGCAATATAATGCAGTGCAATATGATGCATTGCGATTACAGACTGTATAAAGAGTGGACATCGTGGCTCCGCCATTTACATCGTAAGGTTTTGAAGCCAAAATACTCCCGTCACAGGCGCCGCCATTGGTAGCCATTGTGCAGCCATTGTGCAGCCAAAGTCTGCGCAGTAAAGGCTATGAGAGAATCTGAGTGGATCTGAGTGACAAAAACTATTATTATTTTTTCTGTCGAGAGTCTAACTCCAAAAAAATACACAACAACGTCAGCTGTTAATCATCAAGAAACATGACCTAAAGCCTTGTTTTTAACCTCGTATAACTAATGAAAACAAACATTTTCAGAACGAAGAGGACCTGAACACAAGGCAGCCAAATGATATCTTCAAATCACCACAACAATCAGACGTGAGAAACATTTCTACCAGGTGTATTAATTTTCTTAAGTTTGGCCACAGCCCATCAGGAATGACTGGGGAGATGGATTTTTTGACCTATACTGCAGCCAGCCACCAGGGGGAGCAGTTTTTATGCCGACCTCACTTTCAGCCGAGCAAGATGACATCAATTTTTTTTTTTTTACAGTCTGGTTGTGCGTTACGATGAGATACGATTTAATGCAATGTGCTGCAACATGATTAAATACAATGCAGTCGGATGCAATACGTCACTGATGATGCAGTGCATTATGATGTGATGACTTATGTTGCAATGCTAGCATAGTGATACTAGCGTTGCAATGTTAGTGTAGCGATGCTAGCATTGCGATGCTAGCATTGTAATAAGTCACACTGGATAAGTCACATTGGATGGGTCATGTGTATTATGTTGCATTGAGTAATGTGCAATTCGTTACTATCCACTGCTTTAAGATATGGTGCCCTAACTACAATGTGTCAGGCTCAGTGATTTGATGGGTTATGATTAGGGGTGTAATGATATTTCGTGGCACAAAATTTCGTTCGCGAAATAAAAAATGATGAAATAAAATTCAAAGACCTACAAAATAAAAACCGCGAAGGCACTACTGAGACTGGTAGTTTTTTTTACCCTCCTCACCTACCTTAGCCTGACACTCGCTTCAAAATGGAGGAGGATGTGGAGGAATTACCTGACGCTCCCTCATCAAATAAATCGGTTGTGTGGACCTATTTTGGCTTCCCATGTAAAAGACGGAAGAACGGTGAGAAGATGCAAAATATGCCGCTACAGTTGGCCGCAGTATTTATTGTTTATTTGGAAGAAAATAAAGAAAATACGATTTTTGCACAATTTCCTTCTATTTGAGATTTTCTATAATCTTTATTTTGTTTCCTGAGCTCTATTTCGTATTACGTAACGTTTCGTGAATTGACCATTTCGTTACACCCCTAGTTATGATAGGATGCGTTGAGAAATGATGTGTTGAGAAATGATGCATTGCAATTTGAATAGGAATATGATGTGCAGAAATACGGTGCTGTGCAAACACATGCATATGATGCTGTACAATGTGATAGGATGCAATGCAACAGGATGTGAAGGGATACAATGAAATGGAATATGAAGTGCAGCAGTGCAAACAATGCAATTCAATTAGACACAATAATATGGGCCTTACCTTTTGTTTATTGTAAAGCAACCAAAAAAAAAAAATCTAAAACAAAAAAAATGGCTTCTTCGGTCAAAGAAACTTGTTGTCGTTTCAGAAGTATGTCAAATAACATGTAATGAAATTTAAATCCCGTTTTGAGCTGATTCGCTTCGTCATCGTAAACAAGAGACTGACCTAAACTCCAAACCTATAAGTTTGCCAGACTCTGATTTTCTGATGTTGTGATCACACAGGATTTTCTACCAGCTCTGAGTTAATTGTGTAAGGAAGCAAATCCCCTTCATCTTTCCTCATCAGCACAGAAAACTCTCCTGCTCATCTAAACTCTGCAGAATCAAAACTGAATCTAACAAGAATTAAAATCCTGAATGAATTCATTGTCTTATCTCTGAGATTTGTTTCTGTGATCTCAGAAACTCAGTCACTCTGTCTCTGTGATGGTGGCTCTCCTGAATTAAATGACATCTCAAAACCAAGAAAGAAGAACAGAGCAAACCCTGCAGCTCGATAGCAGTTTGTCTGTGTTTGTTTGTGTTCCTGTCCTTTAGAAACTGACAGTTTAACCTTTTAATTAGATCAAAGTGAGGAGTGGGAGGATGAGGAGAGAAGTGTCGCTACTCCAGCTGAAGCAGTGGATAGATTTGGTGTTGAACAGAAAATTGAGTCTAATTTTGATAATTGATGGAGCATTAGTGTCGTTCAACGACTGAGAGCACCAAACGTTTGATGGTGGAGTAGTGGAGTCCCGGAGACCTGGCGCAGAGAAATGTTTCAATTATTGATAAACGATGAAAGATGGAGCCGTTAATGTGTCAAATAAAAACAAATAGGCATCAGTAATGGCAGCAGACTTTAAATGTTTATGTTTGGAAACCTTGAAGATTCAAATGGAGCAAGAAGCAACAAGAAATATTTTAGATTGCCAAATTATTTACCTCTTATTTTCAGTTAGGATCATTTTTGGTCCCGTTTCAAATACATGTTTACATACTAGCTGTTCATGTCCAATTTTTCACTTTGGTTTAATCTGATCTAATCTGTATGAACTCAGTACTGAAAAATGTGAGTTGCCTTTTGTGATTAGATCATTAGCTAAAGAACAGGCTACATGTAGTGTGTCAAAAGTTCACTAATGCTCAAGTAAACTTGCAAGTGTGTGGTGTCCTCCACAGTTAAAGCCTGTCCAGTGTTCATCCTATTTTTGAAGTAAGAAATGGGAATTTTCTGGTTTTCAGGCGTTTTTAAATTTGAAAAGGTTTAGCCTTCTCAAATATTTCAAAACCACAGAAATTACACGAATTTGAACATATATTAAAGAATAAATAGTAAGATCTTTCGCTTTCAGACACAATGGTTAGCATTAGCATGTCATGTGACGAGGGATGTAAGGAGGCGCTCAAGTCCAATTCGATACAATTTTAGATACCAGGTTAACAATGCGATTTTCTCACATTTTTTTTAAACTTGGGATACACAATATATTGGTATCAATATCGGTATCAGCCGATGTTGGTCATTTTTAACGTATCGGTATCGACTGATATTAACTCAATAGCTGCTGCCATTTTCAGAGCATCTTGAACAATCTTTCAAAACTCAAATGATATTGTTTTCTATAATTATGTAAACACCAAAACTACCGAAGAAGACTGGACCTTCTTTTTTTAATGTCTCTCTTGTTTGTCTGTTTTTGATCCAAACAGACATATTTTACCAATATCGATATAGGTTATCAGCCATAACAACAATACTAATGTTGGATATCGGTATCTGCCAAAATTTTCATATTGATTTATTCCTGATTTTTGAGCTTGCAAACAAAATATGACTGAAAAATATTATTTTATTATTTCTGCAACTGCAAAACCCAAACCATACAGTGAATGCAAAATTTTAAACACACACATATATATTTGAGTGTATAAATCTACCAAATATATTTTCTTATATTTTTGATAAAGTAAAGAAAACTCCCTTTTTAATTCTCTGAGGTAAGGTAAACTGTGCAAAACAAAGTACAGGAGGTCCTCGATTAACGTGGTTCTCAAGGGCTGAACGATTTTGGAAAATAATCTAATTGCTAATTTTTGGACAGATATTACGATTGCGATATAGCATGCAGATTTTTTTTTTTTTTTTTTTGGGGGGGGGCATTTATCTGCTGCATTATTCTCTAAACACAAGCAATAAATCATTCCTTAGTATCAGAGAAATGAATAAAGCACTGCAGAAAAACAGGCCTGGTATGAGCAATAATTTGAAAAATAATCATTAATCCTTTCCTCTTTAAATTTCACACTAAATAAACTGCAGAAATGTAAATAAGACCAAATCTCTGGTTTAACCACTGAAATATGTCAACATGTGGAATGCACTTTTTAAATGCACTGTAAAACATTTTCTTTTTTTTAATTGCAGCCTTTGTGATCTGAAGATTGCATTCTATTACACTGCGATGTCGGTTAAATTTCGATTAAATGTTCAGCCCTAGTTTTGACTTTACGACGCCAATAAATAAATGTACAAAAGAAAATAGAGTAGGTTTGGAAGTTATGCCGCTCTGTTCGTAAGCTCCTATAAGCTCCCTACGCATACTAGTTTTTAATTGTACTGTTGAATATGACATCCCATGAATATGAAGTATAGTACATGTATTTGGATAGTTATTTAGAGATTTAGGGGGTATTTAGGCAGCATATGACTCACGCAGAGATTGGGGTTACAACGCCAAAAGTGAAATTTAAGTGAATTTAAATTTTTTTTGAATAAACAATCTTAAGCTTGCATGCGTTCCTAGTTTAGGATTTGCTTTTTTTTTTTTTTTTTTTTTTTTTTTTAAGAAAAACAGCCTCTGCTGATTTAATTGGGCATCGCAAGAATTTTTTTTTTTTTATTGCAGCGGATTTGAATCCTCACACATTTTTAACTTTGATGAGATGCATTGTTACACCCCTACATGTGACAAATGACCCTGGATGTCGATATAAAAAAATTGCTGGTGTCCTGACCCACTACATTTGTGTTTGAGACATCTGTGAGTGTTTTTTTAGTGTGTGCGTGTGTGTTTTTGTATGTATGTGCACAAGAGTTGTAGAGCCAGCAGACACTCCCCAGTCCACTCGAGTTCCTGCGAATGAGTTTGATCGCTCAAGGTCCCCGCGTCATATGACACATACTGTAGTCCTCATTCTGCATGTCTTTGTGTGTTTGTGTGTGTGTGTGTGTGTGTGTGTGTGTGTGTGTGTGTGTGTGTGTGTGTGTGTGTGTGTGTGTGAGAGATGCGCCTGCTGGAGGTAGATTTGGTTACCATGGCGGCTTTGTGGGTGGACTGTCTGTTGATGTCTGTTGATGATGATGCGATAAGGACGAGAGGGGGAGATTAAATAAAAGCGAGAGGTTAAGGAAAACGACAGCAGAGGACAGTTGAGGAGGAAATGACAGTTTGAGTCAAGGAAAGAAAAATCGATGGACAGATATCTATCTGGACTGAATAAAAGTTCAAAAATGTCAGGTTTTTACGCTTAAACATTTAGAGCTCCCCCTGTTGGCTGGCTGTGGTGTAGTTGCTTAATTGCTTCTTTCACGTTAATAGATCAGACAAACACAAGAGTCGTTAAACTTTCTGTGACTTTGACTTCACGGCTACACAGAATTACAGCAAACAAATATAGCTGACCCAGAAAATGTCACTGGAAAGAGAGTGACATTTGATTTTCTAATGATTCATGCCTTATTTTCTGTTTCACTGCTTTGTTTTCATTAGCTGTGCTCGCTAGCTTCACTGTTTCTCTTTTTTAACTCTTCTACCTTTGCTGCCACCCTTTTGCTCGGAGCAGCTTTGGGCTAAAAACATATTTCTTCTTTATTAGCTTCTTGACTTTTGTATACAAGTCTTGTGTGAAGTTTTTTATTCATTTGCAGATTGTTTGATGATTTGATGATTGATGATCCTGTGTCTTTTGCTTCACATCGTTTGTGTGTTTGGAGCACATTGGGTGTGTGTATTGTGTTTGCAGTGTGTTTTTGCTGCTTTTGGCTTTTGCACATGCAGAGATGATGCACCTGCAGTTTGTTTTTCCTGATGAGGGTTATTTGGGCCGTCGTAGATCATCTGCACTTGTCAGCCACCGTAGTGCTGGGTCATGTTTCTTGAGCAGTGTGGAAGGGAAATTATTTTCACTTTTTAAAATAATGTTTTCTTTGACATTAACCATTTCTATTTGGAAAGAGTGTCCTTGTCTCTTTTGGTAGCAAAAAGTCTCACCAAGGTTATTTTTTTTGTTCCCAACAAAAACAGAAAATAAAGATATCGACTTGTTCTTGAGGAGAGAACAGACGTCAGGAAACGGTTTGTTTTTTCTCAGAAGAACAGCCCACTCTGTAATTTTGTCCTTCCAAATAAAACAGAGGAGAAAATCGGAGGAGTCAGGGATGATGTTTTTCCCACAGGGGACGTCACCGGTTTGGGTTGAAGCTGCTGAAAAACTGAGTTTTCAGAGTTTTTTTGGACCTCAGAGGACAAAAATCTCAGTCTGGAGTCAGCAGCTATCGATTCCCTCTCAGCTGTGCCGTTAGACGAGCCGAGTGTCAGAAAGCAGAGAGGAGAAGGAGCACAGTGATTAGGCTGCTTACACACACACACACACACACACACACACACAGACATCACACACACTTTAACATCACATGCACACACTAACATCGCAGACATCACACGCTCTAACATATGCACTCCTGGCAAGTATCATTAGCCCACTTCTCACTTCTGACGCTCAAAATCCAAGATGGCCGACTCGGAGCCTTCTCCTGGAGAACCGTTGCTAGGCAACTCCCTCCCTGCTCTGCTGCGCTGCAAGTGGAAGATGGCGTCTCCCCGTGGACTATGTGTGTGTGAGTGTGTGTGAGAGTGTGTGTGCTAGAGAGAGAGTGTCAAAGAGAGAGAACAAGGAGGAATGTTGTTACGCTGCGTCTGATCTGAGGAAAGGCCTCACATCTGACACACACACACACACACACACACACACACACACACACACACACACACACACACACACACACACACACACACACACTCTCAGAGCAGCACAGATGAGCAGATTGGACCCAGATGTTCTGGCCTTCCTCCACACTCAGACTGAAATATAAAGTCTATCTATCTATCTATCTATCTATCTATCTATCTATCTATCTATCTATCTATCTATCTATCTATCTATCTATCTATCTATCTATCTATCTATCTATCTATCTATCTATCTATCTATCTCTTCTTTCATTTGGCTTACCTTCCTGCCTTTCCTTCTTTCTCTCTTTCTTCCTTTCTTAAGTCTCTCCTTCTTCTTTCAATCCTGGTTCATTCATGTATTAATTCACTCCTTCCTCCTGTCCTTACATCCTACCTTCCTTTATTGCTTCCTTCCTTGTTTCAGTCTCTCCTTCTAGTCTTTCTTGATTCTTTCACTCATTTTGAATTTTCCTTCCTTCCTTCCTTCAATCGTTCCTTCATTCTCTCCTTCATTCTCTCCTTCCTTCCTTCCTATTTCCTTTGCATTTTACTCTCATGCTTCCTTCCTTCTTTTTTTGTTTTCCTCCATTCCTTTTCTCCTTCCTTCCTTCCTTCCTTCTTCCTCCCTATTTCCTTTGCTTTTTACTCTCATGATTCCCTCCTTTTTTTTTTTTCCTTGTTTCAGTCTACACTTTCTTCCCCCTCCTTCCCCCTTTCCCCCTTCCTTTCTTCAGTGTTTCCTTTTTTTCTTCCTACCTTTCTTCCTTCCTTTCCTCCTTTCTGCCTTGCTCCCCCTTCCTCCCTTCCTGTTTTCCTTTGCTTTTTACTCTCATGCTTCCTTCCTTCTTCCTTGTTTCAGTCTATACTGTCTTATCCCTCCTTTCACCTTTCCACCTTTCCTCCTTATTCCTTCCTCCCTTTCTCTAGTATTTCCTTTTTCCCACTTTCTTCCTTCCGGCCTTGCTCCCTCTTCCGTCTGCCCTTCATTGTGTCCGTCTCTTTTCCTTCTTTTCTTTCTTCCTTCCTCTACTTCAATCCTTCCTGCCCTGCTCCCCCTTCCTTCCTCCCTTCATTCTGTCCACCTGTCTTCCTTCTCCTCCTTCCTATCCTTCCATCCTTCTGTATTTCTTTCTTCCCCTCCTTTCTTTCCAGCCTTTCCTTCCATTCGCCCTCCCTTATCCCACACCTCCTATTCTTCCTTCCTGCATTAAATTATATTTTTATTCCTTTCTTTCATATCCCCTCAGTTCTGTCCTTTTCTCCTTGATATTCTTCCTTCCCCCTTTAGTCCTTTCTTTTATATTCCCCCTGACCCCATCTTTTCCTCCTTTCTTTTACTTTTACCTTCTTCAATCCTTCTTTCCCTTCATTCTTGCACCCTTCCTTCCTCTCCTCTCTCCTACCTTCTCTACCTCATCATTTCGTTCATACTCATATTTCCTCTCCCTGTGTCTCTCTGTGGGTTTTGTTTTCTTCACTCTCTTGAATCTGCAGATATGTGACACTCCTCTTTTTCCCCTCCCTCTGTTTCTCAGCCTTATTTCTCCTCTGGGTGTAAACCGGTGAACAAACCTCTGTGCTCTGCAGCGAACCTCCCTCCATAATGTCGCTGCTTATTTTCATTATTCCTGCCGCTGCTGTTGTGCATGATTGAGTTTTGCAGAAATAGCCAGACTGTGGAAAATGAATTGGTAACAGAGCGTGCTCAGTGGAGATTAGTGAACTTCATTTGTAGTCCGGAGACTTCCCAGAAACATTCAGTTTGTGACGCTGACTGAAACCTCGTACCTTTTCCTTTTTCCCGTCAGGAGATTTTTAACCGTTCTCAACATTTGTTTACAGACGTTTTTACTTCTGTGTGCAGAGCTGGCTGTTCTCCTGGGAGCCCTGCCCCCCCCTCCCCTCCAAACAACAATCTGTGAGCAGACAGCTGAGTTCATCTTTCAGCGCTCATGTGTGATAATTCCTCTAATGTGGGATGAAACAACAGACTCAGACACAGCTCGACACTTAAAAAACAAACACAACAGGTGACGCAAATCATGAACGAGAGAGAGATGTTTTAAGAAACTCCCGTTAATCCCACTCTGATTTATCCACTGACAGGTATTGTTGTATTCAGAGGCTGAGATATTCGTCTTCCTCTGGGCTCCATTGTTGTCCAGACATTATTAATAACACAGCGAGGAGCCTCACTGCTGCCCAAGGTGACATGTTGCTTTATCACCATTAAAACACACACACACACTGCAGTTTCTATAAACTCCATCCCACATACATCCTCCTGCTGCCCCAAATACTCAGCAGAGCACCAAATGTGGATTAAAGCAACGCTGAAAATAGTCCCCAACACATGCCCTGTTGCCTCTTCAGTGAGCAGCTGATTTAAGAAATGACTGAGCTGTTTTCACCACGATGCTGCAGAATCAGACACAAGTTTTAACACAGCAGCTTCAGAAAGAGACGAAATGTGTGAGAGCCGTGGAGCTCATTTTTTTTACTCTGTCAGAATAATTTTTCCCATAAAGCAATGCACATCTGTCAGCTGTCTGCTTCAGAGCTTATTATCACACCAGCGTGCTCCCATGCCCACTCGTCTCTCGCTGAATTTCTCTCACGAGTTGAACACATCCGCGGCGTCAAATAATGATCAATAATTGGGGAACTGGTGTGAGGCAGTTTAGCAGCGCTTAATGGGGGTAAACAAGGTCGTGTTGGCCAACATTTGCCCGGGGTGCTGTGATTGGCAGGTGGTGGTGGTGATTGTGAGGGGAGGGGGCATGTGTGTTCGCCAAAGCAGCAAAACCCCCCTCAGGGATTGTAATGAGCTTGTCCATGGCTGCTCCTGTTTATCTCTGCAGAGAGTTAAACTGGTGTTTTAACCGTTGAATCTATGACCTGTGTATCTAGTTTAGTGGATGGTGTTAGCTGGACAGATAAATGCAGACTTTTCTGACGATATATTAGTCGTTGATCACAGCGACCTCTTTGGCTAGAATTGGTAGCGTTTTTCCAGGATGAAGACTCCGTTTCCCATGAGCATTAGCACCCACTGTCGTAAGGACGTGACTCTTATGAAGGCATGTTTTGGTTTTCTTCTTTTTTACACTACTTTTCTTTGTTCAAGACAATTTTTCCCAGGATGCCAAGCGACGAGGTGATACATTTTTTCATCATTTGAAAGGTGACGACAGTCAAACTTCATAAACAGTTTGTAGTTTAGTGTCCAAAAAGTAAACAGAATATCTCTGTAGTGTTCCTCACAGTCTGAGGGGCAGTTAACATGTCAACGGTTTTAGGTAGAGGTAGACCGATATATCGGCCGGCCAATATATCGGGCCGATATTTGGACATTTGTCTCTATCGGCCATCGGCCGTATTTTCTTTTAAAAAGCCGATTTTTGATCCGTTGTATAAAATGGCGCAATTTTTGATCAGGCACAAAAAAGATGAGCACCTCAAACTTGTGGAACCACTTGGATACTTTACATACTTTTGTTCAAATTATATTAATAAGTTTAAATTTCTTTTTTGACATTTTAAGAAGAGTGTGAATGTTTACTGCTGCTTGTTACATTGTGTGTTTACTCAGACAAAATATTTAATTGTTTTTAAAGCTGAATAAAGGTTCAGAGGACTGGACACGACTTGTTGTGATAGATTTCTTTTAGTTGCTCAGAAATTGCTGCGTTTCACAAAAATGTGATAAATATATATTTATCTAACAATTGGCCTGAATATCAAATTGGAAAAATCGGCTATGCATATCGGCATCGGCTGCCCAAATTTGGAAAGCATCGGCATCGGCATCGGCCCCCAAAAAACCCATATCTGTCGACCTCTAGTTTTAGGTAGACATGCACCGACTGATCGATCGGTCGGCTGATTGATCGTGCCAATTTCCTTAATTATGGGGATTGGTGATCGGCCCATCCTTACATATGAAACTGGTCTGACAGCCAGCCATTGTTGTATTTTTGCTCAGAGACCTAAAACTCAGGACATTTTATTGGTTGTTTAAGTGAAAACATAAAGATTTTATTGTTTCACAGGTATTGTTCAATGATTTTCAATAAAGTATGATTGGAACATTGAAGGTATATGATGTCTGTTTTAAGAAATAAATAATAAAAATCGTCATTGGCCCAAATTGGTGTCAGCAGGTCAGGCTTTTTAAAGATCCGTGATTGGCCAGAAATTTGTGATCGGTGCACACCTAGTTTTAAGATGTAAAGCAAAAGTATTGTTGCGCAACGCCCTCGTGTTCACACAGAAATGGCTGACTAAAATCACAAGCTTTTGAAAACAGCCTCCAGAGTGGAGTTTTCTGAAACGCTGGGGTTTTTAGTGGAAACGTTGGTTACAGGCTTCACGAGTGAGCATCCAACAGTACAAGAGTACCGATGTTACGATCGTCATGGTCTACCGTGTTGTGCTTGTGCTGCTCAATCTGCTGACTGTCTTTCAACAAAATGAGCATCTGTTGCTCCACTTCTGCTCTTAGCATTCACCAATTCACCTGATGATCGGCCCAACTCTACTTCAGTGGAGATTTACCAAAAGCAGCTTCTGGACAAGACAGTTAAAGCACCGACTGGCCTGGCATGCCTACAACAATGTTTTAGTCCCTCAGCATTCCCGTGTTAATGCAGTTTTTTTTTTTTACTTTGTTTTAGTGTTCTCGGATAAAATGTTGTATTAACGTGGCCTGAGACGTATCTGTAATGTGTAACGTCAGTGAATCCTGGTTATGTGAATCTACCTAGTGGTGTGTGTCAATGACTGGTTCCCATTAAGAGTTGGTTAGAAATGGTTCGATCCCTTGTCAATTCTTTACATCACGCCAGAGTGGCTAGACCTTATGTCAGCGCCGCATGACACGCCACACGCCAGTCACACAGTCGGCTAACTATGCAAAGTACAATTTGTGCAACACTATAATACTATGCGAGGATGGCAATACCACCAACATGTTAAACATTTGTCAAAGTACAGCATTAAATGCCAAGAGAGTCGTGTCACATTTATTTGTAAAATCAATAAAATGTTGACACAAAACCCTGTAAAGCTACTTTTTTTACACAGAAAATTCACAGGAGGGATTGATGATAAAGGAATTGGATCAATGATTGGAATCGATAATGGCATTGATATAAATAAAGTATTATCAAACGTCTTCCTTAAACCTACCAGTGCTCATCTTCCAACTCCAACCTCACTAAGCGCTTATGTAACCTCACTCTTCATTTTATTGATAGACTCTCAGGTTTGAACAGACCACTGCAGAATAACTGCTGACTGTGGGTTGGAATGGACATTAGCACAAACAGTTTTGCTCGTGTTTTAGCCTTTAGCTCGTGCTCTATCACTCTCCTGTTTAGCTTTCTTAGAATAGCTTTTATGCCATTCTTTCCAGCTCCTTCTTACTTGGGGTCCCTCATCCAGGTGTACACTCCTTCTGGTCCATTACGCTCTGCTTGTGAAAGATGCCTGGTGCTCCCAGCCCAGCGCGGCTCCAAATCTCTAGCCAGACTCTTCTCCTCTGTTGTTCCTAAATGGTGGAATGAATTACCTAACTCTATACAATCCACAGAGTCCCTTTCTATTTTGAGAGATGTCTGAAGCCTCATCTGTTCAGGGAGCACTTAGTCCCTTAATCTGAGCCTTCTCCTCTTTGCCCTCAGGGGTAGAATGAGTCAGAAGGTCTTAGACTCAGCTCTTACTAACTTTTAGCACTTTGTCGCACTAACTTGGTTTTTCCTTCTGTCTAAATCCTTGCTTGTGTTGGACGCCGCTTTGGACAAAAGCGTGTGATAAATGAAACTTTAGCGCTGCATTGACATCCTTTTTGTTTTTGACAGTCCAGCTCCATTGTCCGCCATTACTACAAAATAAATCGAAGAACTTCTTCTTTTAGAAAAGGGGCACATCTCCCTTCTCTTTGCCTAACTTTGCCAGTTGATGTAGTGTTAAGGAGGCTTTTGGTCCGTCCTAAAAACAAATGAGTCACTTTTATTTCCTCATATCAAAATATTAATCTTCCAGCACATTTAATTAAAGTTACAGCCTGGTAGAAATACTCTTGCGCTTCCTAAGTCCCAGAAAGGTGATCGCTTTAATCTTGATTGCATTGGTTATTGTGTTCACCACAGCTACTCACTAAATGAATTGTTTGGAAGTGGTTGTGTACGCTCCATGAGGTCTGTTTGGGCTTTTTTTATTGCGTACGACGAGTTGATCTCCTGTTACTGAAACAACAAAATGACAAAAGACTTCAAAACATGTCAGGTGTTGGCGTCCATGAGTTGGAGAGCATTGATTGGACTTCCTTGTGCTGCTGTTTGTCCTGAAACTGATTCTGATGAAATGAAACAAGTGACGTTTTGATGGGAGCTGCTGCAAGTGGACACTGACGGACTCACCCTTACCCGTAACCCCTCACTAACATCCCTAACACGCCACTTTATCCGTTTGTCCCCATCGCCATCCGTTTTCACCACGTCATTTTTGTGTTGTTTGAGTTCTGTTTCACATTTTAACTTTAATTAACAGTCTAGACGGAGACGCTCAAAGACTGGGAGAGACAGAAAAGGTTGGCTGTGTCTCAAACTGAGGGACGGGCGCTTTACGTGGTGATTGGCCGAGAACCCACGAGCACCGACCTCTCTATAAAAGATCTAATTAACCATAAAATCTGTTTTTATGAATTATTTTCTGGCTCAGTCACTCAAACAGCCCACGCCGCCCTCGCTGGCTCTCTCACGCTCTTATCTATCTCTATCTGTTTGCAGGGGACATCACTCAGAAGGGTTATGAGAAGAAGAGGCAAAAGCTGATCAGGGCATTTGTTCCACATGCTGGAGGTAATTTAGCAACCTCTGACCCCCCCACACACAGCCCCTTCACCCCTCTGCTTAGATACTCCCACCCCACTCCGAGGGGATCGATCCCGTCTCATGACAAATACAGTAGCGATAATTCTCCCCCATCGATTCAGTCTTCAGCCGCCGCCGCCATTAGTGAATGTAGGTTAAGACTCCCTCGAGCTCCTCTGAATCTGAGCCGCTTTCCACACTCACACACACACACGCACACACGCACACATACACACTTGTCCCCACACTTCTTACACAATCTCTAACACAAACATGGGTCACAAATTACTCAGGGATATTCTTTCGTAGAGCAACAACACACCTGCCACATTATTCTACTTTCCTTTCATGTTGTTTTTAATTATTTTCTTTTATGAAGTCAGAAAAATTTGATTTTTCTGCCGATTCAATTCATCTCCATGTTTGTTTTTTCCTTTTTGCCCTGGTCTTATTGCTTTTGTGAAACCTGTGTGTGCATATCTCTGTGTGTGTGTCTGTGTGTGTGTGTGTGTGTGTTTATATATGTGTGTGTCTGTCTGCCTGCTTGCCTGCTTGCCTCTCTAGGTATGGAAGGGCCCATGTCCCATCGGGCCCCGCTTGGCCCTCCCTCTGCTGCCCGTTTCCACCGGCGGCGGACTTCAGGCACCCGAGACGAGCGCTACAGATCAGGTACACAAACTTCACCTGCATGGCCGCCACAGGAAGTGACAGAGAATTTACAGATTAAGGTTTTTATCCTTTGAGACGATAGATTTTAGTATGTTGGAGATCCTGTATAAAGCTCATAAGAAACTATTACTAATCAACATCCAGAGTTGTTTTGAAAAAGAGTAGGGGTGGGAGAAAAAAATGTTATATAGTAGCATCACAATTTTTAATCAGGATTTTTGGTTAAATTCTTTATTTTTAAGTCCTTCATTTTAGTCTTTTATTTTTAAGCTTGGTTGAAAAAAAATTGAGATGTCAGATCCTCTGATTAAATCCTAAAAACTGACTCTCATGGGATTAGGGATGGGTACCTTTCACTTTTGAAATGATACAGTACTGATGCCCAGTACCTGGCAATCAGTATTGGTACTCAACGGTACCAATTTTTGATACTTTTTTGTGTTTATATGGTAAAAAATATAAATTTGTTTAAAGATAAAATCTCTTTTTTTCAGTTTAACATATTTTATCTTTAACATATAACCTTGCAATGCTGTATTGATGTCCAGTATGGAAAATCGCCTATTCTTCCACTCCCTCACAGTCACAAGGATGTGTTTAGTTACCTAAACATGGTACCTTTTGATTTTACATGAATTGGTACCCGGGTACTTCTGACTGAAATGGGTCAGTACCTATAAAAATACCTAATTCAGTAACCATCCCTACATGTGATGTGCATTTTTGGGGAAAATATGGCTCCTGATTAAGTTTGTAGTAAATTTCCTTAATTTTGGGGGATCAGCGATCAGGGATCAGTGATAGGGGATCAGCGATCGGTCCCTCCCTACATATGAAACAGATCTTATAAACCTCCAGGAAGGTCTGACAGCCAGTCATTGTTGCTTTTTGCTCTGAGACCTAAAACTCAGGACACTTTATTGGTTGTTTGAGTTTAAACATAAAGATTTTATTGTTTCACAGGTGTTGTTCAATGATTTTCAATAAAGTAAGATTGGACCATTGAAGGTATATGCTGTCAGTTATAAAAAATAAAAAATAGAAATTGGTATCGGCCCAAATCAGGATCGGCAGGTCAGGCTTATTAAAGATCGGAGATAGGCCAGAAAATTGTGATTGGTGCACCCCTAGTCTGTGAAAATCTTCATCATCATCATTCAACGTTTTCGCAAGAATCAGGAATGACAAAAAATCGCAATTTGAATCAAACTCCAAAAATCATAAAAGAATCAAATCACGAGAAAAGCATGATGTCTCATCCCTAAAAAAAAGAAATTTGTAATAATTGAAAAGAATTTGAACGTTCAAAAAGACGAGATTCAGAACCAAGCTAAAGGAACCTGGACAAAGACACCAAAGGAGCAAAATCAAAGTATATCTTAGGAAACATTATCCAAGCTAAGAAATCATGGGGATAAGTGTTGAGAAAAAACTTGCATTTTGTTTTGTTGAAATAAGGAAAGTCAACATACACATCTTTTATGATACTTTGTGCTTTTGTTGGTTGCTTTTTTTGAAAACAAGAAAAAATGAAGTGTAACATGGCATGTTTGCCTGTAGCTCCTTATTTTGTGAGAGCAGGGCAGATGTAATAAAAAACTTTCTTCTTTCTGCTCCTTTTCATTCATATGTATGGTTTCTGTTTTTTTGTATCAAATTGTTCTATTTTTTTGACAGAATGAATCAAAGTCAAACAAACATGTCGGGCAGATTAAGGAACATCAGACCAATCAAAGTAATCAAACTGGTGATAAAACTTAGAGGAAATCCTCATGCAGATGCAGTGAAAGTGAAAAAGCACCAAAGGAGTGTTTCCTGGACTCATGTTGTGTATGTTTGAGAAACTCTCTGGATTAGGATTCATGCCATCATAGAGAATATGCAGATACTGCAGATAACATCTGTGGATTCAAAGCTCTGAAACCCACTCTGTCACTGAAGCAGTGAGTCGTCTGTTCTTCAGTGGGAATAAATCTGTTCCTCTCCCTCTCAGACGTCCACACCGAGGCCGTGCAGGCCGTGTTGGCTCGACATGTGGAGAGGAAGGTGGCGGTGCCGATGCCTTCAAAGAGACGTTCGCTGGTGGTGCAGACCTCCATGGATGCTTACACGCCTCCAGGTGACGAGACACACACCAAACACATGCACGTACACCCCTCCACCTGTGTTTCTAAACCTGAGCTCTGTTTGAGGGTTTTAGAGTTAAAGCTTTGGACTGGCACCAGTTTATTGCTTCATAAGAGTGCAAAATAATCCCTGCGGGGAAAGTCTAACTACACTGCAAAAACTAGAATCTTAAAAAGTGTTTTAGTCTTATTTTCAGTAGAAAATGTCTCTTTAGAGTTAATATGAGCCACATTAACCTGAGTAGTCAAAAAAAAAAAGTCTTTTTACAAGTTATTTAAAGTCAAAATTGATGTCTGAGTTGCTCGTAATGAGTAAAAAAAAATCTGCCAGTGGAACAAGATAAAAATCATTAGTTTTAACATTATTCTAGTTAAGCAAATTTTCTATAAAATTTTTCTTCTTCCATTGGCAGATTTTTTTATTGGTTACAAGCAATCCAGACATCATTTTTGTCTCACGCCAGGTCTCAGTTTGTGTCCGCAAGTTTCATGTCAGTGGGCAGCATGGTGCAGCGAGGGAAATCCGTCTGTGGAGGAGAATTATTAGATCATATGGGCACAAACATTGTCAGACAGAAACACTGATGTTCTTAGATTAATATTTAGATCCTTGAATTAGATATGACACCAAGAATGTTTCTAACATTTCACTGTTCTTCCACCAATCTATGAAATACTTCACTATGAAAGAGCAGCGCGAGCTGTCAGCTGATTTCTCCCCATAAAAAAAAAAGTGTTTTCTTTATTGGTTTACTTAAAGATAAAAGTAGATCTGCTTTTATCAGTTTTGAACACACTCCCATGTCCATGATAAAGTCTCTGCAGAGAACATTCAGAAGACGCTGGATCAAACTTTCAGCAGGATTTTTTTAAGGAAGCTGTTTGATTACAGGATTTACTTTGAAGATTATTATTTCACACCTCATAAAATGATCATATAAACATGAACTGTGTGTGAAACAGTGACGATTTCATAACAAAACATGTTCATTTACATGAGATCGCAAACAATATGCTCGTCTCATGGTACGAATAATCATAAAACTCCGGTCTACATGTGCGTAATTGCGCACGATCGACACACTTTGGCTCCACTCCCTCCTCAGTCTGTGACAGGTTCAGGCTGGAATCTGCAGCTTCTTTCAGAGCTCAAACACATCTTTAAAAGACAACTTTCCATATTTCTGGACCTGAACGGAAACATTTAATAATATTGTGGCTTCTAACAGTCAGACATCACGGATTAATTAATCAAGGTATAAACCAAGGATATGAAAATTAAATATTCAAAACTCTGCTGTATTTTAGTTTGTCACATGCATCACTGCAGTGATTTCTTTGCAGACAAGTTTCTTCTGACTTACTCAAACGCCACTTTTTCGGCTGCCAAACAACACAGCGCCGTTTCTCCCTACCTCTGTTGCTATGGCGCTGTCGATTACCAGCATGGTAGTGCGTCCCTGCATGTCGTAAATTCCATGGGTTTGGCCAAGTGAACCTTGAATATTTAGGGGCACGTTATGTAAATTACGATTGTTTTCAGCCGCCACATTTATCAACAGCTGATCAGGCGTACGCCGTGATTGGCCCCAGTACTCATGTTTCATAAATCACACGTGAATGATGCCATAAGCCCATTTTTACACCTAAATCTGCGCCAATTTCCACGCAAGATTGATAAATGAGGCCCATAGTGTGCAGACTGAAAGCTCCACTTTGTGAAGAAAGATGGTGCTGGAGAGAGCTACACAGCTGCAGGGAAACATCACATTGCAGGAATCATCGCATTGAAAGTCTAAGTTGGAAAGCAGAGACACTACACGGCTCTTTCAGTGTGTTTTGAATTAGTTTGACACTTCGACAAACTATTCAAAGAACTTGTGCAGACTATATTATAAGTATTACGGTATTTCTGGATTTGTCCACTTCTCCTGAAAGATTTTGCTGCAGCTGTCTCGCAGCTTGGCTAAAAAATGTACTAAGACGAATTCCAAAACCTTTCTGCTCTTGTTAGTCATTAAAACCCACAAAAATGTCAGAACTGGATTCAGATTGAAAAGCAGCAGCAGATTCTGTTACGTAAAGGATATTACTCTTCATGGTGTGCATGTTTCAAGGACGAGGTGACTTGACTTTCACTCAACTCAGCAGTTTAAAGAAATCCTGAACCCTGGAAGAGGCAGTCCCCTCACACACACACACTCACACACTTTGGTTATCTGCATGAACTGGGTTGCACTAAGCCTAAAATTTGCCCCTGGAGAGGCTGCCCTGTGCCCAGACAGGATTAGATTGTAATGCTGCGTGGCTGACACAGAAACACACTCACTTCACCGAGAAACTGCAAACGCACACTTTTCCTGAGGCCTGAGCCCTACTGACAGATTTACAGCGAAAACAAACCGCAGACACTCAGCTTCTGTGGAAAACGGAGAAAAACGGATTATTTCCAAACGATTCTTTGAGACGTTTCCCTCCGCAGCCGCAGCGAGGTGAAACAGAGACGCTGACCTTTACCTCAAATATGAGCTCATTAGATTGAACATAATCAGAGCTGAAAACACAAAATTGGTTCTGATTGAATTTTAATGAAGGAATGTAATAACTTTATTCACCAGCCATTTCCTTTTTAACCTTTTCAAATCGAAGCCGAAGCCTCCGCAGCGCGTCACAGGAACCTGAATCAGACGCTTTAACACAGGACACAAACCGCTTTAGAGGAATCTGGAGGGAAAATCGAGTGATTCTGCCTCTTAATGAAACTTTAAGTTCAGATCCTGTGTCTGCTAAGATGATTACCTCTTGTTTGAAGAATTAAACTCTGCTGTTCACTTCAAACACTCAGCCTGAAGCCAGCTCAAACTTAATTGCTTCTTGTTGTTTTTCTCCATCAGCTGACTAATTATTGACATTTTGGCTCTGCCAGCTTAAATCTCTGCAGTCTGCCGCTCATGAAGCTTTGATGTTTATATCATGATGTGCTGGTTTAGAGACGATGCTTCACACCACCTGATGTCTCATGTTGTGTTCATGTTGTGTGACTGTTTCCTGTTGACCAATAATGTCTGACACTGACTCTCACTAGGCCTGTCCCCCCTGTGCTCAGACTCCTCGTCGGGCTCAGAGGAGGAGGCGGGGCCGGGCGACGACATGTCAGGCATGGAGCACTGGATGAGCCGCCCTTCCCAGTTAGGCCCCGCCCACCTGGGTTCCACCTCCTCCTCGTCCTCGTCCACGCAGAGCGGAGGCAGCGGCAACGCGGGGCGCCTGGCCGACTCGCTGGCCCACGCACACATCTCGCACCTTGCGCACTCGCACCTGGCGCACACACACCTGGGCCAGTCGCACCACCAGCAGAGCCACCTGTCCCAGTCACACCACGGTAAGACGGCAGAGAGGAGGAGTCTGGAGACATGAAACAGGCTGTGAAATTTGTTCAAACTGAATTGAAGTGAAGTTTTTATATTTAAATTTTTTAAAATTAGCTCTCAGGGTGCAGGTTTGTCCTCGTGTTTTAGTCTTAAGCCTCGTGCACAGAGGCCCTGGTCCATGTCATTCTGCTCCTTCTTCCTGTTTCCTGCTCCGTCCTCTGTCCCATTCTCCCTGAATAAAGACACAAAAATACCCAGAAATGTAACTTCAGAAAAGTTTGCTGATATCAAGACTCTACATCAAGATTGTGAGACTGCAAGTAATGAGAAATATAACTGTTGGTAAAACTCATTAGCCTATTAATCCTCATTAAGTTAAGTCTCAGAAAATGTTTCCTAAAGCTCAAAATGAACTTGTCAAATGTTTTGTTAAGTCCACAACCCAAATAATCCGTTATCTGTAGGGAAGGATTGACAGAAATGACAAATAAACACACTTAAGAAGAGTCAAACGAGAATTTTAACATTAAAATCATCAAATTAATTTACTCGATTGACTCAATAGAAATCATTTTAAACTTAACACTGACTTCTTCCAGGAATTATTACAAAATAAGTAAAAAAATCATAGCTATGTTTATTTGACTTCATTGGGAGATATCAGTGTGTTTTTCTCAGCAAGGAGCTACACTGTTAAATGTTGTTAAGGACCAGTAGATGAACAGAAAAGCATCACAGGTATTTGATATCACACTGAAAAATTATTATTATTTATTTATCTATTTTTATTCATTTATTTATTTATTTATTTTTCTTTCCCTTTTTTCCTTTTTATCTGTTTTTTCCTTTTTCTTCTTGTTTTCTTCCTTTTTTCCTTTGTGTTTTTTTTCTCTTTTTTTTCTTCACTTCACTTTTTCTTCACACTGAAAAATTGTGATTAACATCAGTGGTTCTCAGTGGGTCTTAGGATCCACCATTATGGGCGCCAAAAAGGGGGAGATTCTAGGGGCCCATCATTAACAGAGGCCCAGAAAGGCCCCTAATAAAATATAATGCTGACAAAAATAGGATGACACTATGGAAGTTTGTTATAAATATATATATATAAATAATTACAACATACTAGTCACGTTATGTTTATTTGTTTTGGAAACATTTCTCAACGCCCCCCCCTTTTTTTTCAAATATCTTTATTAATTTTTTATATTATATATAAAAGGTATATATTTTCACACATATATCCACATACACATACATTTATACATATATGCACATACACATACATACATACACATGCATAGACATATACGCCCATATTAAATTACACAACAGTTAGATAGAACAAGAGATATCACAAACCCCCCCCAAAAAACAAAACAGGAGGGCCATGTTACACTTTAAAAATGGAAAATTACAAATAACTAAATCAGAGAAAGCATTCAAACTTCACTCTTCTGTATGAAGTAGCCTCTAACACAAGTGTTAAACTTTAAAGTGAGTATTTTATTTTAATGGAAGAGGTTATTTTATATTCCAGTTAAGTATTTTTCAGGTGATTTAATTTGAGAGAATTATATGTTCAGGAATAAGAGATGTCCCTTGACATATTTTTTTGTGGAGGATCAGTCTTTCAGGAAATAAATTAATCTACATTCTGTTGTTTTCAGAGTGTTCAGTGCTTCCCCTACCAAAAAACAAAATATCATTAAAATGCACAGTTTTATTTTAACAGCATAAAATTTTTGGCTTGCCTAGTAGCCCAAGAAGTATTTTTTTTCATGGGGCCCAAAATCCCGAGTGGCACCCCTGCTCACCATCACCCCACAATGACGAACCATGACCCAAAAGTGGGAACATCTTCAAACTCTCAAATTCATTTAATGAAAATGTGGTGGAGTTTGAACCTGAGCTAGTAGAAAGTATCTCAGTTTGCCATCATGTGCCAACACCTCGCTGCACGAAACATCAAGATTTTGATCCTCCTTGTTCCTTACACAGCACTTCACTCTATAAAAACCCTTCAAAATAAAAGCACAGGGTTCTTTTCTTAATTTTTTTGCTAAGGCAAAAGTTTGAGTCCATGAAAACGTCTACTTGACCAACTTTTGGTTGTGACCCACCAGCTGAGATACACTGATTTAGATGAGGATCTCTCAAATCAAAGATGAATTTGCAGTTTTTTAATGCAGACTCTGCCCTTTTTCAAAAAAGTTTAATTCTGTACAATTTTTCAGCAGTATCCTTAAAAAGACAGACTTGTACTCTTCGTGTGCACGCAGGTATCGGCCACCTGTCTCTGAAGAGGAAGGGCGCCCTGAGCGTGGCGGAGAACGGAGGATCTCTGAGACGATCCTGTGAGTTTGGATCCGACATGCTGTGGCCGCCACCGCTGGAGTCAGACGGTACGTCCAAAACACAGACCAGACAAACCAACCAAAGAGTTCGATTTAGTTTGTAGTTTTCTCTCTGGTTTGACATTTAACAGATACTTGAGTTTTTGAGTCTCAACACTTTGTTTCGTAAAAGCGAGCGGACAAAGAGAGGGTTGTTTTGAAGCAGGTATTGTGTTGAAAATGTCCCATGATGCCAGACCTCATTCTCTCCTGTGTGTGCCAGGAATGTGACCTAAATTAAAAAGCAACAAAACGATCATCACGGCGTGTTTAATCGCCCGTTATGGCAACAAAACAAAGCACTCAACAAACAGCGCGGTGATAGATCCGAACAATGAGTCACCACTGGCTGTTTGTCTGTTTACATCCCCCCCTCTGTCCCCCTCCATCTGCCTGCAGAGAACCACTCGGCCCCCCCGGATGTGACGGGCTACTCGTCGGACTCGTCTCACTCCCACACCGAGCGTCACCACATGTCCAACATGGGAACCATCGCCAGGAACACTCAGAAGTACGGCAACGCGGAGCGCATGGAGACGGGTGATGGTAAGAGTCAACCTCCTCCCTGCTGCTGAACTCCTCTCTGCTCCCAACCGGAGCGTCTGGAGAAAGACGTAGAAGACAGTCGGACAGAAATAGAAACTCCTTAATCAGGAGGTGAGCTCAAATTGGACCATCGCCTCAGAGAACGGGCCAATTACAGCGAGTCTGTTCATGTCACTCCCCTGGATGAACAGATTGGTCTTTTCTTTTTTTACTCTTTGTTTTTTTAAGGAAATCTGAGTGAGCATCTCTGTTCTTTTTCAGCATGCTTCACAATCACGCAATCACAGCCAAAAGAGTGAGAGCTGATCACAACAGCCACAGTCTGTGGTCCATTCAAGCTGAGAATTGAATGAGCTGCTTAAGAAACACATGGGCCTCATGCAGAAAGTGAGACACCAACACATCTCCTCTCCTCTCCTCTATTTCTGTTTGTCCCCCACGACTCCTTCCTGTTTTAATGAGAGCCATTGATTTCCCGTGTGCTCGGGGATAAAACTGGCAGCACTTATCTTGTTTTCACGGTCTAAAGATTGTTCGTCCAGTTCAATAAAAACACAATAAATAAAAACGTGGATAAGACTTTGCTTTACCTAAAACACTCCTTAGTTTATGTTAAAGATCTGAGGAGAACAGACGTGTTTTAACCTCTTGGAACCAACTGATGAGGCCTGGTCTGATTCAGCTTCGCCTGGGCTGTCATCAAAAGAGCTGCCCCGCCTCTGTAACAAGTTTAAATTTCATAACAGCCCTAAACTTATTTAGTAATGCGTAAAACTTCCTTTAGAACATGTTAAAACAGAAATCTAAAGTTATATCCGGATGCAGCGATATCTTGTGACACAGTTTGAAAACACGAGACCTTTAAAACTGCAAAGGTTGAAATCTGCATCTGATGCCGCTGAGTACTGAACCCCAAAAGATTCATAATTAAATAAATAAATGAATAAAAACAACAATTTGAAAAAAAAAAGTTTTTTATAAATAGCAGGAAAATATGTAATTAGGCAATTAAATTGTGAAATATGTTTTATTTTTCTTTAATATCAAAGTATAATTATTTAATATTTCATAATGATTATTTTAACAATTCCATTTTTTTTTAAATATTGAATTTGTATTTATTTTTCAAGCTTTAATAAAATAAAAAAAACGTTTTTTACAAAGTTAATTTTTATTTCATAATGTCGTTTTTAGGGATGGGTACCTTTCACATTTGAAACAATATGGTACTGATGCCTGGTTCCTGGCAATCGGTACTCAACGGTACCAATTTTTGGTATTTTTTTGTGTTTCTGTGGTACTAAAATATAAATTTCTTTAATGATAAAATATATATATTTTTTCAATTTTACATATTTATTCTTCAATACACAAACTTGCAATGCTGTGTTGATGTTCAGCATGGAAAATCCCCTACTCTTCCACTCCTCACAGTCACAAGGATGCATCTAAACATGGTACCTTTTGATTTTACGTGAATTGGTACCCGGTACTTTTGACAGAATTTGGTCGGTACCTATTAAAGTACCTAATTTGGTACCCATCCATAGTCGTTTTCCAGCCTAATGACTTGGTCTTTCAATCAAAGCACATAGGGCAGAGCCAGTTAAGTGATTGGCTGATCCTTCACACAGAAATTGCAGCAGCACTTGCAGTATTGATAAAAAAATGGAGACCTATCACTGATACCGAGAAGACTGAAAAGCTAAAAACAGGAGTGTATGACACGTTAGAGACACAATGGCTGCAGGAGAGAAGTTGGTTTCAAAGTTTCTCTTTTAGCTGCTGGGAGTGGAGGTCTGCAGCTAGACCCCTATTAAACCATTAAAAAAAAAAACTTTGTAAAAAACGTTACTTTATTTCATAAAATATAGATTTTAAAAAGTATGAAAGTATGGCCAATTTATCTATTTTCTGCTATTTATTGAAAGGTATTTATTTCAAAATGTTGTTTTTTTTTACTTAATTATGAACCTTTTGGGGTTCCGTAGTTGAGTCTCTTACATCTATGGCAGAAAAGAGGCATGCTGACTTAACAGCAGCAGGGGATGATTCTCGAGCTGAGGATTCACTGCTGGTGTTTGTCACACATAAACAATACCTGGGCTGCTTGCCAAAGAACATTTGCCGACCGTTTTAGTGTTTTCTTTTTTTTCAAACGAGTTCCTTTTTTGTTGGTACATTAACGGACAATTCCTCTCGCTATACTCCTTTTATACATGTCGCAAGTAGTGGCTTTGTTTACACCTAAAACTTTATGATCTTATCTGCCCTTTCATAGTAAAGCGTGTAGGTTGTCGTTACAAGTAATAAAGTGAAGAAAAGATGAAATAAAAGCATCAGAAATATTATTTTTTATGAGCCAAACTCCCTGTTTTTCGTTCCCTTTAAAAACTGTTCTAAACTTGTGCGACCTTGAACTCTTTTCTAATCGCAGGCTGAGTATCTAGTTACATCCCTTAGTCTGTGAATGAAAACTGCACCCAAGAGTTAAATTCCTGATACGATGTTGATGTAAAATTTTGATGGTTTTCTTTAAAAGTCCAGTCTCCTGTTCCCAAGATCATCAACTCCTTAAACTCTGCCGTTCATATCAGCTGTAACAGCTCTAACCTTTTGACCTGCACCCAGAAGTTGAAGCGAAAAACTCTGGGAATGAGCAAAACACGTCTTCTCTTTGTCCTGTAACCTTTCACAACTGGTAATCTTTACCTCAAAGAGATCGGACGCAGCTGCACATGATTTAATGTGCTCTGTGTTTTATGGCAAGAAATTAGAATAACATAAATTAAAGGGAATACAATCAGTTACCTTAAAATCTTTCTCAGCCTGCGGTCAATGACGGTACACACCCTGACCCGTCTTTTTCCTCGTGCTCTCACCGTTAAAGACAAGTAGACGCAGAAAATCAACCAGTTTGATGCCTGATAATAAACAAAAAGCAACATATTTATGATGAACGTGCAGAGTTAGCAGGTCGACGAGGCTGTGGACATAATTCAGAGGAAGAACCCATCAAAGTCTCGGAGAGTGCTGCTGCTGCTGCTGCTGCATGAGGCCCAGTGTTTCTGAAGCTGTCCAAATATTTGGAGCAGACTCTTGGAGACTGTCGTCCAACAAAACTTAGAGTTTGCTTTTGATGAGATAATGAGGACTCTCTTCAAACCGTCCAGACCTCCACTTTTCCTTTCCACTGTGCAGAATCAGACTAAAAGCTTTTGCTCACCGCGTGTGTATGTGTCTGGGGTTCTTACAGGTGTTCCAGTCAGCAGTCGTGTGTCCGCTAAAATCCAGCAGCTCGTGAACACGCTGAAGCAGCCGCGCAGACCTCCGCTCCGGGAGTTCTTTGTCGATGACTTTGACGAACTTCTGGAGGGTTAGAAACCGTCTTTGATCCTGCATGACTCGTGTTCCTGTCTGTCTGAGTTTTTCAGTTGCACTGTGTTTTCCTCCAGTTTATCTCTTCATACATGGGAGTCATGAGTGGTTCTCTGAAAGGTCCCTCCAGTAACCCATGTGTTGGACTCTGCATGGTCCTTCTGTCAGGCTGCAGCTTCACTTCACCTCATTCCAGTAACATGAAAAAGAAAGGAGACGTACTAGAGTGATTCTTTAATTAGGGGAACATTTCATGTCCATGGGGTAAACTTATCAATTTTACTAAGTAACGACCAATTTTGCAGTGCGTCATTTGGGTGATACTTCACTTTTTTTTAATTCAGAAAGTTAACAGGTTCCATCATTTATTTAGCAAAAAATGCAAATCGTGTGTTGGAATTTGCAGTTTTTGTGCTGTCTGATTTCTCAAATGTCAAGTTTTCTCTTTAAAATTTACACTAGAATACACGTTTGTCTTTCTTTCCTTCTTTCTTTCTTTATTTGTTTACTTATCTCAAACATTTGCAGTTTTCAGTTAAATATGTGGCAATATCAAAACATGAATATGTAAACATACGTACAACGTTTAAGAAGGGCCAGGAGAAAGCTAAAGCTAATATGAACCTGCCCCTACTTCCTGAAGCACATCAGTGTATTTAAACAAAGAATAGAATAGAATAGAAGTTTATTTTGTAACGAGTACAACGAAATTGAAGTCACAGCAGCAATCAAGCAGGTGAAGCTCTTCCAATGTGGCATTGGTGTCTGGTGTTAGCTGTGTTAGCCATGTCTGTGAATAGCATGATGCTACTCTCCCCTCTGGTATTCCCTCTGTTGCTGGGTTAGCACAGCTAGTTTGTCCACCTTATTGGAGATAGATATTACGTTCTCAGTAACGATGGATGGAAGGACAGGTCCATGTCGCCACTTCTCAGCTCACACCTGAGAACCAGCACGTCGTCCACACCTCCTTCTCCTCACCTTGTGGGAAACATCAGGCCTAGCACCAGTTAGCATTGACATGCTACAGGCTGCTAACAGCTGATTTTACATGTAAACAATGCAGCCATGGTTACATGTAGGATCTCCAGACAAACACAGGAGAAAAAATAGGAAAAAAAACAGTTTCCACGACCAACAAATGAACCATACAAAGTAATGATCCACTCCAAATACAAAGATTACGAAAAAGAGATGAAAAAATTGCAAAAAAAACAAGAGAGAAGAAGAGAGAGCTGCTGCAAAAGGCAGCCATAGCCAACAGGGCCTAGCAAAGCTTAGCCTTTTACTTACCAAACAAACCAAATCTTGAATTTCTGAGCTTCCTGAATCATCAGCTAAAACATAAAGCTCCTGTGATGAGTTTATTTACATGTAAAAACAGTTTGATAACGTGCTGTAGCGTCAGTACATGTGCTGTCTTGGCATCATCTGTCCCTGCAGCTCCAGCCTGAGCACAGAGAAAGATTGTGGAGTGATGATAGCGGATATTTCTCCCCTGGGACTGAAGTCAGAGCCTGCGGGTGGAGGCTGGGAGGTGGAGGGAGCTGAATAAAGAAAAGAATCAGCATCAATGAAGGTCGCAGAGATACTGCAGCGGCAGAGGGAGAGCTGCTCTCAGAAGTTTATGTAATTAATGATGGTTTCATCGTCTGCTGCACTCTGACGATCTGAACTCCTCTAATTCAGCTGTTTCTGCAAATGTTGACAAAGCGCTAAAATTACCTGCAGAAACTTTGAGTGAAAAGTCTTTTTTAGCTTCTGAACTGCATGAAACTCCTCATTCCTTATTGTTTCCACACCTTAACGTCTGTCTGACACTACCTAATGTTAAACGTGATGATGATCAGCCTGCTCCTTGAGGACACACGTTTTTCACACAGCTCTTTAAAAATACTTTTTTGAGGAATCCTGAGCTCAGAGATGTCTGCAGATCATCGCGTCTGTCGGCTGTTTGCTTTCCTCTCACCATCTGGCCTCATTCTCTATATTTATCTCCTGGATGTCTCTGGTCCAAAGCATGTTTTGTCTCATTGAATGATATTTTTTATTCATACTTTATCTGTTGTTATCACTCCAGGGCTAATGGAAGCAAAGACCATGAAGAAAATTGATCCTTTATCTCAAACTAACTCAATGTTTGTGTCTTATTTTAAATTATGGATGAAATACTCTAACGTATTTTATTGATTTGTTTTTTGAGGGCATCTTACAATCCTGACATCTCCCACTTTGGAAACCTCTGCTTTAAGCTTTGATGAAGATAAATCAGAATCAGAAAATCAAAGACTAGTGTATGCAGAAATAAGGATCTTATGTCACTACTCAATTCAAAATTTCAGTATATATGCATAGTTTTTCGATATTTAAGACATCTTTAGTGCCAGTCTAAGGAAATATATTCATTACTGAAACACATTTTGAATTGCAAATGCTGCAAAAATCTTGTTTAATTTTTTTTAACAGCAAGAACTTCAGTATGCTCAAAGGTATTTGGTATTACCTAAACTTTGTGTCTTTAACATGTACACAAACTGTAAAACTAACAGTTATTTCATCATCGTAACATTAAAGTATTTTTTCACCTCAGTTTTCTTCCAAACTGAATTTTAAAAATTTGTATTGGGAAAAAATTGAAACACTTTAAATGGATGACAAACTTCATCAAGAGACTAAAACATCATGAGCATGTGAGGTGCCAAAAGCAGAACTTTTGTGCTAGTTTAGCTTAGCTTATCAGGTGATCTACAGCCAGTCTTTAGATCCAACCTGTGGCCCTTTGTCCCCATCATCTCTCACTTTCTTCCCAATTTCCTCAGCTAATCTCAGAATAAAGTCATGCAAAGCTTTAAAAACAAATCTTTAGAAAGAAAGAAAAACCTTCAAGGGGTTTCACATTTGAACAATGTACAGGATTAGCAGTAGGAACTGTTCGGAACAACAAATCTGTGAAATAGCGCCCAGGATTAAAGCACATTTTTTTCAGGTTTGGGTTTAGCTCAAGATGTTTTTGGATGGATTCTTTGGCCCATTGTTTGTTTATGTTTCCACTGCAGCCTAACGACCCAGGTAGATGATATAAATCAGGTTAGTGATATATGGGGAAAAAAAAAGAACTGCAACACACCACCAGACCAATAGAGGGCAGTAAGACGACAACAAAGGCCATTCAGGAAAAAGCTAATCAGAGGAGATTATCACAGATATATACATATATTTAAAATAAACTAGGGTGAATTCCTGAGGACTTCTTCTGTGTTTGAACAGCTGACACGTTCAGCCAAAGGTCTCTAGTTTACAGGGTCACTCTTCAAACTGGAACACCGGGAGCTGACAGAGAAACATTCACACTGTCAGGATCCAAGTAGACCATTGGTTAGGAGGTACTAAACCAAGTCCGTCACTGCTGGGGGTGGTCTTATTGTAGACAGAGGGATGGAAGGGAAATAAAATCACTGTGGCTGCTCCACCAATCAGAAACACCCAGCTTGCAAGCCCCACCCCCACAGATCCTGGCCCAAGTAGGGTTTTTTTGAGGGTAAATTAATCCTCCAGAACTAAATTTAGACCCTAAACCACAAAAAAAAAATCTTATGAAGGGGTTTTGTCTTATTTTCACGATAAAATTGTCTTGTTATACTTGATATGTGCTACATTCAACGTAACAGTCCAGAACAATGTCTTGTTTGAGTTATTTAAAGACAAAAATTAGGTCTGAATTGCTTGTAACAACTAAAAGAAATCATGGAATCAATGGACCAAGAAAAATTTAAGCTTAACTAGAATAATGCCTTAATACAAGTAACTTTTCTCTTGTTCCATTGCCAGATTTTTTTTAACTTGTTACAAACAACTCAGACCTTATTTTTGTCTTTAAATGACTTAAAAAAAGACATTTTCCTGGACTGGCCAGGTGCATGAAGCTCATATTGAGTCTAAAAAGACATTTTCTACTGAAAATAAGACAAAAACACTTTATAAGATGGTAAGACACGTAGTTCCTGGGGGAACTTCCTCTGGTAGAAAAACACCTTAAAGGCTGTAAAATAATCATTAAGATTAAACCTCTGTTTGTTGATATCAGGGTTTCCCTTCTCACTGAGTATGAGGATCTATTATTAGGCTGTTCCAACCACTTCCCATAACCCATCTGTGTTGCTAACAGGAGCATTAATGAGTTATCAGAGGATCTTGGTGTGATTACAGCTCGCTCAATTAGAAAAAAAATCTTTCTGAGGTGTTTCCACCACCAGACAATAAACTGTGAACTGTAAAAGCTTTGAGAGCTCCTCTCCTCTCTGACGACTCTTCTCTCTCCTAAACTCCAGTCCAGCAACCAGACCCCAACCAGCCGCGGCCTGAGGGGGCGGAGATGATGCCGGTCCGAGGCGAGGCACTGGGGGTCGTCACCAACTGGCCCCCATCCCTGGAGGCCGCGCTGCAACGCTGGGGGACCATCTCTCCTAAAGCGCCCTGCCTCACCAGCCTGGACACGGCGGGGAAGCCGCTCTACGTCCTCACATATGGTAACCAGACTCTCCTCTGTGTCCAACAGACGGTTTCTTTATTGGTTATAAAGCAGTAAAACCAAAAAGAAATCCTGTTAAAAGTCACTCTGAATATTTTTACAGGAAAAAGAATGACAGTAGACCTTCTGCTCTGTTAAAATACCAACAAAATGTAGGCGGGGCTTCTTCTCACGTGGTGAAATTAGTGTGTCTTACTGCCACATGTGTAGTCATAAAAACACACGTCACTCTGCGTCCTGATAGAAAACAACTGAGCAAAGAAAAGTAGGGTTTAAAAGTAGATCTGTATTAATTCATCAGCATCTGTTACAAGTGCAGGCTTTGCTGGTGATAGTGCTCATGGGAAATGTAGTCTTTATCCCCAAAAACCCTCTAAGCTAAACAAAATTTGGCCATTTTTTATTGTTTATTAATACAAAGCTGCTGCAAAAAAGCTTTTTCTTGATGCAAAAGTGGTTGGAGCAGCAAGAAATATAGAAAAGAATAGAATAGAATAGAATAGAATAGAATAGAATAGAATAGAATAGAATAGAATAGAATAGAATAGAATAGAAAATACCTTACTGATCCCTGTGCGGAATTCAGGAGGAGTCACAGCAGCATCAAGAAAACAGCAGTAAGAAAGTGTCCATCATTCCCCACGATGCTACTCTGCCTTCTGGTATTCTCTCTGTTGCTGGGTTAGCATGGCTAGCTTGTCCATCTTATTGGAGATAGATCTTATGTTACCAAAAGTGATGGATGGAAGGACAGGTCGATGTCGTCACTTCTTAGCTCTCACCTGAGAACCAGCACGTCATCCTCACCTCCTTCTCCTCACCTTGTGGGAAAACATCCGGCCTTGCACCAGTTAGCATTGACATGCTACAGGCTGCTAACAGCTGATTTCACATGTAAACAATGCAGCCATGGTTACTTGTAGGATCTCCAGACAAACACAGCTCCTGGACACGGTCAGCGTTTTGTTTCTGTATAGAAATGTTTGATTTCTGAAGCACCTGTCCACCTGAAGTCCATTAGACAACCCTCTGTTTAACGTCTAATCCAGATCAACAGACTGAGTCTCCTGGTACCTCTTCCGGCTGCTTAAAGTCTTTGATGTCACATTTTTTTTTCTGTTGATTGTGAACCTAAAATAGAAGTCCAGGAACACACACACACACACACACTCATATCCACACTCTCCTCCTCTCTTGTCCATCTCCCTGCAGGGAAGCTGTGGTCTCGCAGCATCAAGCTTGCCTACAACATCCTCCACAAACTGGGCAGTAAGCAGGAGCCGATGGTGCGGCCGGGTGATCGGGTGAGTCACTCTCCCCCCACACCTCCTTCCTTTTCACTCTCTGGACTTTTTGTGCTGATTATGCTGCAGTGATGTTACTTCGTCTTGTTGTTTGTGTTCCCTGTAACCTCCCTTGCAGCTCACTTTGCAGTTTGATTTACTGTGTTTCAAGAAACTGAAGAGCAGAGAAAAACACGTCATCTTTCTCCTTTTGGTGCAGTTGTACTGTAATCTGCTTGGCCTTCATCTGCAGGAAATTAAATCCTGACTAGTTTATTTCTCTGATTTATACTCAGATACATTTACTTTGAGCTTTACTGGGCTGAGAAACCGGTATATAAATCTTTTTTTAAGACGTTAAGCCTAAAATAAAGACTTCAATCGTTGTAATAAGTAAAAATATCTTCTGTTGGCTAACATTTTCTCAATAAGTTTCTTGGCTGAGTCTTTAAATGAGATTAATCTCTGAACTTGTCTGCTCAATGTGGCTTTAATATAACACACTGACACATTTAGACATGAACTTGGACTGATGCACTGTGTGAGATTTAAGTTTTAGCAGCATTTTCTGCAAAAAACTTAAATCTAATAAAGAGTTTCTGCCTAATTTGATACAAATTGTCTCATTAGACATAATATGAGCCACATTTGTTTGAAAAGTCAAAACTTGATGGTAGTGACTACATGTGCTGTTGGCATTTGTAAAGACCAGGCCTTGGTTTTTTCCTTATGCTAAGCTAAGATAAGCTAAGCCTTGTGACTTCAGGCTCTAGCTGGATTTTAAGTAAACGCTGTGATGCATTAAAGCGACAAAATCACAAATTTAAGCAATTGTTTATTCATATTTAAACAAACTTATTTCTTTGTTTTTGTAAGACAGTGAGGTGAATTTTTCTTGGATGATTCTTTAAAGCTTTGAGGCATTATTTCAGTCTTGAAATATCTTGAAATCTGACATTTTTCTGGACTTGTTGGTAAATGTGGCTCATATCAAGTCAAGTGACACAACTATGACTTTGAATAAGACACTAAAGCCGCGTTTCTACCAAGCAATCCGGTTTAGTTCAGTACGGTTTGGCACAGTTTGGTACAGTTAAGCCTGATCCCTTTTGCGTTTCCACAGTGCCCTCTCGTGGTAGGCGTGTGTAAGTCGGATGCTGCTGTGAAATAATAGCGTGACACTGTTTATCCCGCTATTAAATCCAACGAAGAAGAGTGGCCAACCAGTCAGAGACCAAGAGCCACAAAAATTATGTGGCTTATGTAACTGTGATACTACAAAGAGCAACATCACACAGGTGGTCTTAGAAATACACATCCTCTCACACATAAACCAGATGATATGAAATGAAAATCAATACATTTACAATTTTCAAAGCGCAATTTATTGTGTTTGTACGTGTGTTTAATCTTGGAGCCATGTCAAAGACAATTTTCTGTTTTTACACAAATTTCCATCTATCTATCTATCTATCTATCTATCTATCTATCTATCTATCTATCTATCTATCTATCTATCTATCTATCTATCTATCTATCTATCTATCTATCTATCTATCTATCTATCTATCTATCTATCTATCTATCTATCTGGTCAGATATACAGCGATTGGCACATGAGGGATTAAGAGGAGCACATGTAGAGAAAAGAAACTGAAACTTAAGTATCACTCTGACCACGTCCAGTCAAGTATTAACCAATACTGATCCCAACGTTTGCATCAATATATCAATATTTTAGATTGATTGGCACATCACTATTTATAACAATACACACACAATATACATATATATTTTTTATGAATGAATCAAGAAGCCGTTGGTTGGCCACGCATGGACTAAGATTTCAGTTTCCAGCAGCTTCAAAGCATCACAACTTTTATTAGTTTTAAAATCAAGCTTAATTGTAGTTTTGTTCCAAGTTGTTAGTGATCATTTAAACCATTGTTACTTTTTGTAAACCTAAAACGTAGAGCCACCTTGATAAACCTAGCCTAGCTTAGCATAAAGATAGGAAACAGGTGTTAGTAGCTGGGCTGTTTGGTCGTTTTAAGCTTACCACCATCAGACTTTATTTATACAAATCCACACGGATAGATGTAATATTAACATCAGGAGCTGTAAAAAGTCTCCTAAAAACACCTAAAGGATGTTTCCTAAAGGTCAAAAAGTCATTGAAACAAAGATAAAATCAACCCTCAGCCTCTTTAAGGCTGTAAAAAATAGATTTTCAGGTTTCTGTTCTGCGTTATTTTTTAGATTTGTGTTGGTCAAAGACTCTGAGAGGTGAGGGAGCACATGAGTCATCCAGCCAACCAAAGCAACAGCTGCTGTATTTAGCTTTGAGACTGATACTGAAGAAACACTGAGGACGTCTCACTCTTCCCTGGATTTTTAGAGACGTTTAGATCTGACTTCTCACTGCGTCTCTGTCCCCTCTCTGTCTGTCAGGTGGCGTTGGTGTTCCCTAACAACGACCCCGTGGCCTTCATGGTGGCTTTCTACGGCTGTCTGCTGGCTGAAGTGGTGCCGGTCCCTATAGAGGTCCCTTTAAGTCGCAAGGTACGTTTTTAAATCCAACTCCCGTCCAAAAAATAGACATAGAAAAATACAACCTGAATCCTTCCTTTAGTTTTAAGGATTAGTTTCTCTATGGAGGGTGAGGTGATTTCATTTTTTGGATCTTCAGCTTCGTCTGTTTTCTTTCATGAAGTATCCAAAGTATTTCTAAAAAAGAAAAAAGTGTCTGAACAGAGAGAAAAACAAGTGTGACAACCAGAAACATGCCCCCTCTTCTGCCCCGCCATCACACACAAACTAGCGTCATCTCTCAGGTCACAGCTGTGGATCTGTGACTCATCACTTCCTCAGACCTGACATGTCTGAAGGGAAGAAGTCGAGTGTCAGGGTAGGTTTCTCAAAAAAAAATGGTTGTATCACCTTACCGTTCCTCCTCGCTCTGGAGCCTCTGTCAGACGTGTCGCCTCGTCCTTGCGGCAGTGTGAGCGCAGGGTCGTCATGGTTTCACGGTGATTACTGCTGCAGCAGAAAATGCCTTTTGCTGCACGTTGGTCGCCCTGAGTGTCTGCTGCAGGATTTTCCATAAAGTGTGTCTCACAGAGGAGGAATCAGTGCAGCAGCAGTGCAGCAAAGATCACACCTGAGCTGCAAGTGTGCATGTGTTTACCAAACAAATCATCCCCCACATCTTTCTGCACCATCATTTCAGAAACGGTGTGTTGACCTTTGATGTGAAACGCTGAGTTAACCTTATATTTATCGCCATTAGGATGCGGGCAGTCAGCAGATCGGCTTCCTTTTGGGCAGCTGTGGCGTGACCGTGGCGCTGACCAGCGATGCCTGCCACAAAGGACTCCCCAAGAGTGCAACCGGGGAGATCCCACAGTTCAAAGGTGAGAGGGAAAATCATCCATCATCGGTGGATTGTGACGGGCTGATGGGGGGAGGGGCCGTCTGTCTCAGAGCGCCGAAAGAAGAATAAAAGAAAGAAAAAATTCACACGCTGAAGAAAACTATCAGCTCGGATCAGGGTTAACGCTGACTGACTTTTAACTCAAGTCACAAGTTAGGGTTTAGTTAAACGCTTGCAGACTTTGAAGTTTTAGGACGGGATGGTTGTTGCTTCAGCTGCTGCCATGTTAACATGAGCTGTTTGCCTGTCACTGATTACAGACAGCTAAATTCATTATCTTTCAGACTCCAACAGACGCCGCGTGGAGTGTTAAAAAGCATAAAAGCCTCACGCATGGATCTCGTGTGTCTCATTTCCACTAGTCACGTTCGTGTAGAAAAATTAAAAGCTGAGTTTTTGCGAGTTGAAAGGGTTCCCTGAATGCACCTGGACTTTGTGATTAAGCCATGTAATAATCTTTCTTTTTCTCGTCTCTGTGTTTCTGCAGGTTGGCCCAAGCTGCTGTGGTTTGTCACCGAGTCGAAGCATCTCTCCAAACCTCCCAGAGACTGGTTCCCTCACATCAAGGATGCAAACAACGACACTGCGTACATCGAGGTGAGCTAATAACCCCACAGTGGAAACGTGCTGTCGTCACAAGCTGGGACTTTAGTCGGTCTGTGAACTGAAGCCGACATTATTCTGGTTTCCTTATCAACATCTGGGCGACGAAGTGTGACTTCACTTAGTAACTCACATGGCTGCATAACAGACAGATGAAAAATCTTCAGCAAAAACTTTGACCTTCTTTCTGAGACTCTGACCTTTATCTCACCTTACTCTAACCATCCTGAATACACAGTAAAAACTCTGGGAAGCTGGAACACTCCAACACAAACTGTTCTATTAATACGATCTGTTGTCACATTCTCCGTCTCCCCTGAAGTCTCTGACGTCTGTTGTTTGTGTCTCAGTATAAAACCTGTAAAGACGGCAGCGTGCTGGGAGTCACAGTGACGAGGATCGCTCTGCTCACACACTGCCAGGCTCTCACCCAGTCCTGCAGCTACACAGAGGGTAGGAGAACACACACACACACACACACACAGATCAGTACCCAGGTTGTGAATTAACAATCTCGTTTTTCTCTTTTCTTCATCTGCAGCAGAGACCATCGTTAACGTTTTGGACTTTAAGAAAGACGTAGGACTGTGGCACGGCATCCTGACGGTGAGATTTCAACATTGTCATCGTTCACATTTTTGCAAGACATAAACACCAAAGCCTGCACTGCAAAGATGCAAACACACTGCTTAAATATTTAGATTCTGGTTGTTCAAAACTACTTTGATCACATTAAAGCTACTGGATCAGACTAAACAGGCTCCGAAATCCATGAATTAAACCAGTTTGGGTCGTTTAAAGTTGAAATAGGGTTGATACAAAAATCCAGATCATCCCTATCCCCACCAAGGGCTGGATTCAAGCAGGATTACGACAATTTTACTGTCACTTTGATTTTTTTTTTTTCTGAAATTTAAATATTTTTCTCTTGAATTGCTATATTTATTAACTAACAGAGTAGGTGAAGGTTATAAAACGGAAATAAAGGATTAAACTGTCAAAATATTTCACCAAAAATCTGTAGTAATTGAAAACAAGATCTTTCCTTCAGAGCAGATGTCAGGATCTTCCCATATTGGGTGTTTTCAGTGGGTTTGGCGCCCCCTGTGGACAAATTTTGTAGTTAGAAGACTCATTTAGACTTGTGGAAATCCAGATTTGCTCATCTTTTACCCCTAAATTCCACCACACGCGCTGCGCAGTGCAGTGGAGGGCCATCACCATCCACTCCCATAACTTTTGATATGTCAGTCCACACCTTGTCCTTTCTGCCTGTATCCTTATAAAAAGGATGTTTGGGATCATACAGAATGTTGAACTTCTCCACTTCCAAGATCAGCTTCTCTTCATCCATGGCGTCGTGCTGCGTCTGGGACCCTTCAGCCAGCTGTTTACCTAATGCACGTGCCTCCAGATGTGAAGTATTTATAACATATTGGGGAAATTTATGTTTGAGAGTTCATGCATTGTGTTTTATTTGGAATCTTCCGGGTACTTTCACACAGTGACTTCCTGTCTAGTGCTTTCTTATCGACAGTGAATTTACGAGGTTTGGAAGCGGCCGCGCAGAAAATAGACCTGAAGCACAGTGCGTTTTAAGGGCGTGGCGCGTGCGGTGGAATTTAGGGGTTAGAGTCTTTAGTAAACTTGTCTTGGACTTGTTATGATCCTGTTACCTGACCAGTCTAGAAAAATGTCTTATTCCAAGTTCTTTAAAGACGAAAATGAGGTTTAAGCTGCCTATAACAAGTAAAAATATCTCTTTGGGTAAGAGAAATTAGAATAGAAAGGTAGAAAATTGTCAAGATTAGAATAATGTCTTAATACAAGCACATTTCTCCGACCCCACTGGCAGATTTGTGTATTTTTTTTACAGTTTAGACCTCATTTTTGTCTTTAAATAGCTTGAAATTAGGGATGGGTACTGAGTTAGATACTGAGTTAGACCGAATCCTGTCGGAAGTACCGAACCATTTCCCAAAAAATCTAAAAGTACCATGTTTAGGTACCTAAATGCATCCTTGAGACTGTGAGGGAGTAGAAGAGTAGGTGATTTTTCTGTGCTGGACATGAACACAGCATTGCAAGTTTATATATTGAAGACTAAATATGTTTAATTGTAAAATTTTTTATTCCTTTTTATTAAACAAATTGATATTTTTTAACCACATTAACACAAAAAAGTACGTTTCAGATGTTAAAGGTACCATACCTACTTGAAATAAGACATTTTTCCGGACTGGTGAATGTGGCTCATATTAAGTCTAAAAAGACATTTTCTACTGTAAATAAGACAAAAACACTTGATTAGATTTCAGTTTTTTGCTGTGGATCAGGATCAGTTTCATTCAGTTGAGTTTTATTTTGAAAAACCAGAACGAGACTGAGCTGGATTAGCTCATCCTGTTGGATTTTCAGATCAGGATCAGTCTTGTGCAAGTTTAACTTTCTGAACAATCAGGCACAGAAAATAAAACAGGAAATTATTCCATAAAATTGTGTCCCTCTTTATGAAAATGCAATTTAAAAGTTTGATGATTTTTCGTGCAGAGCGTGATGAACATGATGCACGTGATCAGCGTCCCTTACTCGCTGATGAAGGTGAACCCGCTGTCTTGGATCCAGAAAGTGTGCCAGTACAAAGGTCAGACTCACACTGCACCTGCCACTCCGCTCTGCCACTTCTCCACACTCAGCCGTCCATCAAACAGATTAAATGCTAATGTCCTCTCTGTCTCCCTCTTATCTGTGTGTGTGTGGGTGTGTGTGTGTGTTCCCCCTGCAGCTAAGGTAGCGTGTGTGAAGTCCAGAGACATGCACTGGGCTCTGGTGGCCCACAAAGACCAGAAGGACATCAACCTGAGCTCGCTGCGCATGCTGCTGGTGGCCGACGGATCAAACCCCTGTAAGGTCACACTCAGCGCCCGCTCAGAGCGTTTTCCTCTAACAGCCGAGTTTAGGGAGGAGAGAATGTCAGAGAAATGGATAAAGTCTCCGGGGATTCGGCAAACTGGGTCACTTTACAGGAATAGAGCAGGACTACGAACATTTGGTGTGATAAATGATTTTCAGCCCGGCTGGAGAGGAAATGGATGAAATATATCAGGAATAAAACACAGAGTTACGATCTTCTACAGAGGATTTCATGTTTTGACCTCTTCACCTTTTCTCGGTCTCAGATAAAAGTCCGGTAAAAGTCTTCCCTTAGCTCTCGCCTCTCAAAAATAGACCCAGATTCAGTCAAACAAAACCAGGAGCTTGTTTAAAACATTATATTCATAACTTACTGTTTTTTCCAGCCTGCGTCAGTTCATCATTATTTTCAAGAGCTGTGTCCCAGTTCCTAACTCCTCGCCGACTATAAGCAGCTTTTGAAATTCGAGTGCGCTCAACCTGCGCCTGAGTTCCCTCACTGATGGAGACTGATGCGGATAAAATCACCTCTCAAAGCGGACCCTTGAGCTTCGATTGTTTTTGAGTGTTCGCATCATCAGAAAGTACACAAATGAGATGGAGAGGAGCTCACAGCGAGAGAAATTATATCAAACTGTGAAACAGATGACAGCACAATTATGGAAGGCAAGAGAAGACAAATTAGACCATTATTTTTCACTTATTTTAACAGGTTTATTGATCAAAACAAAGTGTAAAAGCACACTTTAACTACAGGTATGTAATGAAGAAGCTTTACCAGGATGAATATTAAGTAATCTTACAGAAAAAGCTGATTTTAGACAGCTCAGGTCTCTATACAGACTCAGAAAATTAAGATCAGATCTCTGTGACTAAGGGCTGATCTATTCAGCTCAGTTCTATGCTTTTCTGAGTTCATCAACACCAGTAGGTCTGTGTGTTTTTGCTCAGCAAAGCTAGAGTATCATGGAGGAAGATAACTACAGCATTTTAAAGATATTTAACCCCTCATTTAGCCACTGATGAGCTTTGTAGTTAAACTGTACTTCCTGTTACAGCTGAAGATCTACTCCCCATACATCTACACATTTATAATCCCATAAAGTAATAACACTCATTAGATACGTTTTTATTTTATTTTTGTTTACAAAGTAAGAAAAGCCTGAAGCTGCATAAACATAATTCTTCATCTCATCCTTAAAATAAGGAGAAGATAATCTTGGATTAATACAGGTATCAGATCGAATCAGGATTAGTAAATACCTAAAGCTCTGACACTGGTCCGTTAAATGTTTCTCTTATGTTTTATATCACCAAAGTTTGCTTCCTTAAGTCTTTAGAAGGAAACGACAGCCTATGAATGGGATAAAAACACTTTATTTAATGAGAACAGTAATTAGAGTATCCAGTGCAGCAAGTTCATTTCTATCCCAAAGTACGAACTTAAATCAAGAAAATTATTTATTTATTTATTTATTTTTTTAGATTTGCTGAGCAGTTTTTTTAACCAAATACCCAAAAAGGGTCAAAAACTTGGACAAGACTTTTATTAAAGAGAACAGTTTCATTTTGGACAAACATGTTTCAGCTTCCTGCCTTCATTAAGGTTTAGGCTTAAGCTGAAAACATTTGTCAGAATTAGGGATGGGTACCGGATTAGATACTTTCACAGGTTTCGTCCAAATTCCATCTGTAGTACCAGGTACTGATTCATCTATAGAGGGATTATTAGTCTACGTCAGGGGTCTGCAACCTTTACTTTCAAAGGAGCCATTTTTTTTCAGCTCACCTGGATGAAAGTCATTCAGGAGCCACATAATATACTTTTCCTTCACAATAAAGACTATAAAGAAGATAAAATACTTAACATAGTTAAAATCTAGAAAAAAAAATCAAAACAAATTATTTTTAAACATATGAAATAGAGGTGTCCCAGTCCGATATTAATATCGGATATCGGTCCGATATCAGCAAAAAAACAAATATCGGTATCGTATCGGAATGCATCTAAAATCTCTGATATAAGCAGTCCATTCCAGACTCCACTCCTGCTGTTTTTATTTGATTTATTTTGGTTATTTTCCGGGTTTTCTAATTTATTCTTTATTTTATTCAATTACTAGTACATTCTTATGTTTAATGTTAAAATTTCTGTTACCCATTGGTTAATAATAAATGGGTCCGTTTTTCCTCATACCTACTGTTGCTGACTGCTGTTCTTTGTTTGAATAATATCACTTAATCAAGCCTTTTCTAACATGACGTACTACAAAATAAGTAATAAAAGTATGCATGTTTAATGCTGATATCGTATCGGATTAATATCGGTATTGGCTCTGCAGTGCTTCTGCACCCAAGTTGCGCACGCATCCGGGGTTGTCGATAAACAAACAATCCTTCTATAATCAAAAGGTACCATGTTAAGGTACCTAAACACATCCTTGTAACTGTGAGGGAGCGGAGGAGAAGGCGATTTCCCATGCTGGACATAAACACAGCACTGCAAGTTTATAATTTTAGAAATAAATAATTTAAATTGAAAACTTTGGGATTTAATAATTACCCATTAGTACCCATCCCTTGTCAGAGTTCTCTGCTTTAATTTTCTGTAGCCCACAATCTTTGTCTGAGCTGTGAACATGAACTCTTCGGACTGTCTCATTGTTTTGCTTGATATTTTTTAAACTGTGAGTTAAAAAATTCTGTCTTCAAAATAATCTGCGAAGTATGCAGAGTTTTAATCAGAGATGCCAAACAGAAACATGCTCAGCTACCCAGACAAGAATCTTAATCTATTTAATGCACTTTTTAAATGTTGGAGTGGTTGGTTTCCATGTGTCTGACCCGTCTTTGGTGTGGTGTGTTGAGAATGCAGACTTTGAATGTGTTGCGTTATAAAAACCAGATCCTCAGATTGAATCCTTCAGCACACACTGACCTTGTTCTCTCTAGAGCTGGTTTAAATGATACACACAGTTAAAAACCTTTAGGTAACGGCTTTTTGATCGTCTTTTTACCGTCAGCGCTTCGTGTTGAGGTGTCCGATCCTCCTGAGCTCAAACCGTTCTGACAGTTTGTGTTTCTGTCCGTCAGGGTCCATCTCCTCCTGCGACGCCTTCCTCAACGTCTTTCAGACCAAAGGGCTGAGAGCCGACGTCATCTGTCCCTGCGCCAGCTCCCCCGAGGCCCTGACTGTGGCCATCAGGAGGTACACACACACACATTACACCAACACACACACATGCTCTGATTTACCTACACTGATTATGCAAACATCTGCACGTACACACAGGAACACAAATATGCAAACAGTCTCATGCAAATACACGCAGAAAGTACACACACATATTGAAACACACACACACACACAGAGCAGAAGCAGCTCTCACACTCTGATCACAGGAAGCAGCTAATCTGCTCCAACAACAGAATGACTGAACAATCAGCCAATCACGGATCAGGAGGACGCAAACATTCATTTCCATCCACCGTGTGTGTGCTCGATGAATCACACAAAGCTGCTCGGTGACAAACATTTAAACAACACACACGTTTCTCCACTGCAGGCTCTGTTTGTTCATCAGTGTAGTGCAGGTTAATGATGCTGGAACGTGTGTGTGTGTGTGTGTGTGTGTTTTGTGTGCAGGCCGGTGGAGGACAGCAGCCAGCCTCCAGGCCGAGGCGTCCTGTCCATGCAGGGTCTGACGTACGGGGTCGTCAGGGTCGACACGGAGGAGCGGCTCTCGGTGCTCACCGTGCAGGACGTGGGGACCGTCACACCTGGAGGTACGTGTGTGTGTGTGTGTGTGTGTTTTCTCACATTCTTATTCTAACCAGGCTGTTATTCTGATTATTAGCTCTTCAAACACAACCACAGAGTCTGTTCCTCTAAAACAAACTGTGAGGCAGTGAAGGAGCTAAATCAGGTTTAAAACGACTCAGTTTTCCACAATCTGGAGCTGGTGCTAAGCGCTCTCAGCAAATATCAAAGTGTGGGAGGAGGAAGACGAGTAAAAGATTAAATAGGGTAATGATTCTTCGAAGTACAAACAGCACTGCTCCAGATTTATTTTGTGAAGCTTAAAGTTTCTTTTTGTTTTTTTTGCAGCATTTGTTAACCTCACAGTCTGTTGTTGATTAATGATTCAGGATATTTGGGGGCGGAGTACGGTTTGGTGTCATCATTCTGACCCTCACAATAAATCAGTGTAAGCCAAATTAGTGTGTGTCAGATAGTGGGAAAGAGGTTATCCTGCCAAATGTTGCCTGTTTGTCACTTTCATTAAAGATCATCCATCTTAAATTAAGCCTTGATGATGTTTTAGTGCAGCTGGAGGTGTTTTTAAAGCATCGGATTAAGATTTTGTTCAGTTATTTTTTGTTGAGTTTCTTCTGGTTGGGTTTGTTAACTACATGGAAATAGGGATGGGAATTGATAAGATTTTGTCAATATAGATTCTGCTTATCGATCTGATTCTTTATCGATTCCCTTAACATTTTTCTTGGTACAAAAAGTAGCTTTACAAGTTTTCTGTGCCAACAACATTTAATAGAGTTTATACTGTAAGTGAATAAAATGTAATTGGTCCCTGAGTCTGGAAATTTCTGGGCATAATTAAACAGAAACAGGTAAAAATTTCACACAATGTGACGTTGATGTACTGTTTTGTAATTTATTAATAATTCAAGTAGGCCATCTAGTGTCTCAAAGTGGATATAGCAATAGTTTAAGTTGTTTGGAACCTTTCCGTAGTTATGAAGTCAGCCATGAGCCTTTCAATTGACATTTGAAATTCTCAGTATTTTTACAAAGAGTTAATGTGATATGTTTCTGTGATGAAAGTTGACATTCTATTCTGAAGCTGAAGTTATACTGATATATGCTAACTGCTAGCATATCAATGCAGTTTCCCATAGACCTTAGCGTCAAGCTTGCACTATTTTGTTATTTTGGTAAATAAGGTGATTTATACCATTTTGAACGTACTGAAAACTTCAAGCTGAAAATACTGAATCAGAGTTTTTTTGGGAAACATTATCTAACTGCTAAGCTAAGATAGCTGCAGCAGACTAGTTGACTTAAGGCTCCAGCATAATGTAAAGAATTGATAAGGGAATCATTAAGCTCAAAGGCTAACAATATCGATGGATTGAAACATTTCTTATTGACTATCAACAGGTACTGGTTTTCGATTCTCATCACCACATGGAACTCTGAGAAAGCTTTTTGTGGTTAGACTGCAAGAAATCCAAAACTAAGCAAGTGATTTTGTCTTATGTCTTCTAAAATTGTCTTATTAGACTTAACCATTACTCGGCAAGTCCAGATAAATTCCTTATTTCAAGATTTGAAAAGACAAACATAAGGCCTCAATTTCTAATGATGAGAAGCAAAAGTCTGCAAAATAGGAAAACCTTACCTGACAGTGCCCCTGAAACAAAAAAAACCTCTTGATTTAAGAAACTTAACAGGTATTCAGGCCTTATTTCAGCCTTTCATACCTGAAATTAGATGTTTTTGTGAATTTTCAAGTGAGTGTGTCTCAATCGGCCTGAATTTCCCTCCTGAGGTTGATGAAGTACATTCTATATTATTCTATTCTACACCAAAACTTGCTAAGTTTTTTTTCTGCATAGTTGTATTTTTGAAAATTTTTGTTAGTTGTTTGTAAACATAACATTCAGATTGGCTCCTCCTACTTGGCTCAGTGCCAGCTGCAGCACACACCCACAGACTCCATAACTGTGGTTATGCGAACACCCTCGCTAGCTCAGCGATCACCTGTAGCATCGCGTTTCCATGTGGGAGAGACTCCAGAGCCGTGCACCTGACTCGGCATGTTAGCATTAAGCTAATCACAGGCATTTGACACATACCAACTCATGCCACTTTTCGTCCCGTGCTACTCTCCAAGTTCCTGAGAGCAAGTGAAAGTTGAGTCAAGCTTCACCCTCGTTTAGGAAAAAGATTTATCTTTTTGGTGTTTCGTTTTACTTTGGTTGTGTCTCTTCCTCCGTGCTACGTCCACTATCCTAGCTGCTCCAATTAGCCTCTTCCCTTCGCTAATCAAGACTCAAAGTCACTTGCTCACTGGGCACTCGGTGATAGGCTGATGTAACCGTGTCCTCTGTGCCCAGAAATGTCCCTATACAACAAAAACATCAACATCCAGGTAGAGGAGAGTGTTTGAGGCAGACATGGATGCTGACACACATGTGTAGAGGGCCAGAAGTGACAATTGAGCAGGATTATTCCTGTCAAAGTTGATACTAAGACTCACAGAACAGTTAGAGTGAGGATCATATCAGCTGTGGAGGTGTGTGTGTGTGTGTTTTCTGTGTTAATGTTTCAAGCAGTGACCGCCCACACTCTGCTCCTCGAAAAGTTAAACTGCTGGCCTTCAGCGCTGTCACGCACTGAATGGCAAAAAATCCATTAAGTCCATCAAATCGTAAAATTAGCTTTAAGGGCGTGTAAAAGTGCAGCCTCTCCTTTTCATCAATGTCCAATTTTAGGAGCTCTCTCTGCTCTTGACCGGCCGAGTTATGTGCCTCGACGCCTGAATTAGAAAAAGGAGAGTTTCCAGTATGGCTGCCATCTTTTGTTAGCAGAGGACAAAGTCACGGCGGCAGTTTTAACAAGGTGATAGAGAACATAAAGAAGCTTTTAGGACGTAATAAGTCATCTGATCAGGTCCTAATGAAGAATCCACACCGAGACACCCGGCAGTAAAGACGTCCTGACATTACAGCAGCTTTACTGTCACAACAGAGGAGGTGTCACCCTCACACACACACACACACACACACACACACACTCCCATCCTGCCTCCTCCATTTAAACATTGATCTGATGCTGTTAGTGTCTCTGCTGCAGGATTAACAGCAGATAGACGACATGGTTGGACTGAAATGACGGCGAGGTGAACATCAGTTCAGTCAATTCAACAGATTTAGATCACAAGAATGATTGTTTACAATAAGATAGGACAGGAGTTGGCAGTTAATCTCATTATCAGTGAGAAAATACGGCTAAGTGCGGCAAAAAATGTCCAAAAAATATCCAAGAGCTGTCCCACTTTTTCAGACCCTTCTGTAGGGGTGTCAGACTAAGCCGATCTTATTCTGGAAGGAGGAGCTTCAACACTGCAGGCAGTTGCTTGGTCGAAAGAATCAACATTTCCTAGGGATGCATTATATATCGGTATCAATATCGGTATCGGCCGATGTGTAATAGTGGGACAATATTTACTCACAAGCTACTCACTGCTGGCCATTTTTAGAGCATCTTGCACGATCTTTCAAGACCCAAATACTCTTGTTTTCTCTGACTATGCAAACACCAAAACTACCTAAGAAGAGAGGACCCTCTTCTTTTATGTCTCTCTTCCTGTTTTTGATCCTAAAACAGACAAAACATACTTTTTTTGATCATGGGCCCTCCATCCTTTGATCCTCTCCATTGTTGCCTTATCTCACGATTGCGCCACTCTTTCCCTCTAAACTGCCTCGACACATCACCTGTGTCAGTAAATATTGGTTATCGGCCATAACAGCAATGTATCTGATTAATATCAGCTGCTGTGTTTCTCCTGGTGGCACACAGTCTTCTCTGAAACAAAGCTTGATTCTTCTTGATTGTACAAAAGAAGACAAATTTCAGGATGTCTTCCATCATTGCTCTTTGTTTACTGTGCCACGATTTTCTTCTTTGTTTGGTTTATTAGCGGGGTACACTGTGTCATGCTACTATGGCTACACACAATTATTATTTACTGATGCGACTATCAGCATCCAGCTTACACACAGCCTACCACAAGGGGGCAGGGTCGGCTGTTGAAACCCAAACAGGACCAGGTTTAACCGAGCCAACCCATACCAAACTGTACTGATCTGAACTGGACCAGGGACCTTCTTGCACTGTCATGCAGCAGACGAAAAATGAAACCTTTTCTCCTTTTTGATCTAAAAACTGCTTTAAAAACTCTAAACCATGAAGAAGTGGGCGGTTAGGATAATTTCAACTCTTTACCGTACAGTAAGAGAACAGGGGTTTTTTTTTTGTTGTTTTTTTTGTATTTAAGTTTTTATTCAAAGCAAAATTGAAACATGTTTTGCAGCTAGACAAAGTTGTATTTATTTTTTAGAAAAACGAGAAACAGGAAAACAAGTGTAACATGCTGTTGTCTGACTGTGATATCAATAAAAAAAAGTTTTGAAGACAATTTAAAAGAGAAAAAAAATAACTTTTGTATCAAAAATTAGTATGTCAGGGAAAGTAACCAAATAAGAACTTTGCTATTTACATTTATATGCATGTCTATTCCCATTTCCACATAAAGTGAAAAATCTTTTCATGTACATACCCTCAATCTGTGAAAGAGTGTGAAAAAGTTTAAATTAAATATATTTTTATGTAGAGGTTTATCTAAATTTGTGGTTATCTTCAAGTATACTGAAAACTGATGAATTAAAGTATAGTTTTGGGGGGAAAAAATAAATTAAAAAATAAAAAAAGAATAAAATAATAATATAAACAAAAGAACCACAGCAAAAAAACCTAATTAAACTATGGACCATAAACAAATTGGAGGGTTTTATAACAGAAAAGAAAACCTGGAGGGTTGGTGTTTAAGCTGAGCTGCTTTCATGTGATTTTAGATCAGAAAAACTTGTATTGAAAAGAATAAACTGTGTACAATTAAGTAGCTCAATAGTAGAGTAGACTTGTTTTCTGGTGATTTTACTCTTATTTGTAAAACATGAGTTCAAGGTTTCCAAAATATAATTAACTCCTTAAAATGAATCACTGTTGGAGAAAATGTTACTCCTTTCCTGCTCTGTGCTCTGTAAAGAAACTGTTGATATTCAGGGAATGATGAAGTCTTAAAACAAAGCTCTGTCTCATTTAATCCATGAAAAATCTGCAGAATGAAGCAAGTAAACCTTCTGATCAAACACTCACACTGCTGCAGCTCATCAAACGTCAGCGTCACAACCTGTCTCTGTAAATCTGCACCACCTGGTGTCCAAAAGGAGAACTACACCCACTGCAACACCATGGGAACTGAGATGTTTGCTTCTCTGAGAAACCTGCTCTAAATATTTCCCTTCAGGCTTCCTATCAATGAGGATTTTTTTTCCTTCATCAAAGAGAATTATCTTAAAAAAAACACAGAAATAAGCAAAACAACTTGTTTTTAAGTCTCGGGTGCCTGTGCTGATGCAGTACCCCCCCACTTCTTCAGGTAACCTGGTTTTGGATTGACCCAGACATGAGTTGTCCTCATATTTGGGTCAGACGGACCTACTTTAAGCTCAAGCTGTGATTTTAGCTCAGTTTGTTCACATAATCATGTGTTTTTGGAGAAAATGATTGATGTTTTTTCGCTCCTTTGTGGACTCAAATAATGTCACACCATGCACTCAAATGAAAAATATGTCTAATGTGTTAATCAGTCTCTTTTTCTTTGTCTTTTGTCCTTCAGGTCTGGTGTGTGTGGTGAAACCAGAGGGCGTCCCTCAGCTCTGTCAGACCGATGAGATCGGCGAGTTTTGCGTCTGCTCCATCGCCACCGGCACTTCTTACTACGGCCTCACAGGCATGACCAAGAACACCTTTGAGGTAATGCAAATTCCTGCTTCTTCTTTATTTATTTTACAAAATAAAAAGGTTTAATGTGTTTAAGTTCATGCTCAAACTCTAACTTTTGCACATTTTTGGGGTCATGTGACTTATTCTGAGCATTAAGTTGCCAAACCTGTTGTTTTTTGTAGTGTGATGATTTTCTGCATGAAGCCGTAGTTTGAAACCTAAACCTCAGATTCCTGCACACACACTCCCTCGTTCAGAACATTCATCTATTAACAGCAGCAGTGCGACATCGTCCCCGGTTAAAAATACTCTCATATCTGATTTGGGTTCAGTCTTGCGGCTCTAGTGCTGGCTAGTTGCCATGGTGACTCTGCAGCTGAACACCTGTGTGTCTGCAGGTTTACCCCGTCAGCTCCAGCGGGGGGCTGATCAGCGAGTACGCCTTTGTGCGGACCGGCCTGCTGGGCTTCATCGGGCCCGGCGGCCTCGTCTTCATCACCGGGAAGATGGACGGGCTCATCATGGTGAGCGGGCGGAGGCACAACGCCGATGACATCGTGGCCACAGCGCTGGCAGTGGAGCCAATGAAGTTTGTCTACAGGGGGAGGTGAGTCAGGAGGCTGTGGTTTCTGTAGTGTCACACGTGGAGTGTTAGACCCCGGGTTATCTCTATTTATAGGTCCTACAGGAAGTAGTGAGACACACACACTCACACACACTCAGGACCAGGTTTTAGTGTGAAGACAGCTCTGGTTTCTGTTTCTGAGTGTTTACGCCCATCAGACTTCAGCAGACAGGGGTATGCAGGAAAAACAGTCAGTATGGAGAGCAAAAGCAGGCAGTAAACAATCTGACTCAAACAGTTACACTGAGACAGAGTCTGTGTGATGTGTACTAAACTGGATCATGAATCTGTTATTTCAGCAAACTTAAGACCTTTAAATTATTAAAAAAATAACTTTTTCAGCTGAAGGAAGCCAGATTGACACAAACTCACTATTTACAGTGAAACTCAGACTCAGTAGAAACAGAGAAGTGTCCACTTTTCATTCGAGGCAAGCAGAAACCTGAGGTCTTAAAATATGAAGGAGTTGTTAAAAACTGAAGTTCCAGGGCATCTGTAGACCTAGTGGTCTAGGTTGTGGGCCTAGGGTCCATAGCCAGGCTGCAGAATCTTTTCTACCTGCCACTCTCAACTGTTACCCTGTTCCCTGTTCCACCTACTGTCCAGTCCTCTCCAAATAAAAGCAAGAAAAGCCAGAAAAGTTACTTAAAAAAAAAAAAAAAAAGTTGCAATTCCTTGAGCGTCCACTTGGGGCTGAAGCAGAAACCCAGGAAACCACATACACACCCATTCAAAATGCAGCTCTTTAAGGCAAAAATTAAATATGTTTACACTCTGACTCACAGAACCATTTTAGTCTTAAACTGCTTTTTTTTAGTGCCACACACTGTTTAAAGGCGAATTACTTATAACTTGTTGTTTTTTAAGTCATTAGACTTAAGAGTTTTGCCGAATTAGAGGTCTACCTGACTTGGCTAACAGGTGAGGACACAGTAGCTGTAAGTGATGAGGCTAAAGGCCTTCACTCCACGTCTTTGTCTTATGTTACCTCGACCAAAAGTTAGGTTGAGTCAACATTTCCAATAAGGAAACCACCGATAATAGTCTTTAAAACTCCGCTTCAGAAACAGATGGGTGACATCACATCTTAACAAGTCAGTGGATCAGATTACCGTCAGACTGAAGTCACTCCCCTTCCTCTGGTCATTCCCTACCTCAGTGGTTGAAAACCAGCCAGACGTCCGACACTGTCACAGTGATTAATGAGCAAACCTCTCTCACATAATAAATCCAATAAAGTAGAGCAGCAGAGGATGAATCCAGAAACTGTTATAGAGGGAATTTTAATTGTGTCTACGACCACCGGGGAGGAAATTCATCTTTCAGCTGACAGAGTCTGATGACGTTGGGAGAGAAAGCTTTGGTGAGCGCTGAAGAATGGGTCTTTATTCAAACATGTTCATGTGAGATTGATCCTGAATTAAGAAAACAGCCAGAAAGGAAACTAATCATTACATTAGTGCAGACTTAAAACATTATTACGGGAATCTAAAGCTGGTTTGCATTATTGATCCATGCAAATAATACACAGGAATTAATTTCCTGTTTGTACTCTGGAGTCCTGAGTTTAGAAATGTCTTGAAACTTAAGATTAAGACTGAAAACTTGTTGAAACAACACTAAGAAATAAAATAAACTTAATGACGGATACTTTTCTTGGAGACTTCTTATCCTTCATCCTTCACAATTGGTGTACTGGCCCCCTACTGGTCGTTCAAAAGAATGCAGCTTAAAGAAGCTTCTGCTTTGGCTTCCATACATTCTGTGATCAATCCCTCTTTGAGAAAAACAAAACTAGGGATGCACAGATATGAAAATTTGGCCAAAATCTGATATTTACAGATATTGATATTGTGAAAAAAATAAAATAAAAAAATCTGAGATAATGTGCTGAGGTAGTTCAGAGAGAAAGAGTGGCGCAATCATGAGATAAGACGACCGTGGAGAGGATCAAAGGATGGAGCGCCCAGGATGAACGTGATCAAAAAGTACGTTTTGTCTGTTTTTTTAATCAAAAACAGGAAGAGAGAAATAAAAGAAGAGAGCCCACTTTTCTTACGAAGTTTTGGTATTTACATAGTGATAGAAAACAATATTATTTGGGTCTTGAAAGATCATTCAAGATGCTCTGAAAATGGCCGGCAGCTAGTGAGTAAATATCGGCCGATACCTAAGAGATATTGGTGGATAATATATATAAATATGTTAAAAAAAAAAACCCAACATGGGCTGATACTGATATTGAAACCAATAACCGTGTTTGTGGAGTGATTTTAATACCCCGCCTCCTCCTGCACACTCCTCAACCTGTGTTTACACCTGCTGCTGCTCTGCTTTGAGGCAGCATCAGTAGAAAGAACAGTGCAGCAGGTAGAGCGGATCACCTGCATCCCTCTGCAGTGGAGCTTTTCATGTCTGCATCAAGTGAACCAAGCTCCAACAAACAAAGAAAGAAACATCTATCGACACGTTTAGCGATCATTCTTCATCACACGTGTGTTTGAGGTGTTTGTTTTTCCTCTCTGCTGTGATACCAGACATGTAAAACCCGTCTGTGGCTCTTTTTGTCTTCAGAAAAGCTGTGTTCTGGTGTTTTAAAGAGCACTTCAAGCCCTGCAGACGTCTACAACCAGAAAACTTGTTTTGCAAAGCTCTGACTGCTTCGTATTATTGCGTGTATCAGGTTTAAGCAGTGATGTTTTCTTCCTCTGTCCTGCAGGATAGCGGTGTTCTCCGTCACAGTGCTGAGGGATGAGAGGATCGTGGTCGTAGCCGAGCAGAGACCTGACTCCACGGAGGAGGACAGCTTCCAGTGGATGAGCCGCGTCCTGCAGGTGCGTCAGAACGGCTGCTCTTACGCGTTGTTTTGAGTTTGCAGCGGCCTGTGATGACTGACAGGTTGTTCCTTCATGCAGAACAAACTCAGGGTTTAAAATTCAATAAAGCAGCTTTATTTTAGAGGTTTAGCAAAGGTAGGTCGGGCTAAAACAACACAAAGGTTAAGCTGTAATTTAACAATAATTCCTCATCAGGAGGTAATCCCTGCGTCCTCTGACCGTCCTCTGACTCACACACACACACACTCACACACTCACCTTTCCTCTCAGGCCATCGACAGCATCCACGGCGTGGGCGTGTTCTGCCTGGCCCTGGTCCCCGCTAACACCCTGCCTAAGACTCCTCTGGGCGGGATCCACCTGTCGGAGATCAAGCAGCTGTACCTGGAGGGGGGGCTGCACCCCTGCAACGTCCTCATGTGTCCTCACACCTGCGTCACCAACCTGCCCAAGCCCCGGCAGAAACAGCCAGGTGAGGAGCAGAGCAGGGGGAGGGGTCTGTTTCGTGTGTTTGTGGATCTGATTGTGTGTCCATGCTGACACATGTTTGTGTGAGCATAGTGTTTATTTGTCAAATATGTGTGTGTTTTTTGTGTTTATATCTTTATGTTTATGGTTTTTGTTTATGTATTAGTGTAGAATGAGTGTTTTTATGTCAAATAGTGTGTTTGTTTCTGTGTGATTATGTAATTAAGTATTTGTGTGTGTGTCCTTGTGAACTGTGTGTGTGTGTTTAGGAAGCAGTGTGTGTGGTTTTGTGTAATTTTGTGTGTTTGTTTGGGTATTTGCGTGTTCATACTTTTGTAACTGTGTGTGAGTTTGTGCAATTGTGTGTGTGTGTGTGTGTATTTGGGTATCTGTGTATGTGTGTGATTTTGTAAATCAGTGTGTTTATTTTTAAGTAAATCTGTGTCTATTTGGGTTGTCATGTTTGTGTGTCTGCATGATTAAGTGTGTTTTTTTTGTGTAACATTTTGTGTCTGTATCTTAATAAGTATGTGTGTTTTCCTACAGTGTGTGTTTGGATAATTGTGTCTACTTGTTTATAATTGAGAGTGTTTACCTATTTGTGTGTGAGTGTATGTGTATTTGTGTATGTATTTGTTTTTGAATAACGTGTGTTTATCCAACGGGGTGTGTGCGTGTTTGTGTCTGTGTTGCAGAGATCGGCTGCCTCTGTGATGTGTGTGTTTGTTTTTGTGTAATATGTGTGTGTTAATCCAAAAGTATATGTTTTTGTTTCTGTTAAATGTGTGTGTGTTAATCTAAAGTTGTGTGTTTGTGTGTGTTGTAGAGATCATCCCTGCCTCTGTGATGTGTGTGTGTTACGTGTATGTTTATCTAACAAGATGTTTGTGTTTGTGTGTGTGTGTGTTGCAGAGATCAGGGGGTATTCCACACAGCTAGCTTAGCTCAAAGCCTGGCTTATTTTGCTAACTTTAGCGAGAGTTGGGTTCCACAAACGAGGCTTAGGGCTAGCGTGGCTTGGTAACCATGGTAAATTAGCCAGCACGACTAGCCTGGTCCTGGGCAGGTTTACAGTCAGGCGTACCTTAGCTGCGTCTCAGAGAAGATCTGACCTGCTTCTAAAAGACGCCTTGTGAACTGCTCGTGCCACATCAAATTAATGTTGAACTGTAATGAATGTTTTTCTTGTTCAGAAACATCAATTGAGACCTTTTGGTAACTTTTCTAACACCTCCTGCTTTAAACCCAAAAGTCAGAAGGATCGTGAGGCTCCGCTTTCACGGTCCATATTCATACTGAAAATCAAGATCAAGCTTTTGTCCTTCAGCTCCACGGGAGGTTTCCGTCCTCCCTGAGCTCACCTTAGTACACCTGCGTTAACCTTTGACAGGTGAACCGCCCCAGTTATACTAGACTGGAATAACCCTGAATCAAGACATGTCAAATAATAGACTGTCTGTCCCTGATGCAGGAAAGTCAGTGGCTGAGTGGTTCGATCCCACCAGTGGTAACTATTTGAAATTATCTGATTTTCTTTCTTCTGTCACCCTCAAAGTACAGTCAACATATAACAGAATAAAAAGCACAAATTGTCTTATGATATAAAAGGTGACAACAGCCACAATTTTCCATGTAAGTACTTTCCTTTTACCAGCAGTCCATTCTGATCATGATTATAATGTAAAGGTGATTCTACATGGTGACATAACTTTGTGTCTTCCCTAAACAAAGGGCCCTGTATCACTAAAAATGACATCTATACATGTTTTTTTCTACTGTTTTAGTCAGTGTTTGATGAAACATCACCACATGAAGTTTATATATTTAAACGGCTTTAATTTAATCGAAATCGATCTCCTCTGGGCCACAGCAGTGTGAGGAGCTTCAGGGTGAGAAGAAAAAAAGGTCATCAAACAGAAACAGTCAGTGTTGATTTGACACATAAGCATGATATTCTTGAATCAGCAGCATCTCTGGTTTTATTAATTGCCCCCGTGTTACCCGTGTAAGTCATCATATGACCCCATGAGGAGTATTTCCCCGCTGAGGGAAACGTCTCCGCTCTTGGTTTTGACATGATTCTGTCATTTCGACAATCCACACGTCGGGCTTTTTATCTACCCTGGATGCGTCTCTGAAAAATCAGCTGAGCCTCGTTAGCGGTACGAGTTGCAGCTAAGATTAAAGTGGCCGCTTATTCAAGCCACGCTTACCGGCAATAGCCCAGCCTATTTTAGCCAGCTTCGTGGAATACCCCCTAGGCCTGCCTCTGTGATGATGTGTGTTTATTTTTGTGTAATATATGTGTGTGTTTATCTGACGGTGTGTGTGTTTGTGTGTTGCAGAGATCGGCCCTGCCTCTGTGATGGTGGGGAATCTGGTGTCGGGGAAAAGAATCGCTCAGGCCAGCGGGAGAGATTTAGGACAGACTGACGACAACGACCAGGTGACACAAACACACATCACTGCACGTTACTCACAACAACACGTACAAGTCCAGGTTTACACACAGCTCACGACACAACACAAATCCAAAGCTGCAGGATCAGAGAAACAGAGAAAAGGTCGATGCTGCTATGATGAGGCGCTGATGGTAAATCTGACATTTCAGTGTAAAAAAACAGCTAACCGAGCCGACTTCATCAGGAGTTGAAACATTTTACAACCAGAGTCCCTGTTTAAACTCCCTGATGGAGAAAAGCTTTCTGTAAAGTGCTCGAACATTTATTCTCCGGCTGCAGTTTGAAGCATCAGCAGATCATTTCTTTTCTCTTTGATATTTCACCGTCTGATATTGATTACTCCTCTTTAATGTCCCGGTAAAAGGGGAGGGAGTCGCTGCTTCGGGAGGAAGTCATGCTCTGTCAGCAGCATCACTGAGGACGGAGGATAAAATCAAGTTTAATTCAAACATGCTCCGACTGTAACTGTATGAAAATGTTCAGGGATCAGAAACCTAACCATCAGGTGATAACTTAATCTCTGTCTGTGTGTCTCAGTTCCTGTTCCTGTCTGAGGTTTTGCAGTGGAGAGCTCAGACCACCCCAGACCACGTCCTCTACACTCTGCTCAGCTCTCGGGTAAAAACACTTAGACGTAGCGTAGAATTCATGTGATGGTTTAAAAGTGATGGTGATCTTGTTAAAAACTTTCCCTCCTCTCCTCCAGGGGGCGGTGTCCAGCTCCCTCACCTGTCTGCAGCTCCACAAGAGGGCGGAGCGAGTGGCAGCTTTGCTGATGGAGCGAGCTGGTCTGCAGGAAGGCGACCACGTGGCGCTGGTTTATCCTCCAGGTCAGACAGAATCTGAGGGGTGTGATGGTCAGTCAGGTTTCAGAGGAGCGTCTGATCACATGGTGTGTGTGTGTGTGTGTGTGTGTGTGTGTGTGTGTGTGTCCCTCAGGTATCGACTTGATCGCTGCCTTTTACGGCTGCCTGTACGCCGGCTGTGTTCCCATCACGGTGCGACCGCCTCACCCCCAGAATATCTCCACCACACTTCCCACCGTCAAGATGATCGTGGAGGTCTGAGACCCTCCCTCCTCCTTTTACTACTTTTCTGTTTGTTTACATCCCCAACAATCTGAACATTAAATAACCAAACATTTCCTCTCTTCTTTCTTTTTTAGGTGAGTCACTCAGCCTGTGTGATGACCACGGCGGTCATCTGTAAGCTGCTGCGCTCTAAAGAGGCCACGGCCACTGTGGACATCAGGAACTGGCCTCCTGTCCTGGACACAGGTACACACCTCTCCTCACAAACACAGAGACACTGGAGACATTTGGTTAATCAGGGTCCTGTTTAGGGTAGAGGATTGAAGAAATTACCATTAAGTAGTAATTCTGCTCCTTTTCTGCAGTTTAATATGGATCATTGATGTCTTCATGAAATGGTAGTAACATGTTTTGGTCCAAAAAGCCAATAAATCAAGCACAGCAGCATTGTTTCCAGGCTCTCATAGCCCCTCTGTTCAGAACGCTCTGATTTAGTGGGCGTGGCCTTCATATGTAAATGAGCCACCGCTGATACCGCCCCGCTCTTCAGTGTCACTGAGAGCAGCGCCACGAGCTCCGAGTGCACAATGTTTAGAAAACAGCGAAGCTCGTTTGCTGTAACATTACAGGCTAAAACAACAGGCTAACCACAGCTAAAGTTAGCATCCTGAAGCTAACACAGAGACAGGGGGGACACTGAGGAAAAGCTCTTCCATCTGCTCCACAGCACACAGCATTTAAAATACTCACATTTCCAGGGTCCCAGGTTTGTTGGAGGATGGTTGGTAATGTGCCTGGATTCAGGACCAGTCTATTGGCTAGCCCTCTGTTGGACTGTCCAAAGTTGGAAAAGCAGTCGGCCGTGAAGTGACTAGCATTCACATGCACAGTTTTACTGAGTGTAGCTGGAACATTTCCTCGATAAATGAACTCTAGACACTTAGTCTTGTCTTCTTCTGAGATGGGAAGCTTGTGCATGGAACTATGTGGCTGTTTACAGCCAAAAACAGAGCAGTGATGGCTCTTCAACTTTGGCATTCACCTCCCCGCTGCTGGAGAGATTTCTCTTCAGCAGCAGGGAGGGGGTGCGCGGGTATCTGCTTCGGTGGACCAATCAAGTCAGACTTGCTCCTGATTGGTCAAAAAAGGGAATCGCTGACGTCGCCAAATCCCCAAAATCCAAACAGCTGGTTTTAGGTCAGGATTTTACATTCACAAGCTCTACTAAGTACAGGTTTTGTCATTAAATGTCACATTTTGTGGGCTGGGAGGAAAGACAAAGACCCACAAATTTCACTAAAAGACTTAATAAAGGGATTTTTGCACAATATGGGACCTTTAAAGAAGCCAGAATGGCTGCAGATTTAAGTCATTAGGGGGCGCTATGGAGCACTTGTTTGCACGAAACCAATGGAATCTACACTAATTTTACAGGAAGTCATTTATTACCACCAAAACAGGCTGCATCTTAAATCCTGGCTATCTTTACTCTGGATTTTACACTTTGCTTTGGGGCATGTCTTGCTAATTCTAGGATATTACAGGCTCTAGATTTATTATTCCATATATTAGTGATGCAGGGCTGTTCCATGGTGCCGATCCAGGCAAACAGCTCTTTACCTTTTCTTTTTACACCTGTCTCTAGGCTACTTGATTTGAAATGTCTCCTCTGATGCATCTTCTTTGTTTTTGCTCCATCACCAGTCTACAGTGTGTAAAAGTTTACATTTTAAAAGATCTTGTTTAAATTCTGATTAATTGTTTTGCTAGTAAACATTTAAATATTTCATAGTTTAAATAATTATTACCTTCAGTAATTCTCTATACTCATTGTTTGCCTTTTAAGCAAAACATTACCAGTCTTATTTCACAGTAGGGCATCCATCTTTTTATTTAACACTGGTTTCGGATCAGTATCGGTCGATACCCAAATCTGGTATGTTGTTATGATGTCATTGTGTGTGTGTCATTGGCAAATTAAAACAGCAGCATCAAAATGTAAACAAAAACAATAAAAGAGCAAATAAATATAAAAAATACAGAAAATATTGACTTTTCATGTACACTTTTAGAGCTGCGAAGAAATAAGTCGCACATCTTTGCCCACAGGAGGCGCTGAAATCAACAAAGACTTAAAGTTTCTCACATAAACAAGACTTAAAAAATATTAAAGAGGGTTTCACGGCGTCTGCATCAGCTCTGTTCGTACACTTGAAGTGCTTCCTCTGTCTGACGTCTGAAATATTCAGTGTTTGGATCCAGGTGGACGGAGTCGCTGTAACATGACTGTGTTTACTGTTCACTCTCAGGAGATCTTACTCTTACAGTGGACGGCTGTAAATTGTGTTAAACAGTCTGTAAGAAGGAGGATTTTTCCATTTAATGAAGATAAACATGCAGTTTGAGCTCATTTGTCCTTTAAGATCTCAGACCTAACATCCAGCTGTGCGTGCAGAGAGGTTTAGTTTTTCTCTTTAACGTAAAAACGTTAAATGTAGTTACCGCTCACAAGCTGCTCGAGCCACAGCGTGAGTTCAACTTCAGGTCAGAGTTTGTGGAATCAACTCAACAGACTGTCCTCATGAGCGTTATAAAACATATGTGTGTGTGTGTGTTTCTGTGTGTGTGTGTGTTTCTGTGTGCTGCAGATGACCTGCCAAAGAAGAAGCCTCCAGCTCTCTATAAGCCCACCAACCCTGACGGTCTGGCCTATCTGGACTTCAGCGTGTCCACGACCGGCATGCTGGCCGGAGTTCAGGTCAGCTCAGCGCTAATCCTCCTCGCATGAGCAAACCGCTAACAGCCTCTTGTTCAGTCGCCCAGAAACACGTCCCTCCTTACTCCTTTTACTCCTTTTACTCCTTTTACTCCTCACTTGTCTTATTCTGGAGGAAACATGAGATTAGAGAAGTTTCCAAGAGGCTGAAATCTAACCTGAGCATTTTAAGAATAATCCTGTTTCTCTGCTGTTTCTGTTCGTCTGTGTGTCCCTCTGTGTCTCTCTGTCCTTCCCTCTCTTTTACAGATGTCCCATAATGCAGTTGGAGCGTTCTGTCGGTCGGTGAAGCTGCAGTGTGAGTTGTATCCGTCCAGAGAAGTGGCCATCTGTCTGGATCCGTACTGTGGCCTCGGCTTCGTCCTCTGGTGTCTCTGCAGGTCTGTGTCCCCTCGTCAGTCAAGTTATAATTTTTGGGGATAAAGTTAAATTGTATTAATTATAATAACAAGTAAAGCTGCGAGCATTAATATCGAACCCTCGCCCGTCGGCCCACATGTTCCTGTTGGTGCAGCAAAATGTGGCTCAGCCAAAAGCCATGTGTATGGATAAGGTGTTGTCTCTGCAGAAAGCATGCATGAACCTGGACCTCATATGAAGAAGGTACAATGGCCCTCATTTCTCAGTCTTTCGTGCCAATTGGTGCAGATCTGGGTGTAAAAATGAGCTCATGGCAACGTTCACGTGTGATTTATGCAACAAGCATACCAGGGCCTATCACAGCGTACGCCTTATCAAGTGTTGATAAATGTGGCGGCTGATAATGATCGTAATTTACATACAAGGCCCCAAAATATTCAAGGTTCGGCTGGCTGAACCCACAGTTTACGACAAGGAGTGACGCATTATGGAAAATAGGAGGAGGTTTTTTTTTTGGCAGCCGGAAAAATGGCGTTAGAGGAAGTCAGAAAAAAAATAATCTGCAAGGAGATCACTGCAGCAGCGTGAATGTGACAAACTTGTTAAATGTCATAAAGGCAAGAAATCGTTAAAATCCAATGTTTACGTCCAAATTGCAAACTTCCTGTTCAGAATTCACAGCTGTCGTAAGAGACTTTTTGTGGGGACTGCTGTTCACATCTCGTTTATTCACACGTCCTTTTTTAAAATCTGCAGAAAATCAACCGTTTGCTCTAGCTCAATTCTGTAAAAGACAGATAATTCTACACTCTTTTCTGCTTTATACAAGCTCAGAATGATCAATGTATGGTCTGAATTTAAATCTAAAGAATTCTTTGAAAATTTGCTTCCATCTTCCTGGCGTCATGTTTCAGCTTGGGGCTGCTCTGCACCAATCAGCAACAGTTTGTGTGTTCAGAGCTTGTTAAACTGAAAATACTTCACTTTTCTTTGATCTAAGACTTAAATTAAGTGTTTTGTACATAGTTCCTCACAGTTTTTAGCCTTTAGCCCTGGTTCTCCTGACCTCATAGAAGTATAAAAGTTCATATTGCAGTGAAAATTGAGTCCACATTGAGTAAAAATGTGACAGAAGCAAAAACATCCTAAAAATTAAATCAGCTTATCTTAGGTGCAGGACTGTGTAGATTTTGTAAAGACAGAACCATGAAACTTTTTTTCATGTGTGCACCTTATTTTTAAATGATTTTTTAGTGTCTTTTAATGTAATATTAATGTCCTGGAATTCAATTTCTTTATTTTGGGACCTTAAGCAGATATGAGATTAAAATGCGATTAATTAGATTAATTAATTACAAATCCTGTAATTAATTAGATTAATGTTTTTAATCACCTGACAGCACTACTGTATTCACAAAGCATCCCAAGGCTAAAAGAAGCTTCAGTGTCGTCATTCTTAGAAAAATCTTAGAATTCCTCAGATTTTAAGATTTGTCCTAAAAGATAAAAATTATTCACAAAGCGACTTAGGCCTTCAGTAGGGATGCATTGATACAAAAATTTTGGCCAATACTGATATTAAATAGTAAATTTTACTGTTCTGTGTCAGACTGGAGTCTCTGTGATCATCTTTTCCTTTTTTTGTACCAACCAATCACAGCTTTCAGGAGACTGCGTCATACCTAGCAACAGAGTCAACCACACCTCCTCACTAAGATAAAAGTTTCTGTCTCCTCCTTGCTCAGAGTTGCTCTCAGAAACTTCCTGAATCACTCTTAAGCTAAGACGACTTGCTAGAAGTTTTTAGGCTAAGTTAGGAGCTCTCTGAGAAGCTTTGTGAATACAGGCCCTGGACTTTTGGAAAGAACCACCCCCTGAACAGCATTTGCTGTCCAAATGCAGAGTTCCTCTGACAGTTAAATCAATCAGTTGTGACACTTGAAGTATTCCTGAACCCTTTTTTTTGCCTCCTCTGAGGTTGAACTTTAGATGTTACTCCCAGAAAACACAGATCAGATGTACGCAGAGCTCATACGTTGAATCTGATGAAGAGTGTTGCAGAAATCAGCTCCCTCAGCTCTGAAAAGCTCCAAATGTAATAATTTATCACCTTTCATCATGAAACTTTCAGATCAGAGAACATTCAGCAGCATTTAAACCCAAACTCTGATTCATATCAGACGGTTTCTTCCTTTAATAACAGGAACAGAGTGTAAGTGTTGTGTAATATTTCTCTGAGAGGATCTCTGTATCTGTTCTCGCTCTGACTCCAGATCTCAGGTCTGCTCCGTTTTAAATCCTCGCCTCATAAATCGTGAACTTGGCGCGAGCAGATTTGTGCTGCAGAGCGTCGTATAAATAAATCTGGCTGAGAATATCTCATCCCTCTTGATGACTTCCAACAGCAGACGCTCAGATTTTCAGCTTTTTGTTTTAATAAAAGAGTTTGACTCGAGGAAAACATCCAAACATTAGAGGTTGTTCAACCTGTGAGTGTCTGTTTCACCAGGTAAAGATCTTTAAAGTCAGACTCTGTGTGTTTTTCAGCGTGTATTCAGGCCACCAGTCCATCCTGATCCCTCCGGTGGAGCTGGAGTCGAACCCAGCGCTGTGGCTGCTCGCCGTCAGCCAGCTGAGGGTGCGAGACACGTTCTGCTCGTACAGCGTCATGGAGCTGTGCACCAAAGGACTCGGGCTGCAGACGGAGGCGCTCAAGGTCAGAAAGAGAAGAGTATCAATGACAAGTTTCTCACATTTTATTCATTTAACCTTCAAAACAAGGATTAACAGGAGGCTAAAGAAACTAGCTCTGACCTCAGGGACCGTGAGGAGGTTTTTCTTTCAGCGTTAAAGCTTTTAAACAGTCTCATGAAAGAGAAGCTTCATTTTCAGCTTTCTAAAGAACTTTTCTGGAAACTTGAGAGAAGTTTGGAGTCTTAGCAGCAATCAAGAAAACAAAAGTAGGAAAGTGTATAGAAAGTGCAAAAAGCTCCATAAGAAAATAGATGCTGACAGCTTGTCCATCATTGTCCAGTCAGCCAGCCTCCACCTCCACAGGGTCCAGGACTGAGCTTCTTCAGCAGTCTGTTCAGTCTCTGTCTCCTGGATCCTGTCTGCTCACAGCAGGTGAAGCTCTTCCAATGTGGTGTTGGTGTCTAATGTTAGCTCTGTTAGCCATGTCTGTGAATAGCATGATGCTACTCTGCCTTCTGGTATTCCCTCTGTTGCTGGGTTAGCACAGCTAGCTCGTCCATCTTATTGGAGATAGATCTTAAGTTTCCAATAACGATGGATGGAAGGACAGGTCGAACCAGCACGCCGTCCTCACCTCCTTCTCCTCACCATGTGGGTAAACATCCGGCCTTGCACCAGTTAGCATTGACATACTACAGGCTGCTAACAGCTGATTTCACATGTAAACAATGCAGTCATGATTATGTCTAGATTTACCCAGATTTTCTTAGTTTTTCTTCCTAATTTCAGGAATGATGTCCACGCTGGAATCAAACTCGTCTCTGCTCAGGTCATTTTATTTTGGGGCCAGCTTGCAGGATGAAATCACAAGTTTCTGCTGAAGTTTCCGTCTGTCTGAACACTAAAGAAGCGCTGCGAGTCAGTTTGATTAGTTTAAGGCTGAGAGGACTCGTGTATCTTTAGAAATAATTGTCTTAAATGCACTTTAGAAGAAATAAACACCCACAGACCCTCTGGAGACACGTCCTCTAAAGTTAAAAGCCTTCTTAACCTCCTCTTTAGCTCTCTGTGCTCTCTGTTTATTACCTCACAATAAAACATCCATCAAAAACAAACCAGCCGTTGCTTCCCCCTCATTCCTCTGGTTGCATCTGATCACTCTTTCCCAGAATGCATCAGTGCAGCGTCCTAACAGACTGGAGTCTCTGCAGAGGATCGTCCGTAATGAACTCGCTCCGTCTCAGTCTGCCCAGCCTGAGGCTGGAGTTAGCAGCACTCTGATTGGTCAGCGAGGAAGCTGTTGAGTTAATTTTAGTGATTTTCTTTCTTTAAGTCTCCATGGAGACAGAGAGGCCAAACACGGAGGGACGAGCACGAATCTCCTTCACTCACAGATTCACAAACACAAACACCTTTCTTCACCCGCCTCTGACATCACACGGTCGACAGATTCTGATTTCAGCTTCGTTTCATTCTCTGCTCACCCAAAACCCGAGGACAGACTCTCAGACACCTTTTCTTCTCTCCAGCAGCTCCAGACTAACCGAACTCTGTCCTTCAGTCACTGAAATGATAAAACACGAGATGGGTTCGGGATTATTTTACAAATAAAGCTCATTTTAAACATTACAAACACACGTGATCAGATTTTCTCTCCCCGGTGCAGGCTCGAGGTCTGGATCTGTCCCGGGTCCGGGCCTGTGTGGTGGTGGCTGAAGAGCGTCCCAGGATGTCACTCACGCACTCCTTCTCTAAGCTCTTCAAAGACCTCGGGCTCCATCCTCGATCCGTCAGCACCGCGTTTGGCTGCAGAGTCAACCTCGCCATCTGCCTGCAGGTGAGAGCCGCTGACGAGGGCACGATGGACTGTTTATGAGCGCAGACATCAGCGTTTTCTGATTTCTGATTCAGGTCTTTTTTTTTTTTAATTCAAGAAACGAATCAAGGAAGTAAGACCTTTGTTTTACTTTGAAATCTGTGACTCTAGTGTCTCTAAATGTTGAATCCAGATCCAGAAAACTCTCCAGATCAAGAATAGATCATACTCCATCGTCTTTCTCACCTGTGTGACTCAAAGTTTCACTTTCTAATCACATGCTCACTGTTCTGTGTTGTGATTGGCTACAGGGTACTTCAGGACCCGACCCGACGACTGTGTACGTGGACATGAGAGCGCTCCGCCATGACAGGTACCACAGTTTGCTTTTATTTTGAAATCATATCACAGAAACATGACACTGGGAAGACGACTCCCGTTCAACTCAATGGGTCAGTTGTGGGTCTGGATTTAGAAATCCCATTTCTTGCTGTCCAGGATCGAGTAATCTGTCTCAGTTTTATGCCGTTTTTTTCAAAGCAACTTTTGATTGGATCACCCTGATCTGGATACATAGTTTTTAAGATTACCAAATCCAGATTACCAGTGGGAAAACAAATCATGATGTGGGCTACCAGCTCTGTAAAGAACAACTGGTTGAAGAGCCAACACTGCAAAAAACTGAAATCTTATCAAGTGTTTTTGTCTTTTTTTAAGTAAAAATTGTCTTATTATACTCGATATGAGCCAATTTCAATTTATCAATCCAGAAAAATGTCTTGTTTCAAGTTATCAGAGTACAAAAATGAGGTTTGAATCACTTTTAACCAGTAAAAAAATCTGTTAAAAATTGTTAAAATCCATTGGCAGATTTTTTTACTGGTTACGAGCAATTCAGACCTCATTTTTGTCCTTAAATAACTTGAAACAAGACATTTTTCTGGATTGTTCATGTGAATTTGGCTCATATTGAGTCTAAAAAGGATTTTTTTTTACTGAAAATAAGACAAAAACACTTGATAAGATTTCAGTTTTTGCAGTGAACATGGGGTCATTGTTGGTGTTGTTACTTTGAGAAAAAAAAATAACATAAACATTCACTTCTATTTTTAATTTCTTTTATGAGCCCTTATCTGAGCTACAACAAATAAAAAACAAATATACATAAAGAATACAAAGGGGATATTTTGAAAATGTCTGAAATGAGCATGAACATTTTTTTTATTTTGTTAGTTATCGAACGTTTTTGCCTCTTTCAACATTTCAGACATTTTCAAAATATCCCCTTTGTATTCTTTATGTATATTTGTTTTTTATTTGTTGTGGCTCAGATGAGGGCTCATTAAAAAAATTAAGAATAGAAATGAATGTTTATGTTTTTTTTGTTTTTTTCTCAAAATAGAAACACCAACAATGACCCCATGTTGGCTCTTCTTCTACCTGTTGTTCTTTACAGAGCTGGTAGCCCACATCATGATTTGTTATCCCATTTAGAGCACTGGTAATCTGGATTTGGTAATCTTAAAAACTGTGTATCCAGATCAGGGTGATCCAATCCGGTGTTGCTTTAAAAAAACTGCATAAAACTGAGTCAGATTACCTGATCCTGGACTGCAAGAAATTGGATTTACAGACGACTTTTTGAGGGCTAAGAAGGAAGACAGCATCAGTAATGACCTCCACGTTGCATCAGGTGTTAAAGGAGTTTTACTGCGTTGAGGCTTTGAGAGGTGGTTAAAGGCTAAAAATAAGACATGAGTCATGTGACTGTTGTGTGTGTGTTTCAGGGTCCGTTTGGTGGAGAGAGGATCTCCTCACAGTCTGCCTCTGATGGAGTCTGGAAAGGTGAGAATCACTCAGATTCATGTTTAAGTTGTTCTGACCTTAAAGTTCTTCCTTTCTATGCACATTGAGAAAATCTTAGTCAGACAAAAAAAGTAGGATTTTATTCTCAAAAAGCCCAAAAATGATCACATTTAACTCCACAAGCCTTCATTTAATTTGGTTTCGTCATCTTAAAAACTTCTGAGATTCATGGTGTGATTCAGGAGATCTAAATGAGTCAAAAAATAGAAAGTTTAAAGATTCTTTGACTTTGTTAAAGCTATGGTTTAGGATCTGAAACCCAGTTTGGCTGATGAGACACATTTGCAGCCTCACTCACCCCTCCCCTCTGTGATCCAAGATCCCGCCCCCCCAGCTCGTATCGCCCTTCTTCGCCTCCTTACAACATGCCCCCTCCGACAGAGCAAGAAGCGGCCAGCAGAAAGTGTAACAAACAAGACAGTCATCCTCCTTGTAACACACAGTGGTAGCTTTTTCAATTGGACCGTCGCCATCAAAACCATGAATTAGCCGGCGAAGCAGGTCTGGCGTTGCCACTGCCAGCTGATCAGAGCAGAGCTGACTGTGGGCGAGGCTTAACCTTTCTCGGCGTGTCTTCACCAGCTCAGTTTACGATGCTAAAGATGTGTGGCTAACTTATGCTAAAATCTATTGACAGAGCTGACCTGTTCCAACCAGCAGCGTTCAGTCATTAGCCAGTACAGGCTCAGACTAACCAGAGTTATTCAGCTGACATCTCCCACTGTGGTAAACAAAGTCATTACCTGTTCAACGGAAAACTCAGCTGTCTCAGCGTCAGTCTTCAGTCCCAAATCCCTCTGCAGCTTTTTCCACCGGCCGTACATTTCTCCAATATTCAGTCTCTGTTGGCACCTGTATCGCTCATAATTCTTCCTTGCTTCAGCCTTTTCCTTGAAACTTTTTTCACTTTCTTCCCTTCCCTGTGGAGGGTAACAGTAACAGCTTCCTGGTTTCGGTCTTCTCTGGCTCTATGACGCTTGGGTAGCTGAGCAGCTAGCTGACGTGAGAGGGGTAGTGGGGAAGGACGAGGTGGGACCATGGGCAGTACGGTGCGAAACGAGGGAGACGGGGGATTGGATAGACTAATGCACAAATCTAAAATGAGGGAAACGACGGTTCAGATTGGTCAATTATTAAGCAGCTGATGTACTGAATGGATTTTTTTTGTTCTTTTTGGTCTTTATATTGCGTAGATTGGACCATAACAGCCTCAAAACGGTATTAATAATAATAACCTAGCTTCAAATTGTAGACCAAAGCTTTAAAGAGGCTTTTAGGACAGAAAGGAGCTCCTGATGGAGACTGAGACGCTCTGACACAGCAGCCACTTAGAGACAGATTGGAGATTGGACTATTTCTGTTTTTGGAGCGCACGTCCTCCCACAGTCAGTGAGTCAAAGCAGACAGCAGGTTCTCTGAGTCCATGACGAGCCCCGAGGCGTCGTCCTCCCTGCCTGTCTGTCTGTCTGTCTGTCTGTCTGTCTGTCTGTCTGTGGTTGTGTGGGAGCAGGATCACATCACATTCCTCACAGAGGCAGATTTTAAAGAGCTGACGTCAGCGTGGGCTGTAACATACACCATCACATGACCGCAGCAAACCTGAGCTGATATAAACCACACATCGCGTGTTCACGGCTCTGTTTCTTACCTGAAACATCTGCGTCTTCAGCTGCATAGCTCTAACTGAAACACTGCTCTCATCTTCAGCAGTACCTGGCTCTTATTCTGGAGAAAACCGCTCAGAAAGGATCCACGTCATCCCGACAGATGCTTGGAATAAAATCCTTTAACCTGCAGCGTTCGACTCGCCCACATCCAGTAAAAATGTTTCAGTCGGTTTATTTTTAGTGCAGGTTTGAAAACAACAAATATCACAGCGTGCAGAGCCCCAGAGGGCTGCTGTGTTTACATTTCTCACCACTTTTATCCTCATTTAAAACAGAGGATAAAACATTTTAGAGGCTCTGTGAGGAGGTTTCATGTTGTGTTATTGTGTCGTCTCCTTAGGATGAAATCTCAAGTGCTTTCTGAGATGAGAACTACATTTCCCATGAGCACTATCACCCACAAAGCATGCCTTTGTTATTGATATGGATCTTTTCTCCAGAATCAGACACAAGGACAAAACATTTCAAAAGAAAATAATCTAAAGGAGGAAAAAAACTTTTTCTCAATAACTTAATGAGTTGTCTTCTTTTCAGTAAATCCAACAAAAGCACAGGGGAAAGAATTTGGTATTACACAACAAATCTTACCTCTAAAAACCAAGGTTTCAGTCCAAGTCATGAAGAGGTGAAAAAATGTTTTTTATACATCAGAAATAGAAACTGAATTTGAAGACCAATCTGATGATAATCTGTTATATTCAGTTGGATTAAAAATATAATTTGACTCTTGCTTTTACAGAAGTTTCCACAGGAAAATGACGCCACACAATTAAGTGATTTTACCTCCATAAATGATGTTTTTCTCGAAATAACTAAGCCTAAAGGATCAGTGTTCAGGCTTAGTTTGTCCAATAAAAAAAAACAAAACATTTTTTTGCACAATATGAATAAATCTGTAAGATAAATGCAGGAGTTATTTCCTCTGCTGTGAGCCTGCTTTTATGTGAGGTTCAAGAGGGAAAGGAAGTGATTCAGATTTCAGCAACTTTTCTGCAGTTTTTGCAGATCTTAAAAAACCAAACGAGCCATAGAAAGTAAATTTAGTGTTTTGCTTCATGACATTTGTCTGGTTGATTTGGTTTGATAATAATAATAAGTGGTGGAGGAAAAAAATTGATATATACGATATTTTAGGAATTTTTTGTTTGGCAATGTCAAAATTCTGATTCTTTGTCAAAAAAAATCTTTTTTTTTTTTTTTCAAATTTTTCATTTCAGTCTTAAGCCTCGTTTCCACCAAGCAGTCCGGTTCAGTTTGTCTAGGTACGGCGCGCATTTTGCGGCGTTTCCAGCGACTGATCCCGGGACAGATCCCAAATAACCGAGACGAGCCGTCCCATTTTTTGGGACCCTTTCGTATGGGTGCCAGACTGAACTGATCCGCTCTCAGAAGGTGGAGCTACAACACTGCAGACCATTGATTGGTCAAATGAATCATCACTTACCCCGACAGCGACCGCATTTTCTTCTCTGAAACAAAGCTTGATTGTTCTTTGTATCAAAGAGCTACATGTCAATCACAGAGAGGACGAAATGCTGTGTTTACTGTGTCGCGTTTTTCTTCTTCGTTGGATTTATTAGCGGGGTAAACTGTGTCGCGCTGCTACGGCGTCACGCTACTGCGGCTTTCAGCATCCGGCTTACACGCCCCCTACCACAAGAGGGCACAGCTTGCTGTAGAAACACAAACGCGATCAGGCCTAACTGTACCAAACTGTCCCAAACCGTACTGAACCAACCCGGACTGCTCGGTGGAAACGCGGCTTTTGTTTACAAACTGGACTGTAAATCAGTTTCTACTTTTCTCCAGCAGAGGGTGAAATGTTTCTCTCTGACTCAGGTAATGTGAATTTTATGGGGAAATATGGCTCCTGATATAGTCTGTAGACATTATCATCATCAGTCACTTTTTCACATGGTCTGGTGTTAAAAAAGAAAACTAAAACTTGCAAAAATCGTAGTAGAATTGAATTGCAAGAGTAGCATATCGTCCCAGCCCTAATAGTAATGTAACCTTACAATAACTATTTTCTTAAAACATTTGTAAATAAATAGTTTACAAAGTGTTTAAACCAATAAGGTAAAGCAACAACCAGAAAACAATCCAACAGTAACACATAATCAGACAACAGGAGTAGAAATACCATTGTGCAAACAGGGTTGAATAAATCTGATTTCCTGTTTAATAACATTAAGATTTCTTGTGACTGCATCATGAAATATCTGTACCAGGAGCACCCTAACAAATCAAGTCAGACTTTACTTTCTGCCGTCCTGAGGAAAACGTGAAGTCACTAAATGAGCTGGAGTGTCTGACTCTCAAACCTCCTCCTCTGATAAAGACAGAAAATCTCCCCCACACTGCAGCAGCTCTTCAGACCTGCTGCTTTAATCCTCCAGCAGATTACATTCTTCTGATCTGATCACTTAGCAGCTCTTGTTTCAGTTTCATTACGGATCTCTTAGCAACTGACTGAACTCCATCAGAGAGGTCAGCAGGAGAGCTGCTGCTCAGAGGGAAGGTTAAATATAACAGTCAGACCTGAGGGAGGACGCAGGACGATTTGTGACAAACGTCCAGAACTTCAAACTTCAACAAACAGACAAAAAACCTGCAGGTCATCTAAAAGTCTCTGAGTCTAAAGTTTAAAGAGTTCATGTTTATTATTAATACGTGAGATAAACAGACGAAGAGTAAACACATTTCTCCTCCGTGAGGAAAGCATCTCTTTGTTTCTGCCACTTTCCTGTGACAGATCTTTTTCTGGACTTTGATGAGACGTTCGTGTCTCTCCCTCCCCCGCTCTGACACACAAAGAGAAGACGTCATGTTTCTGGGCCGGTCATCGATCAGCCCGCTGTGTGTTTTGACTCACTGTACGTGGGAGGAGGAGGAAGAGGAGGAGGAGGAGGAGGAGAGGAGAATGTTTGTTTACTTCGCAGAGCGTCCTGAAGCTGCATGAACACAGAGTTTAGAGTGTTTGAAGGTGGAGGATTAGATGTAATGAAGTGTGATGTGAGCTGTGATCAGAGGTTTCTGAGCTCTCATTAAAGAAAACACGATGTGAGTGAGAGGTTCGGTGAAATCCAATCAGCTGGTCGGTGTTTTGGTTATTTTCACGCTGTAGTCTCACCTGACTCTGTCTGTTCAGATCCTTCCTGGAGTTCGAATCATCATCGCTAACCCGGAGACCAAAGGACCCCTGGGAGACTCTCACCTGGGAGAGGTAACGTCTCAGTTTCTTCATTAAATCTTCTTGTTCTGGTTTTATTTTTCACTCTCTCTTTCTTGATCAAAATTTTTTGTCTCTTTTTATCATCCCTGTCGTGGCGGTCTAACGTCTTCTTTCCTTAATGTTTCATTTCCAAGCTAACTTATGTTTATAACCAGCACAACATACCTCACTTCCTGGGTCTTAGTCACATGACTTCAGGAGGATTCTTTTTGCAGACAGCTTTTGTGTCTTTTCCTTTTTCATTGTACATTTTCATACATTTTTTTTATTTCTGCAGTTCATTTCTGTCAGCATGTATTTCTCTGAGAAGTTTATTTATTGATTGTTGATAAAAAATGGACCGAGTAAGAAACAGATAAGCACTCAAAAATGTTTTTTTAAATGTAACGAAGTAAAAGAGGCAAAAAACCTATCAATAAAAAAAATTTGGAAAAAAAAAAAAAAAGTCAGGGTAAAGGTATAAAATAAATTTGATTTAAAAAGCTAAAAAAAAAAAATAAAAAAAAGAAGATTTAAAAGTTTGTTATTGGTTCTTTTTTTATTTTAAATTCTCTTCTCATATTTTCATTTTTATTTTATTTTAAATTTTCTTCTTCACATATTTTAATTTTTTATTTTGATTTTAAATTATCTTCTCATTTTTTAAATTTTCTTCTTCATATATTTTAAATGTTTTTTTTAATTATCTTCTTTGCATATTTTTAATTTCTATTTTATTTTAAATTATCTCTTCACATATTTTAAATTTTATACTTCATATATTTTAAATTTAATTTTTGTTTTAAATCTTCTTATTCACATATTTTAATTTTATTTCATTTTAAATTCTCTTCACATATTCTAATTTTCATTTTATTTTAAATTCTCTCTTTCACATATTTTTATTTTTTGTTTAATTGAAATTCTCTCTTTCACATATTTTTCTTTTTTTTATTTTAAATTCTCTTTTTTTCTTTTTTTTTTTTTTATTTTGCTTAACACTTCTCTTTCTTCTTCTTTACTATTTTAAATCCCTGAAATTTAGAGAGTTCCTTTTTCTGTTTTTGAAACTGGTTTTTTTTATCTTCATTTACATCAAATTAGGTTTTTAGCGTTTTTTTTTTTTTTTAAGATATTATTTGGGCTTTTTTATGCCTTACATTGGATAGAGGAAGACAGTGGGCAGAGCAGGAAAACAGGGTGAGAGTGGGTGATGACATCCGCGAAAAAAGGCCACAGGGTGGATTTGAACCTGGGCCACCCATGTGAGGGCGGACATCATGGAGTGCGCCCTAAATCACTGGGCCATCTGAACTCCATGTTTTTTTGATTTTTTTGAGGTTATATCTGTATCACTTTAAAATGCTTTTGTTTTCTTTTTAGTTCTGTCTTCCTTTCTTTGGTTAAGCTTCATTAAAAGTTTCTTCGTCTTTATTTATTTTCAAATTTCTTCATGTTTTTCTCCCCTAACTGTACGAAACAGCTTTAATTTCTGAAGAAGAATCCAGCATCAGAAGTTTTGTTGTCTTGATTGAAAACACCCCTCTCTGACTTCGTCCTCTCCCTTGTTCAGATCTGGGTGCACAGCGCTCACAACGGCAGCGGCTACTACAGCGGTTACGGCGAGGAGGTCCTCCAGTCCGATCACTTCAACTCCAGACTCAGTTTTGGAGACACTCAGACCGTCTGGGCCAGGACAGGGTACCTGGGCTTCCTCCGCCGCACCGAGCTCACAGACGCCAATGGAGGTGAGTTTCTGCTCTGACTACTTCTGCTTTTCTTCTTCTGTGACACAAACGTGACTTCTTCTTGTGTTTTTTAAAACAGAGAGGCACGACGCTCTGTTCGTGGTGGGAGCTCTGGAGGAAGCCATGGAGCTGAGGGGGATGAGATATCATCCCATCGACATCGAGACCTCGGTCATCCGCGCGCACAAGAGCATCATGGAGTGGTAGGTCAAACTTTGACCCTTGGATTAAAGATTGCTTTCTTTTATCTGAGGGAATGTGAACAACTGAAGACACAAACAGAAACCTCAGAGTCTGATTTATTTTGCAGCTCCAGCAGTTAAAGACACGCTTCCTTAAAAGAGCAGTTAGCTGGATTAAAAAGAGACGTCTAGCAGCTTAAAGGATTGTAAATTTGTGTCAAACAGTCATTAAATGAGTTTAAATCTTTTCGTGGAGCTCTGCTGCCCCCTGGTGGTCTGGAAGAATCAATTTCTGTAGCTTAAAGAGTAGAAACCCTGACTGAAACGTTTCCCTCCTCCTCAGCGCGGTCTTCCCCTGGACCAACCTGCTGGTGGTCGTGGTGGAGCTGGAGGGCTCTGAGCAGGAAGCCCTGGACCTGGTTCCCATGGTGACCAAGGCGGTTCTGGAGGAGCACTACCTGATCGTGGGCGTTGTCGTAGTGACGGACATCGGCGTCATCCCCATCAACTCCCGCGGCGAGAAACAGCGCATGCACCTCCGCGACGGCTTCCTACAAGACCAGCTCGACCCCATCTACGTGGCCTACAACATGTAGCCTGAGTGTGTGTGTGCGTCAGTGTGTGTGTGTGTGTGTGTGAGACAGAGAGAAGGAGAGCTAGCATGCGTGTGTATGCCGTGCATATCGCCGTTGTTGTTCCTTTTTTTCCCCAGATCGAGATGTACTGTATTTTTGAACCTGCGTACGGTGTGGTCTTCAGTCGTCTGTTTTCTTTAAGTCGTGTTGTGCCGGTTGGATGATTGATGATTGATTAGCTTATTGATTGATTGATTGCTCAGTGGTGGTTTGATCATTTTTACACCCCGTTCAATCTCGTGACCGTCACCAGGAGCTCGTCACTGTAGAAAGCCTTAGGGGGAACACTGTGTGCGGGGCGACGGCTCCGGTCGTCGCGCCCCGTGTCGCTTCTTTTAGGACGTAAAAGTAGAGCGAAAAAAAAACTCTTCTGTGTCACCACGTTTTACCGGTCGATCTAAAAATCCAGATTTGTGGTTTTTCTTCAATTAGAACAGGGGCAGCCAGATATCTGTAAAAATATAAATATTGTACATAGACATAATAATCTATATGGAGAGGAACCTAAAACACAAAGAGGTGTAGTAGCCCCTATATGCAGCTCTCTCCACCTGCACCCTGTATGTGTGTGTGTGTACGTGTGTGTGTTTGCAGAGTGTGTGTCTCTGTCTGAGCGTGTGTTCACCTGTCTGTGTTAAAGTGCGACAGGGACATTTTTACATAGTTTTAACGTGATTCACTGAACAGATTTTATCCTGAGAAGAACAAATAAGAAACTTTTATGAGACATGAAACACTTTAACAGTTTAAAGTTTTTAAACTGAAGAAAAAAATCACACTGAAACTTCCACAAAAAAAAAAAAGAGAAAGTGTTTTAGTGTCCAAAGTCTAACGCTGGGTACAGCCATCCATTCCTACAGACATACAGACAGACAGACAGACGGACGGGGGATCCTGGTCACAGACTTTAAAAAGCTGAAAAAGTTTCAAACACCATGAAAGGAGCCACAGGAACAGACTCCTGATCCATGTTTGGTGAGTTTGACGGTTCAGTTTGTGGACCTGGTGGCTCACGTTTATGCACAAGCAGAGATGGAGTCGTGTTTACGTCATTGACTGTGTATCAAAAGCCGACGTAGCCACGTTAGCATCATCTGCTAACAGTTAGCCTGTGTGTACAGTTGATCACAAGATGCTGCATCCACATAGTCATGTTATTAACTTTGGCACATCAACCTGGTAGTTAGTCCACTAAAACTGAGACTTACCACCAGGGGTGGGTACCTTTCGTGTTTGAAACAATACGGTACCAATGCCTGGTACCTGCCAATCGCTATCAGTACTCAACGGTACCAATTTTTGGTACGTTTAGTGTTTATGTAGTATAAAATAATTTGGTACCCATCCCTGCATACCAGTATCAGTTGAATGGCATTTCTATACGAAAACTGCTGACATAGCAGCTAGTAGTAGTAACAGTGAAACTGAGACCCCCTGACAAAGACAAATGAACACTTCTTTCCTAAAACAGAGCTGTTGTTGGTTCATCGTTTATTGTCTTTTATACAACTCTCGTTAGAAAGTGTCGTAACGATAAAACTGAGACCTACAAGTAACAGTCAAATAGGTACCTCATTACTAAACCTGCTACTGTAGCCTTGTTTTTTAAACAGTGAAACCGAGACCAACTGGCAACAAATAAATAGGCACTTGTTACTAAAACAGATAAAGTAGTTGGTCCATCTTCAATACTTGACTGATCCTGGTTTTTATTTATTCAAACCACTTTAGTTAGCTAGTGTGCCTCCCTGTGTATTAACAGTGAAACTAAGACCTACTGGAAACAGATAAATGAGTTAAGCTTCCCCTTTACTACTACCATAAAGGATCTGTTATCAATTTACCATGAGGTTGTCAGATTTACTCATGTCAAACTGGGTGGTCAGCTAGAATGCAGCAAGTATATTGACTGTGAAACTGAGACCCACTATCATTAGACGAGTGTGTACTTCTGGACTAAACAACTCTAGTTAGCTTATGTCTTAACAGTAAAACTGGGACCTGCAACAGAAGTTGAATAGGGGCTTCTCTACAAAATTACTATTATACCCTGTGATTCCAAACAGTGAAACTGAGACTCACTGGCAACAGATGAATAGGCATTTGTTCACCAAAACTATAGTAGTTGGTTCATCACCACTAAACGTAAAGAACTCCTGGTTTTATGTATTTGAATTATTTAAGGTAGCTAGTTTGGTATGCCAATGTGTATCAACAGTGAAACTGAGACCTACTGGAAACAGATAAATTAGTTCAGCTTCCCCTTTACTTCCACCATAAATGGTCTATTATCGCTTTACCATGAGGTTGTCAGATTTACACATGTCAAACTGGGTGGTCAGCTAGAATACAGTAAGTGTATAAACATTGAAACTGAGACCCACTGGCAACAGATGAATAGGCATTTGTTCACCAAATCATAGCTATAGTAGTTGGTCCATCACCACTAAACGTAAAGCAATCCTTGTTTTATGTATTTAAATCATTTAAGATAGCTAGTTTGGTGTGCCAATTTATATTAACAGTGAAACTGAGACCTGCTGGAAACAGATGAATGTGCACTTCCCTTCTAATACTGCTACTAGGGATAGTTGATCATCATCTGAGTGTAAGAAATCAGGCTTAGGAGTCACACCACTGCAGTTGTCCTGGGTGCAGCAGGTGATTTAACAGTGAAACTGAGACCCAGTGTCATTAGATCAATAGGAAACACCCTGGCTACGTTGACTTTTCATACACAGTCTATGTTTCATGCAAATTGAGATATGTTTGAAGGTTTGAGCAGCCGCCTGTGACTGCTCTGAATTATTTCCACACGATCAAAACAAACATGAAGAAGACGAAAGTGCAATGTTTATCAGTGAAGGAGAGGAGTGCAGAGAATTTGTTACTTTGTCACTTGTTTTACTTTAAGTCACTCCCAAAGCATCTCATCAAGCAAAGTGCACTGTGTGAATAAAAAAAGAGAGAGAATATTGTAATTTAAAGGGACTTTATGAGGAAATCAAAGGGAAGACGCCTCGGCAGCCTGAAGGTGTTGGTGAATTTATTCAGAGAGTAAAACCTGCCCATGAGGAGTCCTTTCACTGCAGGGTTCAAGTCCACGACACCAGGCCGGGTGTGACGCGCTCTGGTCCCACAAACAAAGAGAGAATATGAAGATTAAAGATAAATATTTAACCATCAATTCATCCTGAAATCATGGAGAGCTGTGAATTATGGGAATTACTGTGCGGAGGCTTTTTCTGACCTGTGAGTCTGCAGGTCGTGAAGTATCGTTTGTTTACATCCCTGATGACATCATCTCATCGTTCTTCTTCTTTGGTTCTTTTTCTCGTCTCATCGTCTGTTTTTTTATCAGAAGAAAAGAAACTTTATGCATATCAGACGTTTGCTTAGCGCTTGTTTGGCTAACATAGCAGTTTGGGTTCGTGGGTAGCAGTGTAGCGGTCATGTTTCAGTCCCTGTGTGAGTGTGTGTGAGTGTGTGTGTGTGTGAGTGTGAGTGTGTGTGTGAGGTGGAGGATGTTCGATAAGAAGGAAAATCCCATCTGAAAGCCGGAGGACTCGTCTGTGTGTTCATCGCTGGATGGGAGAAGGCTGCATGGTGTGTGTGTGAGTGAGTGTGTGTTAGGTGTGTGTGTGTATATTGTATGTAAATAGTGTTGATTTTGTACGGTACAAGTGTGTGTGACTTGTTTTGTACACATGATAAAAAGATTAAATGACACTTTTATAAGAGCCTGCTATTGGCTCACCGTCACACTATACAGTGCAATAAAGTGCTTTGATTGGCTAAAACTCAGACTGCGGCTTTATTTCCATCATCATCATCATCATCATTATGTTTTTATTACATTAAAATGTCAGAATAAAGAAATTAAAGCTCCTGTGAGAGGCTTTTGGCTGGTTTTGAAATGGAGTGAAACCAAAATCTGCAAAATACCATCAGAAAGAAACGAGAACAACACTGACAAGTTGGAAGATTTCTATTCTTATAGAAACTGCACTCTACTAAAAGGTCTTGTTGACATTTTCACGTTGGGAAATTGTAGAAAAGAAGTAGACAACAAGAAATATTTAAATATTGAAGTCAAAATTTGTGAGGTTTCTGATTTGGAAAAAAAGACCATTTTTGTAAACTGTTTGAACAAAGTGACAAGCTTGTGAAATGATTTTAAATTTGTGAGATAACAGCTTCAAATTCTCAAGAATAAATTTATAGAATTGTAAGAAAAAGTTGCACATTTTTGGAGGATATCAGGGAAAAATTTCTGAAAATTTTGACCAAAGGTTTTTGAATTTTTGAAATTAAAAAATCAAACTTGGGGGGTATGAAGTTGCATAATCTGTAAATAAAATTGCAAGTTTGCAAGATCCAAGGGCTGTAAACTTCTGAGAAAGAGTTGCAAATTCATGACGTAATTAGGTTGAATATATGTGAAACAAAAGAAGAAATTTGCGTAAAAAAAAGTTTCTTCAACATGACAATGAGTTCCCTGAGATTCTCACAAAAGTTTGTCAGCAGTTTGAAAAACAGATTTCATTTAAAAAACTGGGAATACTGAAGAAGAAAACAAAAAATAAAGACCAGAATTTTTTTTTTTCTTTGCTACCTGTCTGAGTGTTTTATAATGAATAAACGCCAGCTCTGAGTTCAGCCACACGAGGTCGCTGTTTCTATTCCACAGTCTTCCACTCAGGGAAGCTCCTTCGGGTTCGGGTCTGCAGGAGCGCGCGCCAGTCCGGGGTGTCCCCTGGTGGTGCAGCGCGGGGCGTGGACGCCCACATGTTCGAAAGTGGACTGGGAGTGATCCGGATCTGTGTTTCATTTCAGCTCAGCGAGTGGACTCACCGCACCACACAGTCTGATCCGGATCAGGTCCCAGAACGATCCTTTTAGGAGACTTCCAGGAGGATATTAGTTTAAACATTTTGGGTTAAATGTTACTTTTTGAGCCTTAGCGGTGGATGAGACCGTGCGTCGACGTGCCAGTAGGAAAGTCTGATTTTTGGCAACATTTGGGCTCAAACTTTTTGTTCAGCTCACAGTCTGAAAACATTTCGGTGCACGTGCTTCCTGTTGAGGATGTGAGTCGCGAGCTGCGGACGCTTCAGGTGGCTGAGATGTGACCATGTCCTTTACGCACCGGCTCGCTCTGCTGCTGCTGCTGCTCTGCTGCTGCTTCACCCACACGGTCAGTGCATTTCTCAGTCCTGAAACCAGCAAACCTGTGATTATTTTAATCCTAGATTAACATTTAATACACAATTTACAGAAAAATCAATGACTGGGAAGTTTTTCTTGGATATTTCTGCGACATATTTAGCTCCTGATGCACCACATATTTAGTTTTAAGAGGACAAACAGAAAAATTTAGCCATAACATTCTTGAAGTTGTCTCATTTGGAGCTAATGGTGCCTTTGTTTCACTTTATTAACAGGGGCGTAGCTACAATTAGGCAAACACAGGCAGTTGCCTGGGGTCCCAAGATTCCCAGGAGCCCCCAAAGCATCTCTTAAAAACTGATTTATGAAGTTCTCTTCTATTGAAAGCATTTCTTTTTTCTAAATCTTACTTCACTTGCTTCAAAATAAATCAAAAGGCTTAATCTGTAATGATGGTTTTGGGTCTTCCCCCTCCCTTCTTATTCAATGGGCTATTCCATGTTAAAACACTGAACATTTGATTCAGGAAGAAAGTGGTAAAAAAAAACACCTTTTTCCCCATTTGTTTCTTATTTTCAGCCAAGTCAAAAATAAAAACAATTCTGCTCCGAGATCTGAGATAAACATATCAGACTTTTGGGATTTTAAGGACTTTATCTAGCCCAGGAAACAGAATAATTTTCTCAATATCAAACTTTTTGAGTTGGGTTAAACATTATTGTACAAAATCTCTTTTTTGGAAACATAACTCACTGGACAGGGGGTCAAATAAAAATACATTCACTTTAAAATAATAGCACCAAAAAGTTTGGTAACTGTAAATATCACCTCTTTCAGTAGATTTTTTCCAGTTTTATGTTGTGCTTGATATTTACACATTTTTCTTTACTAAATTATTTTTTTAATATGTACCTATTGTGATGTTTTTCACTTCATACTTTCTTGTTTGTTACTGTTACTCTGTAAATTCCCCACTGTGGGACAAATAAGCTGTCAATTAACCATAAAAGATTTCAAATCCAGGACAAAGTGGACTAAATTATGTATTCACTTTTTTCAAAATCAAACTAAAGTACAGAACTTGAGGAAATGCATTTAGTTGCGTTAAGTTACCATGTACAAGATTAGCACTGTCTCATGCCTTGATTCTGGGAAAGAGACAGTGGACCCAGGGAAGGCCAGTCTAGCTCTGAGGAAGATGAGTTACAAGGACATGGAGGGCCCCATTGACTGGGTTTGCTTTGGGCCCCTAAACGACTAAATACGCCCCTGTTTATTAATTCCTGTTTTCACCAGTATTCCCACTCCCACTGCAGTTTTTGAGGATGCTGAACTCACTTTTAATTTCCCTTCTGAATACTATCTGTTCTGCTTTTATTACTTTAATCAGTAATTTATTGAAATATCTTTAATCTGTAAAATATCACTAACAGGCTTTAAGAGCCTGAAATTATTTTTTTTCTATTAGAAAATCCCCCAACAGTTGACCAATAATTAGAATACTGAATAATCAAACTTTTCCTCATGTGAATTTTTACTGCAGCTCTTCTTGTTGCACTGATTAGACAGTAAATCAGCTCCATCATCAGGTTTAAACACTCACAGAGGCTCTGTGTGTAAACATTAAAAACAGATTCACTCTCTGGTTAATTTTTAATACTCAGCACGGCTGATTGTGGGCTCGGCTCTAAATGTAGACTACAGTTCTTGTTCAGAAAACATGTTGCGGGTTAGGGAGCGTAGGATCTTGGACAGTCCCTTCAGGATCCAGCAGCAGACGACTCAAGTGGACTCAAGATAAACTCAAATTCTTCTCGTCTGGATGCTGAAGAGGTGACGTCAGGGGCTAAAAAAAGGGTCAAGTCAGAGAAAAAGTGAGTCATATTGGGTTTTCTCAAAGATTCAGAAGAAGATAAAGCATCATATATAAGCTTCATCATTCTCTGTTTTAAATAGTCTTACATAGTAACAGTAGAGTTTATAGATCACAGACCTTTAGGATGAAGTTTTGTTAAATTTAAAGACTAAATATTAAAACCTGCAAACTGTGCACGCTGCAGCTCTGTGAGAGAAAGAAGGAGAATTTCACAACGTCAGACTTTCACAATCCTCTCAAAATAAACCAGCTGTGTGTGTGAGAACATGTGTGTGGAGAAATAGATATGTGCTGTGTGTACAGTTTCAGGCGGTTAGTGACTCCTGACTTTATCTGAATCCACTCGTATTGATCCCACTCAGGGCTCAGAGTCCTGACGCTCTCTGGGTTGAAATCTGGCGTGAAACTGAAGTTAGATGCAGGGAGTGAATGATAAGATTGATTTACGGTGCGTCTAAGTCTCTAAGTTTAGCATTAAGAAGAGATAGAGAGTGAGATCTGTGTTTTTCTCTGCTGAAAACGATTTCTGTGATTAATTTTTGTAGTGATGGTGGACACTGGAGCCTAACTGTCAGACAGAAAAGACAGAAGAGCAGAAGAAAGAGAAACAGGAGAGAGATAGAGCACGAGCTAAAGGCTAACACAGGGGCTAAACTGTTTGTGCTAATGTCCATTCCAACCCACAGTCAGCAGTTATTCTGCAGTGGTCTGTTCAAACTTTTTGGTTTTGTTAGACTACAGATTCCTTGGAGCACCGGGTTGCTGGTGGCACTACATTTAGCGAGCTGCTATAACGTTAGCTTGATGTCACGCAGACAATTTGACTCGAGTCACAATTTGGATGACTTGCAACTCGACTCGACTTGACCTGAAAGACAGTGACTTCAGACTCGACTTGACTTGAGACAAGCTAAGCCTGAAACTCATAGCATGTTCACCACCCCATAGGTTCACACTTTTATTGATGATAAATGACATATTAAAATATAGCTATACCTCTCCAGTTGCTAGGCACCGCCCTGTTGGCTATGGCTGCCTTCTTTTTCCTCATCTTTGTATTTGGAGTGGATCATTACTTTGTATGGCTCATTTGTTGGTCATGGACACCAAACTGGTTTTGTCTTCAGTGATATTTTTACTATTTTTTCTCCTGTGTTTGTCTGGAGATCCTACATGTAACCATGGCTGCATTGTTTACATGTGAACTCAGCTGTTAGCAGCCTGTAGCATGTCAATGCTAGCTGGTGCAAGGCCAGATGTTTCCCACAAGGTGAGGAGAAGGAGGTGAGGACGACGTGCTGGTTCTCAGGTGTGAGCTAAGAAGTGACGACATGGACCTGTCCTTCCATCCATCATTATTGGGAATGTAATCTCCAATAAGATGGACGAGCTAGCCATGCTAACCCAGCAACAGAGGGAATACCAGAAGGCAGAGTAGCAGTAGCAGTAGGTGGAGGCTGGCTGACTGGACAATGATGGACAAGCTGTCAGCATCTATTTTTTTATGGAGCTTTTTACACTTTCTATGTACTTTCTTACTTTTGTTTTCTTGATTGCTGCTGTGACTTCAATTTCATTGTACTTGTTACAATGACAATAAAGTTCTATTCTATTCTATTATAATATTAAAATATACGATTTAATCATTGCAGAGTTGCAGACTAATCTGATGGTATTTTTTGACATTTACTTTAGGAGGATAATGTTTCTGTCTTCACGATATAATCCTGAGATATAACCTGTGACTTGACTCAACTTGTATTGACTTGCCCACAACAAAATAACTTGAGACTTATTTGAGACTTGGACCAAATGACTTGCTATTCGCTTTGGACTTGGTTCGGACGGACTCGTCCAATTGTCTGGAGTCACGTTTCAAACTTAAGCGCTATGTAACTGTACTGATAACTACCTAACCTCGGCGCATTGTATCCAGTAAAAGGTTGTCTTGAACAAAGAAAATTTGTTTCTATTTGATCTCTATTTAATTCCAAAAGGAAGTCACTAAAGGTAATTTACGACAGTGTACATGAGACTCCGCGCCACAAGATGGCGAGGGAGTGCAATCAAAACAGATCCTCCTCATAACATCTTTACCAAGTCTACATATTCGACAGTGGAGCCAGAAATAAGCTGAGGGAAGTAGAAACTTTTCAACAAGGAACTTTTAAACAAGACGTCTTAACAAATTTCTTAAACCACCTGAAAAGTTGTTACCGTAGCAGCTAGCATTAGCAGCTAAAAACACCAGAGCGCTTTTTGTGTTTTTTTTTTTAACACTTACTTGAGCTGAACGTTGGCGTCTTGATGTTGATAGTACGCCATTGTTGGGTGGTGAGGATTCAGTGAATAGCAAGTTGTTCATGGTTATTTGATCAAAGGAATCTCTCAGATACAAAACGACAAAATCCATCCGACTCTGCAGTGATGCTAAAATCAGCTGACCTGATGTTCTGTTTGTTCTTTCTGTTAATAATCCCATGAAACCACCAAACCAACAGCAGCTGCTGCTCCTACAGAGTATTTTCAGGCTTCATACAGACAGAGCTATCTGCTTCCTCTGTGCCATGGAGCTCCATTGTTGACCAACCTATTGAAAACACTCAACGAAACACAAAGATCCACACGGTGACGTGTGACCTCGAACATCTGTGACAGGGCTCAGGGTTCTGTGACGTCGTGTGTGTTTTTAACCACCTGTAAACCTTCAGACGGTCTCAGAGTCTCAAAGCCAACGGTCCGATCAGCTATTCAACGCCCACACGGTGAAAATTCAGAGAAACTAAAGCTGCCCGATGTGTGTGTGTGTGTGTGTGTGTGTGTGTGTGTGTGTGTGTGTGTGATCGTATGAGGGAGATATAAACACACTGACAGGTCTCAAACACTGCTAAGAGCAGCTGTATCTCGGTGTAAACAGACCTCACACACACACACACAAACACACACTCATGCAAAAAGTCAAGTGAGCACATGCAGTTATTTTCTTTGAGTGTGTTTCTCTTTGTTTGCTCTTTGTTAAAGTGCGCGTCTCCTGTCTTACTGCCAGCTACACACACACACACACACACACACACACACACACACACCCTGGGCTCTGGTGTAACAGTGTAAATGTCAAAGCTCAGCTGTGTTTTTTGCAGGTTTTCGACACAACTGTCGACACAGCTTCATGAAAACAAGCTTAGAATTTTCTGGATTGAAGTTAAATGATCTTAAAGTATCACCAGCGTCCTGCTCTGTCATAGAATTGCTTTTGCAATTCTTTCAAAACCCTTTTTAAACATGTTTAAGTTTTTTTTTTGTACACATCTGAAAAGTAACTTTCAAATTTGTGTATGTTTGTCTGATGTTGGGGAGTAACAGTTCTGCAGTGATATGTGTCTCCATGACAACCTGTTCACTAGGGGTGGGAGAAAAAAATTGGTATACAACATAAATGATTATTGTTTTTGACAATATCAAAATGGTATTTTCAGTCTTTGATTATAAACTGGATTGGACAAAAGTTACCACTTTTCTCCAGCAGAGGGCGAAATGTTTCTCTCTGACTCACGAGATGTGTATTTTATGGCTCCTGATGTAGTCTGTAGACATTATCATCATCATTTAACTTCTTCCCATGGATTGGGATCAAAAGGGCAAACTAAAAATCACAACAATTTATATCAAAGAATCACAATTTAATTCGAATCGGCACCCCAAAAATCATAATAGAATTGAATCGCGAAAATAGCATATCATCCCAGCCCTACTGTCTTCCTGCTTGAAACATACTTTTATAAAGGTAGACATGTCTTAAGGCAGACACAAATCCCTACAGAGTGAGGCTGTCAACCTCTTGTCATAAGTTGGTACAGAAGTGATAAAACTGCAGTTCCAGGAGTGTCCACTAGAGGCTGGCTGCAGAAGCACCAGAAACAACATACACACCCCTCCTCCTTAGTTTTAAAGATAATAAAATTATGAGTTTTGCACATAGACTGTATAAACATGGATGTAGTCTCTGCTACGTCACCAGTCTGTTCCTGCTACCTTGAAATGAAGCCTTTTCGCAGACACAGGTTATTATGCCAGCTGTGAGCTTCAACAGCTACAGGGCACCTGTCAGTCACGTGAGCTGAGCTGGGCTGTCTCTGATTGGACAATCAAACAATCCTAATAACTTCTAAGCCGAGTTAGAAAAATTTTGCTCAACGTGTGTGTGCCGATAGCCAAGTTAGCGTTTAAGACCCAAGACATTTTTCTTAACCAGGCTGTAAATATGTTCTTAATGCTGTAGGAATTTGTTTTTTTTTTTTGGCTAGGTGTGTTCATGACTTCCAGTCTTTTTGCAGCCAGCCTCAAGTGGGCCATCGATGAACAGCAACTTTAAGCACTTCCACAAAGGCTTCATTTTTTAAAACCCGAATGTTGCCCCTTGGTTTTGCATTAGAGTTAGATCAATACTGGCTGACATGACGAACAGGCGGGCACCTCGTAGCTTTTAGCAAGGAGGCTAACTCCACCTCTTTTCTTCTTTTTAGGTTGTTAGGCTAAAATAAGCTAATCCAGTGTTTCCAATGTGCTTACTGCAGACGATAGGCTTTAAAACTCTTCTTCAGTTACAGATGGATGACATCACAGGGACAATGTCCATGTATTATTACAGATGGGTACCCATCAGTAATTCAGTACCCATCCCTATGTATTATATGGTCTATGGTTCTAACTCATGAATCTGTCTGGAGTCCAAGTTGACATGTCAAGAAAAGGTGCTTTAACTTTACACAACCTTTATGTTTATAGAATGTAAGCGATCTAAAATGAAACGCAGAGGGCTGAGAGTGAAATCAAAACCCAGATCTCACAGATTCAAAACCTAAACACAGAGTTCCTCCAAAGACATTATGTCCAACAGTTAATGAAACTCATCTGTCTGAGAGTGGAAATGAAAGCTCATTGGATTACAATAACAGGCCCAGTTTATTTAACCTAATATGAAAATTAAAGTTTAATATCTGCCTCACGCACAAACGTTCAAAAACTTTATTAATGTTGGCAGGAAAACCAACACTGAGGTATCGCTGAAGCTCTTTATTTTCCCCTCTGAACCTCTTCTGCGTGAGATAAAGCAGCTCCAGGTGAGCAGATTACAGAAACATGAACTCAAGTCGAGAACTGAAACACGTTTAACAAACACCAACACACACACACGGAGTCAGACTCTGAACTTTTGACTGACGCAGGAGGTTTGTTCATGTTGGAGATAATATTCACTGGGTCTCGTTCCTATCGCCCTCACAGATAAATGGCAGATTTCCTCTGTGCCAGTTCTTCTGGGAGATGGAGAGAGCCCGGAGAGAGTGTCACTCACAACTGCAGCAAGAGGACGCTGATAGCACAGGTGTGTACACACACACGCTGTGCAAACACACACGTACACACATACACACATACACACACACACACACATTGCATCAGCTAAATGTTAAGAAAGTTCAGCAGTGACCAACGCTGTTGGTATGCACGGAAACAACAAAAAGCTTAGATACACAAATGTTAGTTGAGTTCTTGTTTTATGGACGTTGTGGGGACTTAAGACTGATAAAAGTTTTACATACTGGACCCCAGTCCTCCTTATGTGAACCCAAGTCTTTAGACTTTGTATTGATTAAGACTAGGTTGCTTTAAGTTATAGTGTCCTAAGAGAAGACTTAAGAGTGTGAGCTTTTATTTTAGGTCAGGTTTTGGTTTCAGTTTTAGAATGTGTGTAAGTGTGTGTGTGCACTTGTTTTACAATTATTGTGGGACTTCAACATAAATTACATAGTTACTTTATGGGGACACAAGTCTGCAGGGTTAAAGTCTTGATATGTGCCAGGATGTAGTAAGACTGAGTGTGTATGAAAGGGGAAGAGGGACTGTCGTGGGACTTTATCTCAACGAAAAAATACTGTAAATGTTGTTTTTTTTCTCTGATGTTTGTGACCTTATGCTAAGTTGTGTTTTTTTCTTGAATGCTTTCATTACATTTTTTTCCATCTTTTATTTTTATCTTTTTTCCTCCAATATTTTTATTGCAGTTTTTTTAACATACAAGACACATACAATAACAGATAAACAGTTCCAGACCTAAGACAAACCCAAACATACATACAAACACACAGTGACAAGTTACACAATCTCACACACTTAACTTGCACACATTTTATACGTAAAAATAATAATGAAATTAAAATTAAACTTGTGATAATAAGAAAATAAATTTACTATTTTCTGTTTCCCAGAGCTGGATAAACTTTCTCCTTTTGTCTTTAGCGATGTACGTTAGTCTTTTCAAGCAAATACATTCTGCGCGTTCCTTTGTCCACATCCTCAAGGAAGGAGCATCCATACTCTTCCAACATAGTGCAATAGCTCTGCTTGCTTGAAGAAGTTTTAATCTTTTAATATTTTATTATCTCATTTGTTTCTTTTAGCTTGGTTGTTTTATTTTCTTACTGTGAGTTTAATATTTTACTTTACCTTCAGTGTTTCCTGGTTACAGTCTCCAGATAGCGTTTCCACAGTTCCTCAGGTCATCTGCAGGGGTTTTAATCAACTGTGTTTACCTTGTGCACTAGAGGTGTGGGTTGGTGGGTTAGAGGTGGAGGGTTGTACATTGATGTGTTTTTTTTTTTGTTGTTGTTGTTTGCTTTGTTTTGCTTTGTTTGTCAAGCACTTTGTGTTGCCACCATTGTGCATGAAAAGTGCTTTATAAACAAAGTTTGATTGATTGATATAAGTTCCAAAGAAACGAGTGGAGGCTGGAGTCACCTGACCCAGCACTAACAAAAAGCTAATCTGTAGCCTCCTCCTACCTTGTATGAACACAAGAATAAAAAAACAACATAGGACAATAAAACCAGCACCTTGTTCCCAGCTTTGGAGGATGCCATTCCTTGACGTAAGATTCACTTTCATTGATAAACAAACACAAAAAAGGGAATAGAAATTAGTATTAATGACAAAAATAGGTAGCAGTGCATTTTAATGCATCTTTGACTCCTATATGGATCATTTACAGCAGTTTAATTTAGAGGTGTCCCAGTCCGATATTAATATCGGATATCGGTCCGATATCAGCAAAAAAACAAATATCGGTATCGTATCGGAATGCATCGAAAATCTCCGATATAAGCAGTCTATCCCAGACTCCGCTCCTGCTGTTTTTATTTGATTTATTTAGGTTATTTTCTGGGTCTTCTAATTTATTCTTTATTTTATTCAATTGCTAGTATTTTTTATGTTAAATGTTAAAATTTCTGTTACTCATTGGTTAATAATAAATGGGTCAGTTTTTCCTCATACCTACTGTTGCTGATTACTGTTCTTTGTTTGAATAATATCACTTAAGCCCAGACATACTACAAAATAAGTAATCAAAGTATGCATGTTTAATGCTGATATCGTAGCGGATAAATATCGGTATCGGCCAATACTCAATGCTGCAGTATCGGTATCGTATCGGAAATGAAAATGTAATATCGGGACATCCCTAGTATAATTACAGTCTTGTTAAGCTAGTTTTTGCTTTTGTATTGACTTTACAGCAATTACCTCAGATATAGTCAGATCAATGTTTCAGTTCCTGGTTCCTGCTCATTTAGAAAAGAAAAGTTTGGAGTCACAGAGAATATTAAGGAATTCTAACTTGGACCTTGTTGACTAAAAAAAATGATTAGAAAAAAGACTAGAGAAGATATGGACAGTACTGAAACATGAGGCTGCCCAGCCGACCAATCACAGGGCTTGCAGTCTGTATCATTTCAACCTGAAGTTACAGATTCCATATAAGCCCCATATGTGTTGCACAGAGAGGGTTTAATGATGGTGCAAAGTCATTTCTCCCTCAGAGGTTGTAAAAGAGGCGTATTAAGTAGATTACAGCAGAGAGATGTGTGTGTTTAAGCCTTTTTGCACGTCAGCAGTTTTGTTTATGCAACAAAAAACAACACACTGCTCACCAAACCAGAGTCTGAGTGTGCAGATGTGTGTGTACTTGTTTGCAGGTGTTGTGGGGACCAATACTTTATTAAAGTTTCATTAAGGGGACTCACCTTCCTTATGGGGTTAAAACTGTGTTCAGAATGTGTGTGTGTGTGTGTGTGTGTGTGTGTGTGTGTGTGTGTGTGTGTGTGTGTGTGTGTGTGTGTGTGTGTGTGTGTGTGTGTGTGTGTGTGTGTGTGAGTGAGTGAGAGTGTTGAATGCATTCTTTAAAACTCTTGGGGTGTTTGGATAGGGACTTAGATAAATGATTGATAGCATGAGTGTTGCAACACAGGCTTAAACAACATCAACTCACTCCCCTGCTGCACACACACAAACACACACGCACACACACACACACACATACACACACACATACACACACACACACACACGAATAGGAACTATAGAAGAAGAAATGCAAAGCTGGTCTGTGTATACACAAGGTCACGTATGTTGGCCTGTTTCCCCATGGTGGTCATAAAAAAAGTTCATTTGTGTGGTTTGCAGCTTGTGGACATTCATATTTTTTTTCTCACGCATGTTTATACTCATGTGGGGGGTGTTCGTGTAAAGTTTTACTGACATAAATCACATTCTTACAGGACACGCAATCACCCTATGCAGCTGTAAAACATCCAACAGTAAAAACATGTTTTCCATACTATGTAATGAGACAATAAGGAAAAAAAGCTTTTTCTTTAATTCATGAGGCCGAGACTAGAGAGGCACAAATTGACTTTAAATCTTGAGATTTAGTCTTTTCCCTCTCTGAGTACTTTTAGTTTTATTCTAACCGTAGAAACTAAGTGAGTAGGAGGTTTTTGAGGTGTTGTATTAAGGATTGGCGCTCCGTCCTGAAGGCACAACAGAGTCAACACTTCAGAGAGCTTTTATGTTGATTTATTTCCTGACTGTTCTCCTGCAGCAGGCGCAGGATCAGTCAGTTAACACAGGGAGCTCAGCCAAAGAGGAAGCTGTGGGCCGTCTGATTTATACCTCTAACGAGTGTGTGTGTGTGTGTGCAGGATGTCACGGCGAGTGGGACAATGTCTCTTGTTGGCAGAGCACCGCAGTCGGAAAGGTGATGACCCTCCCCTGCCCCTCTCCCATCCTACGCCTGTTTGGGAAAAACGGTGAGTTTTGGAGTCGGTGGTGAGGACGGCGCCCTGATCTTTCAGCTGAAGGAAATTTGCCTGATTTCAGAACAACGTACTGTTCCTGGGTGATATTTTAACACATTTCATCAATTTAATGATGCATTTCAGGCTGTCATGATATCAGAGTTTCAACTCTGGTGTTTTGTTCCTCCAAAAAATCTCAATAATGCTCCTATCTCAGTATTTCTGGTAAATTCAGGCCAAAATAATGAAACATTTTAAAGCTGTGTTTCAACCAGAGTTTCTGTTAAAACATACTCAGAACTAGAAAGAAACAGCGTAATGACGTATGGAGAAACAAACATGCAACTGCAATTCACCACCACACCAGCAGAGGGCAGCCTCTCCGCAAAAATAACACCGTAGATCACTGCAGTTAGCCTGTTAGCATGGAGGATCTTCAGCCTGTGCTGGTTTTTATCATAATTCATTTTACTGCAGATGGATTTGTTGACCCTTAAAAGGAGACGAGCACCAAAAACATAACACAGAACCGTTTTGTGGTTTAAAACAGCGATTCTCAAACTTCTTCCAGTGATGTTCCCCCTGTGAAATGTTTTATTTCTGCCACGTACTCCTCGACAAGCACAAAGACGTTATGGTTGGAAAAAGAAGACGTGTAACGCAGCGCTGTACTATTAGTGTCTGATTTATGAAATTGGCACAAAACATGACAACTACATCTATAAAGGCGTAGTCAGCGATCGTCTAATCTGCAAACAATAAATATGGCGTCACGTATGATAGCGAACTGATCCTTGAGCATTCACTGGTCCGGCCTCCGACATGTTGGTCAGCTACGCAGTTTCTACAGCCATGACGATACACGTCCATCATCTTTCGGACGTGGAGCCAAGGGTGGGGTACGAAGGGAGAGGCGGGTCTAAATTTGTTTATCAACAACCTCTCCACTTGTTTTCTCCCAGACCGCTGACTACACCTTTAAGTGTCCTCTTCTCGTATTAAAAGACAGAGCTGCTTTCAAACCAAAATTATTAACTTAACCATAAATAAATGAACGTTTCTTCAAAAGAAAAGATATTAACTTAACTTCAGATGAAAGATTTGCTAAAAAGAAAAAAAAATGATGTGCTTCATGAAGCTGTTGACAACCTGCAGAAAAATTGCAATGCCTTTGGGTGGGTTGCAACTTGTAGACATAAGCATATTTTTTCAAATACCAACAAATTTTGCTGGTTCTGGTTTTGCTTTCTTTAGCGTGTCTGTCAATGTTTTCAATAGCATTCCTGGTACGAAGGAGACTCTTACTTTTTGGGGGTAAAATGGAATTAAAAAATCTATGGGTATGGATATAATAGTCGCTTTATGAACCTTAACATATTTGATTCACACATTGATTGAATAGTGTTGAAAGAATTTTGCTTGGTTGCTAATTTTTGAATATACATTTTTCAATCTTGCATACCCCCTGGAGTACCCTCAGAGACCCCAGGGGTACGTGTACCCCCAATTAAAAACCATTAGTCAAAGGGGCCGTTTACATGACAACGGTTTTAGGCTGAAACGCAAAAGTTTTGTTGCATTTAAGCCTCGCGTGTACACGGAAACGACGTTTCAGCTGACCTAGAACGCAAACTTTTCCTTTTCCTTGAAAGCTGCCGACGTCGTTGCCATGTAAACAGTCAGCCGGTGTTTTCAGTATAAACGCTGACGTCACACTCCACCTCGCACGAGCGCTTACAACAACAGGACAACAGTACCGTTGTTATGATGGTCACAAACTACCGTGTTGATCTTGTGCTGCTCAATCTGCTGAATCTATGACTGTCTTTATACAAAATGAGCATCTGTTTCTCCACTTTTGCACTTAGTATTCCCCAATACACCAGATAATCGGCTTAACTCTACTTTGGTGGAGGTCTCCCAAAACCTGCTTCTGGACAAGACATTTATAGCACCACCTACAGGCCTGGCATGCTTACTACAGTGTTTTCAGTCCCTCTTCGTTAAACACAGATTTTTTTTCATGGTGTTTTGGGGGTCATCTTATTGAGGACGGAGGGAGGGTAGAATAAAAACACTGACTTCTCCACCAATCAGAATTAGTCAGCTTTCAGGCCCCGCCCCCAAAGTTCCTGTTCCTCCCTGGAGAAGGAGATTAACTACCTAGGAACTAAATTTAGACCCTGGATCCTGCTGTCAAAATACATACAGAGTTCCTCTCAAGCTTCCTACCTCCTTGATTCAGAGCAAACTCGCCGTATGAAACCAAAGAGGAGAAGTTTTTGGTCAAACTCTTCCAGACTATCGAGGTTCAGTAGTTAAGTTTTATGACCAAAGTTTTCTGTCACACTGAATCCCCGTTGCCTGCTCTGCTTGTATCGACCGGCTTTGACCTTCGCTGGTCGTTTCCTTCACAGCTGACTTCACTCCCTCGTCTTTCAGCGCGCTCGCTGAACTTCATCCATCATGTTGATCACCTCGTGTCCTTCCACCTTTGATCCTCTTGACTCAGTCATGCACATGATGCAGTCCGGCAGGTTCTTCCTCCTCTTCCTCCTCTGCTCTCCTCACCTTCCCTTTTCCTGAGAGCCCCTCAACTTCTTTAGACCAGCTTCTCTTTTGAATTGTGACAGTTTCTCCACTCTTTTGATGAAATATATAAACTTTCTTTATGCTGGAAACAAGCAGGGGAAGTTAAATGTCCTGTAGAGTTGTTTTTGGAGGTCAACAAATGTTTGACTTAAGACTTAATTGGGCTCAATGTCAATTTATGGAAATAAAACTTTTAAACTTCTCCTTTTAGCTGTTTTTAACATGAATCTCTATACATAAAGATCGTTTGTGAAGTGATCTGGTTTCTGTCTGTAGGACGTTTGAAGGATCATAAATCAGCGAGCATCACTCCGCCTGTTTCACATAATGAGCCAAATTATTCTCCGAGCGGCTGTCAACATCTGCACTGACCGACTTTCTCCGCTTCCTCTCAGCAGCATCTGTCGGCAGCTCGGTTCATTCTCTTTTCCCTACACGGTGATGAAAATCCTCGACTCAAACCAGTTTAGTGACCGAGGTGTGAAAATCAGCACAGAGCGGCGTCACAATCTGAAACCAACACACTTCTCTTCAAGATCAGTTTTAGGGACTCACTCAGAGCAAAAACAGAAATCAAAGCAGGTTTTTACAGGTTTTTTGACACAGTTAATGTTGAGTAAATATCACAAACTATGCTTTTATTTCACTTTCTCAGTTTCATTTCACTCTTACTGTCGATATTAGCTGAAGGTTTACCATGATAAATTTAATCAGAAGAGCATCGTGACCTCAAAGGATGTTGTTCTGCTTTGTGTGCATCTTTTTTTTCCAGTAAATTTGATTTTTTTTTTTCTTTTGATCAGCTTCAGTCCTGAATATCTGAAAAATCTATCATCCGTTCAGCAGAGTGGTTTCTGTTGGTTTGCCACGTATTCAGACAAATCTGAAAAAATACTCTCGTATCAATATTTTGACTTAAAGTTTGATGTATTTTTCTTTATATTGACCATATTTAAGGGAACAGAGATTCAGACTGAGTTTCAGTTCAGCTTTGAAACAAACCTGGGATTTAGAGGGACCGTAGAGGGTTTTTAAGTGGTCTTGAAAAATTCACACTCCTTATCATAATTTACACGCTACTTTTTAGCTTTCCAATCGGGTCAGGCAGGACTGGATTGATTTACAGCATGTTGAAGTCTCCATGACAACACCACACCGGCTGACGAAGTTTAGTACCGAGAAGGAAGATCTGTGTTTTTCTCTGCTGGAAACGATTTCTGTGATTAATTTTGTAGTGATGGTGGACACAGGAGCCTAACTGTCAGACAGAAAAAGGACAGAAGAGCAGAAGAAAGAAAACAGGAGAGAGATAGAACACGAGCTAACACAGGCTAGAGGCTAAAGCACAGACTGAACTGTAGTTGTTCAAACTTGAGAGTCTTTTAATAAAATGAAGAGAGAGGTTATGTTAGCTCTGCTTGGGCTAACTCGCCAAAGCCGCATTCCATTTGTACTCAGAAATGGAAAGTCGTGAATGAGAATCGGAAATTTGGAAAAACTTGCCATGACAGCAGTTTTTCTGTAAATAAACATCAAAAAATACTCTATGTACGGTTGATTTGTCGCGATGAACACTAGTCAGAAATTCTAAAATAAAACCCAAATAACATTAGCTTAATTACTGTTAACCCCTGAACTAGGAATTCCCTACGGGGAACTCTGGGGTGGTGTGGGTGCTACGACTCAGAATTTCGAAATTCTGACCTTGGGGGTATTCCAGTCGGGCGTTCCCAGTAGTATCATGTTTTGGTTCAAAAAGCACAGCAGCATTGTTTCCAGGCTCTCATAGCCCCTCTGTTCAGAACGCTCTGATTTAGTGGGCGTGGCCTTCATATGTAAATGAGCCGCCGCTGATACCGCCCCGCTCTTCAGCATCACTGAGAGCGGCGCCACGAGCTCCGAGCGCATAATGTTTAGAAAACAGAGAAGCTCGTTTACCGTAACATTACAGGCCAAAACAACAGGCTAACCGCAGCTACAGTTAGCATCCTGAAGCTAACACAGAGACAGGGGGACACTGAGGAAAAGCTTGTCCATCTGCTCCACATCACACAGCATTTAAAATACTCACGTTTCCAGGGTCCCAGGTTTGTTGGAGGATGGTTGGTAATGCGCCTGGATTCAGGACCAGTCTCTTCGCTAGCCCTCTGTTGTACTGTCCAAAGGGGGAAAAGTAGTCGGCCGTGAAGTGACTAGCACACACATGCAAAGTTTTACTGAGTGTAGCCGGAACATTTCCTTGATAAATGAACTCTAGACACTTAGTCTGTCTTCTTCTGAGATGGGAAGCTTGTGTATGGAACTATGTGGCTGTTTATTGCCCAAAACAGAGCAGTGATGGCTCTTCAACTTTGGCATTCTCCTCTCCGCTGCTGGTGGACCGATTGGTCAAAAAAAGGAATCGCTGACGTCGCCAAATCCCCAAAATCCAAACAGCTCGTTTTAGGTCAGGATTTTACATTCACAAGCTCTACTCAATACAGGTTTTGTCATTAAATATCACTTTTTGTGGGCTGGGAGGAAAGACAAAGACCCACAAATTTCACTAAAAGACTTAATAAAGTGATTTTTGCATAATATGGGACCTTTAAAGTTCACCCATGAAATATTAAACTAAATGGACTCATTATTTCAGCCCTGAGGGTCACGAATCTACAGTTATCATCTCTGTGTTTCCAGGTTTAATCAGCAGGAACTGCACAGAGAGCGGCTGGTCGGAAGTTTACCCCGTCATCACCGCCGCCTGCTGGCCAGACGACACTGACGAACCCTCTGAGGTGAGCCCAGAAAATTAACATATGCAGTAACATCACCTGGAAGTCAGTGAGTTGTTAATAACATGTAAACATCTATCAAATAATGGAGCTTCAGTCACTTCATTTTTAGTCTCATGTTTTGTACGAGTTGCAGAAGTCGCTGCAGAAGTCGTTGCAGAGTTGAGGACCTCTGCTCTCAGAGGTGAAACCGCAGCACAGTCTGGATATCTCTGTGGATTATATCTCTGTTTTTACTTGAAGATCTCTCCCCAGATCAGCAGCTTGCAAAACAAACCACAGACGAAGTTCAGGAGATGCTGCTGATCTGCTTCAAAGAGCTCTAACCACAGATCAGTTTCACTCTGTACGAGTGCGAAACCTGCAGATGTGCAAACGTGCCGACAGGCGAGTAGAGCGTCAGGCTGATAGCATAACAAACAGAAAAATCTCACATCAGCACGATCAGCTGACACCGAGCTGATTTCATATCGTGTGTGTTTGTCAGCTCGGAGAGGACACGGTGACGGAGATAAACGAGGAGGAAGGTCAGGGTTGGATCAGATGTGAGGAAGGAGAGGAGGGGGAGCTTTGAGCTGACAGATCTCTGACCTCCAGCTGATCTCTGGGCTCGGTGTGCTTTATCAACCTCTCATCGTGTTTTAAACTTTCACATTTTGTTTTATCTAAGCATGCATGTGATAAAAAGATCAGTGAAAGTCAACCTTTCCTGTTTTTGGCCACGATTTCGAGTGACTCCACCAACATCAGGAAACTGATTCGAAGCGTTTCAGTAAAAAAGGATAAAAAAATGTCTTCACTTTGCGAGGAAATTCTTCAACCTCTGAAAATCTGGATCCTTCAGCCTCGTCTGGTGGCTGTTTTCTGCGTCTCTCCCTGGGAGGAGAACGGATGGGTGTTTTAAGCCGCCTGTTCAGAGACCAGACACCGGATCAGACTCTCAGCTCCAGCAGCTGAGTTGAAGGGTTCAGTTCCTGGTCTCGGCGCTCTCGGCTCTTTAATCCGTCCTCGTCTGCTCTCTCGTGTGTATTTTTTTTTTTTTTTGATGAGATGAAGGAAAACTGGAGGAGTTTTTCCCTGTTGGGCTGAGCGCTCAGAGGATCATGAAGCAGAGTGACACAGCTGGATGTTTAACCCTGCGAGCCACGTGCAGGTGGTTGTAGAAAAAAGGGAAACTGCTGTGATGGAGTGTGAGTCATCGTCTGGTGTGTTGGTGTGTGTCTGTGTGTTTCCTCCCGTCGCCCCGCGGCGTCCTGCGTGATGCCACAGAGCTTATTTTCTGACCTCTCCAGTTATTGCTTGTAGTCAGAGCTGCATTCCTGAACCGTTGGGTTATTCTGAGCTCTGAACGAGGAGGTAACATCCAGGTTTATCAGAACATCCTGAGACTGCACCGCGTCCTCACATCCCTTCTCCTCTTCTGCTGGAGGAAATCTCCTGGAAACATCCCCAACAATAACTCAAGAATTCCTCCACCGGTTACACAATTCACAAAAATTTGTTTTGGGATAAAAAGATCAGATGCCGACCCTGAAGGTCAAAGGTCAACTCAGCCTCTGACTCTCATCTGATCTGTTTTATCGTCGTCTTCTTTTTGAATCTGTGTTTTATGAAGAAGTTCATCACACATTTATTAGCTCATCTCTCTCCCTCCTCTTCTCTTTCAGCTTCTACATTTTTTACGTTCTCTTCTTCAGCCATCTTTTCTTCTTTCTCATTCTCCCTTTTCATCTTCCTCTCCTCATTTTTATATCCTACTTCTTCCTCTTTATGTTTCCTTCCTTCACCGTCTTCCTTCTCTCTTTCCTCTTCTTTCTCTTTCTCTTCATCATCACTCCTGTATCTTCCTCTCAATTTTCTGCCACCTCTTCATCTTCTTCCTCTTCATCTTTCTCCTCTTTTTTTTTCTCTTTTTCGTCTTTGCCTTTTTCCTCTTCATCTCTCTCTCAGTCGACTTCATCTTCTTCCTTATCATCTTCCTCATCATCCTCTTTATTAGGGATGGGTACCTTTCACATTTGAAATGATACGGTACCAAGGCCCTTGTACCTAGCTTTGATACCGGTTCTCAACGTTACAAATTTTTGGTATTTTTTGTGTTTATGTGGTAAAAAATATATTTGTTTGATAATAAAAATATATTTTTTTCAATTTAACATATTAATTCTTCTGTATATCACTTTGCAATGCTGTGTTCATGCCCAGCATGGAAAATCTCCTACTCTTCCACTCCTTCACAGTCACAAGGATGCATTGAGGTACCTAAACATGGTACCTTTTGGTTTTTACATGAATCAGTACCTGGTACTTTTGACAGAATTTGGTTGATACCTATAAAAGTACTTACTCAGTACCCATCCCTAATTTTTATCCCCTTCCTTATCTTTCTCTGGTCTTCATCTTCTTTAGCTTCATCGTCTTTCTTTTTTTTTCTTTTTTGTCTCATTTTTTCTTCCATATCTTCATCCTCTTCCTCATCAACCAACACCCCTTACTTTTTTCCTCATCAACTTCTGCTCCTTCATCTTTTACCTCCTTCACCCTTCTCTCCATCTTCATCTTCTTCCTCTTCATTCTCTTCATGACTCACTTCTCTCCTTCTTTCTCTTCTTCATCTCTTGTAATTTTCTTCCTAATTTTCATTTTGTCTTCTTTTTTGTCCTCTTTTTTCTTTTTCCTTTCTCTAATAACTTTTTATTCTCCTCCCTTTTTTCTTTGTCTTCTTTTATTTCATCCTCTCTAGTTTTTGTCTTTTTATTTTTTTCTGTTGCATTCTCCTTTTCATCCTGTCCGAGCCGCTTCTTTCCTTCCCTTTAGTTTCTTCTTTTTAGTTTCTTCCTTTTTTCATCCTCTCTTCTTTTCAATTCTGACGTTTCTCTCTCCTTTTTCCTCCTCCTCTCTTTCTTCGTCTTCTTACTCTTCATCATCTCTCCTGTATCTTCCTCTCAGTTTTGTGTCCCTCATCTTTCTCTGTCTTCTTCATCTTCTTCCTTATCATCTTCCTCATCATCCTCTTTATCCTCTTCCTTATCCCATCTTTTTCATCCTCTCTTCTTTTCAGTTCTGACATTTCTCTGACTCTGTATGATCTTTGATTTTCTCTTCTTTTTCTTCCTCCTTTCTTTCCTCGTCTTCGTCTTCTTACTCTTCATCATCTCTCCTGTATCTTCCTCTCAGTTTTCTGCCACTTCTTCTTCTTCCTCTTCATCTTTGTGTCTCTCATCTTTGTCTTTCCCTTCATTTTTTTATCTTCTTTGTCTTCGTCTTTTTCCTCCTCATCTCCCTCTCAGTCGTCTTCATCTTCTGCCTTATCGTCTTCCTCTTTGTCCTCTTTATTCCCTTCTGTATCCTATCTTTTTTTCTGGTCTGCCTCTTCTTCATCTTCATCTTCACCTTCTCTCTTCTTTTTTTTCTTTTTTTGTCTAATTCAATTTCTTTTTTATCTTCATCCTCTTCCTCATCATCTTACACTCCATCACTTTCTTCTTCAATGTCTTCCTCACCCTTATCCTTTGCCCCATCTCCTTCATCCTTTACTTCATCTTCATCCTCTCTTCCCTCATCTTCTTCATCTTTTTTCATTCTCTTCACAACTTACTACTCTACGTCTTTCTCTTCTTCATCTTTTTTTAATTTTCTTTTCCTCATTAACATTTTGTCTTCTTTTTTGTCCTCTTGTTTCTTTTTTCTGAATCTTTTCCCCTCTCTTTTAAATTCTTCTCCTTTTTTCTTGTCTTCCTTTATTTCTGTCTTTTCATTTTTATCTGTTGCGTTCTTCTTTTTCTCCTCTCTCTTCTTGTTCATTTCCCTCTCCTCCTTTTTCATCCTCTCCCCTTTTCAGCTCTGACATTTCTCTGACTCCGTATCATGTTTGATTTTCTCCCCGTCTTCTTCCTCTGCTCTTTCTTCTATTTCATCTTCCTCCTTTCATTCATCTTATTCTCATTTTCTCCTCTCCTCATCCTCATCCTCTTTCCTCTCCTCTTCCTGATCCTGTCCAGACCCTCTGCTGGGACTCTCCCTCTCAGACCCTCTCTGCAGCTTCGATCTGTTTCTGTTTGAAGACCTGGAGGTTTCAGCTCAGACCTCAGCACAGTTTACACGTCGCAGAAATATACAGACGACTGTTTTATCATTCCTCTGAAAACTCTCCTGGTATGCAAACATGCCTTTCTTTAGGAACACAGCTGGGTCTATTTATAACATCTGCATCATGACGTCCTCACTGTGACGGACTGATAGACGACAGATGAAGAGTCTTATCCAAGTTTAATTTCCCTGGGAGCAAATTTCAGTTCAATAACAGAGGGAGTAATATTAGGCTTTGTGAAGCACTGAATTAATATATTTATATAATTTTAAAAATTTTATGACAGTTTATGAACAAAGAAACTGATAACGATCATTTTAATGATCTTTGATTTCAGCTCGTTTTCTACCGCGTGGTGAGGATTCTGTCCACGCTCGGCCACTGCCTGTCGCTGGTCACTCTGCTCAGCAGCACCTTCATCATCTGTCTGTTCAGGTAAATGCCCCACAACACCTGTAACAACAAGTGTACACACACACACACACAAAACCTGTTTATCACCTGACCAAAAGTTTAAGACCACAGGCTATTAAAGCCAAAATCTGCCCCAAATGTTCATTTTCTGTCAGGCATTCACACGGTCATGCCCTCCTGATGCTAAAGCTAAGAAGCTGTCTCTTCTTGAACGTGGTCATATCGTCGCAGCGTGCCATTGCTGCTGAAGTTGGACGCAGTAAGACAGTCATCCTACAGTTTTGGAAAGATCCTGAGCAATATGGAACAAAAAAGTCAAGGTAGACCCAAAAAATTACACCTGCGCTGAGACGGAGGATCTGATTGGCTGTCCATCAAGATACAGGGTGGTCCTCGGCCAAACTAAGGCCCGTACTGGTGCCGACTGCAGCGCAATAGCCATCAGACGGGAAAAACAAAAAACAAATATCACGTGTCAAGGTTGAAAAAAAAGATAAATGTTTAAAAGAAATGAAAGAAATATACAGTAGAAGGCAAGAAGCTGCAGTTCCTTATGCGACCACTGGGGCTGGAATCAAAATCAGAGGGTTTGCCATTGTGCCCCATGTTAAAGTTTCTGTTTTTACAGCAGAACTTCACATATTCACTGCCTAGTTTATGAAATAGCTTGAGGTTTTTTGGCTCATTTATTAATCTGAAAACATTTTACAGGGGTTGGACTTTATCTAATTCATCTATTAAGTGGAATATTATAAAAGGTGAAAATATACAAAAGATCATAATTAGGGACAAGTTGACGGACAAAGCCTGCTAAAAGTTTGGATACTTGTGTCAAACTTCTGTGTGTTATCAGACTTTAAAAGTTTGTAAAGGCTTAGAAATCATCCAAAAGTCAGGATAACTTATCTAGTTCAGAATATATAAAGACTCTGTCAGGATATATATTATTAACATGTGTCTGAACTCGCTGAATGTTCCTCAACACGGAGACACTCGGGGCGATAACAGTTTGTTGTAGAGATGAATGAAAGAAATGACTCTGGCAGCTCGGCCTGGATTAACTCCAGATGTTCTTCAGCTGTGTGTTTAGGTGCTACATCCTTCACTTGATTTACACTCAAACACACTCTATAAACACTCTTGTCGACATTCTTCTCTCCTCTGTGTGTGTGTGTGTGTGTGTGTGTGTAGGAGGCTCCACTGCACGAGGAACTACATCCATCTGAACCTGTTTGTATCATTCATGCTGAAAGCCGTGGCCGTGCTGACCAAAGACGCGCTGCTCTTTCAAGATGATGAAAACACAGACTGCAGCTCTCAACCCTCACTGGTGGCGTATTACACACACACTCACACACACACACACACACACACACACACACATATTTTACCATGCTTTTCATTAGTCCATCTGTTGTTGATTTTTACCTTCCAGACCCACTAAATGTTACAGCTACTTTTTTCTTCCTTTGAGCATTTTTGAAGATGCTAACAGCTTATCTCCAAAACAAAACACAACACAAGAGCAAACTGCTGCAGCTGCCAAACTCAGTGGGCGTTTTTGCGCTGATTCAGTACTTTTTGTAGCTGGTGGCAGATGGTCTGGATGTGAAAATAATCCTGTGTCATCAGTTTATTGTCGTTTATTTTGTGTTTATTGTTGTTGTAGGTGGGCTGTAAGGTCAGCCTGGTGTTCTTCAACTACTCCATCATGGCAAACTTCTTCTGGCTGCTGGTGGAGGGTCTCTACCTCCACGCGCTGCTACTCGTCATCCACAACTACTCCACCCGTCTCTCTGTCTACATGCTCATCGGCTGGGGTAAGCTACAGCGCGATCATTGGTTGTAAAAGTTTGTTTTTCTGAACATTATGGCTGACTTTCTGATCGATTCTTAGTTAAATTCAGCAGTGAAGAACAAGAAACCATAATAATTAATTTTAATTTAAATATAAAAAGAATAATAAAATACTAGAACTACAGTTTTTCTTGTCTTCTTACTGTTGTCATAGATATTTTGTACATTTTAAAGTCACTTTGTGTGCTATAGATAATAGATATTTTGACATTGACTAATGTGCTAGAGGCTAGAGCACATGCTAATGGCTGAACACAAGCTAAAGGCTAAAAACTGGTCAAAGGCTAGCATGTGCTCTAGCCTTTTGTTCATGTTTTAGCATTTAACCAGTTTTGTAGCCTTTAGCTTGTGTTTTAGCAGTTAGCTGGTGCTCTAGCCTTTAGCCCATGTTTTAGCCTCTAGCTTGTGCATAAGCTTTGAGCCCATGTTTTTTTAGCCCGTGTTTAAGCCTTTTACCAGTTTTTTAGCCTTTAGCTTGTGTTTAGCCATTAGCATGTGCTCTAGCCTTTAGCCCATGTATTAGGTTTTAGCCCATGTTTTAGCTTATAGCTTGTGTATTAGCTTATAGCCCACGTTTTAGCTTTTAGCTTGTGTATTAGCTTTAAGCCCATGTATTTAGCCTTTAGCTCATGTTTTAGCCTTTAGCTTGTGCTCTGGCTTTAAGCCCATGTTCTAGCTTTTAGCTTGAGAATAAGCCGTTAGCTTTAGCCCATGTTTTAGCCTTTTGCTTGTGTGTTAGCTTTAGCCCATGTTTTAGCCTTTAGCTTGTGTGTTAGCTTTAGCCCATGTTTTAGCCTTTAGCTTGTGTATTAGCTTTAAGCCAATGTTTTTAGCCTCTCTTGTTCTAGCCTTCAGCCCATGTTTTTAGTCACTCATAAAATTTATGCCATTAACCAGTCATGGTGTCAAAAACATTCCCCTATCAGTGGCGTGGACCAAACTTTTCGAAGGGTACATAACCCATGCATATTTTCTTCTCAAGAGGGCAGTATATCACAATTTAACCGGAGCAGTTTCGTATTCTTTTTCTTTTATTCATTTTAACTTTTAAGTAATCAGATTAAAGCCCATTGAGATCTGGATCTCTTTTGCAAGGGTGTCCTGACCAAGAGGGCTGCAGCACCAAGGGGCAACATCCGGTTAGGTTGCGGAAGTGCTAGAAGTCGCTGTTCGTCGAGAATCCGCTTGAGGCTGGCTGCAGAGAGATTTTTTTTCTATCTTTGCGGTTTAGAAGTTATTAGGATCGTTTGATTTTCCAGTCAGAGACACAGCTCAGAGCATGCTTTTTTTCCAACAACTGGGCTACTGCCCCCCTGCACCCCCTCTGTGCGCACCACTGCTTTTATGTAGGCATGTGGAAGGGCAATAAGCTCCCAGACTAGAGCCATATTGCCAAATTTAAGTCATTGCCTGCAAATACTGAGGTGTTCACTCCCTACCTCAGGCTTTTGGATTCCATGTAGGCACGTGGATTTAGTTAATGCATGCAAATATTGAATCTTTGATGAAAGTATTCCTGACACTTATAAGCTAAAAAAATATACAAAATATATAACTCAAAGCCATTTAACTCATTGTGAAATCCTGTACTGGTTTATTCTTCACCGATCAATAAGTAACGTGTTTTAATGAAGCTGTGTCCTCCTGTTCCCCTGTTGCTTCATAGAAACCAAACATACCAGCGTTCACAGGAAAGAGAGTCTGGCTTTAAGTACCTAAGAGTACACCGTCCATGCGCTCACAGACGTACAGTTTGTGCGTCATGCTGGTAAAATGGACGAGTGTATTTTCTAAAAGGTCAGGTCGTAAACTCTCGAAGCTCTGCTCTTCTTCAGCTGCCGCCGGCCGACACCTCCTTCCTCCTTCCTCCCTCACCTGCCGGCTGCATTCCTTCCTTATTAATCACAATCCAGCTCCAGGTGTTTAATGTACATATGTGGACTTCACACATGAGGATGTTCAGCGTCTGTCAGACTGAGAATCTAAGCAGACAAACTCTCCACTTAACCCTCTTTCAGGAATCCCTTTGGTGTTCATGGTTGCATGGATCGTATGCAGAGTAAAGCTGGAAGACACAAGGTGAGTGTGTCAGCGAGTCCTGGCTCTAGAGCTGCTTCACGATTAACTGTCAGCCTCTAGTGGTGTCAACCAGCACTGCAGGCAGGAATGTTGTTACTGAAAACTGCAGAATAAAAAGGTCTAAGACTGAAAATGAATCTTGTTTCAGGTGCTGGGAGCTGAATGAAAACCCAATCCCAAACAGGCTGATCAACTGGCCCATCATCACATCTGTCATCGTGAGTTTTGCCCCAACTTTTCGAAATGTTCGTCATATCATAGCAATGCTTGATTTGCCTGTTTTGAATTTAAACTGCAATATCATTATCAAAAACACTTTTCTTTATGTTAATCCTATCTAAATTTGAGGTTTAAACTAGTGGTTAGGTTTCATACCCCATGAGATTAGCCCCCTGAACCCAAACTCAATGTTTGAGACCCTTACCTGCATGTCTCTCCCCACTCTCACCATGTTTCCTGCTGTGTTCTCTGTCCTCTCTGAATAAAGGCATAAAAAGGCTCAAAAATGACTCAAAAAAAAAAAATTTCTGCTCACTGAAAGCAAAAATAAAACTGAGAGAACAATTTTAAAGATTAAGAGAACATTAAAGTGCCATAGTGTTACTTACATAACCTGGTCAAAGCACAGTGCTCTAAGATTTACACCATAGGACCTGTTCCTTCAGATTATTTGAGAGACGTCAGTTTTTCTAGTTGTGCAGTGTGACTTCATGGATTCAAACCTCTCTGATTTCACAGAATTAATAATTAATTGATCTGGCTTTGTTTTATATTTCTCCTAAAGATTAACTTCATCCTGTTCATCAGCATCATCCGCATCCTGATGCAGAAACTGCGCTGCACTGGTGTCGGAGGAAACAACCGATCCCAGTACAGGTACACCTTCAAGACGTGATACATAATTAGGGGTAGACCGATATATCAGGCCGATATTTGGACATGGACATTCGTCTCTGTCAGCAATTGGCCGTATTTTCTTTTAAAAAGCCGATTTTTGATCTGTTGTATAAAATGACGCAATTTTTTATCAGGCACAAAAAAGATGAGCACCTCAAACTTGTGGAACCACTTGGATACATTACATACTTTTGTTCAAATTATACTAATAAGTTTAAATTTCTTTTTTGACATTTTAAGAAGAGTGTGAATGTTTACTACTGCTTGTTACATTGTGTGTTTACTCAGACAAAATATTTCATTTTTTGGAAAGCTGAATAAATGTTCAGAGGACTGGACACGACTTGTTGTAATAGATTTCTTTTAGTTGCTCAGAAATTGCTGCGTTTCACAAAAATGTGATAAATATATATTTATTTAACAATCGGCCTGAATATCAAATTGGAAAAATCGGCTATGCATATCGGCATCGGCTGCCCAAATTTGGAAAGCATCGGCATTGGCATCGGCCCCCAAAAAACCCATATCGGTCGACCTCTATACATAATACATCAGCTGATGAGTCAGGACCAATGGCAAACAGGGAATATAAAGCTGCCCTTCAGATTAATGTGTGTGTATGTGTGTGTCTTTTAGTCGGTTGGCTAAGTCCACGCTGCTCCTGATCCCTCTTTTCGGGGTGAACTACATGGTGTTTGTCTACCTGATGGAGCCGGCTGACAAAAACTTGAAGAAGGTCAAGATCTTCTTTGACGTCGGCCTCGGATCCTTTCAAGTAATGATGCAAAAACAGATAATATTTGTAGATTAAAAGACTCAAACCCTTTAAGTATTTTGCTTGATGAGATGAGACTCAGCAGTTGTGTTTGTCTTTCAGGGTCTCATTGTAGCCGTCCTCTATTGTTTCCTCAACAGTGAGGTAAGAGTGCACACCTGTGTTTTCAAATCTGTTAAATTAAATACTGAATTTTTTCTCACTGACAACAAACTTTGCTTTGTTTGGATGAAAAGGTGCAGAGTGAGGTGAGGAGGACGTGGAGGAGTTTATCCCTGAAACGTTATGTGGGGCGGGACTACAAGCTGCACGCTACATCAGTCGGCAAAAACAGCCCTGAAAACTCAGCTCAGCTCCCCAGAAACTCCCGAGCTCAGTCCATCCTGCAGACTGAGACCACCGTGCTCTGACTGGGAGTGGAGAGGGGAAGTTTCACTCAAGGATGCTTTCATAAGCACATTTTTTCCTGTGACTGAACTTGAAATCTGCAAAATTTTCTGAGAAAGACTCTTTGTTTGTGTTTAACCCTGGAGGACTCTTTAAAGCTGTCTGCAGTTTGTGAGACACCTGAGATGGTGCAGAAATGTTGCAGAACACATAACTGCATCAAATCCTTTACTTTTTTTTTGCTTACTTTCATGCAGTGATATATAACATGCAAAGGAGATTGTGCAAAAGTGTGATGTCGTTATGTACTTTAACAAATTTTTGTTTCATTGCAACACATACTTTGGACAGGTACATATCATTTCTTGTGTTTTCTGGAGGGTGAAGAATTGGTCTATTTCTCTTGGCATGACGGTCTTATATTTGAAATAAGCTATAATTGATTTGTTTTAGAAAAGCTTATCTTGTCCAAATAACAACCAAAGTCTCATTACATGATGTTAAAATACTTATTTTACAACCCCATTTAGATAAAAATGAGACAGAAGTTTGCATGAACAACTTTGTGAAGCTTATAATATACAGATTGTTTTTATATCACAACAATAACGTCAGAACCCTTCAGTTACTTTGTCAAGACGGGAGGTATTTAGAAATCATTATTGCCCTCTTATAAATTTTATTATGTTTTATGTTTTTTTTTCCCAGTGTAGTTACACAATTTTTACACTATAGGATCTTAAATGATGCACAATTGTTGGATGGGGAAAATAGTCTCTTACGCTGTCTACAGATTCAGTTAAAGGGTGTTCACTCTACAAAAACCCTTACTTATAAAAAGCCAAATAGGTTTACTCTTTTTTTTGTGACCCATATTTTTTATCCAGTTGTGTGCATTAATCTTGATTATGTCCATGAATCTAAGGAGATTTGTAATCTTGAACACAGCCTTGTAAACCTTTGACTCCAAGTTTTGTAAATAAAAGTATTTTATACTAAACTGAGTGTAATCCATTCTTTGACAGTTTCATGTCCAGAAACACCTGTCTGGCTTACAGATCAATCCAAACTGTTTATTTACATAGACTCCGCCCACACGCATCCTGATTGGATAAGCCGGAACCAATCAATGTAAAGCTTAACCGAACACTACGTTGCGTCTTCAACGTCATTCCGTTGCAGCGTCTGCCAAGTGCTAACGGTTCTGCTGGTAAGATATAGCTATATGGCTAAATACGATTTACTTATGCAAATCAGTTAAACTCCATCACAAAGAAGTTAATAACCAACCTATTTCGAAAATGTACTAAAAACCATTACTTTTACATTTGGGTGAGTAACATAAATGAGTAAATTTTATGCTAATTTATGTTAAACCGATTTACGACGTTGTTTAAATTTGCTCCGTCACACGCTAACAAGCTAAATACTCGATTATTAGTCTTTACTTAATAAGCTTAAAAACAAATATTACGGTAAAACACGTTCTTAAGGGTATTTTTCCGAAACTAAAGGCATATAAACCTGTAGCTTTAGAGTTACTTGAAATTTTTCGGGTAGATACATACTTTCAGTACCTTTTTTTGTCAGATTAGTTGGTTGACACCATGGTTGGCACTGGGAACAGTGCTCATGTCAGAAGCTTTTTTTGTCTGGTCTTGATAATACTTTTGGTTTTAGGAAAGGTGAAGTAAAAGTATTTTCTGAAAACTCTATGCCGTTTAAAATTGCACGAAAATTGTAAGATATCAGTCATTACAAGTGGGACAACAAAGTGCTGTAAAGATAACACTTTCTTGATCTGTAGATGCAGCTTTTTGTTTTCGTTTTTAAACTGTAGAATAACACCAGATGGCGCTAAAGTACACTTGATAAATCAAAGGCATAGCTTGTGTCTTAACAGCTCCACATGAGAACCGAGAATTTAATATTGCCTGTTTTTCTCAGTGTTAATTTGACTCCAGTTAAATTTGTCTCGGTATTATTCTTCTAAAATACAAGATTTGTCTCCGTTAACAAATAGATTTTCAGCTGACAGCTACATCAGGAGATTTATGGATTGTTTGCACTAATAAAGTGTCTTGTTTGAGAATACCTCCTGATGGATACTGCATGTAACACTCCTGCCAGGTTGTAAAAGTCTAGATAAGTGGTTTTGTACACTGGATGTTTGACAAGGTCGTGCTCCAGATCATGGGAATGTGGGAGGGTTGCATTTTTCTACAGAAATACTTTATGAGAGTCAAATCAGTTTAAGATATTTACTGAGAATCCACCTAAACCAAGGGGAGATTGTAAAAGCAGAAAAATATACATTAAATACTGACTAATATAAGAAAACTAATATTTCAACAAATTCAGTTCAAATTCAAACTCAGTTTTTGTGTTTAAATCAGGATGTGTTTTTCAGTCTTTTTAGCCTGTTCTCATAAAATCCAGGTCGCAGGTCTATCTGACATCTAACAGCTTCTTTTTGTTTGATGTTACCCTCTGTCTCTTCTTAACTTTCTGTGTTTTTACTTTTACACATCAGCAATCATCTTTAGAGTTGAGTAGAATAGATTAGAAAGTACTTATTAATCCCTGAAGGGAACTCTGAGAGCTAGGTTAAAGATGAAATATCGTGGCTAAATCTGAAAACACTTAAATAATTCAAAACAGTCAAGCTTTTTTGCATTTGGAAGTATGTTTATTGCTTTATTCCTCCACATACATGTCTATATAAGTAAGCCCAGTTAAAGCAGTGAGGTATGTGATATACTGAATACGTTGCTGTGTGTAATTAAGGTGTCTTCATCAGCAGCAGGAAAATGTTTCACATATATTTGCGGGAAGTTTTCACTGCTTTTTCATCTTGGCTGCGACTAGAAGACAGGGAGAGACATGAGGAAGAAAATGAGTGTTGGTATACGTAAATGCCACTGAATTTACTGTTTGTGTCTTCTGAAAAACTCACGTTGCTTGGCCCAAGTCGCATGAGGATTAATGCAAACCTGTCCGTATGATGTGTTGAAGCTGAAAAGATAAAAAAAGACAATTAATTGTTTAGATTCTACAGATTCTACAGATTCGTTTGTCTTTAGACCATGTGTGTTTTACTTACATCAAAGCTTTCACACAGAGAGAATTTGGAGCTTGTTCTCTGTATGTGTTTCCAATCACATCAGCGCTGACATTAGCATTAGAAACACGAGTGCAGCATGGAGGTGGGGGGTGCTGTTTTGAAGGGCCGCGCACTAAAAGAAAAAGAAAGAAAAAGCACCAGAGATAGTTAGAAAAACATTATTTATTAGGAACGTAGCAAATAACTTTTAACCTAGATTTATTTGGATTTCGGCTGCGTGTCTTCGCCCACTCTCAAACCACATTTCCTGTCTCTCTTCATCTGTCTGAATCAAAGGCTGGCAGGCCCAGCCGAGAGGTGAAATAAGCCAAAACTGTCAGCTTTGTGCACTACCTGTGCATTTACACTAAGTTTTACAATAAAACAAGGCAGGTTTTCAATCAGAGATGATCTTTATTTTAAACAACTATCGTGTTTTTAACACTTTTATTTTATTTATTATTTTATTTACCTTTATTTAACTAGGAAAAAGTCTTGTTGAGATTAAAAATCTCTTTTACAAGAGAGTCCTGGCCAAGGCAAGCAGCAGCACAAACACAGAGTTGCAAAAAACACACAACACAGTTAAAAACAAAGCAGAAAGAACAAGTCCACAGAATAGAAACAAAATCAGCGGTCAAAACATCTACAGCCAAATGTACTTGCTTCCAAGTAGGTCTTTAGGCTTTAGGTCCAGCTCACAAGAAAATCAGTGTAAAAAGTAAAATTGTTATTTATTAACTCGTTTTATTTGAGTTATGGGTTTAAGAGTAAGTTCTCTGGAAAGGAGAAACACAGAAGATCCTTTTATTCTGACCTTCCTTTATCACAGCCGTGGTTATCATTTTGAAATATCAACTGCAATGTTATCCAAAGTCATAATAGTTGGAAATGTACTGAAGAAAACTTGAGAACACACTAATATAATGAAATATGATGTAAAATATAATCCTTTGATGTTTCTTTAAGTAACGGACAACCTGTTTCCTCTTTCTTTAAGACGTCATCCTGCTTCTTGAAGACTTTAGTTGTTGTGAAAACGTAACATGGTCAAACCAATAGTTTTCTAATTTCACATTTAGTATTTAAAGCGCTCTGCCTGTGATAGGTCAGTCTGATGTTTGTCTTTATTGCACATAAGTTAGGTGGTCGTCTTGTTTGAAACATAAACAAAAATGAAAACGATCAACTCTTAATCTATAACATTTAACTGTATTTACAGACTCATGTCAGAGAGACTGAAGCAAGGAGAGCATGAACGTTGCAGTAGTTTCAGTCTGGTTATGGTTGTTTCAATGTTGTACTTACAGGAGAATGGTTTACTGTCTGCAGAGGACCAGCTGGACACCAGGAACAGAAGCACAGTGAAGGACAGGATCTTCATGGACATGTTGACAGGCAGAATGGATCTTAGACTGATCTTTGACTCCTCAGGCTTCAACTGCACAGTCATCAGAAGTTTGGGCATTTATAGGTAAGTGTATACCAATCATCTCTAGAGGAAAGGTTTGGTTGTGGGCAGCACTGATGATGTACTTCCTGGTGCATCTGTGCGTGTGATTGCTGCATGTGTGTGTTCGTGTTTTCACACGTATCATAACACCTCCACCATCAGAGCACCAGTTCTAGCCACTTTAGCAGCTTCAAACCCCCAAAAGATGTGTGTGACATTTCTGAGAAATACATGACACACACTTTTACACCTTTATAGCTCTATAGCACACTCAGGCAGCTGTGGAACATTTCTGCAACATCATGAGGGTTCAGGTTGTGTTTAGGCTGACAGTTAATTTTGTTTCATTTTCCAACTGGTGCTTAAGAAAAGCAGAAACATGACCAATAGTTTTGAGTCACCGCTTCACTGGAAATAGGTTTAAGGAAAGGTATGACGGAGAAGTCAAAACATCACGTAGTACTCAGCTTCGTCTCATACGTTTTTATCTGGCTGTGAAACAGACTTAAAATCAGTAATGACGCCTTGAGTTGACTTAAAGACCTTTAGCAACAAAACTCATGAGATTATAGTAGGGATCATTTAATGCTCAGAAGAGGTGTCAGACGAAATAAATAACAGCACATTTTAAAAACAGCCTTTGCTCAAAGCTTTTATCACAGATAAGCACAGTGAGTGATTTAAAAACTGTGACAGAACAGGGAGAGAAGATTTTATTTTTCTTTCAAAGAAAACTTCTCACAAGTGTTCAGAACAAGACTTAGGGGACAAACCAAAGATTATTTTAGTGCAATACAGTTTCTATTCCTTTAAGGGCAACTCCGTTTTTTTGACACCTGGACCTTATTTATAGGTGTGTGCATGCTCATATACTCACTCAGACAAACATTGTGCAGCTCAGAGTCCTTCAGAAGTTATTTAGATCCAACCGATTTTAGCCGCACTTAGCGGGGGCCACGGCAAGGGAGCTTCAGCGCGGGACATAATCTCTGCAAAATCACTCATTTCAGCTATATTTTTTCATCCATCGCCAGTGTTATCACAAACACACTCCTCTTCTGTTGCCATAGGCAAACACTGTCCACAAGCGCACCACCAGTTCACATTGAGTCGTGGACGTGCTCCAATTTGTTGTTCTCAAGACAGCTCTTCGTCTCTCTCCCTCTGCATCCTTCTTTCATGGAGCTCCTCGTCCGTGTACTCAGGCTTAAACCAGTAAGGACAACCGTCAAACTCAAAGTTGTAGTCTGAAGACGGTAGACGAGCTGACTTTATGATAACACTGGCGATGGATGAAAAAATTTAGCCGAAATGAGCGATTTTGCAGAGATTATGTCCCGCGCTGAAGCTCCCTTGCCGTGGCCCCCGCTAAGTGCGGCTAAAATCAGTTGGATCTAAATAACTTCTGAAGGACTCCGAGCTGCACGATGTTTGTCTGAGTGAGTATATGAGCATGCACACACCTATAAATAAGGTCCAGGTGTCAAAAAAACGGAGTTGCCCTTTAAACCTGCTTATGGAGAATAATGAAGCCATAAATCAAATATTTTAGTTTATATGAAGCTGGTAGAAAATAAAACAAAGTCTTTATTTCTTGCTTTTCTTGAATATGATGTTGTTTGACAGTTTGAAATGATCTGACCAACACAAAATAGCCCAGAAACAGTTGACTGGGCTTCATAGTTCTTTATATTAAGCATCAAACACATAACATTCAGAGTCGGTTCCTACCTAGATTATCGGTGAAAGTTTGAGTTTGATTACAACAAAAATGTTCTTTTATCAGTTAAAGTGGTGCTTAAAGAGTGACTGAGATCGAAAAGCTCAAAACATTTTGTGAAGTTGTGTTTTAAAGATGTAGAAATGTAGTGGAATGGAAAATGTCAACATTGGTGATGAAATAGGAACAAGACGGAAGGAAACTGACACAGAGTGTGACAGTGACACCAGATTGTAAAAATGAAACTGCAGGGAAATGTACAAAACAACTGTGTGGTGATAAAATGACAACCAGGACAGTGATGTCGAATAAAAAATCTGCTTTAAACTTGTTAAAACAACAGGTTAAACTTGTTAAAACAACAGGTTAGATGTTTGCTTAAATGTGTAGCTTGCGTTTCAGTTGGTGTCATAGTATTTCAAATGACATTTCAACAATTTTAACCAATTTAAGAATCAGCCCCATTAAACTGTCATGTGGTGTAACCATGAAAGTGTGACACGTATCAAATGATTCGCCTTCCTAGAAGTTATGCAGGTTTACTGATGAAATAAGTTATTAAAAAAATAGTTTTTAAGTATTTCATCTTTAAACTTAATGATATCGAGCGAGTCAGTGTGCCGTAGATATCAGTGTTTTCACTCTGTGTAAGATTTTTATGAGAAACATTGGTTACACCAATTTATATTTATCAGTTTCACCAACTGACCACTTCTTTCACCCAACCACAGATCTGAGTTGTGACTTTTTCTCTAACACATCAAGACTCCTCAATGTGTCACTTTAACAGTTTGTGTGGAAACAACAAACGTGTTGTTTGTCTGTTCCAAACCCTCTGCATGAAGCCATTAACCACTTCCTCTTCTCTCATCTGATCGCTTCAGCTTTTTCTGCGCTGTGAAATGTAAAACTAACTTTAGCTTTGAGGCAGACCATTTTAAAGTTGAAGCACTTTGTGCATTTCAGTTATAGCAAGACAAATTATCAGTGTCTTATGAGTGCAGATTAACAGCATGCAGATTTGCAATGACTTAGTGTGAAACTTTCTAGGTGAAGTTTGCACCAAGTTTAAAAGGATGTTTCGATCTGTCTCTACCCACACACACGTTATTTCAGACCACTTCACATGCATTTAGATAAGAATCTCCCTTCAGCTTGTGGTTTACTCTGGGGGAGGGCAGTTGTTTCTAAGTGGGTTTTTTCTGAGTGATGACATTAGTGATGCCGAAACAGACGTACTCATAGATATATGTTTAGGCAAACAAGAAGAGCCTTCACCGTCAAAGCACAGAAGTGGAGAGAAGTTCAGAGAAGTGCTGGTTAGAGAGTGTGATGAAGAAAAATTCTGGAAACATTTCTGTTTATCTCCTTTATAAAGCGTCTCTGATTTAAATTAAGAGATTTGATGGATAGGAATAGCAGCTAAAGAGAGTCTCATCCAGAACACAACATGACCAAGAGGCTCATTCACACAGAGACCTACAAGTGAAAGTACAACAAAAGTTCTGTTGTAAAATTATATTTGTATACCACGCTAAGGGTATTCCCTGGAATTAGAGCCAACAGAATGAATATTACTCACTTAGAAGTAGGGATAGACTGATTATTGGCTGGGCCGATTATCGGGCCGATATTTGGCATTTCAGCATCGGCCTTTTTTTTTTAACCCAACAGCTGATATGAAACCCATTCTGAAATCCACAAAACTGTGTTGTTTTGACTCTGGTGCTTCTCTGCACAGTATTTCTCCCTGTCTACTCTATGGAAGCCCTAGATGGTCATTTAAAATCAGTCATGTAAAACCAAACAGAAAATAAATTCAATTGCATTACATGCCAGTAGAAGGCAGCACAAACTCAATTCTGTTATTTTATTGCACTTACATAGAAATTTTTTAAAAGTTTTTTTACTGGAGAAAACTTAAGCTATTTATTTTTTTAAGTTTTCGGTTAACTTTTTAAAACATGCTGCTAAGCGCGGGAGCTGTTTAATTAACATACGCTTAAAGGCATTTGAATGCAGTTAAGTGCTGGAGTTTGTATTAGGGCCCAACTGATATGGGATTTTTGGGGCCGATGCTGATACCGATACTGGGGGCAAAAAAAAAGCCGATATCCGATATATCGGCTGATATCCGATATATCGGCTGATATCCGATATATCGGCTGATATCCGATATATCGGCTGATATCCGATACATCGGCTGATATATATATATAATAGATTTATTGATATACACAGCATATATACTGTATATAATCACAAATCATTATAATACCCATATGATTCAAGACAGAGACAGAACACTATTAAATTTAAACAAGGAACTTTAATTATAAAACTGTCAGCATAAGAACTGTAGTGTAAACCAATGATAAATAAGAACAAGCTGTAAACACAATACTGAATAAATAAGTCAAACTTTAAACACAGTAAGTATTAAAAAGAATTAAAATGTAAACACACAATGAGCAACTTACACAAGGTTAAAACCCGTATTAAAGTCTTGCATTTGAAAATGGTGGACGTGTGACTTAAAAGTAGCATTTATCTCTGTTTATCTCAAAAAAGCAACTAACACAACGTTAAAATGCCGTTCTATAGTCTTACATTAGATAATGGTGGACGGAGGGGGCAGGCACTTGGGCAGTGTGCAGCCCAACACACAGACACACAGGATCAGGAGCGACAGAATCGCCGTCAAGCAAAAATTTTTGTAATCGGCTACATGTTGGCCGATGTTGATTAATCGGTGACAGGCATAATCGTCCCGACCGATTAATCTTTCGGGCTCTACTACAGATGTGTTTTCCACATATGAGGTCAAACAATACTTTTTTGAAACTGTTGATAAGCTCGTAGATTTGCTCTAAAAAAGGCGGAAAATGGGGAGTGAGTATATCAACAGAGGGTTTGGAAACATGTTTGCAACTCACCAACTCAGCATCAGTCAGTCAGCACAGATTTCACAGTATTCAACTGTGTTTGTCCCATTCGATGAAAGCTGTGTCCCAATTCAGGGGCTGCAGCCTACGAAGGCTGACGAATTCGGTGAATCCTTCATGGCCTCACGTGTCCAAAGATCCATTGCGCGCGAACGCCGAAAATGATGGCTGAACTCCAGAAGAAGTCCTGATTTATCCAGATGTGGAGGATTTCTGGCAATAACTATGTGATTGTATTTCTAAAAAAATCAAAAAATATTTTGTTTCACTGTGCAAAAATGTGTTGTTTGGACTCTTTTTAAGTAATTATACTGAGGAAAAACAGTTTCTTGCAAATCTTCTCATGTAAATTCTCTGGGGGGAAAAAAAACCTTCCTTGGTGTTTTTTATTCAGTAATTTTTCCAAGGAATTAAACAAATTTAATCATTTCAGCATCTTTTATTTTATCCTTTTTTTTATGTATCATCCCCCCAGCACTTGTTCAGATGTTGTAAATGTACGTTGTTGCCTTACTCATGTATAGGGTGGTTCTTTACTCTATCAATAAAGAAAACAATAATAATAATAATGATAATAATGATAATAGTAATAATAATAATAATAATGACGCAAAGTATGAAAAATTAAAAGCAAAAAAAAATTCCTGTTTTAAATGTGAAGTTTTGGTTTACGTGTGTTTAAAAGTAATGTAAGCCTGACAGGTGAGGGCGGGGCTGTGTGACGTCGAGAGTGACAAACAGGAAATACTTCGCAGACCAGACTGTCTAAATACCGCAAAGGCCGACAAAGTCCGGCTACAAAGTCCGGGTCCTCCAAAGGCTACAGCCTACTGAGGCTGCAGCCCCTGAATTGAGACACAGCCAAGGATTGGCGGAAGCCTATGTAGACACAGTAGGGCTGTCACTTTTCCTCAAAATCAAAGTCGAACGGTTTTCAACCATAAACGAAAATAATCGAAGATAATCGAACACCCCCCCCCCCCCCCCCCCCCCCCCCCGCCGCCGCTGACCGGCTGTGAATCACAGACACGAGACATTTCCTTTATATTCTCAGCCTTTTTTTATTGCCACAAACACTGCACAACGGCACTAACTGACTTATTTTCTCATATTATTTGCCAGAAACACAAGCCTGTCAACCTGCTCAGGATCAAGTGCTGCTCTTTTTTTGTTAACAATGTTGCCTGCTGACGAGAACACCCGTTCAGAGCGCACTGAGGTACCCGGCACACACAGATATTTACGAGCCAACTTTGAGAGCTGCGGGTATCGAGCACACCCTATTTCTCTCCACCAAAGCAGGGGGTTGCTGTCTGCAGAAAGTGGTTTCTCTCTCATGTAGGTTTGTATTTCTTGAATGGAACTCGCGTTACTTACAACAGAGTCACTCGTTTTGTACAAACTCCCAAACAGGGAGCCCATCGCTCCAAGAGCAGCTGCCCTCTCTTCAGGTTTACAGTCACTGTCTGTTTCATAGTCATTCATCTCACGTGACAAGCTGTCAATGACAACATTTTTCTTCTCTGGTGAAAGGTGGACTAAGCGAATGAACCGGGGGTCCAGGAGCGCTGCTTTATTGAGAAGCATCCACTCGCCGCTCTCCTCACAGTAGCGCGCTTTCAGATTAGCCAGCATCCGCTCTGTGAACATTATGAAAAAAAGAAATATTTTTGTCCTAAACTGTCATGTATTCTGAAGTAAATACAAACCTCTGAATAAATAGTTTTTAACACTGAAATACGTATATTTTGATCATTTAAACGCAAAGCTGGCGCAGATTTAGACAGAAAAAAATTGTATGAATACCTCTCACATTCGTGATGACGGGTCTGTATGACGGGTCGGGGGTGCTCAGCTGTGACAGCATGACGTGCTGCAGAGGCAGGACAGCTGATGCTGTGGGGTAGGCATCCGTCGACAGGGCCTGAGTTGCCACTTTAAATGGCTTCAGAATGTCCTTAAGCTGATCCACCATAGACCATTCCAAAGTGCTGAGCTCCAAATGGGACAACTTCTTTTCAAAAACAACGGCAGCCACTGCAGCCTGTTGCTCGGATGCGCGACAAATCATGTCGTAAGTGGTATTCCATCTGGTAACGCAGTCATTTATGAGTCTCTCTTTTTTTAATCCAAGAAGCTCCTGCTTTTCCTCCAGAAGGCAGGAGTCGGCCGGAGACCTCCCGAAATGAGCCGCAGTTTGTTTCAGTCTGGAGAGCGCTGTCTCAACTCCTTTAGCCTCCAGTCCCTTGCGCACTGCCAGGTTCAGGGTGTGAGCCAAACACGGTACATCAATAAGCCCCAAATTGTGCACGGCGTTCACATAGTTAAGAGCATTGTCTGTGGTAACAGACACGACTGCCTCCCGGGGTATGCCGAAGTCCTCCAGCGTGCTACTAATACTAGCGGCTACGTGTGCAGCTGTGTGGCTCCCTCTAAGCTCTTTAGTGCACAAAACATAGTTTTCAAGTTCCCATGTGTCAGAAATGAAGTGAGCCGTCACCGTCACATAAGCATGAGTAGCCATCGATGTCCACCCATCGGTAGTAAGGGAGAGCGTCTTGTCTTTTAATATAGTCTCAATGTTTGCCCGCGTAACATCGTACAGCTTTACGATGTGGCTCGAAATGGCGGTGCGGCTGGGAATGGTGTACCGTGGCTCCAGTTCCATCATCAAGTCAATCAATCAATCAATCAATCAATCTTTATTTATATAGCGCCAAATCATAACAAATGTTATTTCAAGACACTTTACAAAAACATTTACAGGTCTAGACCCGTAAATGTTAATAAAATTTTATTAGCAGAAACCCAACATCAAGACAAGATAAGAAGTCTTATCTTATCTTAATCCACCATGAGTACAGGACTTTGCAGCATTTAGCAAGTTACAATGGCAAGGAAAAACTTCCCTTTAACGGGCAGAAACCTCGGACAGAACCAGACTCATGTTAGACAGACATCTGTCTCGACTGTGTTGGGGTTAGAGAGAGACAGATAGAGGAGAGAGAGTGGGAGAGAGAGGGGGGGGGGGGGGGGGGAGAGAAAAAAGGAGGGGGGGGGGGGGGGGGGTAGGGATACACACACACGCACACAGACACACACACAGACACACATACACACACACACACACACACACAGAAAGGGAGAGAGAGAGAAACAGACGGAGTCTGAAGTTTGGCGCTGTGGCGACAGTTAAGGTGAAACCAGCAAGCCAAATCCAAAGCTGTAGCAGCTGGTGTCGGACAGGAGCACAGCAGCAGGCCGTCTTCTTCACCGATCCCCAGGAACCTACAAGACAAACTCAGACCCTCCCAGAGAGGTGTATGGTCAGTAACTATAACAGGACAGTAAGACTAGAAGTTAGACTGACAGAAAAAGAGGGAAACAGGAGCCCTGTGTGTCAGTTCCCCCCAGCAGTCTAAACCTATAGCAGCATGACTAAGAGCTGGTTCAGATCTGATCCAGCTCTAACTGTAAGCTTTATCAAAAAGGAAAGTTTTAAGTCTACTCTTAAAGGTTGAGACCGTGTCTGCTCCCCGGACCTCAACCGGTAAGTTATTCCAAAGAAGAGGAGCCTGATAACTAAAGGCTCGACCTCCCATACTACTTTTAGAGACCCTAGGTACAACGAGCAGACCAGCATGTTGAGAACGCAAAGACCTAGACGGATTATACGGAACAATTAAGTCTTTAAGATACGATGGCCCGATGCCATTAAGCGCTTTGTAAGTCAAAAGAAGAATTTTAAACTCTATTCTAGATTTTATAGGTAACCAGTGTAGAGACGCTAACACTGGAGAGATGTGCTCTCTCCTCCCAGTCCAAGTCAGTACCCGAGCGGCAGCATTCTGAACCAGCTGAAGAGTCCTAATAGACTTATTAGGACAGCCGGATAAAAGAGAGTTACAGTAGTCCAGCCTAGAAGAAACGAAAGCATGGACCAGTTTCTCAGCGTCGCTCCGAGACAAGATGTGTCTAATTCTCTTGATATTGCGAAGATGAAAAAATGCCGTCCTTGAGACCTGTTGGATGTGAGAGTTAAAGGACAGGTCCTGATCCAAAAGAACTCCCAGGTTCCTGACAGTGGTGCTGGAAGCCAAGCTGATGTCGTCAGAGGCGGCGATGTTGTTCAAGAAAGCTTCTCTGAGATGTTTGGGTCCAAGAACAATGACTTCAGTCTTCTCTGAGTTCAGCAGTAAGAAGTTTCTGCTCATCCAGGACCTTACGTCTTTGAGGCATGCTTCAAGTTTAGATAAGCGGTTGGTTTCTTCAGGCTTCATTGACAAGTAAAGCTGAGTGTCATCTGCATAGCAGTGAAAGTTTATGGAGTGTTTCCTCAATATAGTGCCGAGAGGAAGCATATACAAGATGAAAAGAATCGGTCCGAGCACTGAACCTTGAGGAACTCCATATTGCACCCTGGTGTGAGAAGAAGAGACGTTGTTCACATGAACAAACTGATGTCGATCCGAAAGATACGATCGAAGCCAGGCTAAAGCGGTTCCTGAGATACCAAGAAGACTCTCTAATCTCCTCAGAAGAATGCAATGATCAATCGTGTCGAAAGCGGCACTAAGATCAAGCAAGACAAGCACAGAAAGAAGACCACTGTCCGAAGCCAAAAGTAGATCGTTGGTTACTTTCAGCAGCGCAGTCTCAGTGCTGTGGTGGGCTCTGAACCCAGACTGAAAGACCTCAAAAAGACTGTTGCTATGAAGAAAATCACAGAGCCGACTCGCAACAACTTTCTCCAAGATCTTAGAAACGAAAGAGAGGTTAGATATCGGTCTGTAGTTGACAAAAGAGCCTGAATCAAGTGTAGGCTTTTTAAGAAGAGGCTTAATAACAGCAACTTTAAAAAGTTGGGGCACGTAGCCCGACAGTAAAGACGCATTAATCATCCTTAGTAAAGAAGATCCGACCAGGGGAAAGACTTCCTTTAACAGCCAAGCTGGGATGGGATCCAGAAGACAAGTTGATGGTTTGGCTGAAGTGACAGTTGAATCCAGCTCTGACAGGTCCACAGGCGAGAAGCAGTCCAGGAGTATATTAGCTCTAAGCGACGTTTCCGCAAATTCGCCATCGATCGAAGGTTCTATCGCGGTTGCATGTAACACGCTACTAATTTTATCTCTAATTTTTAATATCTTATTGTTAAAAAAGCTCATAAAGCCCTCACTGCTAAGCGATAGAGGAACGCATGGTTCAGTAGAGCTATGACTGTTTGTCAGCCTGGCTACAGTGCTGAAAAGGAATCTAGGATTGTTTTTATTCTCTTCTATAAGAGTCGAGTAGTAAGTTGCACGCGCAAGTCGCAAAGCCTTTCTATATTCATTTAGACTATTTTTCCAACGCGAGCAGGATTCGGTTGTTTTAGTCGAACGCCATATTCTTTCTAATTTCCTCGATTGTTGTTTGAGCTCACGAGTTTGAGCGTTGTACCACGGAGCGGAACGATGTCGTCTGAGAGTCCTCTGTCTGAGCGGAGCAATTGAATCGAGGACGGCTTGAAGAGAACCCGTGGTATCCGCAACAAGTTGATCAAGCTGAGAGGGAGCACAAGAGCTCTCTGCAAAAGTAGAGCAAGAATTCAAGGCAGCAGGAATAGCTTCCTTGAAAATGTCTACAGCTCTGTCAGACAAGTTCCTGGACAAGATGATTTTGTTCGCAGGTGAGAAATCCGACAGCAAGAATTCAAAAGTAATGAAGAAATGATCCGACAGAAGAGGATTCTGCGGCAAGACAGCCAAGTTGACAGGTTCCACGCCATAAGCAAGAACAAGATCCAAGGTGTGGTTAAAGCGATGAGTAGGATGGTTCACAGACTGTGTGAAACCAAAAGAATCCAGTAGAGACATGAAGGCAATACAAAGACTATTGTCAACGACGTCCACCTGAATATTAAAGTCACCGACAATGATAATTTTATCCGACAGAAGAACGATATTAGAAAGAAACTCTGAAAAGTCGGAGAGAAATTGAGAGTACGCGCCAGGAGGCCGGTAGACGATAACAAACAAAAACGGTTGCGCGGTTTTTACAGCTGGATGCAAGAAGCTGAGAAAAAGACTTTCAAAAGAGCTAAAGCCTAGTTTAGGTCTAGTGCTAATATTAAAGCTAGAGTTAAAGATAGCTGCCACTCCCCCCCCACGGCCTGTGTCTCGAGGGTTATGAGTATTAAGGTGACTGGGAGGAGTGGACTCGTTTAAACTAAAATATTCACCCTCACACAGCCAGGTTTCAGTCAGAGCAAGTAAATCAATGTGATAATCTGATATAAGTTCATTAACTAGCACAGCTTTAGATGATAAAGATCTAATATTTAACAAACCACATTTGACTTTAACGTCATGTGGTTCATCCGCACCGGAAGTTTTAATTTTTATAAGATTATCATAAGTCCCGAAAGCCCTCTCCCGTAACCACACCAATGGGCCGCATATCCTTGCATATGAATCGTGCAATCTTGTCGGTAATAGCCTTTTTCCGCACCTCTGGTAAGGACCCTGCCGAAAAAAACGTTGTCACACGGGGCTGAACACTCGATGAAGCACCGCTGCACTTTGGCGCCTCCTCCTCGACTGCATGGCTTGGATGAAAAGCCGATAGATGAGACCGCAGACTTGTTGTTGAGGACGAGTAGGTAAACTGCTTTCCACATAACCGACACACAGCCCGGTCTTTGTTTTTAATTTTCCCATCAATGGCGTAGAACCCAAAATACTTCCACACATTGCTCCTCAGATGATTCGGTGTTATTATTGAACGTCGTCCACTGTGGCTTTCTGCGTCTTCCATTTTTATCAACTATACTTCACTCTTTGGTCACTGAGGTCAAGAGAGAAGTTCATACGCGATGGAACTGTCGAGCTTTGCGGACAGCGCCCTCTGCTGGATGAAAGGGTTCACTGCTCCAGGCGCCCTGATGAGCTGCTGAACCCAATATTTCACGTTCGAATATGTATTTACTAATCGGTTACGGATATTTATCCCCATGTTCGATTGATTATTCGAATATCGAACATAAAGTGACAGCCCTAAGACACAGGTCAGAGTTTATTATGACTGTGTCTCCATCTGGTGGGGAAATTAAACACCTGCAGCCAGTGTTCCCACTCAGAGGGAGAAGAGGTTTTAAACACATGGCGTGAGCATTTAGAGGAATATCTCTATCTATTACAGAGTGCTGAGGAAAACCAGATGGAAAAGAAACTGTCTAATGTCTGTGTGTTTTGATCATTTTTGTTTTTAGCATTAAGTACAAATGAGCATATCAATAGACTGGCATTCACACAGTAGCTCTCCAGTGACCACTTCAGATTGGATCCAGCTCTCTTGCTGGTGGTCAAATGCCTCCCAGACCACCCTCATCTGTAGACCAAATATTGATCTCTGTTTCTTAAAATTATATAAATATGAAGTAGAGCAGTTTGGTTTGTTGTCACAGGAAAATAAAAGTGAAATGTCATGATGTGGGTTCAAACAAACTTCATCAGGAAGCTACAATCTCCTCGTCCTCTTTTTCATTGCTTAATTTTTCCTTTCACTATGACATGACAAAAAGATGTTTTCATGTCATGCAGTTTTGCAACTGTGAAAAGAACCTAAGTTTATTTTCTCAAGCCATATGAGGAAGTTCAAAAAAAACTCTTCATTTTTTTCCACATTCACTTAAGAACACTTAAACTTTAATTTTAAATGCCGTAATCAACCACTTTGTGTAAATTTAAGTGCTGAATTGTATTTTCTGTTTAAGAACAATTATCTGCATGCCTCAGAAAAAATCAATCTCTTCCTGTCCAAAACTCTACTCTTTTAGTCACATCACTGCAAATAATGCTCTCCAGGTTTCAGATGTTTATCTTATTGTGAGCTTCACTAATGTCCTTATGTTAAATGAGTTAAAGTGTAACTGCTTCATTAATGTCCACACAAAATTTTGTGCCACATTACTTTTATTGATTTTAATAATCAATCATCATGATGCAAAGTTATCAGCACAGTTGATCTCAGTAGATTCGGTTTGTCTGCTGCCCCACTTCAGGAGCGACAGCTAATTTTTCTCTGTGGAGTAAAGAAGGACAGAAACATGTTATTTATTCTGCCTGTCAATGCCACCACTAGTAAAACTTGGGGATTAGAAATCCAAGATTACAAAATAAACTGTTTCAAATTGAGATGCTGAACATAATATTCATTATGTTGAACAAACTTAACATAAACATGCCTGCATTTTGATCTTTAATGACATTATTTTTGTCAAGTGAAGCCTGACAGAGTAGCTAATGAACAAAAAAGAAAAAAGTATTGGAAAGCAGCTTCCTTACAGTCTGAATCTGCTTTTTAATCCACTTGGAGTCGGACTTGATGCAGTACAAGTTCCCATCATTAAGTCTGACCCTGGAAACAAAATAAACGAAAGAAATATCAGACATGAAGTCAGCACAGAAACATGCGTTTATCAAGCGTTGATAAATGTGTGTAAAGCATGCCGTACTCACAGATAGTTCCTGGAGTTGCAGTGCTTGTTGGGTTTTTGCTGGACGCAGTCTATGATTGCTCCACTTACAAAGGAACCAGCTTCCAAACAGCAGAACGCAAGCGCTGTAAGAAAGATTGAAAATATACTTATTAAAAACTTCCTTAGACACCTCATACACTTAAAAGTGAAGGTATGTTCATGAAGACGTGTAGTTGTAAAAAATAACATCACTGATTTTAGGTTTCACATGGAGAGCTCTGAGCTGATCTATTCATTACACTGTCCTCTCTAAATAAAAACCCTGAAAGATAATTCAAAAAGAATAAAAACAAAAATAAAACCTCTTCAACCATACTTTGATAATTCTGTACTTACGCTGGCTCCTGGCATCCTCAGGGGACCAGCAGGACACGAAGAACAGGAGGACAGCGATGGTCAGGATCTTCACAGACATTCTGACAGGCAGGCTGCTTGTTGGCAGGTTGAGCGGTCAGGCTTTGGTATTTATCAGTTGACAGTGATCCTCCTTTGGGAGTGGTAGAGGGCAGTACTGATGACTTGCTTCTTCATGAAGTTGTGTAAATCGTTGATATAGCATCTTCGTTTCACAGACTGAAAGACAACCAGCTTTTATTCATCAGAGTATTGCTTTTTTCCATCTGCTTCAAATCACCAACAAGTGTGCAACATTTCCAACTTAATGCATCTGCACTTTTAAAGCACACATCGCGGAGAGCTGCACAGTGTGGTTGGTTTTTCTGCCTGATACCTTTTTACAGAATGATGAAGGTTGTTATAGTGTAGAGGATGATTTCTTATTTTGGTACTTAAAAAAAATTAGAAAGGTGATGTTTTCTCACAGCTACAATGAAAAAATTATGAAATTAAATGAAAACAAAATTTAGAATGCAACATTTCAATTGTTAAGCACTTGCGTAAGTTGAGTTAAAAGTAAATTGTTTATGACATCAATTGGGACAAATCAGCAGTCAAATCAAAAGCCTGAATGTTTCTGCTGCTTTTCATTCTCTTTTTACACCAATGACACTGTTTTCGCGTTTCAAGTTTTATCTGGATTTGAAACAGGCTGTTGCATCAGTTTTGTTGTACTGGTTCTTTTTTATTTATTCTTATTTTTTCTTTTATCTATAAAGAACAAGAACTGATATAAGCACATAACTGCTGCTAACTCAAAATTGATCTGCATACCCTCTTATTCTGAGATTCGTATTGCTGATACTACATACAGCGTCCCCCACTTCAATATTGTTTCAACAAATCCTCTGAATTGATTCATCTCCTGGCAAGTACGAGCAACCAAACAACAAAATAATGGCAGCCAAAGCAGCAGCGGCAGCATAAAGCCTGATCCTTTGGCTTTAAAGTCTGACGTTTGGGTTGTTGTATTGCTCCAAAGTGTGAGGTGAAATACCGCATATGTTCACATGGGGCATGAAAACCGATAATCAAAGCATTTAAATCAATATCGAATTGAATCGAACCGATATCTAATCAAATCGCAACCTAAAGAATCGAAATCGAATGGAATTGAATCACAAGGTTCTTGGCAATACCCAGCCCTGTTATTCTTGTACCTGTGTGCTGTTTATATCCCTTGATGTTACCAGCTACTGGAAAAGATTAATATTGTTTCTATCTATCTATCTATCTATCTATCTATCTATCTATCTATCTATCTATCTATCTATCTATCTATCTATCTATCTATCCATCTATCCATCTATCCATCTATCTATCTATCTATCTATCTATCTATCTATCTATCTATCCATCCATCCATCCATCCATCCATCCATCCATCCATCCATCCATCCATCCAACTAATTTAAAACCTAATATAAGAATTTTTTTTTTTTTTCTCGTTGAAAATAATGTGGAAAAACAGGGTTGTTAGAATCGAGGTCTATTCATTGACACATGCTGATACTTGTCCAAAGCAGCGTCACGACTTTAACAGCAGAGGGTGCCAACTTTCTATAAATAATGATACATTTCATTTACAAGCGCCTTTCTCAGCACCCAAGGACACTTTACAGGTCATTCAAGACACAATTAAAAAGACAAATACAAAAGAAATTAATAACAGTATGAGACAAACAGGAGTGACAAGAGGTTAAAAGGAACCAGAGAGGTTGGAAAATGCTGATTGCAACAGATCGGTTTTGAGTGTTGATTTGAATAAAGCAAGAGAGTCAATGTTTCTGATCTGAGGTGGGAGTGAGTTCCAGAGTTGGGGAACAGAGCGACTGAAAGCACTAGGCGAGGTTGTGTATGGCCTTAAATGTGTATAGAAGGATTTTGAAGGTGATTCTGAATTTAACCGGGAGCCAGTGAAGCTGATGAAGTACAGAGGTGATGTGGTGAAAGGAGGGGGTTCTGGTGATGATCCAGGCTGCAGAGTTCTGGACCAGTTGCAGCTTATGGAGGGATTTATGAGGGAGACCGAAAAGAAGAGAGTTACAGTAGTCAACACGGGAGGTGGCGAGGCTGTGGACCAGAATGGCAGCAGAGTGAGGGATGGAAAATATGCAGACCTCACTGTAGCTGTGGTGACCTGTCAGTCTTAGCAGATATGCAGTGACAGGAGCTATCAGAGCTATGGACAGAGGATGGAAACTGTACAGAGCAAAGTAGACCAAACTGACAAATGAAGCAGAATTATGAAGCTAAATTTAGGATAATGATGGTCAGTGCATTAGGGACCTTAAACAACTGTCAGCAAACCAAAGAATGTGGAGTCATGTAGTGTAATGTTTGAAGATCACAAGTCCATGAAAACTGTCTGAAAAATGCCAACTGTAAAATAAATAAGCGTCCGTTTCCAAGAGACTGACAGGAGGGTTAGTGAGTTAAATGAGATACGAAGGCATGCCCATTAGAGCTGTCATCAAAACTGCATTTGAAAAACAGATCATATTGCGTTTCTTATATTTCTGTCAATACAGGAATTTAAGAATTGAGATTTGAAATTTTGAGCTTGAATTTTCGGGTTAAACTTTAACAAGTTGAAATTAAAACTGAATTTGACAAATTAAAAGAAGAGTTATGAGTTATGAAACTTGAACTTTTAGATCTGAATTTTAAACAAGTAATTTTTTGGGGATCTGAATTTTTAATGGGTGAATTCAGGACAAATGAATTCAGATACATGTTTATCATAGCAAAATAATTCAGTGCCATAAATTCAGTGGTGATTTTATTTTAATATTTAAAGGGGCTGTGAGGAGTTAAAAAGTGATCTTGAAAAAGTTTCCTTTCTAGATACATGCCTGATTGTAATCCACACTTTAAAATGAGATTATCAGCACCAATATTGCTGGTTACAGGTTATTTTAAATTGCTACTTCTTAGCTTCCAGTTCAGGTCAACTAGGATCGGATTGATTTACGTCACGTCTATGCCTCTATGACAACACCACGCTGGCTGACGAAGTTTACTAATGAGAAAAGATTAAACACAGAGATCTGTGTTTTTCTCTGCTAAAAGTGATTTCTGTGATTAATTTTGTAGTGATGGTGGACACTGGAGCCTAACTTTCAGACAGAAAAGCAGAAGAAAGACAAACAGGAGAATGATACAGCCAGAGCTAAAAGCTGATCAGCTTTTACCTCAGCATGTTGTATTCCAAAACAAACACACGCCTCGCTAAAAGAAATTAACGACAGTGTGCGAAGACTGCAGACCACAAGGTGGTGAGGGAGTGCAATCAAAACAGCCCCTCCTCATAGCATCTTTAACATTCAGTCTATTATTTGCTTCCATATCTTTGCTGAATCATGATGGCAAGCTTGTTGAGATACTCTCTTATTTTTAAAAGATTCACATGATGTATAGATTTTTTCTTGAATTGTACTTTTTGTCCCAACCACAGTCATCTCACTGCTCTTGGATAAATTAACCTGAACTCAAAATCTAATTTCTACCACAATACTAGAAATCTATAAATGTCAGGGTCTAAAACTCTCCGCCCTTAGTCACATCACTGCAAATAATGCTCTCCTGGTTTCAGATGTTTGTTATCTTTTGTGAGCTTCATTTATGTCCTTTTTTTAAATGAGTAAAAAGTATACACTTCAAAAAGTAGACACAGTGCCAGCTTTATGTTGTGCCACATTACTTTTATTGTTTTTAATAATCACTCATCATGATGTGGAATCATCAGCAGAGTTGATCTCAGTGGATTCATCCTTTTTGCTGCCCAACTTAGCGACAGGTAATTTTTCCCTGTGGAGAAAAGAAGGACAGAAACATGTTATTTTTTATGCCTTTCAATGCCACCACCATTAAATCAAATGTTGGTTTCAGTGACCCTTTCCATCCCCACAAACTTGGGGATTAGAAATCCAAGATTACAAAATAAAATGTTAGTTTTATTTTAGAAGCTGAAAATGTTTTTTATTTTATTTTAAAAAAAAGTGTACATGTTGGCATTTTTATCATTAATGCTTTCATTTTTGTCAAGTTGAGCCTGACAAAGGAGCTAATTTGGCAAAAAAGAAAAGAAAAAAAGGATAGATGGACAACTCCTTACAGTCTGAATCTGCTTTTTCATCCACTTTGACCTGGAATTGATGCATTTTTTGCTCCCATCATCAAGTCTGACCCTGGAAACAAAAAGAGAAAGAAATATCAGACTTGAGGTCAGTTTTTTTTTCCATTGGTGTCAGTAAAGTCACTTTGTAATCAGATTAGAGCAGAGTGGTTGTGATCCTCTACTGTGTTAAATTGTAACTTCATATACTTTAAGTGCACAAAACTTGCTGACACTTTCCTGTTAAATGACTTCAAAGATGGGAGTGTTGATAAATGTGTAAAGCATGTGATACTTACCAATAGTTCCCGGTGCCGCAGCTCGCCTCACGTGGCAGCTTCATGCACTCCGTTATCACTCCACTGACATATGACTCAGCTATGAAACAGCAGGTGGGAATCGCTGAAAGAAAGATTAAGAATAAACTTGTGAAAAACACCTCATACACCTCACAGTAAAGGTATGTCCATGAAGATGTGTAGTTCTAAAAAACACGTCACTGGTATTAAGAAGAAAATAGTCTTTAGGTCTGAAATGGCTTGTGCTGTTTTCTGATCTATTCATTGTTCTGTCCTTTCTAAATAAAAGCCTCAAGATAACTTAAAATATATATAAATATATATATAAATACAACTCTTCAACCATACATTGTAATTCTCTACTTACGCTCGCTGGTGGCGTCCCCAGGGGACCAGCAGGACACGAAGAACAGGAGGACAGCGATGGTCAGGATCTTCACAGACATTCTGACAGGCAGGCTGCTTGTTGGCTGGTTGAGTGGTCAGGCTTTGGTATTTATCAGTTGACAGTGATCCTCCTTTGGGAGTGGTAGAGGGCAGTACTGATGACTCACTTCTTCATTAAGTTGTGTAAGTCATTAACATATCATCTCTGTAACACAGACTAAAAGACAACCATCATTTATTCATTTAGTATTGCTTTTTTCCCAGTCAGCTTCAAACCACCAACAAGTGTGCAACATATCAAACTTGATTCCAGTTAATACAGCTGCACTTTTACAGGCTAAGCTGTTTGTGACAGAGCCAGGTTACATTAGCTCTGCTTGGTGAGGTTGGAGTTGGTAGGTGAGCACTGGTAAGACATAAACAGGATTCACTAACGTTATGTATTACAGACACATCTCAGAGCACCGGGCTGTGAGCAACACTAAACAGTGGACACTGAACTACAAACTGAGTTCACAAACTTTGGTTTGTTTCACGTTTCAAACGAATAATCAAAAAATTATCTCGTCACTCAGCATCCTGGGGAAAGTTGACCTCAACAAAGAAAAGTAGAGTTAAAAGAAGATCTGTTCTCCAAAACAAATGCACGTCTTGGCAAAGGTCAAGTCTTAATAACAGTTGGTGCTCTTGGGAAACAGTCTATATCCCTTTGAAACACCAGCTTTCCAGACAGTTAAAATTTCTTAAAAACTTTTAGCAACAAAACCGATAGCGCCAAGGTGGTATTTAAAATTTAACTCTTAAGACAGTCTCTGACATGTACGACTAATTTCATTTCAGCTTTGTTTCAGCATCATGCAAGAGCAGCTGCAAGTGCTAGATATCTTCAGAGCATAAATAAGTACAGAAAATAACCTGAATTAAATACTGTCTGTAAGTTTCTTACAATTTTTTTAGAATATCAGGTTTAGTGGTTTGGTTGTTGTTTTTTATGTTGTCAGAGGGAAATAGGAGTGATATGTATTAATGTGGGTTCACACACTCAATCTTATCATAAAGCAACAGTCTCCTCTTCCTCTTTTTCACTGCTTCATCTTTCCTTTTTTACTATGATGTGAAAAAAAAGATGTTTTCATGTCATGTAATAACATGTTAAGCAGCTTTTGACGTGTTTTGCAATCGTGAAAAGAAGCCAAGTGTATCTCCTGAAGTACTGATTCAATGTACAAATATGAGAAAGTTAAAAGGAACATTTTATTTTTTTCCACATACCCTTGTTGTAACTTAAACTTTAACTATTATTAGGGATGGGTACCTTTCACATTTGAAACAATACGGTACCTGATAACCGCTACCGGTACTCAACTCAGCTCCATTTTTTTAATAATAACATTTTTTTTTTCAATTAACATATTTATATATAACCTTGCAATGCTGTGTTCATGTCCAGCATCTAAAAATCTCCTACTCTTTCACTCCCTCACAGTCACAAGGCTGCATTTAGGTACCTAAACATGGTACCTTTTGGTTTTATGTGAATTGGTACCCAGTACTTCTGACAGAATTCGGTCGGTACCTACACCTAATTTGATTCCCTAATTTTGATACCTTACTCAACTACTTTATGATTTAAGGGCTGAATTAAAACAAACTTTATTTCAGACCTAGTTGGTCCATATTATAAAATACAAACATATAAAATACAACAAACAAAGAGACAAAGTCACATGAATAAACAAATCTGAAGAAATAAAAACGAAAAGAGACATTTTTTCCAATGCTTCCAGAAGTAAGAGGAATATCTTATGTTACTGAGTGTGGGCTTAGCAGGGACATTATGATTTCATAAGTTTACTATTTGGGTTGACTCATAAACTTGCAAAGAAAATTTCTTAGTAAAACATGGAATGTAGGAACATTATTAATTAAGAAACGTATGACTTAGATTCATGTGAGGAGGACCTCGGGAATGGCAGCGCTTTAGTTTCGCTCCACCAACGTTTTTATCAAGTTACCTTATAAAACTCTCTTTTGGATAGTGCACTATTAATGCAAATAAGTAAAACTATAACTCAATTCATGATGACAATAGAAGCTAAGACACGACAATGAACCAACCAAAACGAAGTGTACAGACTCGTCTGAAAGCCACCAGCAGTGTGGAAGCTAATCCAGTTAGCCCCGAGACAGGAAGGGTTTTGTAATGAGGACCTCATGGCACAAATGCACTCCACAGCCATGGCCTCTATGGACACTCAGCCCACAAGACTCCATTCCTCAAGAAAAGCCATGTTGAAGCTGGTTTAAAGTTTGCTAAACAGCATCTTGACAAGCCTGTAGAATACTGGGAGAATGTTGTCTGGGCAGTTGGGACCAAAATTGAACTTGTCAGCTGGAAAAAAAAGTATTGAACACACCATGGAAAGGCTGTATACTTTGGCAAGGAAATGCACCATACCACTTGAAATCTGTCAGTAATTATTACTTGAACTTCCAATTAGTGCAAACCAACATCAGCTGGGCTAGAGCAAATTGATGGTCCTATAAAAAAGGTCGTTTTTCCACCAAGCAGTTAAATACCACACACCTCATGATGGGTAAAGGCAAAGAGCTCTCTGAAGACATTCACAACCTGATTGTTGCTCAGCATCAGAATGGAACTGGTTACAGACTTATATCAAAGCACCTGAATATTCCAGTCAGCACCGTTGGGGCCATTATTCACAAGAGAAAGAAGCACCACCTTACCATCAACAGGCCACGCACAGGAGCTTCTTGAAGATTTCTGACCAGGGAGTCAGAAAGATAGTCAGAAGAGTACTCAACGAGCCAAGGACCACCCTGAAAGTGCTCCAGAAAGACTTGGAGGCAACAGGTACAATTGTTACAGAGAAAACAATAGGCAATGCACTCCACAGCCATGGCCTCCATGGACGCTCAGCCCGCAAGACTCCATTCCTCAAGAAAAGTTTGCTAAACAGCATACAGCACAAGCCTGTAGAATACTGGGAGAATGTTGTCTGGTCAGATGAGACCAAAACTGAACTTTTCAGCCGTCATACTACAGACCATGTTTGGAGGAGAAATGGCTCTGCACATCAGCCAAAAAACACTACACCAACAGTGAAGTTTGGAGGTGGAAGCATCATGGCATGGGGTTGTTTCTCATCTCATGGTGTTGGCAAACTTCATATAATTGACGGAGCAATGAATGGAGCCATGTATGGGGAAATTCTTGATCTGAATCTGCTGTCATCCACCAGGATGATGAAGATGAGATGTGGCTGGACCTTCCAGCAGGACAACGATCCAAAGCACACAGCAAAATTGACTCTCAAATGGTTTCAAAAAAAGAAAATCAATCTGTTAGAATGGCCTAGTCAATCACCTGACTTCAATCCAATTGAACATTTGTGGAAAAAAAACAAAGAAAGGGGCTCACCAGAGGGCACCAAAGAATATTCCAGATTTAAAGACAATCCGTGCAAAAGAATTGGCCATTGGATTATTTGAGTTAATACCAATGTCTGGTACGAATTTTGTTTCAATTGCATCTTTGGAAATAAATGTGGTGAGAAAAAAGTTGACGCATTCAATACTTATTTTTCCCACTGTATGAGGGCTGATTTAAATTGAAGTTTTCCAGTTCAAGACAAATGGCAAACAGAAAGGATGGAGGTTTATTTTGTAACTGTAAAATAACAGTCACAATAATTGTGTGTTCACTGCACAAAGCGAAGAATGTTAAAGTGAAGAAACTGTCTCTTCTTCCTTTTTCATATTGCTTCAGTTTTCTTTTCACTCTGACTTGACAGAAAGTTGTTATCATGTCACGCAATATCACGATAAGTATTAACCTGTACCTTAGTGTAATCTTTGCGCAGTCAAGTTATTAGTTGTTGTGCAAAGACCTGATAAAGTGCAAAGACAATATTCTTGACCATGAAATAGAAAATAATATATTGCCTTATACAGAATTAATGCACTTTTTGAATTTGACGCCAGTAACGTTACAAAAAACAGGCAGGGACAACAAAACTCTGAAAATGTTTAATAATGCAAAAAAAAAAAAAAGTCGGCGAACCATATCATATCATACCATATCAACTTTTTTATCAACAGGTTTGTAATATCACTGTTAAAAAATGGAAATAAAGAAACCATATTCTTATTTATCTAAAAAAAAAAAAAAAAAAAGCATTTGGCATGATGCTAAAAGCTTCAGACAGTGATGAAGAAGAGCTACGCGACAAAAGCAAAGTCAGAAATACAACTTTGAAATCCATGAGGATTTTCACAGCAGTCAACGTTTGTACTGCTCCACATCAGGTTTTGGTACAGTCCTCATTCACAGACTATGTTTCCCTGTGGAGTAACAAGTGAAAGGAACACGTTATTAACTTGACCTTTAAAGGTTATCAGCAGAACATCAAATAATGGTATATGGTATAATAATGGTATGATTATAAAATGTTATTTTTTTAAACTAGAATCTGACTAAAATCATTCTTACCAACTGTATTTGCTTTATTATCCACTTTGAGTCAGACTTGATGCAGACAAATTGTCCACCCTCCATCTGGAGCCTGGAAAGGGAAAGAAAGATCAGATGCCAGGTGATGCTACAGGATCCGGCACAGGAGTGTATGGTCATGCTAAGTGCTTAATCACAACTTAATCCATTTTGGTAGAGTATTGACCCCAGTTATGAGTGTATTTTCAGGCTTGTTTGTTATTTTTCCAAGCCATTTTTGGGCTTTTATGCTTTTAAAGATGCTTTGAGGAGGATCTGTTTTGGTTGCACTCCCTCGCCACTTTATGGCCCGGAGTCTCCGCACACTGTCGTAAATGACTTTTAGTTCGGCGTGTGTTTGTTTTGGAATTAAATAGAGATCAGATCAAAACAAGTTTTCTTTGTTCAGGACAACTTTTTACTGAATAAAACGCATAGAGGTAAGGTATTTATCAGAACAGTTACGTAGTGCTACAGTTTGAAACGTGACATCGAGCAAACGATGTAGCCGGCTATATGTTAGCCCGGTGGTCCGACGTTTCTGTAGGCTAACCTGACAACAAGTTGACACTGTCAGTTTGTAGGTCGTTTAGCAACAGTTAATATTATGACAGCCCAGTGCTCTAAGACATGTCTGTGATGTGTAACGTTAGCAAATCCTGGTTATGTCCTGCCAATCATCTACCAATCAGAGCTAACGTAACCTCACTCTTCATTTTATTGATAGACTCTCAAGTTTGAACAGACCACTGCAGAATAACTGCTGACTGTGGGTTGGAATGGACATTACAACTCCGCCCCTGTGTTTTAGAGGGATACAGCCAAGCTAACGGCTAATTAGCTTTTAGCTCTGGCTGTATCACTCACCTGTTGATCTTTTTTCTGCTCTTCTGTCATTTTTCTGTCCGACAGTTAGGGTCCTGTGTCCACCATCACCACAAAATTAATCACAGAAATTGTTTGTCTTTGTCAGCCGACGTGCCATAGATCAATCCAGTCCTGGACAACCCGAACTGGAAGCTAAGAAGTAGCACTTTACAATAACCTGTAACCAGCAATATTGGTGCTGATAATCTCATTTTAAAAGTGTGGATTATGATCAGGCATATATCTAGAAGGGAGACTTTTTCAAGATCACTTTCAAACTCCTCACAGCCTCTTTAATTGGATAGGAGAGAAAATGGGATAGTGGGAGAAACAGGGAAAGAGTATGGGAAAGAGGCCACGGGATGGATTCAAACCCAGGACACCTGCATGAGGGTGAACCAAATTGAGCAGGACCTAAACCACTAGGCCATCTGCCCTCCTATTCTCAGGTTTTTACGGAGTTCAAACCTGTTAGATGAGCAAAACCTACACAAACCTTAATACACAAATTTCTAGCCCCCCCAAAATTGCCATCATTTTAAAATAGGTTTTTAAGCCATGGCTGTAACTTTGCCCTTAGATACAGAGAGACGTGCACTAAATCATGTGAATAAGCCTTGGTAAATGTGTGCAAGACATGCTGTGCTTACACATAGTTGTTGGAGTTGCAGCCCTTCCTGGCCTTCTGTTTGAAGCACTTTGTGACCACTCCACTTACATACGAGCCAGCATCGCGACAGCAGGGTTCAGCCACAGAGAAAGCTGTAATATTATGTATAGGCCAAAACACACACACACAGAAAAAAATAGGTATTTTCATTTTAACATCATAATTAGATAACTGCTTCTATTAAAACCTGAAAAAGATTGCCTCTGAGTATTGTGTCTGTCAATTGAATAACTTCCAATCTTCTTGTCAGGTCACCTTAATGACCCTGTTGAATTGTTTACCAAGCTCACCTTGAAGTCCATTTGTAGCCTGGCCCTTCAAATAACACAGAACAGCTTTTTTGTTTCCTGAAACACAAAATTGATGGTTGTAACACATTTTCAAATCTCAAAGACCAGAAACTAACTGTAATATGTTCAAGTTATTATTTTATCAACCCTAACAATTTGTAGTTGGATTTTACAGCTATTACAAGAACCTCCTTGTAAGGGAAGGGTGGCGGATGTGTGTGTGTTAGCCTTAGTCATAGTATGGATAGAGAAGGAAACCTGCAACAGAGAAAGTGGTGTGATAAAAAGTAGATAAACAGATCTGGCCGTTTGGGAGTTGAGAAAAACTTTGATGTTATCTTCAGAGTCTTTACCCGTTGGTCAGTGTTGCACCACAGTTCTGCTTTTTGATTTATCATGCCAACCCTTCACAGCAAAGTCACAATTTGTCTTCTCGTTTATGTCTTGTTAAAGATAAAGTGTGTTTTGTGTTAGTGGTCATGTGAAATCCACTGGTAAGAAGAGGGTAAGTGAGGATTGTTGTGACCAAAAGAATTTGACAATTGGAGAATCATACTTCTTCATGCTGGCTTACAAAACATTGACAAGAACCAGCTCCTGCCTACCTGGGGTCCCTCATCCAGGTCTACACTCCTTCTTGCCATCTATGCTCTGCTTGTGAAAGACGCCTGGTGCTTCCAGCCCAGCGCGGCTCCAAATCACTAGCCAGACTCTTTTCCTCTGTTGTACCCAAATGATGGAATGAATTACCAAACTCTATACAATCCACAGAGTCCCTTTCTACTTAAAGAGATGTCGGAAGACTCATCTGTTCAGGGAACACTTACCCCTAAATTCCACTGCAAGGGCCGTGCAGCCGTGGTACCTGATGCACGTGCCTTCAGATGTGGCACATGTTATAACATATGGGGGAAATTTTCGTTGAGAGTTCATGCATTTTGTTTTATTTGGAATCTTCCGGGTACTTCAAAAATGGCTTCCTGTCTAGTGCTTTCTTATTTACAGTGAATTTACAAGGTTTGGAAGCGGCCGTGCAGAAAATAGACCTGAAGCGTCCTGGCGCAGGCCCTGGCGCGGGCAGTGGAATTTGCCTGATAGATTACAATGGAAACTAAAGTGCTCCGCAGTACGTTTCAAGGGCGCTGTGTGGCGCGGCGCTTGCGGTGAAATTTAGGGGTTAGGCCCTTAAAGTGATACTTGGGGATGGAAAAAGTTGGGTCCTATCACAAGGTTTAGGGCAGAAATTACCCCTACAGCAGTGTTTTTGTGCAGCAGAAGACCAGGGCGCTCGCACCAAACACCCCCTCCCTGCTCCTCTGCCGGTTTCCTCTGCACTCAGACGGGGCCATATTTTACTGGACCAAAAACACAAATAAATGGACTCCCACCGAAAAAATCTGATATCGGTCTGCATTCACGCTTTATTTAGAGAATTTTCAGCGCATTACTTTCACACAAAAACACCGCTAAATAAGGCTCTAGTTCTCATTGTGTCGTAAAACGGCGCTACCTCCGCTGCAGAGCCACAGCTGGCCACGAGGCGCTCGCCTGATATCATATTTTTTCGGTGGGAGTCTGTTTATTTGTGTTTTTGGTCAAGTAAAATATGGCCCCGTCTGAGTGCAGAGGAAACCAGCTGACGAGCAGGGAGGGGGTGTTTGGTGCGAGCGCTCTGGGCTTCTGCTGCACAAAAACACTGCTGTAGGGGTAATTTCTGCCCTAAACCTTGTGATAGGACCCAACTTGTTCCATCCCGGAGTATCACTTTAATCTGAGCCTTCTTCTCTTTGTCCTCAGGGGGAGAATGAGTCAGAAGGTCTCAGACCCAGCTCTTAGTCAATATTTATTTCTGATCATTGAATTTTGTTTAAGGTTTAAGTATATTGTTGCTTTGGACACAAGCATTTGCTAAATGAAACTGTACTTATCATGTATCACAGCAGCTTTTTGTTCCTTAAGGCAACTGCTGCTTCAGTAATTGGGAGGGGGTATTAAATCTAAAATCTGACCACTAGTTATCACTGAAAAGTCCAAGTGTTTAACTCTGCACCTTAACTTTATCTATGGCGACAATACAAGTGATAAATGATAATCAATTAAACAGTTTTCTACAGGTTTGATGGGTAAAGCCTCAGCATGTTTGCATTTCAACAGCCAACTGTGCCCCTCTTGGTAGACAGAATGTAAGCCGGGTGCGGACAACTGTGTCATTTAAACAGTGCGGCCTGCGAATAAATCCTAGATGAAGAAAAATGTGATACAGTAAACAAAGAGCAACGATGGAAGACATCCATTTGTCGTTGTTGTTATCGGCATGTGGCTCTTTGTTACAAAGCGCAGTCAAGCTATGTTTCAGCAGCCACTGTCTATTCACTAATCAGCAGACTGTAGTGTTGTAGCTCCACCTTCTGGGGTTGGATTGTTATCTCAACACCCCAACGGAAAGGTCCCAAGAAGTGGGACGGTTTGTCTCAGTCATTTGCGCTTCTGCCCTGGGATTTGTCGGTGGGAACGCCCTGGTGCCGTACCGAGACGAACCACACACAAAGACAAACTGAAACGCTTGATGGAAATGAGGATAAAGTATCTTTGGATGCTCGAGTTATGTTCATTGCTTATAAGCACAAGAAGTTCAAGGTGATAGTTGAAGGTCAAACTTTTAATCTTGGAAGACGCGCCTTCACAGAAGACAAAACTTTTCCTCTGATTTTTTTTTCTGAAACTATTTTAAAGTTCACATGCATCAACTCAAAACACTCTAAAAATAAATCAACGAATATTTAGTTCATGCTTCCTCCACTCTACCTATGGAAGATCAGAATTTCTTTATTTACCTTTTGATTCAGACGGGAGCATCGCTCCAGCCAGCAACAGCAGACAGATCCAGCGTCCTGCACAGAAAACCGTCCTCATCTTAAAGCAGTGAATGGCACCAAACCTGACTCTGGATCTCAGCTGAAATCGACTTCAGTGTCGGACTGCTTGTCACGCTTTGGTTTAATGACAAAGAGAACCAGACAGATTATATCTGAGAAGCTGCAGCATCACTCCAAAAGAGGAACTGTTGTTGACGGTGTACGGTTCCTGGAGAGAAGGAAGTTAGAATCTGTAGATCATACACACACACACACACACACACACACACACGGACAAATTGTTGGTACCCTTCTGTTGAAGAGTGAAACCTCAACCAACAGGTATTGAGGGATAATCAGTCTTTGTCGTCATAAAGATGCATCTTGACTACAGAAGCAGCGTTTAGCTCCATTCATTCAGATGAGTTACCGTTTTTTAAACACTAAATTCACCCTGTTATCAACATAAAAATGTACGGTTGTTCTGTGGTCAGATTTAAGAAACGATACTATACAACAGAGGCAACATCTATCAAGTTTTGACCGTTACAGAGCAACCGGTGTTTTGGAGTTAATAGTGACCATGCTAACTGGTGACTCTCAGCCACAGTATCAGTGATTAACAGCAGGGAGTAACCAGTTAACAGGGTCACACTTTACACTGAAACACCAGGGACATAAATAATTTACTCTGGATGTAGTTTTTGGCTCTTTTATTATGATCCGGGTCTCAGACTCAGCAGTCTGTGTTTTTTTGGTCTGGGAGGGTTTCTGATTTATTGACACATGTTTACGTCCTGGTCTGTCACAGTCTGTTAAAGTGTTCATGGATAATGCATCGAGTGACAGTTGTGTGTTCAAATTGCTCCCTGGGTACTTGCTGGGTTACACTGTCCACCTAATATCTAAGTGATGATATTTAGTTTAAATATCTGTTTTTTTGTGGTGAACTCCTCCACGTCAGTTAAAATTGACTTGATAGAGAAAAACTGAGGTCAGTTTTGGAATCTGCATCCAAAAGTTAGTTAGAAACAGCTGTTAGACCTAACTCAACATAAATTGTGTTCCCCAGTGTAATTCAAACGGACAACAAAGAGTTAAAGCTAATATGCAACCTTTTAGTTTTATGGATTTATTGTCTATCACTAAAAAACTTTCAATACAAATTGCAAGCAAGTTATTCAGCTAACCACCAAACCAAAGACTCAGTTTCATTTGCAGAAAACCACCTTAGCTTTTTAATGTCCTTAAAAAAAGATGGAAGGTTCATTAAAACCGAAGAGGAGTAGCTAATTTTGTTGGAATAATAACATAAAGCTTAATTTACAGTCTCATATTGGTAAACTGGAGATGTTCACTTGGTGTGGGATGTTCCTCTCCAGTTTCATAGCTGTGGTGAGCGGTTCACTATGCTCTCGTCTAAATCCAATGAAAAGCTTCTCTCTGCACCTTTACCTTAATGTGTCAGGATGTCCACACATCTTTGGTCACATGATGTTCTCAGCACACAAAAACCCATCCAGGCAGTGCCAATGTAAAGCCGTACCACTGCAGTTAACTTGTAGGAAATCAAGACTCAATCAATCTTTATTTATGTTGCGTCATAATCAAAACAAACATTATCTAATACACTTTCCAAAAGATTTCGTCAGATTCATTTAAGAAGCATTAAACATGATGCTAGAAGCTAAAAGCTGCAGATAATTTTTTCATGAAACAACAAAAGCAAAGTCATAATCCAGCCATTAACATAATAATATGAAACATTTTATCCTCTATTTAAAAAAAAAACCTAACAGCACAATTTATTTCCCACCATCACATCTTATTATTCTTTGTCTTCCAATCAGACCACTTAGCATAGCAAAAACAAAACATACGTGTAACTAGTGTGTCTGTTTTGTTCTTCTGCTGATGTAAAATACTGATAATAAACACAGCTTTTTTCCAGGTGATTGTACACTGCTTCAAACAAACTCCAGAAACTTTTATTACATTTTCACCAAGTCTGTTCTGCTAATCCGTGTATAACTTCACGTCGTGTCTTTTTACAACCCCGGACGACAGTTTATTTTCGCCTGTGGAGTAGAAAGAGAGAAGAAATAATCAATATTAATAGCATTTTTTTCAATTTGTTGTACTTTTAACTCTCCTATCAGGGCATGATTTCAAGGCTACCCAAATTGCCGTGTTAGTAGTGCAAGCTCAACTCATGCCCAGGTGATATTTACAATGTGCTCTGCTCACATTGGTAAAAAGTAAAGTGACTTTTGACAGGCTTTTGAAGCTGACTTTGCAAATTCAAGAGACTGATTTTAATGTGTCAACAAGCTGTAACTTGTAATTAGAACGAAACTTTTTAGAAAATGAACATTTGGTCATAAACCAGCGTTTTCAGAGTTAATCGTAATGGTAGAATCAAAGTTGTTTGAGAACGTTTTTCCCGTATATATTTTAATTTTCTAGTGTGATCCAAGTCCCATCTGTTAGCACAACCAGTCTGGACGACTCCAAATACTTTGGCTTCACTTTTGCAGAGCATTCATGTCATTAATCTTTTAACACAGTCCGTAACTATATCTCAAATGACAGTGTTGGATGAGCTGCTTTAGACATAAACGACTGCAGAATCCTCAATTAATTAATGATGCCTAATTAATTAACACATAAAGTTGCTTTGTAGGGTTTATGTATAGATGGTGAGCATGATCGTGTTGATTCTTACCGCATTTATTTGCTGGTTTATCCACTTTGAGTCAGACTTGATGCAGTACCACTTCCCACTCTCAACCCTGACCCTGGGAGGAGAAAAAATATAAAATATAATTTCCTCTGTCTGATTCTAATAAAGCTGACCATTTTTTTTTTGTTAATGTTGGTTCTAAAAAAGTTCAAAGTTGTTGATTCAAAATTATGTCAGCCGCCCGTTGAAGCTACAGGATGGTCCTGGTTAGTATTTAACCTACCATTGTAAAAATTAACACCCAAGATGGGTCTGTTCAGGCTTTAATGAAGACTAGATATTATGACAGACTCTGAGAAGGTCAGCATCCTGTCAAAAACACCTTTTTGGTTTGACTTCATGTCACACCCATAGCCCCTTCCCTACAACACAGGTTTAATGCTGACCTCTGCAAAATAGAAACAGGCAGTCTTACCTGCTGCCTGGGGTCATGTTGGAAAATACAGCATTTTTTAACAAGGTGTTAGCTACTAGTGGTGAATGTAACCTATTGTACATGCTTTTGGGGATAACAACTGCCTCCATCTCTAAAAAATATAAAGGGAAGCTCTGTTAGTAGGGATGGGAATCGAAAACCTGTGAGAATCAATAAGAAATGTTTCAATACACCAATATCGTTAGCCTTTGTGCTTAACGATTCCCTTATGAATTCTTTACACTGTGCCTGAGCCGCTGGGCCTTACGTCAACTAGTCTGCTGCAGCTAACTTAGCCTAGCCGTTAGATAACGTTTCCCAAGAAAACTCTGATTCAGGATTTTCAGCTTGAAGTTTTACTGAAGAACTGACTTCATAAAGAAATGTACATTACTCTCTCTCTCAGGAGATTCATATTCAGTTCATTAGAAATGGTATAAATCACCTTATTTACCAAAATAACAAAATAGCATAAGCTTGATGCTAACGTATATGGGAAACTGCATTGATATGCTAGCAGTTAGCATACATCAGTATAACTTCAGCTTCAGAATAGAATTTCAACTTTCATCACAGAAACATATCACATCAACTCTTTGTAAAAAAATACTGAGAATTTCAAATGTCAAAAGCTAACAGGCTAATGAAAGGCTCATGGCTGACTTCATAATAACGAAAAGGTTCCAAAAAACTCAAACCATTGCTATAACCACTTTGAGACACTAGATGGCCTACTTGAATTATTAATATATTACAACACAGTACATCAACGTCACATTGTGTGCAATTTTTACCTGTTTCTGTTTAATTATGCCCAGAAATATCCAGACTCAGGGACCTATTACATTTTATTTTTGTACCAAGAAAATTCACAACAGGAATTGATAAGGGAATCGATAAAGAATCAGATCGATAAGCAGAATTGATAAGGGCATCGGGTAATTGCTGCGGGGTATTCTTTTATTTGTATTTATATTTGTGTTGTTGTTGGTCATGTTTATGTGTATAGCTGTATTTATTTGTATATTATGTGCAAAATCTGAGTCCTCCACCTAATTATTTGACTTTTAAACCATGAGCTGAGGTGTTCATTTCTTACTTTTGTTTTGAAAAATTATATGTATGTTATAACACGTCTTTAAACTTTGCTGTCAGTTGTTTTGAAACATGTTAATTAGCTTGAGTGGCATGCTGTACTTACGCATAGTTTTTCGAGTAACACCCCTTCCTGGGTATCTGTTTGATGCAATCAATGATGTTGAACTTTATGTAATTATTGGCTTCAAGACAGCAGCGTTCTCCTACATCGACAAGTGCTACACACACACACACACACAAAGAGAAAAAGAGAAGCATTGTCATTATAACATAGCAAAAACACCTCTACTGCTAACACCTGAAAGAGGAAACCATGGTCAAATTTCTTTAAGTCTATGACAAAAAGGGATAGGAGGCTAGATTCAAGTTTAAAGTATAACCTTTATCTAATTAAGATGGAGAAGCTTAAGAGCAAAACACCCAACACCCAAAATGAAGAGTCTCTGGCTGGTAGAGAGTCTTTACCCATCGATCGATCGGTGTTACACCACAGTTCTGCTTTCTGAATAGTCACGCCAAGTCTTTGCAGTAAATTCCACCACGGTCCTGTTTCTACTGTACTCTCATTCATGAAAATAAAAATAAAGTGAGCTGTGGACATGCTGGCTGCATTTCGAGCTATGCGTGTGGGAATAAAAAGCAATAACTAGCAGCTAGATTCTCGAATGAAATGCTTACCACTCGATTTGTAAAGCTTCACAGTCGACCGTGGCCTTGGAGGAGGAGGAGAAGCTCCTGTGATGTGTAACAAGTATTATCCTCCATTACTTTTAAAAAACGTCTTAAGATCTAAATTCTTTGTTTCACAAATCAATCAGTCTCTTTTTATCTGGCTTCCAACAAGCGTTGTAAGATCACAAGTTTAAAAGATAAGAAGAAGCCAAAACAGTGAGTTAAAGTCTTGAATCACAGTTGAATTAGGTGAAATTGAACTAACAGACAAAAAAAGTGAAAGAAGTTTATATCTAGCTGATACTTTCCACACTGTGTACGGTCGTAATCTTCTTCATTTACCTCGTAATTCAGGGACATACGCCGCTCCAGCCAGGGCGAGCAGACAGATCCAGCTTCCTGCACAGACAATCCTCCACATCTTCAAGAGCTGGACGGCACCAAACCCGACTCTGGATCTCAAAGTCCTCAGCGTTCAGTTTCTGACTGCTCCACCCGCTCGTGTCTAGTGATGACTGAAGCAGCGGGATAAGATCTGAGAAGATGCAGCTTCATGCCAGAAGAGGAACTGTTGATGACTGCGCAAGGTTCCCTGGAGACCCAAGTTTCAGTGACTTAGTAGGAACCAGCAGTGGTCTGGATTGCAGGGCAGGATGTTGCTGCACTTGTCTCAGTTGAAGAAGTTTGCAGTGTAGTTGCTCCTCAGGCTGCTCTCACATCTGTGCCCACTGATCGTCATTATCTCCCCTCTTTCAAAAACAGCCGGAGACAGACACTCAAACTTTTTAACAGGCGGGATGAGACGGACTAATTCCTGTGGGTTTGTTTAGTATGACGTGTGGGCATCTTCATATATAAAAAGACCAGACCTCTCACATGACACACTAAGAAATTAATAAAGATAACAGTTCTATGCTACGGGGATCTACTGAAGTTTTATTTACACATCTTTTGATTTGAATGACCCCACTTTATTTCTTAATATGTTTTCTGCCTTTGTTTGAAAGCATGAATGAATGATTGTGCTTCCCCTGCTTACTGAATAACTTCAAACCTTCTTGTGTGAGTTCACAGAAGTGTGACCCTGAGTCAGACCCAGAAATCCCCTCAGTGCATTGAATCAGCCGAAACCAGACATCACACATGAAGGAAAACCAGACTCAGTCATTGCTCAGTTGGGATTTATTTTTGGTTCCTTACAAAATAACATCTCAAAATCCAGATTTAAGGGTTTTATAAAATTAAATACAAAAATAAGTTTATTTTAAATAGATATCTGTCTAAAATGAATAAATAGTAAATCAGCAGAATGTGCTCTGAGTAGCTGCTTCACAGAGATGATTTCACTCAGTTTAAACTGCAGGTCAGTTTCCCCTGCAGAAGAGAAAAGCAAAGGAAAAATACATTTAGACTCAGAGTAAAAATAATAAAAACTGACTTATCTTTAAGTTTAAAACACAGACTGCTCTGCCTCTCTACTACTATTATTACATATTTCCTTATATCCTCACTGTTTTATTTTACAAACATCACCTTCAACCTTAGCTGTTATTTACACAATTCTTACTTTCAGTCAACATGTCTTAGTAAAGTTAATGTTTTATTTAATTTCTTTATTTTAAAACTAGTAAGAATTTTAATTTTTATCTGGTGTATATATCTCTCACAATCTTTCTTGTTGTGTCTAGAGTGCTTATTTATATATTTTATTTTTTTACTGACTCCGTCAATTGCTGCTGTCAACACAACAACATCCCAGTTTGGGATCAATTACTTTAGTAATAAGCAATTCTATTCTATTTTTTTCTTTTCTATTCTATACTGTTCAATCATATTATATAATATTGTATTGTAGAATATAAAAGAATATTTTTATAATATAATATAATATAATATAATATAATATAATATAATATAATATAATATTATTTTATATCATATTATATTATATTAAATTATATTATATTTTATTATATTATATTATGTTATATTATATTATTTTAAATTATATTATATTAAATTATATTGTTTTATATTTAAAGATATATTATATTAAAATATTAAATTATTTTTTTATTTTAAAATTGTGTTATATTTAATTAAAATATTATATATTATATTGTATTATATTATATCAAATTATTTTATATTATATTATATTATCTTATATCAAATTATTTTATATTATATTATATTATATTATATTATATTATATTATATTATATTATATTATATTATATTATATTATATCAAATTATTTTCTTTTATATTATGTTATATTAAATTATGATGTATTTCATGACTTTTCTTTTTTCCATGCTTTCTTTAGTACTTCAATAAACCACTAGGAGTAACTATGAGAGGATTTTCTGCCAGCTTCCCTCACACCAAAGTGAAGGTGAGTGAAATGTTTTCAACTTAAACGCAAAAAGAATAATTAAATAACATAGTTTGTTGTTAAAGCGCCTTTTTTCAATTTATTTAGAAAAAGTTGAAGTCATTCTGCTGAAGTCTTCAAGTATTATAACAGATAAAACCTTTGCTTGAGTTATAAATTGAGTCACTGTTTTTTAAAGCTGTGTTATATTGTGGAAGAAATCCACCATTTACTGATTTTACATAAAAACTGAGAAATCCTTCATTCTGCATTTGTTTTCTTCTGTTGACTGTAGTGTATGGTTGCAAAAGTCAAAAGCAACTTTTTAACAGAAGCTTTAGGTTTAATATAATTTATCTGCTCACCTTTTTAATCATGTCCACGAGCCACTGAGCCTCTGGACTGATGCACCTCCATTTCCCTCTCTTGCCTTTAACCCTGGAAACAGAAACAGAACAATCAGACATTTTCATTTCCTGGTTCATTTCCAGCTCAGATCTTGTGGGTAACTACATCAGTGATTTAAAGCATGCTGTGCTTACACGAAGGCATGGATTCTGCAGCGCTTTCCAGCAGTTTGTTCATAGCACGCTTTGATTTTTGGCACCCTGATGGAGGTGACGTTATGGCAGCAAGTCTCAGCTATGAGATCAAAGGAGTTAACTGCAAAAACAGACACACAAAGGGGAGGAAATACAATCATCAAACACATTTTGACAATACATCCAAAGCTTGAACTCAAAAATTAACATTCATGTACTCTAGTGTCCAGAACGTCCAGAATATAAAGCAGTGTTTGATTAAGACTTCAGTCTTACCTCCCGCTGAAGAAAAGACCATCAGAGCCAGCAAGGAGAGCAGAAACACCCAGCGGCCTGCAGAAAGAGTTGTACACATCTTCAAACACTGACTGTGGAGCTTGCTGTTCAGTCTCTGGAGGCTCAAAGTCTTAAGATGTGGAACTTCAGAGAAATTGGATCTTATATACTCCAGCCTGGTGCAAAAGAGGAACCGCTGTTGTTGTGAGTAATGATGCTAAGATGGAATATTAATGCTGCAGCGGTGACAAGTCAGAGGACAGGAACGACAAGTTTGTCCATATATGTTCAGGTGCTGTGTGGATTCATCTTCTGTGTGATGCTAACATCAACACGCCATCATCTGGTACCTGTACTCTGTTTCAGTCCCAGCTTAGTCTTGCTACTTCCTGTCGTGCAACTGGTCCAAAACCTGGTTCGGTTCCAGGAAAATTGTGCCCCTTTTCCTGGCTTCAAATGTAATTTAGATTTTAAGCTTTAGAGTTGTTTTCTCTTAAAAGCCCCTCGTTTTATTGTGCCCAGCCCCTTAGATCACATGACACAGGCCTCCTGGCTCAACTTATGGTGCGTTCCATTTGTACTCGCAAGTCGGAACTTCCGAGTTCTGGAGTTCTGGCAACTGGAACACTTTTAACTTGGAGATGACGTCATTCCCACTCCCAACTCCCCAGTTCTGAATACAAATGGAAGGCACCGTTATTAGCATAGAGGTGACCGCACTTGTGCAGTTGGGGCCAAGATGCTACAGTCAGCTGTGTGTGAATGGGATTTGTTAACAGAGGGGGCGTTACTACGACAACGGTTTTAGGATGAAATGTAAAAGTTTTGTTGCGTTTCAACTGGGCATTTACAAGGAAACAGATTGCCTCCAGAGTGGATTTTTTCTGAAACACTGCAGCCACCGTTGGCATTTTCAGTGGAAAAGCTGATGTTCTGCTTCGCACAAGCGCATACAATAGAATAGAATAGAATAAAATAGAACTTTATTGTCATTGTAACAAGTACAACAAAATTGAAGTCACAGCAGCAATCAAGAAAACAAAAGTCAGAAAGTACATAGAGAGTGCAAACAGGTCCATAATCGTTGCACTGGTTGCAATGACAAATAAAGTTCTATTCTATAATAAAATAGATGCTGACAGCTTGTCCATCATTGTCCAGTCAGCCAGCCTCCACCTCCACAGGGTCCAGGACTGAGCTTCTTCAGCAGTCTGTTCAGTCTCTGTCTCCTGGATCCTGTCTGCTCACAGCAGGTGAAGCTCCTCCAATGTGGTGTTGGTGTCTGCTGTTAGCTCTGTTAGCCATGTCTGTGAATAGTATGATGCTACTCTGCCTTCTGGTATTCCCTCTGTTGCTGGGTTAGCACGGCTAGCTCATCCATCTTATTGGAGATAGATCTTACGTTCCCAATAACAATGGATGGAAGGACAGGTCCATGTCATCACTTCTTAGCGCACACCTGAAAACCAGCACATTGTCCTCACCTCCTTCTCCTCACCTTGTGTGAAGACATCAGGCCTTGCACCAGTTAGCACTGACATGCTACAGGTTGCTAACAGCTGATTTCACATGTAAACAATGCAGCCATGGTTACATGTAGGATCTCCAGACAAAGACAGGAGAAAAAGTAGTAAAAATATCACTGAAGCCACAAAAAGTTTGGTGTCCATGACCAACAAATGAGCCATACAAAGTAATGATCCACTCCAAATACAAAGATTATGAAAAAGAGATGAAAAAAATGACAAGAAACGGACAAAGAGCAGAGACTGCTGCAAAAAGCAGCCATAGCCAACAGGGTGGCACCTCGCAACCAGTACAAGAGTACCGTTGTTACGAACATCGCGGGCTACCATGTTGTGCTTGTGCATCTGTTGCTCCACTTCTGCTCCTAGTATTCACCAATACACCAGATGATCGGACCAACTCTACTTTAGTGGAGATCTACCAAAAGCCGCTTCTGGATAAGACAGTTACGGTGCCAACTACATAGAATAGAATAGAATAGAATAGAATAGAATAGAATAGAATAGAATAGAAAATACTTTATTTAGGGGAAATTCAGGAGTCAGCATTTAAGCATTTAAGAAAACAAAAGTAAGAAGGAGTATAGAAAGTGCAAAAAAGTCCATAAGAAATTAGATGACGACATCCCGTCCACCACTCGTCCACCACTCTCCAGCCTAGCCAGTCTCCACCTCCACAGGGTCCAGGACTGAGCCTCCGTTTCTGTGTAAACATAGATTTTTTTTTCACTGCATTTTACTGCATTCTTTTGTTTTCAGATGATGCGTTGTTGTGTAAATAGGGCCTGATAGACCCCAGCATGCCCGCCGATGATGGGGACAAACAGGCCTGTTGTCCCATGAAATATTATCTCATCCAGGATCCAGGCAACTCAGTCTGCCTGGGTCCCCAGTGTCTGAATCTTGTGTCAATGGGTGACAAGACTAGGAAAGCCCCAGGTCCCAAAAATGACCACACTGCACTAAGCGTTACTAGTGATAACTTCAGTGACTCAGTTTTCTTTGTATTCAATGTGAGCACAAATTGGGGATCTCCAAACACATAGAGGCAGTAATAATAACCCTCACAGACTGAAGAGGAACTATTCTTAGCAACTTCTGTTTCCATAGTAAGCTAAGAAAAACTGTCATAGTGGCATGAGACACGCAAGACAACCATAAAAGAGCAATTACTCACATAAATGGAATGCAGCCGCATCTAAATGACATGAAACAAGAACTAAAGCACACTTTAAAAAATGAAAACAAAACTGACCCGGATCTTTCTTTTAAAATATAAAAGTTGTTCTAAAGCAGGAAAATATTTTTAGAAAATTCTGATTTTGTGAATCCAGGTATGTTCTCACACTCCAGCAGCACTTTTTAAATTGTGTGTCCAACAATCCAAGCCCTGAATACATTTAATTTATTGCACAACACAACAGATAAAGTCATTTAAAATTTATTTTTTAAACTCCACAGCTTTAGAAACTTGAGCATTTACTTCTTCCTTTCCTGACAGTTAACTAATTGATTGTTTAAATGACCTTTGTGCCCAAAATGACACCCAGTTGAAAATCTATTTTTATCATCCCAGTGGAAAGTCCCTGCTGGTCAGCGGCTTCCAACAGTCAACATAAATAACTCAAGGATTTTGTGGTTAAAACAGAAATAAAGAAAGAAACAACAGCAGAGTGAATTGGTGGACAGTATAAGAGTGTTTACATCATCTCTCCACTATGTGTGTCTTGCCGTGGGCGTGGGTTTGTAGCTATTTTTACTGATAAATGGGAGTCGTCACATCGTTCCATGATGAATTCTCTCTTCCTCTTAAACTCATGCTCCTTCATTCACAGACAGCAGCTCACACAGTTTCCATCTTCACACTGAACTATCTTTAAACTCAACCACGTTATCACCACATGCAAGGCTCAGCAGCAAGGGCGCAATATTTAATCAGAAATTTCAACATGTTAAAGGCTTTTATAAGAATATATGGGTACATAAACATACATCTTTTTTTAAGCCAAGATTTTTATTTCCTTAGAGAAAAATTTAACTGTCTTTATACTTCTGTTTTAATACAGCAGAGAGCAAATTTTTCTACAATTCCTACTGTCTGTTAAAGTTAGTTTGATAGCTTTAGTCTACAGTTTGCTCATAAATACAATTTTTTTTATGATTAAGTCTTAATTTTACTGTTTATTTGTTGGCATTCATGACAAATGCCCAACAATTGCAGCTGCTTCATGTCTGCTTTCTTGATCAACACCTCAGCTCTTTGTGTAGTGTAATAAAAACACTCAATAGTATCAACATGTGCCTCTTTGACTTGATTTTTGTTTGTATTCTCACTTTCTGAGCAATTTTCAAACCCAAAATTCATAAGTTAAAGCCCTTATGAGAGACATTTTGTTTTTTATTGATTTTGGTGGCATGTTTAGAGAAATCTCATCCTGCTGGCGTTTAACCTTGTCATAGGAAATTATCAAACAAGCTTCCACATTGCGCTCTGTACCTAACAATTATCTGATATGTCATTAAATTTAAGTAACACTGACAGTTCCAGGAGACATTTCCTGTGTAGGTATATGCATCCTCAAATGCAGTGTGTTTAAAATTGTTTTATATTTAATTAAATCTTTATTTGACTTGATTTTGCTGAGTTAATTATTCATAATATAGCTAATTAGTTCTTAATGATTTATGCATTATCACTTCCTGTTCTTTCAAACCATAATCTTGCATTATTAACACCAGCCTGGTTAAATAGAGAAGTAAAGTTGTTTTTTCTTAGATGTTTTTTTCATTGACTCTGCAGTTGTGACACTTTTGATTGTGAAATGGTTTTGTGTTTTTATTTCATCATAAAACCAACTTCCCTTCTGACTCATGAAAACATAAAATTTGTCACGTAATTCACTACACAGACCAGAATGGGTAGCACTGTGGGAATTGGTCATCTATTGCACGTGTTAATGGATGTTTGTTCGTTTCACTGAACAGAAAGTCATTGTGTTGCAAGAGCTCAATGATTGTAGTTTTTTTTTTTTTTTTTTTTTTTTTTTTACAAGTCCTTATACAAAAAGATGCAAACACTACGTTTTTCTTTATTTTTTTTATTTTTTCTTTAAAAATGTTCTTTTAGGCCACTTTTGTATGGATACAAGATGTGTTTTTTTTTTTCTTTACATCCACTGTACCTGATACTTGTTTGTATATCTGGCAATGTATTTATGCCCATAATTAATAAATTCTTGGATGAACTGTATGTAACCGTTTGGGGACATGGATTCACTTTCCTGTAGATAATCGGTTACGGGAAAATTATGTTCATAACAGGTGTGAAACTATGTTGTGTGAAATAATTATTGGTGCGCCCTGTGTTGATTTTTTGAATTAACCGCCTCTCTCGGTCTCGCGAGATTTGGTCTCGAGCGCCCCCTTGTTTGTGTGTGGGATAACGACGAGAGGTTTGAGGAATACTCCGCGGCTAACGATAGCACGATACACAAACAGGAATTTAATTATCTTTCGGTCTTTGCTGGCGCTCTTAATGTCCACCAAAAGCTGCAGAGGAACATAATTTCTGCTCTTTCCCCGGCTTTCCTCCCGTACTCACACCGAGGCGAGCAGCGACACCGCGAGAGCCCCGCTAATCCCGAGGAGGGGGACGCGGCCTGCTTTTCTAGCCGGCTTCCCGGTGCACCCCAGGCGGCTGCTACTGTCAACAGAGCCCGGTGCTTTTACTGGCATATTTTAATTTACACCACGAAAAGCGTCATAGCTTCGGGATTATTTTTGTTTTTGTACCTGCTGCCTCTCTACCATTTAATCCCATTTTCTCAGGACGTGCAGCTGTTTGCGTCTCCCTCCAAAGAGGAGCTTTTGCAGCCCGGACGGCCTGTTTTGTTTTCTCCACGAACAATAACACAACCATAACGAGCCTGCTGGGGCTGCACGGAGCTGGTGCCTCGCAGCAAAAATACACAAATGCGGTTATGAAAAATAGATGCATCGTGTGATACAAACTGGAGGAAGAAGCATGCATGAGGACTATGGATTTATCAGAAGGGGATCTGGAGCACTTTGTGAAGAAATGCTTTGTGTAATCATAACTCACGAACTGTATGGAAACAACCCGAACCCACGTTTTTTATATGCATGCTGTGGCTGCCTGTGAATGCATTTAAACCCGTCAGACCAAAGGCATCAGTACTTTAAAAGCCGGGACATCACATTGAGGATGGATTGGATGTGACTTGGGATGAGTAACCTCGATTGCTCCCTTCGCGGACTCCTCTATATGTGGGATTTACCTGTTTTATCCATCTATGCTCTCTTCAAAGCCTCCGGACTCCATTGACAAAATCGACGATTTTACCTCAGGACGTGCTTCTCAACAGCTGTGTGGTTTATTTGTGTTTGTGTGTGACTTTTAACATCTTAATCCACCTCTAACGGACCGGACCGGACTGGAGCCCCGGGACAGGCAGCTGAGATGAACCCGGTGAATGCGACCTCTCTTTACGTGTCCGCGAGCCGTTCGGTGCTGCAGTGCGACCCCCGAGACCCCCGGGCACTCGCGGAACTCTGCAAGCTGCTGCCGTTTTTCCGCCAGTCCCTGTCCTGCCTGGTCTGTGGTGAGTGCATTTTATTATGTTTATATAATGTGACAGTTAACCTGTGTGACGGAGTGTTTTAGAGAGGTGTTGGGTAACGTGTGTTGTTGTCAGCTGTGCTCTCAGTAGGAGCGAACCTTTAAACAATGCTGCTTTCAAGTACAATCGGAAATATCATTATCGACTATACACCCTGTGATTTAATACGGTTGGAAATAAACTCGAAAAATTAATCTCAAGGAACTTTTTTACTTTAACATTTCACCAGTAATTTCCAGTAATTAAAATCCTGTAACTTACGTTTTCGTTATACATAATGGAGACTTTTATTTAAATAAACAATAAACATGCAACGATCGTCATAAATATCATACAATTGGCCTGAAAATTGTAATATTTTGCAAAAAGCTCTTTAAAAAGCTATGAAAGTAATTTATTTTGAAAGGTTGAGTTAAAAATATGGTGTTCCTCTAAAAAACTGTCTGTAAAATATAAATGTAGTAACATATTTAAATGAAAAAACATTACACTTTTAAAGAACAGGCTGTATTTCTGCTGTTCGTCTTCACTTTTGTACCAGTAAATTGGATTTTCACTTATTTCTTATAGTGAAATAGTTTGGTTTACAATTATTTTCAATATTTATTATTTTATATAGTCTAATTATAAAAAACGGTAGATTTCCATGCTGTTGAGCAAATATACTTCATCTAAAACATTGCTAACCATGTGAGAGAATCAGTTTTCTATTAAGATTTGTCAAAGTTATTCATATTTGAGGGATTTGTTGTGTTACAGCGCGGCAGGTGTGTCTAACAGGAATGCAGTGTGTCAAAAAAAAACACAACATGAAATAAATACAATTTCAAAAACAGTTAAAAAGCTATTTTGGAATCTATTGATCAGTAAAATATTTGTATACTTCTTTTCTTCTCTTTTAAAAATCCTGAAAATCAAAATTAGTTAGAGCTGAGACTACCCATTTGGATTCAAGTCGTTTGTGAGACTTGAAGGCACCGTTTCCACAGAGCAGTGAACGCATCATAATTCACAGCGACACCCATCATGACACACCCCCCTCTGTGTGCTTTTTGGCAGCAATGGGGCGTTTCTCTGTCATCATTTTGAATAACAGTCCTGACAAACACTGAATGGATGCATCTTTCCCCCCACGCTCATCCCTGAATCACCAAAATACAGAATAATGCATGAAATAAAACAAGGTGTTAAAGTATTTTAGAGGTGTTAGCATCTGTAAATAAGTCAAATGTGGACTTGTTGTTAGAACAGCTTGTATTAGGATGTAGACTGCATCTTTTTTCCACACTGAGTTGACGTGTGTTCAGTTTTCGCCGGAGGAAAAGGCTTCATGTGTTTGCTGTGGTTGCAAGAATATTGAAAAGAGGAGCAGCTTCATTAAACTCCCAGATATTGATTCCTCCTGCACCTCCTCTGCATAAATAATAGCTCAATATGCAAGCAGCGCATACACCACGTTAAATATAGACTTCCTGCAGATACGTGGGATTTATCACTGAGGCAGTGTGCACAGTGTGTAGGGCTGGTTGTTTCTCATGAATGCACCTTCATCCTCTTTGCTATCTGCAGCTGCACTGCCTAGCAACCAGCGTTGCTAAGGAAGCCTCTCTGAAAGGGTGGTTGTCACCCAGTCGGGCAGGTTGCCAGACGCCACTCGGTTTACAAATATCACAGCAACAAAGAAAAATGAGGAAGTGACTTTTAGTAAACTCTTCTTGCACGCAGCGCCGCTCATTGTCAGATCATTTGTTTGTTTTGGTTTTTTTGTGTGATTATTTTTTTACTTTACTGGCTTCTCGTCTGTGAAGGTAACCTGCTGCAGGACCCCATCGCTCCCACAGACTCGTCATGTCAGCACTACGTCTGTCGAGGCTGTAAGGGCCAGAGGATGCAGCTGAAGCCGTCCTGTAGTTGGTGTAAGGACTATTCCCGCTTTGAGGAGAACCGGCAGCTTTCTTTGCTCGTTCACTGTTACAGGAAGCTCTGTCTCTACATCACACAGTCGCCGCTTGCCCCGCACATAGCAAGCGCTGCCAGCGACTCGCCGGACCTCCAAGCCATCCTCAACGAGGGCCTGACATTAGCCGAGAGCGAGCCGGAGGCGGAGGACGTCTCAGACTCAGCCGGCCTGCCACAGAGCGCCTCCACCTCAGAGTGTGTGCAGTCTGATGAAGCGCTGCCGGTGAAGGAGATCAAAGGGGAGGAGTCCTGCTCCATCAGTGTGAACGGACTGCACGACTGTAACGGCCTGGTCAGCTCGGACTCTCTGCAGCCCATCACCATAGAAACAGGTGGAGGTGTTGCAAAGCAGGAGAGCTTTTCAGAGGAGATGCCGGTGTGTGTGAGCGTGAGCGGGGCCGGGGAGGCCGGACTTTGTGACATCAGTAGTTTTGGGGATGACCTGAAACACGGTGGGGGGCCGTTGTTGTTGAGTGTCGAGGAGGTGCTCAGGACTCTGGAGACGGACACAGACCCTGACCCTGAGCCCAGCCCCCAGCCGGACTGCCCCCCCTCTGTACCTCAGTCCAGCCTCAACGGGCCTCACTGCCCATCAGGCCCTGACTCCTCCCGCCTCATCCCCTCCCTCCCCCCAGAGAACAGCCCCCGCCTCCTCCACCCTCACCCTCAGCCCTCTATGCAGCCTCCCCCTCAGCCCTCCACGGTCATCCCCCACGTCCCTCCTCGTTACCACCGCAAACGTTCCCGCTCAGAAAGCGACAGCGAGAAGGTGCAGCCCCTCCCCATCTCTACCCTCCTACGAGGGCCCCCCCTCGGTGCCAACAGCTCTCCTCATCACCCCAACCCTGGTGCCACCACCAAACAGGAGCCTAAGTTCCCTGCAGCTATGCCCCACCCACACCTGGCCCCGGTGCCTAACGGAGGACCCCCGAAGGTCGGCAAGACTGTGTTAGTCCCCAACAAGGCGCTGAAAAAGACTGTCGAGCACCACGGGGGCCCCAAGAAGGCTTACACTAAGGCCAGGCAGGGGGCCCCGAAGCCCCGTGCACAACCCCGTGACAGGGTGCCCCCACATCCCCACGCCCACCCACTGACGCACCCACCGAGCCCCTCCAAGCCGCTGTACAAGAAGCCTGTGGAGAAGAAGGGCTGCAAGTGTGGTAGAGCCACCCAGAACCCCTCAGTGTTGACCTGCAGGGGGCAGCGCTGCCCCTGCTACTCCAACCGCAAGGTGAGACCAGGACAGAGCGTGACATCAGAGTCTGAGCTCTACAACCTCATGAATCAGATATTAATTAGAATTTTTTTTAAAACTATTTTTTTCCTATTTGTTGTGTTATGAAGTGAATTATTCTCTCTGACATTTTTCAAACCTGATGTTTTGATTTATCTGTGAAATTTATGTTTTTTTGAGGTTACGAGGTGGTGTGATTTGAACTTTTAGCTTTTCCCCGGAAAATGATTTCATACTGTGTACCCATTTCTTTGTAGCCTTCAGTCCTTAAAGCAGATGTATTTTGTTTTTATTGTGGGACTGCAGGCGCTCAAACATTTTTGATCGCTCCTGTTATATTTCACTTTAATCAGAGTTGTCAGTTCCTTCATAATCTTAAATCTGTAACACATTTTTCTCATGTGAAATTCTTTCTGTTGTTCTGTTTTTGTTGTTTGAATCTCTCTTTGAACGTCCTGTGATTGATTAAAGTTTTTTTTCGTAGGCGTGTCTGGACTGTATCTGCCGCGGCTGTCAGAACTCCTACATGGCCAACGGGGAGAAGAAGCTGGAGGCCTTCGCCGTGCCGGAGAAAGCGTTGGAACAGACTCGCCTCACGCTGGGCATCAACCTCACCAGTATCACAGCGGCGGCCCTGCGTAGCCCAGCCACCAGCTCGCCGGGTAACACACTTCTTAACGTCACCACGGCGACAGGAGCCCCCGTCACTGCCGCCTTCCTGTCAGGGACGGGGCACGACAACCGGGGCTTTGACGATTCACTGGAGATGCGGTTTGACTGCTGAGGTCAGTCGTACGCACATTCCCCCGCCCCGCCAGCTGGGCGTTATCCATCAGGGCGTACCAGAGACCTGCAGGGGGGCGGAGCCAGAACAAAGGCAGCTACAGTGACAGGCGATAGCGAGGGTCACCAGCTGAAGCTGAGGAGTCGCCCTCCATTTATCGCCCCAAACTGCACCATGCTCGTGGTCTTGCAGCGTGGAGGAAGAGGAGGAGGAGGAGATGTAGCGTTACTGTATGTGCAGAGATTTCATTTCAGATAGAGCTTCACTTTTTGTTTCCTCTACTATGGGTAATGTGTAGAGCATGTTGTGTAGCCTCAGTGTGTGTGAGTGTGTATGTGTGCGTGCATGTGAGAGTGTATGTATGAGGGGAAGAGTTTGAGTTGCGATGGAGACATCATCATCAACAGAGACTGGTGTAATTTATATAAAAGAAAGAACTTTTTGTACGTGGACTTATCAGTTTCCTTTGAAGAAGACATTTTACGAGATATTTTATAAGTTACATCACAAACCAAGAGAAGCCGAGCAGGGGCACACCTGCACTCAACCAGAATATTTTCACACAGGTGGAAGGCAGATTGTGTTTTGACTACTAGAAATAATACTCACCACTTTTGAAAACAACACAACCGAAACAATAACTCCTGTAGGTAAACATTTACAATAACACAACTTTTGATATCGATTTCTGCCAGAACAGGGATGTGAATGAAAAACCACCAGCCAAACGTTTGTGAAACCTGTCTGTTGAATGTTTATACACCCAAACATTACTCTAGATGTTATCATGAACCAAAAACCACCACACTTGTAAAATGGTAAAAGCATCAAAGCATCTCTCCCTGGTTTGCTATTTAACCAGCTCAATCATGTGTGTGTTCTTGTATTAAGCACTTTCCCCACCTTTTCACACTCAGCTGAACACCACCACTCATCTGTGATCTGTTCTCGCTCGTGTCGAAAACTCTGGTTGACTGCAGGCCCCGCACGCCGTCACCACACGCGTTCTGGTTTCTGGAAGCTACACACATGCTGCTAAATTCCACAAAGGACTCAAGAAGGAGCGCACACCTGTTTTCCTCGTCTTTTCGTTCTGCTTGTTTTTGTTTTTAACAACATTTGCAGTATTTATTGGACGTCTCCTAACATAGGTTACGTGTTGGGCGTCAGTTCAGCCCTCTTTCTCTCTGCCTGTTGAGTCTGTTGATTCCAGTCTGGACTTTTCTCTGTCTCTGTTCAGTTGCTGTCGACTTCTTAGTGTAAGTTTCTGGTGTCTCCAAACAGTTTTTGTTCTCCCTCGGGGCATTTAAATACCTGTAATATATCTGTAACATATTTCCACAAAAAGAAAGAAAATCAAAATCTGACAAAGTGTCGTGTGATTATTTGACTCAATCCTAAACTGAAGTTTGATTATCTGTTCCTGCACTCATTAAAACAGACACTAGAGGGCAGCATGGAGCTTTACTGTGCAGCTTTTTATTCTCACCAGCAGGGGGCAGGCGACACCTGTTAAGATGAGCAGGTAGGTTTTATTTTGTACGCTTTCAAATCACCATTTTTGAATATTTTTAATCCTTTATGAAAGAATTACTTGTAAAACTGTTTCAATTAAACACTCACAGTGATCATATTAAATTTCAATTGAATTTGCAGCCCCACAATGAGTCTCACTTCCAAGATCCCTGATTCAGGATATTTCAGCTCATTTATCTTCGTGAGGATGTCTGAGATTCTTCCTGCAAATATTGGTATGTTTATTACACTTTGATTTCATGTTTCTCTGACTGTTTTTAAATATATTTTTGCTTGTTCACATATTATTTTTTCTCATTCTTATCCTTAAAAAGACGCCTCATCCTCTCAATGTAGGGATATTGATTTGTACAATCAACTGGAAGTCAACACGTGGAGGTCCAACTTGTCAGACCTGATCTTTTGAGACATGGGCTGTTTTCCAAACCTTTTGCATGTAGTTTGTAGTATGACTGTTCTGTTGGGTCTGTTTTGTAGTTTACAAAAGTTGCGTTTCCACCAAGCAGTCCGGTTCAGTTCAGTACGGTTTGGTACAGTTAATCCTGATCCTGTTTGTGTTTCCACAGCAAACTGTGCCCTCTCGTGGTAGGCGGCGTTTAAGTCGGATGCCAAAAGCCACAGCTGTTAAACAATAGCGTGACGGCCTAGCAGCGCGACATAATTTATCCTGATAATAAATCCAACGAAGAAGAAAAACGCGACACAGTAAACAAAGAGCATAGATGGAAGACATGCAGCATTTCGTCCTCTCTGTGATTGGCATGTAGCTCTTTGATACAAAGAACAATCAAGCTTTGTTTCAGAGAAGTCTGTGTTGTAGCTCCACCTTTCGAGAGCAGATCGGTTCAGTCTGACACCCATACGAAAGGGTCCTAAAAAGTGGGACGGCCCATCTCGGTAATTTGGGTGTCTGTCCCGGGATAAGTAAGTGGAAACCCCACAAAATGCGCGCCATACCTAGACGAACCGAAACCGGTCTGCTAGGTGGAAACTACTCTGGTTTCCAGTCTCGGAAGCCAGAGCTACAGCTGATGTTGTTTTTTTGTCTTTATTATAAATGTACAAAACAAACTATAGGCAGATTTTGATATTTAGCTATTTTGTTAATAATGTCACAGCAGAATCATCATTCTTAATTTCTAATCTTACACCAAAAGTTATATCATTTACTGAAAATAAATCTGGATTTTTACTTTTACAGCTCATGAAAAAAACATACAAATAAATAATCCACGTATGGTTTAAAAAGTGAATCAGTGGTTTATATGGGCTTGAATGAATTTGTAGAAGTAAACACAACTTTTACAACTTAACTTTAGTGTTGTTGTATTGTAGTTGTAATACTGACTATTTCCAGTAGATGGTGGTAATTCGCCAAAACCTGCTACCCAAATAGACAAACTGCATAAGTACCGTGCATTATGGGAAACAGTATGCCAGATAGATTGGTCCGTTGCATACTGAGAAATTTTCCTGGATCAGTAGGACGTCCGGGGATTTTTAGTATACTGCAGATTTTGCAAGTTTTCGTATACTGACTACTACAAACTGATATTCAGCTAAAACAGTAGGCACTACTGGTGTAGTAGGTGGTTCGGAAAACAGCCAGAGACTCTGACAGACTTCTGGCACCTTACCTAACAGGACTAAAATAGCACACTTTGTTATCTGTAAAAACAAATGCTGATACAGATTAGAGTGAGCAGAGTATCAGTTGGCTCAAGCATTCACAATCTGACTTATCAAATATGAGCTGGGTTATGACTTCTTTATTTCACATATTTACAAAAAAAATCACCTGATTATTTACATTCACATTCATTTTTTGTGTATCAGGTAAACCAAATTTAAAACATCTTTATTCTTTGAAGCCGCTCAACTGTTTGAAGTTTTTCTGACTGCAGATGGATGTTTCCACTTACTCCAAATGGAGGCTGAACATAAGGTACTGTTTTTACAGGATTATGCTCTCAGGTTACTCTGAACACCAGCCTCACAATACGTCAACAACAGAGCTACAAAAAATCTTCTAGAGAAGTCTTTGGTCATAAAATGTGGGTAAAAACACATCAAACACAGAAATTTCTACATTCAGGTGAAAATTGAGGAGGAAAATCTGTTATTTGAGTTATTTACAAGCGTTCTGCATTGAGAGCAGCAACATTTCATATTTGAAGAACATCTGTGATGTTGAAACTTTAAAACATCTTCTTTTGCTTTTAATTTTGCAATAAAAAATCATTTGACCATGTGCGATTTCTTCTCGCGCTCATCAATCATTTTATGATTTTTGTTTGTTGGTCTTCACTACAAGGCCTCTCACGCCATAATAGCTATTAGTTATTGACATGAGATTCGGCCTTGTAGTCTTAAGAATAATAAAAAAATCCCATGACTTCTGACTACAAAATAAAAAATAAGCTCAATCACTCATACGTCCTCGAATATTATTTCTAGTTTTGTCATACTGAAGATGTTTCAAAGTCAAACACACAGTAAATCCAACATGACATGAATGTGAAAGGCTACAGCCCGTAGGGAGTCCTTAATGAACTCTTTGGAAATCTATGATGGATGCACTATGATAGAGACAGCTGAAGGAGACACACGGCGATCCTGCCAACAGAAACAGAGCTCGATAAGCTCAGAGTGTTGTTTATAAAATGTGCTGCACAAATTTAGCGAGGCCGAGTTGATGTTTCTATGAAGGCCACAGCTCTCCTAACTTTACACAACATTTAAACAGAGCAAGTTCATCGAGAGCAGAAGAGAGTTTCTAGAAGAATCCTCGCCAACAATTTTTAGACACATTTAAAAAACTGAAAGTATAAAACAGAACTGAATATTTACATCTTTGCATGAACTCAAATTAAGATTAACTAGAAGTAGAGTGCCTCAAACCTGCATTGGGCAGCTCCACAAGTTTTTAGCATAGACTGTATTTATCATTGTTTTGAAGCCAAAATTCTGTGCTGGAGAGACTGTGAGGGATTCTGGGAGAATCTGAGTGGAGCGGGTGACAAAAATAATAACTATTGTTTTCTTTTGCGAGTCTTATCATTTCTTGTTTCTACCTCCCAACATATTTTACAATCCCCGAAAAAAACACACAAGAACAGCAGCTGTCAATCATCACCAAACGTGACATAAAGTCTCATTTTTTACCTCTTATAACTAATGAAAACTTTTCGGAAAAAAAAGAGGACTTGAATACAAGACAGTCAAATAATATCTTCAAATCACCACAACAATCAGACCTGAAAAACATTTCTGTGAGGTGTATTAATTTTTTAGAGTTTCATCACAGCCCATCTGGAATGACTGGGGAGATGGATTTTTTGAGCTATGCTGTAGCCAGCCACCAGGGGGAGCAGTTTTTGTGGCGACCTCACTTAGAGCCGAGCAAGATGACATCTATTTTTTTTAAAGCCTATGGTTTTAAGTTGCTAACGGCTGTTTTTACAGATGCTTTTCAAACCGAGCGAGTAAAATGTAAAACTTAACGCGGTGTAATGCGTCAAAAATAGCAGAAGAAATTACTCATGTCTGGTTTGGCAAAGATTACTAGCCTTTGGTAAAAGTTTTTGCATCAGGTCCTGTTTTTGTAAAATTAGGCAGAAATTCTCACGTATGAGTATTGTAAATTCTAAAATTCAGCCCCTTTAAACACAGAATTCTGTCCTTAAAACGCTAATTGCTTTTATTTACACCCACTAAACCTTCTCTTGGAGTTGGACTCCATCAGTTTGTTTGATTGTGGTTGTGTGTGATCCTGAAAAGATTTCTAAATGAGTCACAGTTTTTTTTTTTTTTTTTTCGGGGTTCATTCACAGGTGGAGTCTCAAAGTTTCACCGGACAGATCATCTGTCCCAAAAATAAAAAAGTGAAGTGTTCACAGATCCGAGTCTTAGCTGATGAGAAATGCCCCGAAGAAGCTGCTTTTCTCGTCCATGTCCACCGCAGAGGCGTTGGTCACAGTTACAAACAGGCGGTCACCGGTGGTCAGCGGGAACAGCCCCCCCTGGTGGGCGGAGTGCAGGGAAAACTGAGAGCCGCGGGACCAGCAGGAGGTTCGGCTCGTCTTCATCAGCAGGATGGGGACTGGATAAGAGCTCACCTGGAGGAGGCAGGAGAGGTGAGTAAAAGGCCCCAACAACAGCAACAGCAACTAATTTAGACAATACACCAACACCCTCTGACTGAAAAAAGAAGAAAACAATAAAAACAATCTACTTTAATCCTTTGAAGTGTTTGGGGGATCTAAAAGCCTCTTGGCAAATGTTTTTCCTTTTACTGCTGCTCTTAAAACTTACAGTTCAAATGTTTTGGATTGTTCCTCAGACCACAGCTCGGCAAAATCAGTGTGGATTAAAGCGCTAAAGTGTTCTTAATTCAGGAAAAAAGTGAATATCCTTGAGTTTTTATGACTCCTACTTAAGGAGTTGGGTAAAATGTTGATTAAAAGCAGAATTTGATTGTTTGCACATTATTTAATCCAATATTTAATTAGAAACAGCGGAAAGACAAAACCAAAACAGTTCAGTGGTTCATTAAAACTTAATGTGGGTTTTGAATTTGATGCCTACAAACACTAAAAAAAACCTATAAACACCAAAAATGTTGTAAAGTGCTGAATATAAAACACACTTAGAGGAATACTCCCACTCTAACAAAGTTGGTGTTGAACAGGTTAGCAAAAATAAGGTTCACTTCAATTGTGAGAGACAAATACTGGATGTGAGCAGCGCTGCAAAAACAGACATGACTCTGTAGTGGACATCACTGCATGGGCTCCAAAACGACTCAAAAAGACGTCTTGATGAGACCCTGAACTGCAGAGCTGCTGAAATAATACATCATGCAAGAACAGGACTTTTTACCTCGAGGTGAAATAAGTGATCTAAAGTCAAAGTCACGTGGTCCATCGGCCTGAGCTGAAAATAAAGTTATTAATCATCTGGTTGAGACAGCTCTCCCGGTCTTTATTTTGTTTTGGTGAGACAAAATAAAACATAAAACGCAAGGAGCGCTCTGAGAAAGGAGACATCTGTGACCCATCTGGGGATAATTCAAAGCACAGGGTCTGAGGGAATAATATGATGTCCAAATTGATTAACAGCTCCTTTAATACACAAACACTAAAATGGAAACCATCCTGAAAGGAGTTGGAGATGAGACCGGGTGCCATTAGCGAGATGCAAACCATTTACACGTATTGTCTTTCATTAACTGTCATTCGGACAGAGTTTGTCCCATGGATGTTTCATTATTGCTTCCATGTTTCCTGGTTGTTCCTCTTATATCTCCTTCAGTATAAAGAAGTCTCCTTTTATGTTTCCATGTACGCTCAAATTTCGTACAACTCTCGACTTTAACCCTCTCAGTTCTTACGTTAGTGTTGTTTATTTGAAAGAATGTGGAGGTTTGGACCATTTTCTGCTTTGATTTTTCTGCCATTGAGCAACCTAAACTTTAACTTTTAAACTTGACCAAAAATGTCTTACATACACAATGGATGGGACTACATAGTATAAAATTTGTCAACAGGGGGCGCCAAATTCCACACTAACTGGTTTTGCACGTCACATTTGTATTTAAAGCTATTTCACATAGCTTTTACATGACACACAATTTTAAAACGTTAAGTACTTTTCCTCAAGGGATTTGACAATTTTTGTAATCTGATATGAGATCTTACAATGTAAAACAATACTTCACAATTTGTAAACTTAAAAAGGACAAAACACAACAGCACATAATGAAACGTGTCATGTGATATTGCAGCATTATCTGCAATGTAGTTATTATGAGTTCTATAACCTTGTTCTTTGTAATGTTAGCTGAAGTAGGTTTTTAAAGTGAAAAACATTTATTATTATTCATTAACATTGTTTTACTTAACTTATGGTTATAAAACTCATTTTTATGTGACTAAACATTAAGCTTTGTAAAGTTATCTTAAGTTAGGCTAAGTTACAATTCTTAGCGATACAATGCTAAACTTTGCAATACTTTACTTTGTGATACTTTACTTTGTGAAACTATACATTGTGATAAATTATGTTTGAATGCTGCTTTACGTTGTGATACGTTATTTTGTGATACGTTATTTTGTGATACGTTATTTTGTGATACGTCACAATGTGATACGTTACGTTGTTATACGTTACGTTGTTATACGTTACGTTGTTATACGTTACGTTGTTATACCTTATGTTGTTATACGTTACGTTGTTAAACGTTACGTTGTTATACGTTGCGTTGTTATACGTTGCGTTGTTATACGTTGCGTTGTTATACTTTGCGTTGTTATACGTTGCGTTGTTATACGTAGCGTCGTTATACGTAACGTCGTTATACGTAACGTCGTTATACGTTACGTCGTTATACGTTACGTCGTTATACGTTACGTCGTTATACGTTACGTCGTTATACGTTACGTCGTTATACGTTACGTTGCGATAAGTTACGTTGCGATACGTTGCGATATGTTACTTTGCGATACGTTATGTTGCGATACGTTATGTTGCGATACGTTATGTTGCGATACGTTATGTTGCGATACGTTTCGTTGCGATACGATACGTTGCGATACGATACGTTGCGATACGATACGTTGCGATACGTTACGTTGCGATACGATACGTTGCGATAAGTTACGTTGCGATACGTTGCGATACGTTACTTTGGGATACGTTATGTTGTGATACGTTACGTTGCAATACGTTGGGTTGTGATACTTGTCGTCCTGATACGTTACGTTATACGTTGCGATAAGTTACGTTGTGATACATTAGGTTGGGATACATTATTTCGCGATACGTTATGTTGCGATAAATTACGTTGTGATACTTTATGTCTGAATGCTTTACTTTGCGTTGCTTTACATTGCAAAACTTTATGTTGCAATGTTTTACCTTCTGATACTTTACGTCTCCATACACCATACGAAACTTTACATTGCGATGTATTACATTGTAATACTTTGCTTTTTTGACTTTGCAAAACTTTACATTATGATACTGTACGTGGCATGAAGTTACTTTACATAATATTACTTTACTAAATGTTGCATTACATACAGTTATGTTGTGTTGTGTCAATCTTTTGACATGATTCATTACTTGACATACAGTTTTATTATTTACCATTAAGTTGCTGTTTTGTTAATTTACATTGCTGTATTAAGTGTTGTGTTACTTTACGTTGCAGTATTTTAAAATGCAGGACTTTACATTGTGCTAAACGTTGCATTAAGTCACTTTACACTTTTAGAACTTCTTCATGGCTAATTAGATAATTACAATAGTAAAACTATCATGATGCATTATCAAGCCTTGACACAGAAGAGGTGAGTGGAAGAAACTTTGCTGTAAAATCGTCGCTGATGAGACGGATTAAAATTCGAGACAAACCTTACGACAATGACAAAAAAGCAAGTATCTACCTTTTTATAGACGTACTGCAGCAGTGGCCTCCCCCGGTCCTCCGCCTCCTCGCCCTCCTCACCCTCCTCCTCCAGGGAGTGGGTGTGCCTGAAGTAGGTCTGGGCGTAGACGTAGTAGAGGCCAGGTTGTGGCACCACCAACTCTCCATCCACCAGCTGGACGTCCTGTAGGAACGCAAGCCCCTTCTGTCCCTCCCACCACGAAATCTTCTGGCCCTGAACCCGACGACTAGCAGGGACCGGAGCTGAGCAGAGACACAGAAAATGTTTTATATCAACATGACTCCAAACTTAATCTTTAAATTCTGCTTCATTCAGAGACCTGATGATTTCTGCTGGACTCACCTCCATCCGCTTGCTCCAGTTTGGGCACAAAGCTGCCGGTGACATGGGCTGCAACTTTGGGACGAGGTGAAGTTCTGTCCACCATCACAAGAGAGGGCAGCACCCGGGACACCTCATCTTACGGGAAAACATGAGAAACCAGATTAAAAATGAGAGCACACTCTTTGAAAACCAAACAGAAAGAGAAGAAAACGCTTTATTGACATCACACCCCTAAAAACCCAGTTTTAATAATGTTCTGTTTGAAGAGCACTTTGTAAAATATGTGGCACAGCGTGATCCTGGAAGGCAGCGAAATATCAAAAGATAAGTCACACTGTCCCTCATTTTTAAAAAGTTACAGATACTGTTTGAAACTTTCGAAACAGACTAAAAACATATTTTGAAGGGAAATTGAAGACAGCCAAAGGAAGTTAGAAATCTCCTCAGATGGGGGGAAAAGCTCTGCGCTCACGGTTTGTTTGAAGGAGTTTAGAAAAGATCTCAGACTCGGCTGCCCTAATTTCCTCAAGCGGATTGTTTCAGACATTTGGCACCCTGAATGCAAACTCTGTCCACTTTAGACTCCTGCCAAAGTGATTATCAGAAATACGCTCTCATCTTTCTAAAACAAACTGGGAGGGAGCGTAAATTAGCAAAAACAGCTCTGATGGTTTTGTGTTTCTTTGTTTAGTGTCCAAGCCTTGTAGCAGGTTTCAGAGCAGTCTGGGGTCAAACAGTGGATTTTGAAGCTATTGGGACATGACAGGTTGATGATTTTATTAATTTTGACGGCACTTTTCTTGAAAATTACAGTTCCTCTCAAACAGCAGACAAAAACGTGCAAATATTTTAAGACTAAGACAGAATAAAAGACAGAAACGTTGTTTTGATATACACTCACCAGCCACTTTATAAGGCACACCTGTCCAACTGCTCGTTAATGCGAATTTCTAATCAGCCAATCACATGGCTGCAACTCAATGCATTTAGACATGTAGACATGGTCAAGACGATCTGCTGCAGTTCAAAGTGAGCATCAGAATGGGGAAGAAAGGTGATTTAAGAGACTTTGAATGTGGCATGGTTGTTGGTCTGAGTATTTCAGAAACTGCTGATCTACTGGGATTTTAACCCACAACCATCTCTAGGGTTTACAGAGAATGGTCCCAAAAAGAGAAAATATCCAGTGAGCAGCAGTTCTGTTGATGCCAGAGGTCAGAGGAGAATGGACAGACTGGTTGGAGCTGATAGAAAGGCAACAGTAACTCAAATAACCACTGGTTACAACCGAGGTCTGCAGAAGAGCATCTCTGAACACACAACACGTCCAACCTTGAGGCAGATGGGCTACAGCAGCAGAAGACCACACCGGGTGACCCTCCTGTCAGCTAAGAACAGGAAACTGAGGCTACAATTCACACAGCAACACCAAAACTGGACAATAGAAGATTGGAGAAACGTTGCCTGGTCTGATGAGTCTGGATTTCTGCTCCACATTCAGATGGTAGGGTCAGAATTTGGCCTCAACAACATGAAAGCATGGATCCATCCTGCCTTGTATCAACGGTTCAGGCTGCTGCTGCTGGTGTAATGGTGTGGGGGATATTTTCTTGGCTCACTTTGGGCCCCTTAGTACCAACTGAGCATGGTTTAAAGTCCACAGCCTACCTGAGTATTGTTGCTGACCATGTCCATCCCTTTATGAGCACAGTGTACCCATCTTCTGATGGCTACTTCCAACAGGATAACGCTCCATGTCATAAAGCTGGAATCATCTCAGACTGCTTTCTTCAACATGACAATGAGTTCCCTGTACTCAAATGTCCTCCACAGTCCCCAGATCTCAATCCAATAGAGCACCTTTGGGATGTGGTGGAACGGGAGATTCTCATCATGGATGTTCAGACGACAAATCTGCAGCAACTGTGTGATGCTATCATGTCAATATGGACCAAACTCTCTGAGGAATGTTTCCAGGACCTTGTTGAGTCTATGCCACTAAGGATTAAGGCAGTTCTGAAGGCAAAGGGGGTCCAACCTGGTACTAGAAAGGTCTACCTAATAAAGTGGCTGGTGAGTGTATATTTAAGAAGAAAGACTCATCTTCATGCTGTCTTACCTCTTACGGCTGATGAAATCTGCCTTTGGTAACGCTGAGACAAAGACTGCAGAAGAAAAATCAGAAATACAGATTTAAAGCTATTGTTTGTAATTTTATGTGTGTTATATCCGGTTAAAAAGTCGCCACAGAAGCTTAAAAAAACACTGAATATTTTTATTTATCAGCAGAGATGCTGGAACAAATGACGCTTTCGAAGTTCAGCTGTGAGACAGGGTTGTGTTATTAAAGTGAGAACATACCCGTGGAGCAATAACAATATCCATTCTGGACAAAGAAACTAACGAAACCCACATGATTTAAAAAAAGAAAGGAAAGAAAACAGGGAAGTAACAAATAAACACGATCTGCCCAGACTTTAAACCTGATCCCTGTTGGAGTCAGGATCAGGAAGTTTTTTGAGAAGCCTCATGTTCAGGTCAGTAACAGATCCTCTCCTTCTTGTGTTTCTTGTTCCTGTACCCAAATGTTTCGACTCCAAAAGAGGAAACTTCTGCCAAACTGATGAAAACAATCTGAATTCTGGGCGAGATCACGACTAAAACTTACAATAAATTGAAAAAACGTGAAAACAGTTGATTTTGAAGCTTCAGGGTGAGAGGAGATGACATGCTGCTGAGTGAAACTGTCTGTTCCCCCACAGATAATACAATAGAAAACTTAACAATCAGCTTCACATGACCCTGAAATGTGCATCATCCTGTGACCTGAGTCAAGAAAACAGAGCGATGCTGTGGGTCAGACTCTCCCAGCGTCATGTTTGTGTTCTGAACTAAATTTAATCCCGCAGCTGAGTCAGAAAATAGCCAGCAAAGTCAGAGGAGAGGGAGGTCTGAGGGGAGGAGGACCTGAACAAACAGACAAACTCCCAGCGAACCGGGAGGAGGACTAACTCCTGAACGAGCGTGTGGGAGAATATGAGAGCCGGGCAGGTGAACGCATTCCTGTGCTGATTAAACCTCACCGGATCACATCTCATCTCCAGCTATGAAGGAGCTCATTGTGCGTCTGCAGACACTGATTTGGATCATTTCGGCATTTTTCTGCTGCTGCTCTTGTTCAGAGCTCAGGAATCTCCAAATGATGATAACATTAATAATAATTACAGAGATTCTTCCCCGGAAAGTCTCCTCTGAGCTTCCTTTAGTTCAGCTTTGAGGCTTTGACATCTCATGCAACAATTTTGAGTAAAATCTGTTTAACTCTGAGTTCAACCTTTTTGTTCAGACTCAATTTAAACAGCTTGAAGCTTCAATTTTGACCAATTTAGGGATTTTAAAAAATAATAAACTAACCCCTTGATGCCTGTTGTTGCAAATTTGCAACATAATCTGTCAGGTCCATTGACTGTATAAAGAGTGGACAGCGTGGCTCCGCCATTAATCATTGTACGGTTTTGAAGCCAAAATACCGCCGTTTCAGGCGCCACCATTGTAGCAGTTTGGAGCCAGATTCTGCGCAGTAGAGACAATGAGGGATTCTGGGAGAATCTGAGTGGAGCTGGGTGACAAAAATAATAATTATTTATTTTCTTTCGAGAGTCTAATCACTTCCTGACTCTACCTCCCAACATATTTTACAATCCCCGAAAAAAATACATGAGAACGGCAGCTGTCAATCACCATTAAACGTTACGTAAAGCCTCGTTTTTAACCTCGTCTAACTAATGAAAACGAAACTTTTCAGAAAAAAAGAGGACTTGGATACATGGCAGCAAAATGATATCTTCAAATCACCACAACAATCAGACAAGAGAAACATTTCTATGAGGTGTATTAATTTTTTAAAGTTTGACCACAGCCCATCTGGAATGACTGGAGAGACAGATTTTTAAACCTACACTGCAGCCAGCCACCAGGGGGAGCAGTTTCTCTGGAGACCTCACTTCGCGCCGAGCAAGATGACGTCCATTTTTTTACAGTCTGTGTTCAGGTCTTGATTCAGCTGTATTCATTATGTCACAATATATTGCTCAGAGGGAACTCATATCAATATATAATGCAACTTATTTATAACTGTTATTTGTGCTAAATTCACGTTTATAATCTCCTTTCAATTTAACATCTGTAAGAATGCAAAAGAATTTTATATTATTAATGTAGAGTGACTTTAGACCTTCAAAATCTGAAGACTGTCATTCTTAACTACAGCAGGAAATGATTAATCCTGAAATATGGGAAACTTTACCCCAAGTTTGTTACATTTTTGCTTGAAAACTACTGACACAATGATTTTTTTAAGGCTGTGCCTCCATGCAGCATAAATCATATTGAACAGTCTACAATCTTCTCTGGCTTCTACTGTGAAGGAGTAACAGTTCGGACTAGTGTGTAAATGTAGTATTTGTGAGAAGGGTCCAACTGCAGCTTCGCAGGCTGCGGTCTCACGGTGCTCAGTCGCTCGTGCGCAGTGTAATACGGAATAGCTTGCCTTGGAAAAACCGAACATAAATCGCATGTATACTTTTAATTGTTTAAAAATTATGTAAACGTTGGATAATTTTGCATCAATATTAATTGATGAGAAAATTAATACATATCATGAATTGATAACACTACCGTAATTTATTTAGCCTTATCCCTGCAAAACACCCCCTCCCTGCTCCTCTGCCGGTTTCCTCTGCACTCAGACGGGGCCATATTTTACTTGACCAAAAACACAAATAAACGGACTCCCACCGAAAAAATCTGATATCGGCCTGCATTCACGCTTTATTTAGAGAATTTTCAGCGCGTTACTTTCACACAAAAGCACCGCTAAATAAGGCTCTTGTATGTATATGGATTTCTTTATTAATTTGTTGTGACTCAGATGAGGGCTCATGAAGGAAATTAAAATAGAAGTGGATGTCTATGTTCATTTTGTTTTTGTTTTTTTCTCAAAATAAAAAAAACACCTACAAGGACCCCATGTTGGCTCTTCTACCTGTTGATCTTCACAGAGCTGGTAGCTCACATTATGTTATGTTATCCCATTTAGAGCACTGGTAATCTGGATTAGGTAATCTTGAGGGTGATCCACACGAAACTGAGACGGGTTATCTGATCCTGGATAGCAAAAAATTGGGATTTCCAAATCGGACGAAATTCTTTGAATATCTGGCCCAAAGTGATGAAACTTGGCATTTATTAAATTAAACTTTTTCTGACTTTTCAGATTAACTTGACGTTGATGTCGTGTTTGAGGGCTTTGAAAAGTAGAACTAGAGATATTTTGTGAATATGGATCAAATTTGGCACCGTGGTGCTTTCAAATATCTGCAGAAAAAATAGGTTAACTCCCAAAGACAGTCAAGCCAACATGGCTGCTACATCAAGGGATGATGCTCCAGATTTATCACCTGAGAAAAAGTGGGCAGCTGAATTCAAGAGGGGCAGAGAGAGCCGGACGTCCTGCCACAGCAACAACCCAAGAATTTGTTTAATTTTTGTTTTTTATTCTATTTTTCCTTACTTAGTTTTATCTTATTGTGATCTCTGAAATCAAACTTAACTGATACAAATCTCAAAATCAAAGAATTTCTTGTGATACACTTTGAGCTAACAGATCTGAAGTTTGCTGAGAAAACCACTCTTCGAATGTTTGTTGAATCTATTTCTGATGCCTTCAAGGAGGTCAGGAAACCAAAAACCCTCAGTCCCTTTAGTGACACACGTCAAACAGATGTGCCACATGTTAAAGAGTTTGATCCAGAGCAGATGAGCGTGTAAAGAGATAAATAAATCTTGCTCAAATCATCCCCAGTGGCAGCGGGGATGTCTTCGCAGCGGGTGGTGACCCTCCTGTTTTTGCTCTCCGTACAGATGTTGAGTTTTGATCTAGTACTTTTCGTCATTTAGGGATGAACTCACTGTGAAACTCCCTGCTGCGTAAAGTCTGATAACACAGGAGACCTCAAGATATTAAAACAAGCTCTGTGGCTTTGACAGATGAAGTGTGAGGGATTAGTCATGTCTCCAAACTCCAGTGGGTGTGGGTTTTTTTGTTTTGATCCACAGCAGGCCCAGGGGGAAGAAAATTGCTCTCTAAACGCCAAAAATCTCTGCATCTGGCCAAATAATCAATGAGTCATTAATACTGATAGGTGGAGGCTGTGGCGGTGATGTAATGCTGGACACAGCTTCAAAGAGACGGCTACCATCAGGTTGAAAGTTTGAGAAGCGTGGGTGCAGGTGTTCTGGTTTTCATCGTACCTTTTCTATGAGCAGGTGGAGCTGCTGGGTGACCTGCCAGCACGGATCCCCCCGGACAACTGTGATGCTCTGCAGATCAGCTCCCGTCAGACAAGAAACGCTGCTCCTGGCAAACGTCTCCTTCATCTGCAGAGAGGCGCGTTGAACAATTAGAGGAGAAATCTCTCTCAGTTTCTCATCAATCACACCCTGAGGAGGTATTCAAGGCTTTGAGCTTCTCTCTGATACACACTGTCCACATGATTTAACCACATTTAAAGCATAAACTTTCCAAACCACTCAGAAAAAAATCCATCCCTCTCATTTTATCATCTGTTTGGATTTCATGTGCCCATATTGCTGCTGCTCTAATGATTAACTCTTGTAAACACAGACTGAGAGCTGAGCTGGACTGGATCCAGGTAACCAAGGGACTCTGGCTTCACTAAAACAAGCAGAGTGAGTCCAACACACACACACACGCACACCATACACACACATGCAGCTATGTGAAAACTCGTCCTGATAATCACAGCTAATCATAAAAATAGCTGCAGTTCACCTCTGCAACTGCTGCCAGGACTTCTTACTTCCTTTTCCCCTGTTGTTTGCTGCGTGTGTGTCTGTGCATGAAGTTGTATTGTGCAGAAGTGATCAGTTTTCCCTCTAAGAGGAATAAATGTGGCCTGAAGTGCATTGTGCGAGGATCAGACGTGTGCCGTGGAGCGCAGCAGCAGAACAGGAGGACGCTAAAACAATTTGAAGTCGCCAGAACAAGCTGTCAGCGCTCAGTCTGCTTCTTGCACAGAAGTTTGTGCAATAAAAAAAGTTTTCAGACGCGATGAGAAGTTGAAGAAGTTGCGTTACGCACTGCGCGGTGATGCGTAAAGTCCCCCGCGCGTCTCCAGCTCCTGAATCCAAACTGTACTCACCGAGTTCAGAGCCGTGGTGAAGTGCAGCACGGTGATAGTGACGACCACAGTCTGCAGCAGAACCGCCAACAGCAGCAGCACGCCGAGCTTCGGACCGGAGCCCGTCATAACGACAGACCCGCCGTCCGGTACCCGACCAGCGCCGTCCCGTCCCGTCCCCAGACCTCCAGAGCAAGAACAATGGCAGAGAGCGGACTCCTTTACTTCTACCCTCCCCGTCCTGTGCGGGCAGGAGGAGGCGGTGGAGGCGGGGCCGGCCTGCAGAACAAGAGCTTTTCCCTCTCTGAATTTCTCCTGCAGAGATGATTGTTTCATTTCTGTGCTGCACAAACACTGATAGCCTTTCAGGTTATTGTGAACGCGCGTATCAGCGCCGGAGATCTTTGCAGTGAGCTTTACCGTGAGAAAAACACATTTTACATCACAATATGATCAGATATAAAGGTTGGAAACGTGCGCAGAGAGGTGCAGCAGCTGAATCTAACTCTGACTGGGATTTACAGCAGAGAAAACACCTATCAGTGAAGTCTGCGTCAGTTATATGAGGTTTCCATGAGATGAAACGGAACATTTACTCATATTGTTGCATCAAATAAAGTATGTTCATTTGACACGCTTAAAGACAGACTCTGAAATATTTAAACACATTCAGTTAGCAAACTGGATTAAGGAGAACTGTGACATTGAGAACGACATAAAGAGTTTTTTGGAACAAAGTGGGAAGAAAAAGAAATTTATAAGTGTCCTTTATACCTGTCTCATCAATGCAGGAATCAGCAGTGATTTAATAAATAACATTTATGAGGGTTGGGACAGAGACATAAAGAATTTAAAGGCCAAAACAAAATGGAATGAATGTTTACAGCTTACATACAAAGTCTCAACAAATGAAAATCTTAGATTAATTCAATATAAGTTAATGACAAGAGTATGTTATAGCAGGGACAGAACTCATAAGTTTGACTCATCTTCGCCTGTCACTTGCTTAAAGTGCGGTAGAAGTGACTCCCTCATCCATTCCTTTTGGTATTGTGAAAAAGTACAGAAGACATGGTTGGATATTGAGAAATGGCTTTTTAATATTTGTAAACAGAAATTTATATTTTCACCAGAAACATGCTTATTTCAAAATGTGATAAAGTTGAAATACCCTATGGGATGGCAATTAATATTTTCTTCACTAGTTTACAAGAAATTGCTGTTACAAAACTGGAAAAATAACGAAGCTCCAAGTGTAGACAAATGGAAAATCATAATGAAGTATTACTTGAGTATTGAGAAAACTTTGTCAGAGGACAAAAATAAACAAATGCAGTTTGACATATTTTTGAGGCTTTGTAAAAAATTTAACTATATTAGCTAAAAATTAAGCCCAACACCACCTGTTATATATATATATATATATATATATATATATATATATATATATATATATATATATATATATATATATATATATATATATATATATATATATATATATATATTTTTTTTCTTTCTTTTCTCTCTCTTTTGTTTCCAACAGTTGTACGAGTACAAGAACAAAAGAGCCACCAGAAATATAACTGTGAATGTGTGGTTGTGAGTGAGTGATTAAGTTTGTTTTATACTTTTATATATATATATATATATATATATATATATATATATATATATATATATATATATATATATATATATATATATATATATATATATATATATATTTAAATTTTCTTTCTTTTCTCTCTCTTTTGTTTCCAACAGTTGAACGAGAACAAAAGAGCCACCAGAAATATAAATATAACTGTGTGAATGTGTGGTTGTGAGTGAGTGGTTAAGTTTGTTTTATACTTTTAGTTATTTCAATGTGAGTATGTTGATTCTTTTGTTTGTTTGTTTTTGTTTTGAGTTTGGTGTCTTGTCTTGATTGTGATGTTGTCTTGTGTCCTTTTTATTATTTTTATTTTTATTTTTATTTAAAAAGGGGAAAAAATAAAAATAAAAATGGGTTATACATTTGTTGATAAGCAAATGGAATGTGCATTGATTAACTTTGTTTCCCCTCTGAGACAGGGAGGAGCTTCCTTGTTGTTTTTGTTGTCAAATAACGTGTACAATCCTTAAAATGTGAAATAAAAAATAATAATTAAAAAAAAAAAGAAAGGGAGCATTAAGCATCTCTGAGCAGCAGCAGATTGATTGAGGCTGTTGAAACATTTTCAGACGACCCTGGCATTCCTCTCATGTTGTATCTTTCTCATTTCACTCCTGATAAGCTGACATAAGAAGGGGCAGTGAGAACTCATGTGGTGGGAAAAACAGAGGATGGTGTTTTCCATCTTAAGATCTTCTCTGTTCATCCATCAAACTGCTCTCTGAGCTCAGCTTTGCACGCAAAAAGTTGTCTAAGGACACAGATGCTGTAATTTCACCTTAATAATTTAAATTTACTGCTGTTGTAGATATTTTTTATTGAACAACGGGCTGTTTGGAAGCTGAAAGCTCTCTTCTCTTTATCAGCCTGGATAACAGAGACATGATGTTCTGTTTGCTCCTTCACTGATGCCACCACACTGACAGATAAAGTGTTTCAGATGGAAATCAGAGCTTCAGCGTGGAGAGATATAAAAGAAAGTAGCATTTGTTTTCAATCTTTCCTGTCTGTTCATGTAGTTAACCTTTAACTGCTGGAAAAGTCCCATTTAGTGTGGAGATAAAACATCAGGAGGATAAAAGTCTTGGATATGTTCTCTTACAGCTTTTTATTTTTGCATATGATTCATATAAAATCGCACATGGCTTAAAAATGCTCTGAAATCTGGAGGCTGAGATTGTCAACATGCATATTAATATTTCAGAAGAAAACTGGAAAGCAGCAGTTTAAAATTTAAGGCTGAATGGAAATACTCCAAAAATGTCTGTATTTGTTGAAATCTTGCTCTTGTCTCTTTTATAACCCCCTCTCAGTCAAGGAACAGGGGTTGGTTTCATCGAACATTTTGAAAACGTGATAAAGTCATCGAACAATGTGCTTTAAAAGCAAAGAATTCCAATAAATGCAAAAGTATTCTTAAGTTTCTTGATTTTGATAAACCTTCAACGTTTAATTTTCACTGCAGTATTCCCAAAACAATGTTTTTATTGTTTTTCTGAAAAATCAACTCTAAGAAACCTGAATATTTACACACAGTGGGGAAAATAAGTACTGAACACGTCAACTTTTTTCTCATCACATTTATTTCCAAAGCTGCAATTCAAACAAAATTTCTACCAGACATTGGTATTAACTCAAATAATCCACACATGAAAAGAAATCACAACGTTCAGGTCCATAAATAATGATTATGTGGAATTAAGTACGATAACACAGGAAAAAAGTATTGAACACACCATGGAAAGGCTGTATACTTTGGCAAAGAAATGCACCATACCACCTGAAATCTGTCAGTAATTATTACCAACATCAGCTGGGCTAGAGCAAATTGATGCTCCCATAATAAAGGTGTTTTTTCACCAAGCAGTTAAATACCACACACCTCGTGATGGGTAAAGGCAAAGAGCTCTCCGAAGACATTCACAACCTGATTGTTGCTCAGTATCAGAATGGAACTGGTTACAGACTTATATCAAAGCACCTGAATATTCCAGTCAGCACCGTTGGGGCCATTATTCACAAGTGGAAGAAGCACCACCTTACCATCAACAGGCCACGCACAGGAGCTCCTTGAAGATTTCTGACCAGGGAGTCAGAAAGATAGTCAGAAGAGTACTCAACAAGCCAAGGACCACCCTGAAAGTGCTCCAGAAAGACTTGGAGGCAGCAGGTACAATTGTTACAGAGAAAACAATAGGCAATGCACTCCACCGCCATGGCCTCTGTGGACGCTCAGCCTGTAAGACTCCATTCCTCAAGAAAAGGCATGTTGAAGCTGGTTTAAAGTTTGCTAAACAGCATCTTGACAAGCCTGTAGAATACTGGGAGAATGTTGTCTGGTCAGATGAGACCAAAACTGAACTTTTGGGCTGTCATACTACATACCATGTTTGGAGGAGAAATGGCACTGCACATCACCCAAAAAACACTACACCAACAGTGAAGTTTGGAGGTGGAAGCATCATGGCATGGGGTTGTTTCTCATCTCATGGTGTTGGCAAACTTCATATAACTGACGGAGCAATGAATGGAGCCATGTATGGGGAAATTCTTGATCTGAATCTGCTGCCATCCACCAGGATGATGAAGATGAGACGTGGCTGGACCTTCCAGCAGGACAACGATCCAAAGCACACGGCAAAGTTGACTCTCAAATGGTTTCAAAAAAAGAAAATCAATCTGTTAGAATGGCCTAGTCAATCACCTGACTTCAATCCAACTGAACATTTGTGGAAAGAAGTAAAGAAAAGGGTTCACCAGAGGGCACCAAAGAATATTCCAGATTTAAAGACAATCTGTGCAGAGGAATGGGCCAAAATCACACCTGAGCAGTGTGGGCCATTAGTTCAAACATACAAGAAGCTTCTGGAAGCTGTCATTGCAAACAAAGGCTTCTCCACTAAGTATTAGATGAGTCTCAGTTAGCGTGTTCAATACTTTTTTCCTGTGTTATCGTACGTAATTCCACATAATCATTATTTATGGACCTGAACGTTGTGATTTCTTTTCATGTGTGGATTATTTGAGTTAATACCAATGTCTGGTAGAAATTTTGTTTGAATTGCATCTTTGCTACTTCTTAGCTTCCAGTTTGGGTAGACCAGGCCAAATTGATGTACTGCACGTCTAGGTCTCTTTGACGACATCACACCAGCTGACGAAGTTTAGCAGTTGGACGAGATAAAACACAAAGGTCTGTATTTTTCTCTGCTGAAAACCATTTCTGTAACTAATTTTGTAGTGATAGTGGACACAGGAGCCTAACTGTCAGACAGAAAAAGGACAGAAGAACAGAAGAAAGCTAAACAGGAGAGAGATACAGGGCTGTATCACTCTAGAACACAGGGGCTAAACTGTTTGTGCAAATGTTGCCTCCAACCCACAGTCAGCAGTTATTCTGCAGTGGTCTGTTCAAACTTGAGAGTCTATCAATAAAATGAAGAGTGAGGTTACGTTAGCTCTGATTGGTAGATGACTGGCAGGACATAACCAGGATTCACTAACGTTACACATTACAGACATGTCTTAGAGCACTGGGCTGTCAGCTGTGCTAAATATAGACAGCTACTGAACTACAGTACAAAATAACAGTGTTTACTTGTTGTCACGTTAGCCTACAGATACGTCAGAGCACCGAGCTGCCGATAGCACTACATAAAGCCAGCTACTAAAACGTTTCAAACTGTAGCATTACGCAACTGTTCTGTTGAGTCCCTTATTTCGGTGTGTTGTATCCAGTAAAAAATTGTCTTGAACAAAGAAATTTGTTTTGATCCAATCTCCATTTAATTTCAAAACAAAAACATGCCTCACTAAAAATAACTTGACAGTGCGCGTGAGACTCTGGGCCATGGTTAAAACAGATCCCCCTCATAGCATCTTTAAGAGAACATGTGAGCAGGGGAAGGGGTCTGGCTCCAATTCTGGACTTATCTGGAATAAGACACATTAAGATTTTTAGGTTTGCATCAACCTAAACAGAAATGTAAACAAGCTAGGTGGATTCACAAGAAACAAAACATAGTAAGATTACAGACATTACTGGTTTCACATAATTTGTCTAATATGACCCTTCAAAGAAAATGACAACCTCTCAGAGTCCAGCTGTCAAAGGAAAAATCTCCCAACTACAGGGCTTCAAACTTTAAAGTTCCTCAGTAAAGATGTTGTTGAAATGCTCACATCGCTGCTCCCAAACCGGTTTGATCAACTGAGAACTCCAAAAAATGTGATAGTGAGAAATCTGAATATTTTAGACTGAAACACTTCCCTGCTCACCCTTCTCTTCTGGGAAGTGATTGTGGCCTTCAAGGACAAAAAGTTACTGTGAAGCACAATAAGTCTGATTTTCTTTTTCTAAAGTTTTCACCATAAAAAGCTCTTATCTGTTGACCATTTCGAACGGCTATAGAGACGTGTTTCTTACGAGATATACACTGCCCGCCAAAAAAATAGCCACCTCCAAACAGAAAGGTCACACGCTATGATTTTTTTTGTTGGATCACCTTTGATTACAGCACACTTACTCTGTTTCCATAAGCTTCTGCAATGACTCAAGATTTGTTTCCATCCAGTGCTGCATTCATCATCTTCATTGCTGATGGCAGAGTCTGACTGCTGGGGGTCAGCAATCAGTGAGGCTAACCGAAAAAAAAGGCTTCAATTAGCTGGGGAGCATAGAGATTGGACTTGGTCTGATGAGTCCAGATTGACCCTGTTCCAGAGACATGGGCCATTAGGGTAAGAAGAGAGGCAGATGAAGTGATCACCCATCATGCCTCGTGCTTGCTGTCCAAGCCTGAGGGGGCAGTGCTCTGATCTGGGGTTGCTGCAGTTGGTCAGGTCTAGGTCCAGCAACAGTCTGTGCTCAAAGAATGAGGTCAGCTGACTTCCTGAATATACTGAATAACCAGGTTAGTCCATCAATGGGACTTTCTTCCCTGATGGCACGACCTTATTCCAAGATGACGAAGCCAGGATTCATCAACTTTTTTTTTGGATGGGCAGTGTATGTGCTGAGTGAAGACTCTTGTCCACAAATTCTCTTTGATAAACTGTCATCAGCCTGTAAACTTAAACCTCTATCATCTCCTGTTGCTCAGTGGAGTGTACTAAATAGTAAGGAAAGGCTAATATAACCTTTTATTGAAGGCTTAAAGAAGTGGAAAGATGGAAGAAGACATCTCATGTTTGGTGAAGCAAGAAAAATATAGAAAAGGTGAGCAAAGAGCCACAGTTACTAATGAAACAGTTAAATATGAGAAAATTCCAACACAAGTGGAGCTGATTTTATCTCATGAGTGAACAGCTTGTTCAACTGACCACTGAGGTTAACTGGTTAGAGATGGAACTAGGAAGCTGGGGCGATATGCTTTTTTCCAAATTCAATTTTTTTTTACAATTTTTGGGACACCAATTCGATTTATAGTGCGAGTCTTCAATATTCCAGATTTTTTGCGATTTTTGTTTCACTTTTTTTGACACCAAACCCAGTGAAAAAGTTGAACGAAGATAATGATGTCTACAGATGATATGAGGAACCATAATTTCCCAAAAAATGAACTTGCGTGAGAGTCTTTTTTAGAATTTATTCTGGGGATCTGACATTTCAGCTTTTCTTTAACTCAGCTTATTAAAAAAAGACAAAAATGAAGGATCTAAATTTTTAGGTATAACATTAGTACTTTTGATACCTTGAGTTTCAAGAAACAGTGACAGATCATTTTGAACAAAGACAACACAGTCACTCTGACATTAATCCCAAAACACAAGACCAACAACTGTCTGAGTTTAAGATTTGTTTTTAACATATTAACAAATGCGCCAAATAAAACTAACAACTGTTTGAGTTTGAGTGTTTTTTTGAAAAAATAAAATAAAGTGCAAAATTAAACAGTTTAAGTGTTAACTCTCCCTCGTTCATTCATCTTGTCTGAACAGCACCTGCAGTTAGGGATGGGTACCTTTCACATTTGAAATGATATGGTATCGATGCTACCTGGCAATCGGTACTGGTACTCAACAGTACCAATTTTCTGTACTTTTTTGTTTATATGTGGTAAAAAATATTAGTTTGTTTAATAATAAAGTATGACAATTTTTAAATGTAACATATTTATTCTTCAGTATATAACCTTGCAATGCCGTAATCATGTCAAGCATGGAGAATCTCCTTCTCTTCCACTCCTTCACAGACACATTGATGCTTTCAGGTATCTAAACATGGTACCTTTTGGTTTTAAATGAATTGGTAGTGGTACTTTTGACAGAATTCGTTCAGTACCTATGAAAGTACCTAACTCGGTACCCATCCCTACCTGCAGTGGTGTCAAACCGCAGTAATGTTGCGCCAACTACTGGTTAGGAGGACTTACTCGACATAAGAATTTTTTTTCATTGACTGTCAGCTGCTAGTATCAGCAGCCTTAATGAGTACTGATACCTTGAAATACGGCCAGTATCAGCTTGATACCTGATACCAATACCAGTACTCACCCATCCCTAGATGGAACCAACAGAGCTGTATAAACAGGACAACAAAGTTAAACATTTAAGGTTCATTCAAAGTTATCAAAACAAAACCAGTTTTATATTCAGGTTTGATTTACAGATACTTAAAAATATTACTTAATAATTCTATAAAGTCTGTTTTGAGAGATGCTGCTAAATAGACAAACTGCTCCTTTAATGGCTCTGCCTTTCAGTGAGGATGTTCCACCAAAAAAAGCAAAAGTGTTTATTTTTTTAATCAGTTTAACTCAGGATAGACGAAAACTTATCTTTTAGTGGAGGTTAAAAGGAAACATTTTGTCTCCCTCTTAGATTTAACATCACTAATCTTTTTCTTCTGTTGTTTTTTGTATTTATTTTCTCCTTTAATTTCATTACACAGTAAATCTTCTTCTTCTTTTCTTCAAGCAGACATTTAAACCCATCACACTGCTGGAGGGGTTTTTCCCAGGAAACAACCTCCCTGACACGTCACGCTTGGAACAGCGAAGTCAGCAGTTTCCCTCAGCGTCATGTCGCATCAGTCAGGGATGGGAAGCAGGAAATTTAAGACCTATTCATAAAAGTTAACACAGAGCGTATAAAAGAGTAGTTTTTCATTCATAGGATTAAAAATCTGGAAAGATTCTTTTTGGGGATCATATCTTTGATTTTTTAAGTCCTTCCACAGTCCAAAAGCTAACTTAGGAGCCAAATGAAGGTATTATTCAGAAACAAATCAACGGAGTGAGATGTGGATGATTGAACGGCCTTGGTGGTGTTTTTTATCAGTATGTAGCTGTGCCGTAAGACAGACCCAGCATATAAAAGGATCCTGGTCCTGTACTCGCTCTGCATCTGCAACATCTGGCCTCAATCTGGCTCCTACGCCTCGCCGCCCCCATGGGAGACGCTCTCTGCTTGGGTTTCACTGTGCTCCACTGCTGCGCGCCTGCAGGGGCTGCAGGGGGTAACACGCTGTACGACTGTATGTGTATGATTACGAGCGCGGGGAATATGTCGAGGTCATGATCCTCCATGAGAGCATCCTCCGATTTATCCTCCTGATACCAAACACTTGATTTTGTCACTCAGGAGGACTCTTCATCGACTCACGTTTCCTCCCTGTAGGTTTCCCCCCGCAGAACCACAGGACCAAGTCTTTAGGCCTAAAATAAATCTCCTCTGGACTAGCTCTTTGTCAGGCACGTATCCTCACAATGTGAATGGATTGGAGTCCCCACGCTGTGATTAATACAAACTCAGACACACACTCTGAGTGTGTTTCTGAACGGCGGCCAAGTTTTGACAGGGATACTAAGAGGAGAACTGACCGACTCCCCCGCAAAGTCGACTCCCTCCCTGTACTCAGCCGCTTTCCAAACTTTGTCTTCCACTCCCCACTGCCTCGTTCTGCCTCCCCCGCGCTCTTTGTGTCTGTCAGACTCTTTTTGCTTCTCTTTGTCTGCTCTATCCTGTAATTTATGCCACATTTTCCATTTTCCCCTGTTATCACGTACCCCGCCTCCTCTCTTCGTACACCAGCCTCTGCAGAGACCAGGTTAATCCCTGTTTTAACTTACATCAACAAGAAGAAATGCACTAAAATCTAAATAAAACCCACATCAACAAGAGGAAATGTGGGCTCATCTGTTACTCAACTCACATTATTACATGTTTATATCTGTGGCCTCCATCAGGCAACATTTAAAAGAAATCCATTCAAACATACACAAAGGGTACCATAAAACAGACTCTGACATATCCTCTGAAACAGATATTCATGGTTACCTTAAAACACTGAAGCATTGTTTTTCAGAGGATACCTTAAACATTTGATCATGACTGAAAAGCTGATGGGTAACCCAAAACAGACACCAGAGGGTACCTTAAAACATGGAAGAGGTTACACTTAACAAAATACTGAGAGAGATTTTAAAACAGATTCCAAATGCCAGCTTCTCTGAAACATGACCCAAAGGGCACTTAGAAACATACATTGTCTAGTACTTTGAAACAAAAGTAAAAAGTATTTATAAATGATAATTTGAATAGATTCTTATATAGTTATCCAGATCAGACGGTAGATCGGATACGCTAGAGCAGTGGTTCTTAACCTTGATGGGAGTACCAAATCCCACCAGTTTCATATGCCCATTCACCAAACCCTTCGTTAGTGAAAATGTCATATGAATTTATTCAAATTCAAGACATTTTTTTTTATTGGTGCACAAAATGAATCGTGCATGAACATCACCTTGTTCCAAGAACACAACCAACACAGTGCATGAACTCACAACAAATGAAATACCTGCAAATCAGTGTGACTTCTGCTGTTGCCTTTGAGAGACCAGCTCAGATATGTGTGGCTTCACCTTGGCAAGTGCCACTTCCTTTAGTTTTGCTGGTGCGAGACTCGAGTTGCTCAACTTGGCATTGCAAATCATGGAGATAGGACGCTGATATATGTGAATCAATGTTGTACATATTCTTTTCCTCTTTTCTTCCTTTTCTTTCTAGTATGGATTAAAATATGGCCAAGCAGGGCGTTTCATCACAAATTGACACAATGAGTCAGGTATGTTTTGCAGCGGAGGCTCCACAACCCCTGAGACTGACTCACCAAATCTCTAGGGTTGGATCGAACCCAGGTTAAGAACCACTGACCTAGAGTTTCTTCAAACATATACAAAAGGTGACTTAATACGTGAGTGAGAAAGGTACTGTGAAATAGTTTCCTACCAGTGGTGATTGCTCTAAGACTGCGAGGGAAGCTCAGCTTCCCCTAAAATGTCCCTAAAAAAAGTGTTGATATGTTCTGCTGTGTGGACATTTCATTGATAAAATCTGAGCTAGAATTCCTTCATCTTTTGTTCAGAATCAGCTCCTATCACAGGTAACTGGCTCCACCTCCTTCTCATTCACCCCCGCAGCGTCTCAGCGCTTTAACACAGTCGGACGCTGAGCGTCTTCTGACTTCAGCGGGGAAGTGTAGAGTGGGTTGTTCCACTGTGGAAACTGGACGGTCATTGGATAAACGCTGGGCTTTGTCCCGCCCATCGGACGCTCAGCGTCTCTGGGGGTCTATGAGGCAGTGGGCTGGCCTGGACGCTGGGCTTCTGCATGATGATTGGATGATCTGTCTGAGGCCGAATCCCTTTTTGATTGACAGTGAAATGAGCCAGTCAGGAATCTCGAAGTATAACCCTCCACCGGAGCCTCTTCTGAGTTCTACATTCAGTTTTTCTGGACTGATCCGGAGGTTTTATCGATCCCCAGCGAGTTTACCTTTCTTAAAAACGACGAGCGTTGTGTTTAAAGATTCTCTCTCTTTTCACCAATAAGCAGCTACAGCTACAGCTGCTAGCAAGCTGGCGTGTAGGGTAGAATTTATGTTTAAACAAATTTATGATGTAGGCAAAAAAAAATGAGCTTCTCCTACTTGACTGACCAGCAGCTGCCACTGATTCCTACCACACATACTTTAAAGGTACCTAAAATCAGAAATTATGCCTTTAAAAAGACATTAAAGAGCCCATTAAATACTTGTAAAAAAAAAAAAAAAACAGTTTACCTTGAAACAGGTACATAAAAATCAACCCCTTATGGTACCTTAATGCACCTTAAAAACTTACATGACAATTTACCTTAAATCAACAGAATTTCCATAAATACAATAATTTAACAGACCTTTCAACTCAGAAAATCTAAAATCTGTAAGTGTTTCTTGATACAGATATTGAAAGGGTACTTGAAACAAGAAATACTTGGACATTTATGAAACAGTATCTCAAAGAGAGGCTCAGGTTTATCTTTAAACTGGGTCAACTTAAAATACCAAAGGCACCACTCAGCAGATGTCAGGCAGCACCTTAAAACAGACACCAAAAGGCAACTTAGATTTTAGAGGGTACCTCGACACAGATCGAGAAAACATCTTTAGCAGAAGTTGAGAAGCAGCATCAAAGTACCCTTTGAGGATCTCTTTGAACAGTTTTAAGAGGATACTTTGAAATCAATTGAACACAGATGGGTACCTTAAAACAAACATCACATTGTATCTTTATAGGTAAAAGACACATTTTACCCTCACTTATAAATACTTTTAGAGCCTCAAATGACATAGTCCACTTTAACCGTGTACCAGACCCCACTGAGTACCTAGAAACAGACATTAGTGACAGTTATTGGCCTTTCATTAATAGTTCTTGTTCTGCTGAGATTTTTTCCCATAAAATGAGTCGTATTTGAGGAGCTCTGGCAGTAAAGTTGACTTTTTAATAACCTAAACTCCGGCCTCTGACTGAGCTTAAGTCATTACACTCCCTAAAAACACCTCGTGTCAACTCTGCCAGAGCTATGAAACTAATGAGGCAATAAATATAAAATTCATCATGCTTAACGTGGATAAGTGTGTGTTTCCATGTGTGTGTGTTAATCAGGCTTTGGATGGTTAAATAATGAGGGCTCGGCTCTGAAAAGCAGGCCCGTACAAGGTAACTGAGCTCGTATTTTCGGAGGTTATGTGAGGTATGTGAACGGTAAACTGCTCACATAATTTAACGTCCGTGGAAATAAGGATTATAAATAAAAACAGAGCCATTACTGATCAAATAATAACTGAAAAATAACATGCTTTAAATCTCTCCCGCTCCCTTGACTGCTCGGTGGAGTGTCTGCCAAAGTAAACACACACCTCATACACACTGCTTACACACACACACAGATTGTATCAATTTTATCACTCCCATTAGAAAGAGCACAGCACCAAAATATATTACACACACCTCAGGAAGGGACAGGCGGAACAATTCGACCAATCATAAATCAGAACCCGACAGGCTGACCAATGAGGGAGCAGGAAACTTTCTGGGAGCTTTCCAAAACGTCCAAACTGTTTCTGTCTCCCGCTTGTTTTTGCCAGTTTTTTTTTTTTTTTGGTTTTGATGATGTGTGTGAGGGAGTGTGTGTGTTCAGCATGTGATAGCTTGCTATGTGTGTGTGTGTATGTAAGAAGGCCCCTTCTTCTCCTCTGTGTGTGTGTGTGTGTGGGTCTGTGAAGGTGTTTTGGTGCAGGCTGCTCGCTGCCTGCTTCATTTCATTTGAGGAATCATGGGTAAAAAGAGAAGCAGGCGATCGAGGGGGTAACCATTCCCGAGAGAGAAAACCTTACAGATACAATTACTAAAACATGTACGTGTGTTAAATGTGTGTGTGTGTTCCTCTGTGTGAGGTTTTCCTGTGCTGGTGTGTGTGTTTATGTGATGGTTTATTTGTGCATGTGTGGCTGTTTGTTTCTGTGTTTCAAAACAGTTTTTCAAGACTGTTACTTATTCTACAAACATGATACTTTTAAATCTACGTTTTATAAAATAAAGAAAACTGCAGTTCCTTAAGTGTCCACTTGGGGCTGATGACAGACACAAGCAAAACCTTATTTGAACCCATATAAAAATGCCAATTTTTACAGCCTGGTACAAAAATCTGTCCTAGCAAATAATTCTTCCAGATCTCACCCATTTTCTTTTATCAAGTCTGTAAAACAGCTTTTTGGATGCTACGGCTACAATCTTTGGAAGGGTTTGGGTCATAGTCTGAGCTGTTAGGGGTCTAAGAAGAAGGCAATGTGGATTCAACCTGAGCTGCTTTCAGCTCATGGCACACAAACAGTGCTCTCCATCTTTCTGAAATAACAGTTAAGTAATAATCCTGTTTCTTGGCCAATAAGCTTATTTTTCATCAACACATGAAGCTTAAGATGGTGCAAAAGCATAACTTTAACTCGACTCTTTGAGCTTCATGCTTCCTCAGAAAGCAACAGGTGACATTAATGAGGTTTCGTCCTCTCAACTCAATCAGTCACACCCTCCTCAATGAGTCATCTGCACAGAAATGAGTGATCCCCCTTCATCCAAATGATAAATTGGGTCTAATGGTGTTCATTCAGATTCTGGGGCAAGCACCAAGTGGACACTTAAGGTACTGCACCAACACCAGAGGTTTCTGCATCCAATCATTTCATCATATATTTTACACCCTTTTTTTGTCAGAGTATTTCTTTAAAATATCAAAGCAGGCAGAGTTTTGGGGTAAAAAGTGTCACCTTTGGCCCTGTAACCTCACTACTGCATTGTTCGTAAAGGCTTTTGTTACTTAATCATAGACTGTATGAAACATGGACGTAATCTCGCCGACGTCACCCGCCTGTTTCTGAAACGGAAAATGAAGCAGATTGGCTTTAGCGGCCATATTGGTAGTGGCAAGGGCTTCGCCTACAGCCATAGGGCGCCGGCCGTCAGGTGACCCTCAGCTGTGCCTCTTATTGGGGGAGCTCGTGATGTTAATATCCTCTGCATGGCCGCGTTAGAAAAAAAATCCCCCCCCCCCTGTACAGTGGGTGCTGATAGTAAAATTAACGACTCATACAGGAGATGTTTTTTGAACCAGGCTGTAAATAGGTTAATTTCTGCTTTGAGAATGTTATATTTTTGTCTTGGTGTGTTTGTGACTTCCACTACTTCCAGAGCCAGCCTCAAGCAAACACTGGAGAAACAGCAGATTTTAGCACTTCAGCATTGTCTCATATTCTCAGACCGGAAGTTGTCGCTTGTACTTAACCTATTTATGCCCCAAATTTATAAAATCTTTTATCAGTTGAGTATCTCCAAATCATGTTGTGTTTTTATTTAATTATTTTTTCATTTTTTTAACTTTGTTTTGAGGAAAATAGGATTTTTGACTGGCAACAATTATTATCGGTGGTCACACAGCTTGTGACTGGGTCACCTAATAATTGTATAGAAAAAATGATAATTATAATACTAATAATTCTATATATTAAAAAAATAATATAATCATAATACATTTTTTAAAAAAGGTGGTGTGTGTGGGGGAGTGGTAGGTGTGGGCATTAGCTATGGTTAGTACTTATGTGTCAAGAAAATGGCACCTAAGTTAATTATGATCAATCCTGCAGGCAGTGTTTTTGACTAGCTATCCACCCACCGGCAACTTTTGTTGCCACTCACAGAAATAAGCCCATGAACAAAAAAAAATATATCCCAGGTACAATTTTTGGTGGAGTGTTACTCTAGAGTAGGGGTCACCAACCCATTTGAGACTAAAGGCTACTTAACGGCAATAAGTGCAAAATGCTGCTTTTACTTTATTTTTATTTTATCTTTAAGTGACAGTATCATGGGCAGTATTTAAATCCTTTTAGATTTTTTATTCTTTGTTGTCCTAATTGTTTCAATCCTTAATGTTTTTATTTTAACAGATGTTTTCCTTTCTTTTATTGGTGGTGGTTCTTAGTCTTTTATATATTTAAATATTTTTCCTCATATTTCTCTTTTACCTCTCTTTCACTTCTTCTCTTTTATTTCTTTTACTGGTTGCTTTTATGATGTAAAGCACTTTGTAACTTTGTTTTGAAAAGTGCTATATAAATAAAGTTTATTGTTATTATTATTATTATAAGTGGCACAAAGGGCTACTTGTCTGATAAAAACTTTCTGAAAAAAATTGCACGGATCACTTTTTAATAACATTAATCGCAGTAGAAGTTGTAATACCATGTGAAGAGACTGCTCACAGGTCAATGTTGATTATTTCACAATTATTATTAATAATTTACAGAACAATGATGGTAGGAGGGCGCTCCATTGTGAGCAGTGCTCTTTTTTGGAACATGCACTAAGGTGCCCACAAGAACCACATTGGTGACCCCTGCTCTAGGGACTTGAATAATTAGAATGATTAAATAATTATAATTTTCTCTGGGGGGAAAATCATAAGAAATTTATGATAATTTGCTCTTTCCACGATGATCCACCATGTCTTCCCCCAGAAGGAGCAGGAAGCAGATGATGTAATGTGACAGGAAACACTTGGAAACTATTTTTATAAACCAAAATCTTGTCAGCTGGCATATAAGTGGAAAAAGTTGCATTAGTGACGTTGAGATTTTTTATTGTGAGTAGAAAATGACAGTGATACACTTTGGCAACAATTGTTGTTAAGAGTCTGACTGATGTCCTAACTTTACCCCTTTATGGCAAAACAAGTAAAGGGAATTAAAAAAACTTAAAACCTGTAACAGACACCAAATACTGAATCTTCTGACTCCACTATTAACTTTCCTACACATTTTCTCACACTGGTTACCTCCTTTATTTGTAACAGATAATGATCCAGAGGAGTTAAATCGTCCACTTTCCCATAAAACTCAAGAGACTGGACTCTCTGTTTGGGCTGGGGACATGTACTCAATAATAAACAGATCCTTAAAGATTGAAAAACCAGTTTGTCCAAGGGATTGAGCAACCCCTGGTCTCGGATTAGCACAAATAATCCCCCCCTCACTCTGGATTTGTGAGATTTGTTACTCTTTTACATGATCCTGGACCAAGATTTGTAGCACCTGTGGGTTTTGGCTGTTTAATACAAACTTGTGCCGTTATTCCTTTCATGTTGGATTTATAGGAATGTTTTTCTTGTAAAACAAAGTTTGATGGTATTGCAGATGTCATCCAGTTCATAAAAACTCAGCTTCGGGGTTCTGGAGCGCTTCGTAAACGTTTGCTGCTTAAACTTCCAGATGAGCGAGCGTGCCGTGCCAAAAGCATGTGCTGCTCTCCACGAGAGAATGGGACACATTATATTTAAAGCTATATGAAATCATGGGAATAGAAGGTGATGTGCGGCTACGCCTTTAACGTCTTTCTCCTACACTGAGCAATAAACATCGAGACAACAGTTTGAGTCCAGCGTGTTTGTGTCTCTGTGTAAAGCCAGCTCTGTAAAAACATAGTTTTAACTTTTAACACAGAAAGAGAACTCTAACCTCAGCCTCTTCCAAAACAAGGCTGTGAACAACACTTAATCATCACCGGTGTTGGACCTCACAGTCTCCACAGCCAGCGTCGACATCTGATTTAAATCAGAGGAGTGGAGACTCTTACAGCAGCACCAAAGACTGCAAACTGTTAAAAAAAGTCAACGATGCCTCCATGACGTCGTCTTTTCTTTGGTTGTTGTTTTGGTGGCACTTTTCAGTGCCAGATTTGGTTCAACATCCAGAGTAATTAGCTGAGATGACACCAAGCAGACGGCTAACAGCACATGATGATTAACCAGAGCGGCCTCGCCTCTAATTATGCATCATTTTGAGCCGTAAAATCATTTAAAAATTTGTTCTGCGGCATTATTGACAGGAAAAGACATGAGACTGAGCAAGAAACAGGGAGAAAAAAGGGGGAAATGACGTGAGCTGGCCACTCTGAGGATTAAAGCCTTTGCGTTTGTGGCGATATCATAAAACTTAAAAAATAAAAACCATTTAAAGTCAGTGTTTTACTACATCTTCTTCTCTACACTGAAAAAAAAAACATTTTAATAAGTGTTTTTGTCTTATTTTAAGTTGCATATTAAGTAAAAGCACAAACATTAAAAGCTTCTGTGTGTCTGTTATCAGGGTGAGCATTTGGGGCAGTTTAAGTGAGGAAATGAAGAAATGTTCAAGTAAAAACAAGTTTAAAAAATGTGCAAAATGATCATTTTTGCAAGATACCAATAATGAAGTTTGAAAATATTATATGGTTAATACTAAAATATAATGATGGGTTGAGAATTATGTATATCTGTGTGAAATTATAATGACTATTGTGGATGGAAGTTTTCTGTTGCTGTGTCCAAGCATGAAATACGGATGCATGGACGTAGTTGTCTGTTTTGTGTTTTTTCGTCTATGATAGTGATTTTACTTTAACCTCATGTTCGAAAAAAATTAAAAATCAATCAATCAATTAAGTACCGAATTAGGTACTTTTATGGGTACAGACTGAATTCAGTCAAAAGTACTGGGTACCGATTCATGTTAAAACAAAAGGTACCATGTTTAGGTTCCTGAATGCATCTTTGTGACTGTGAGGGAGTGGAAGAGTAGGCGATTTTCCATGCTGGACATGAACACAGCATTGCCAGGTTACATATTAGAGTATAAACATGTTTAATTAAAAAAAATATATTTTTTTTTATTAAACAAATTGATATTTTTTACCACATAAACACAAAAAAATACCAAAAATTGGTGCCGCTGAGTACCGGTACCGATTACCAGGTACTGGTACCAAGTTGGTACCGTATCGTTTCAAATGTGAAAGGCACCCATCCTTAGTTTTGAATAAAAAATGTCTTATTTTACTTGATATGAGCCACATTAAATGTATCTATCCAAAAAAATCTTGTTTCCAGTTGTATAAAGACAAAAATGAGGTCTGAATTGCTTGAAACAAGTTTAAAAAAATCTCTCAATGGAGCAAGAAAAATTTGCTTGAAACTAGAATAATGTCTCAACACAAGTAACTTTTCTCTTTTTCCAATGGCAGATTTTTTTTTAACTTGTTACAAATAATAAAGACCTAATTTTTGTCTTTAAATAACTTGAAACAAGACATTTTCCTGAACTGCAAAGGTGAATGTGTCTCATATTATATCTTTATTTTTCTACTAAAAATCAGACAAAAACACTTGATAAGATTTAAGTTTTTCCTGTGTTAAGTTTCAGTGAATCCAGAAATAACTCACTTGTGACCAAAGATGTAATTTTAGTACAGTTTTAAAACAGTTTTCTGGAAGCATTTAATATGAAGCTCCATGAGGATTTACTCAATTTTGAGCCAGCCCCTTGTGGCTGTAATTGGAACTGCAGATTTGGTCAACAATTCACATGTTTTTAGAACCTCAGTTTTTCACGTTTGGCTCTGTTGTGTGGTTTTGTGTGTGTGTGTTAGATACAGAATGTGTCCTTGTTCACTTCAGGGCCCTCGCTGTGGTTTTTCTGCCTCCCTACCAATCTTTCTCTGTCCTCCCGCTCTGTCTTTCTGCCATTCTGCAGTCCCTCCCTCCCTCCACTCTTTCCAAACTGCCTTCCACTCCCTCCTCTTTCTCTCTGGCTGTCAGGAAGAAGTGAACAATATGACCTTTAGTCGCAGCGATAACATTCTCCCTCATGAATTCCCCGCCGCCCGGCTTTCCTTTCACATTCTCACCGGTTTGTTTTCGCTCCTGGCGCCTCTGTTTTTCTAAGAAATGATCATCTTGGCACCCGGTGATTAACGACCAGCAGCGTGGGGGGGTTGGGGGGCTGTGAGAGGAAGTGTTAGGCCTCCATGGGGTCACACTCAGTCATACGTGAACTAAATATATGCTCACACTGCAGCTGAGGGTGTCTCATCACTGTTTTCATCTTCTCGCCGGTGTTACAGTCGTACCTGGTGTTTATTTTCAACCAGAGGAGAAGCAGGACAGAGGCTTGTGTTTCTTAGAGTCCCCTCAGAGAGGAAACATGGAAATGAGACCCAGGGGCCGGGGTGACTGGAGCTGAAATGGGGCCCCGGGGTGAATATGAGTTATTGACCCTAAACTTGTCCCCATCACATTTACAGTACACTCCGTCACTCTGAAGCCCCAGAGGGAAGACGAGTTGATGGTTGCTTGGTATTTTATGTTCGGCACTAACCAAAGACAAGGCTGTAAACAAAGTGTGAAACAGTTTTAGAGTCAAACAGGGATCTTAAAACTTAGTTTTTCACACATTTTCCTTCACTGACTGAAAGATTAATCATGAGAAAATTAGATCCAAATTTAATTAAAAAAAAAAACTTTCTGCTGGTTTACAAATGATTTTACAAGGTGTATAATTTTTTTAATCATTTTTCAATTCAAATCATGATAAAAATTCAAACAGCAGCTAATGATTCAGACATTGGTGGTACAACTTGTTAACCTGTAATTCAATTTGACTTGATTTGATATGATACCATATAATACACTACAATATGAAACAAAACAATATGATACAAAACAATTCAATATGGTACGATATGCTATGATACGATTCAATAGAATAAGCTACAATACAAAAAAACAATACAATAGGATATGCTATGATATGATAGAATACAAGACAAAATGATAAGGGTCAATACAGAATAAAACAAAGTATGATACGGTAAGTCAATAAAAATGCACTGCAAAATGAAACAAAACAATACAATACCATAAGACATGATTAAATCCATTTAGATTCTATACAGACGGTACAATTCAATATGATGCAAAATGATACAGTAAATACAATAAACTATTAGACGATACAGTAGAGTATGATACAATATGATATAATACAATACAATATGAAAAGTTACGATAGGATAAGTTACAATACGATAAGATACAATACGTTAAGATACAATGTGATAAGTTACGAAAGGATAAATTAAAATACAATAAGATACAATAAGACAAGTTGCAATACAATAAGTTACTATATGATAAGTCGCCATAAGCTATAAATGAATAAGTTATGCAATGATAAGTAACAGTTATAGACGGTATAAAACATAGACGTAGCCTCCTTCTGTTCCTGAAATTGTGAAATGAAGCCAATTCATGGACGCAGCCACATTTGCTATGATGCCATCTGTTAGTTTTTCTTCGAGCAGCTTCAGGGCGCCCGGTGGTCACGTGACCTGAGCTGTGCCTCTGATTGGAAAATCAAATGATCCTAATTACTTTTAACCTGCAGAGATAGAAACAAATTCACTCATCGCACAGTGTGTACCGATAGTGAAATCAGCGTTTTAGACCCAAGCTGTTTTTTGAACCAGGCTGTAAATATGTTTTTAATGCTGTAAAAGTCTATTTTTTATGGTTGGATGTGTACATGACTTCTGGTCTTTCTGCAGCCAGCCAGAAGAACAGCGACTTTTAGCACTTCCACATAGGCTTCATTTTTACTGATCGGATGTTGCCCTTTGGTTACAAGGCAGAAAGTCAAGATATAAGTTCTGATATGATAGGGTACACAACGATAGGTTACAATACATTAAGTTATGATACCAAAAGTAACTATACGATAAGTTACGATATGATAAGTTACGATATGATAAGTAAAGATACAAGATGTTATGATATGTCCAGGTACAATACGATAAGATACAATACAATAAGTTACAAAACAATAAGTTACCATACGATGAGTTATGATACAATAGGGTACGGTACAACATGATACAGCACGATATGATACAGTACAATATAATACAGTATAGAACGGTACGATACAATACAGAACAGTATGTATATGGTATACGGTGTATATGGTACGGTACAGTATGATACAGTATGGTACGATATGATACAATATGGTACGATATGATACAGTACGGTACAATATGATACAGTACAGTATAATATGATACAGTACAGTATGATATGATACAGTACGGTACAATATGATAAAGAGCAGCACAATATGATACAGTACAGTATGATATGATACAGTACGTACAATATGATACAGTATGGTACAATATGATACAGAGCAGTCCAATATGATACAGTATGGTACAATATGATACAGTACGGTACGATATGATACAGGAAGGTACAATATGATACGGTACAGTATGATATGATACAGTACGGTACAATATGATACAGAACAGTACAATATGATACGGTACAGTATGATATGATACAGTACGGTACAATATGATACAGAACAGTACGATATGATATGGTACGGTACAATATGATACAGTACGGTACAATATGATACAGTATGGTGCAATTTAATACGGTACAGTACGATATGATACAGTACGGTAAGAGATGATACGGTACAGTATAATATGATACAGAACGGTACGATATGATACAGAACAGTACGATATGATATGGTACGGTACAATATGATACAGTACGGTACGATATGATACAATACGGCACGATATGATACAATATGGTATGATATGATACAGTACAGTACAATACGATACAGCACGGTACAATATGATACAGTACGGTACAATATGATACAGTACGGTACAATATGATACAGTACGGTACGATATGATAAAGTACAGTATGATATGATACAGCACGTACAATATGATACAGTATGGTAGGATATGATACAGAGCAGTACATTATGATACAGTGCAGTACAATACGATACAGTAAGGTAAGATATGATACGGTACAGTACGATATGATACAGTAAGGTTCAATATGATACAGTATGGTACGAATATGATACAGTACTGTACAATATGATAAGGTATGCTATGCTATGATACAGAGCAGTACAATATGATACAGTACAGTGCAATATGATACAGTACGGTAAGATATGATACGGTAGAGTAAGATATGATACAGTACAGTATGATATGATACAGTATGGTACAATATGATACAGAACGGTACGATATTATATGCTAGGGTACAATATGATACAGATCGGTACGATATGATACAGTATGGTGCAATTTGATACAGTACGGTACAATATGATACTGTACAGTACGATATGATACGGTAGCGTACAATATGATATAGTATGGTACGATATGATACGGTTCCGAACAATATGATACAGTACGCTACCACATGCTACAATTCAATGTGATATGAGGCAGATGTAAGATGATAAAATGGTTAACAGTGCCTTATAAGATGATACAAAATGGTATGAAACAAAACAATATGATCCAGTACAAATGATATGATACAATATGATACAATGGAACAAAACAAAACAACACAATGCATTTGATACGACACAATGCAACGTTGTGTTATGTGATACAAAACAAATCTGTACAATAGGACAAAACACAACAAACTATGTTGTCCTCTTGGAGAAAACTGTCTCTGACTTATGTTTTCTTTGAACTATTCCAATCACTCCACCTGATTCCTAAAATAAATCATACCTTCATTTTTATTTAAGGATTAGCATTTACCACAAGTTCTGACTGCAGCCTGCCTGTTCACTGAGGTCTTTTCTTCTTTTGGCTGTTTCTGTTTTACTTTGACAAATAGAGCTTTTGAGTTCGATAATCAGAAAAATCTGAAGAGGAAACAAGCCTTTTAAAATTAAATTACAGACCTCAGGTTTGACATTTTATTGCACAATTTAACTTAGTGTTGCGTTTTATATCATTTTTAAACTAATTTTGCTCTTTTGTTTGTTTTAAGCTGGCACAGCGGTTAGTAAATAAACTCTGACTCTGCTCACCAGTTTTCTCATCTCCCCGGGGTTAGAGAGCATAATTTAATAAACTTTCAAACATGTAAACAAGTATTTTTTATTAATTACAACAGATGTGGTTATAAGAAACTGTTTTTGTTTGTTCGGGGTCATTAAAGTCTAAATTTAATCATTCGTAATCACTACAAACATGTTGTAAAAGTTACAGCTTTTTAATGATGCTTGGCTTTCTACATCGTGCATCGCTCAGTCTGTCCTTATTAGATCCATACTCTCAGTCAGGAAACGACGGTACCTTCACAAAAGAACTTAAACAGGCAACTTATTTCTGGTTTCCTGGATCTTCCCGTCTCAAAAAATCCCCTATTGGCTTTAATTTCCTGCAGCTGGGAGCAGTTTTTTTGTTTCCTTTACGTAAAGCGTTGCATTGATGGACAACAGTGCTCAAAAATCCTGCATTTTTTAACCCTGCAGTCTGCCAATCTTTGGCATACGTTTGTTCATATGAAGAGGCAGAATTTCACATCAAACTCTGAGAAAAGAGAGTTTAAATTCCTCAAAAACACATTTTAACGGACTCTACTTGTGTCTAAAGTTGACTTGTGGGTCAAAAGCAATTTACTCTACCCCTAAACGACCTAGAACTGTGTTTGCGGTCGTATATTGTGACAGAATTTGGGCCTCCGACCTCGAGCATGAGCTGAGAGAAACATTTGCTGCCATGTGATTGAGATGACTTTTTGTTTTCATTGTGGTCGGTTTCCATGCTGGGAAAAACACTCAAGTGTGCTGTGACTAAGTGGAAATAGGTTATGAGGGCGGAAAATAATTCACTGTCTGAGTGAATATTCATAAATCATCTTCATACGACGAACAAACACAGATTTTTTGGGGGGTTAATCGTCTCCTGATGAGCACAAACCCCGGCGCTCCAGATGCAGCTTTAACGACGCAGGTTTGGTTTCTGATTCCTCACGATCAAAACAGATAAACACACTCAGACCTGTCTGTCAGGAGAGGCCTGCTCACCTCTGATCACATGACCCGACAGGCATGTTTCGCTCTGTCACGCAAACATCTGACTGGTTTCTGTTTCTGTGCAGGCTTTGACTTGAAGGACTCGAGTGTTTGTGTCAGGAGGAGGAGGAAGGGAGTGAAGCGAGGACAAAGAGAAGAGACACAGAGCGGCGTCTTTGGTTCTCAGTGGGAGATGAGGAAAACCAAGCAGAGAGGAAACAGTTTCTTATCATGAAGACAGATGGAGGGAATCTGGCAGAAATTTTTATCCGTTTTTTTTTTTATTCCTCGTTCATTTCCCAGGATGTCAGATCACAATCAAAAGCAAAGTCTCAGACCTTAAATCAAAGTTTGAGTGAAAGTCTTTCCTCTGTGAGTCCTAAAAGTTTTATGACCCTTGTGAAAATCAAAGAAACAGAGTTATAATCTTAGAGACCGTGTTGCTTTTATTGATGGTCTGATTTAATGATATGAGCTTCATGTTCTGATGAGGGGGATTTGGCGCCACCTGCTGTGTCAGGCTTCTCTTTTGAAATTAGACGCCAACACTTTCAAAAATACAGAACAGGATCAGAGACTTTTTATTCTTTTTATTTCTTTTTTGAGGTTTGGGCGTAAAAAAAATTACGCCCTTTTTTCTTTATTCAGACTTAAAGGTCTAAATTCTAAGTTCTTGGAACTCTGACTCTCAGTTCTAAGAAATCTAAGAGTTCTGACTTTGTTTCTCAGGGTTCTCGAGTTCTGTAATTGGAGCCAGAACTTTTATCACTTCTTTTCTCCCTGCAAAGCAGGAAAGACAGCGAGAAATAAAAACCTCTGTATGCTTCCCCTTGGAAATGTCATCAGGAGGCACGGCATCAGCTATCATAGCTATGCTGATGATACACAACTGTACATCGCTGTGTCTCCTGATGACTCAGGACCAATCGATACCCTCTTTAACTGTGTTTTAGATATTGAGGCACTGGCTCTAAACCCATGTCAGCAGGTTAAGGGGCTGTTTACATGACAACAGTTTTAGGGTAAAATGCAAAAGTTTTGTTGCGTTTCAGCCTCCAGTTTACACGGAAACAGCGTTTTAGTTGACCTGAAACGCAAACTTTTGAAAATGGCCTCCAGAGTGGGATCCAGACACCGTTGCCGTATAAACACTCAGCCGGTGTTTTCAGTGGAAATGCTGACGTCACACTCTGCCTCGTGTGCATGCATACAACAGGACAACAGTACTGTTGGTATGATAGTCGCGAAGGACTGTGTTGTGTATGTGCTGCTCAGGCCTGAACCACACGAATATGGATATTTTTTTGATCGGACATCTTTGTCCTCGTTTAAAAAAAAATCTCCGTCCACACCACAGAAATAGCTCTGACCAAACTGAAAACGATCGCCTCTGAAGCCTGCAATGCCATGCCTGGCCGATAAGTGGCATGTTAACAAAATGTGAAAACCATAGAAGAAGAACATTTGAGCATGCGCAGTCAAACACGGTGACTTGTTGCTAGGCGCTTGACGTCATCACGTCAACACTAGCTCCGTTTAACACCGCTACACGGATCCACTCAACCGGATATTTTTTTATTTCTTCACTTTTTCATCCGTTTCTAAAAATCTCCGTTTATGTGGGTGAAAAGGCCGTGTTTGTGTGGTTGAGAGGCCCAACTGGACAGAAAAATGTGCGTTTAGGAATATATCCATATACGTGTGGTTCAGGCCTCAATCTTTTATATTTGCTGTCTTTCAACAAAATAAGCACCTGTTGCTCCACTTTTTAACTTAGCATTCCCCAATACACCAGATGATCCGCTCAACTCCACTTTGGTGGAAATTTTCCAAAAGCAGCTTCTGGACAAGACAGTTATCGCACCAACTGCAGGCCTGGCATGCTTACTACAGCGTTTTCTGTGTAAATGCAGGGGTTTTTTTTCCACTACGTTTTCAGATGAAACGTCGTGTAACGTCGTTTTGAGCCACATTAAAAATCTGGTCACAATGGCATTTTAACACTTGAAAAACATCGCCAAAGTACGTGTGCCTGTGAGAGCCCTCAGGTCTTCAGGTCAAGGATTTTTAACAGCACCAAAACACGAGGACACACAGTGAGGCAGCTTTTAAATATAACGGCTCATGACTGTGGAACAGCTTGAAGACCTGAGGGCTACACAGAGCTCCAACATTTTTAAAAGCAAACGTAAAACCTACCTTTTTAGTCTGGCTTTAACTGAGTTTTACTTTTACTTAGTTATGTATTTGTCTAATAAAGTTTGGATCTTTGTCTTCTTAAAGGTGTATAATCTTAACTTTTGGTTTGATATAAATTTATCTTTTTATGTGTCTTAACCTAATTATTCATCTTCTTTAAACCGTCTTTACTGCACTGCTTCTTTCAACTTTTTTTAATTTTGTTGTTTAAGTTTGAGTATTACATCATTTTCTCTCTTACTGCTTTAGTCTTTTAACATTTTATTATCTTATTCGTTTCTTTTAATTTGGTTGTTTTAATTTTTTGTTGTGAGTTTAACATTTTACTAAACCTTAGTGTTTCCTCATTACAGTCTCCAGAAAGTGTTTCCACAGTTCCTCGGGTCATCTGCAGGGATTTTAATTAACTGTGAGGGTTTATCAGGTCACATATAATTATTATTATAATTTTTGTTTTGTTTTGTTTTGTTTGCTTTTGTTAAGCACTTTGTGTTGCCACTATTGTGCATGAAAAGTGCTTTATAAATAAATTTTGATTGATTACTTGATAAAAAGGATGGAGGGACGAGAGAGATTGGTTTAAATATATTGGTTTAAGAACGGATGCGTGTGAAGTCTTTCCCTCAAGAAATAAAATAAAAAGCAACTTCCTTTTGTGAGAAATATCACTTTATGAGAGAAAAACTCCAGGAAAGCTGCTAAATGAAAGTTTCATAGAGATTGTTTTCATCGTGTTTTTATTATATCTATTTTTTATTATTGTTTGTTAAATTAACTCCAGATCCTTTTTTTAATATGAAGTTCTGAGTTTATTAATCCATGCAGTGTCCGAGAGAATTCAAAGAAAATATTCAACCCCAAAACACAATATCTGCTTTAGATTTAAAACATAAACTCAGAAAATATCAGAGACTGTTAAATAAATGAAGATTGTCTCTGTGACGCCAATTTTTGATGTGGAATTTTGAAGCAATTCTGGTGAAAGCTTTACTGTAAAGGGGGCGGGGTTTGAGAATCCTCGCTAACAGTTGCCTGTCAATCAGCTGAGCTGTGCCTCTGATTGGATAAACTAAACTATCTTTATATTTTATAAACTCTGTGAACATTGTGTGGTGTTAGCAAAATTAGCAAGTAAAGTCTCTTTTTCTTCTTTTTAATTTTTTTTGCTTGGTGTGTATGTGGTTTCTGGTACTTCTAGAGCCAGCCTTTAGTGGACACTCAATGAACTGCAGATTTTTTGCACATTTACATTTTTATGGTTTGTTATTTTTATTTTCACATTTTTATTTGATATTTTCTCTTTCATATTTCTGTCTCATAGTTTTTGACCAGAGGCTGATGGTGTTGGAAATATCAACACTTCAGAGATGAAATCAAAGCCTCATGTTATTTTGTTTATTCAACCAAAAATTCCTGATATATATATATTTTTTATTTCGGGGTTAATACTCATTTTGTAAAATAAAATTTAAGCCTTCTTTAGAGCTCCAAAAACATAAACGGATAAATGCCTGTACAATGAGACATTACAAATAACTTTTTAAGGAAAAAATTCAGAGAAACTTTATATGCTTACATTAAATGGAGTAATTTCACAAAAAGCATGGACACAGTTTCTACAGTTTTTATTTAATGCAATAAGCTTTTTTTTTAAATGAAAATTACTGCTTTGATGGTTAATGAACCCTTGTTTCTATCTATTCTAGCTAAAACTTTATAACTTTAAAAGCTTTTATTTAAACTTTGAAGTTGGATTATTGTTTCTTGTATTCTTTTATTTTGAAGTGAGGTTCCTTTAAAGGAGTTTTTAAATTTTCTTACTTTTTTCCACTTGATTTGTAAAAATGTTTGTTATAAGCTGCTTAACATGCACTTAACTATCAAATACACACACGCAACCACCAAAATGAAAACTTAAAAAAATATCAATCTAACCAGAAAGTTGAGATTTCAACCTTAGTTACTTTGCCTTATTAATTTTAAAACCTATTGTTAATAAAATTCAACTTCTACGTTATTTTTTTACAAAAAAAAATTAATACAGAGGCTTTAAAAAAATACTCCAGTTTCAAAAAGTAGACATTTAGATTGTATTTAATTATAACATCCACAAATATTCACACCAGAAACACACATTACAGTTGATTTAAAACATTCGATCTTGAGGTTTTTCCTCTCAAACAGCTTATAAAACATTAAAACCCTTCTGTTTAAAATCCCAAAATGATGAACCCTCAGTAAAAAGCCGTGAACCCTCGGCGCTCGCCCCCTCCAGGAGCTGTCGACGTCTCCTGCAGGAGCGCTCTGCATACACACTCACACACATGAGCAGACTCAAACTGCGCCGAGGACAAAACAACGGCAGAAAGACAACAGTAAATTTTGTTATCTCATCTTCTAAAAACCACAACGTTTGTCACAGGAGCCAGTGAAAGCAGCTACTTGTGGCCCAGCGGGCGCTGCAGGAGAACATCTGGGGCCCGTTTGCTCGTTTTCTTGGCTGGAGCGAGCTCTTGCATAACCCGACGTATAGTAAAACCGTATTTATACAAAATAAAACTATTTAATGCATCACTTCATATGAATGAGCAGCACTTAAAGCTCTCTCTGGAGTCCTTATCTCATCTAACCCACATCTTCTTATTTAGAAATGATTCATTTAACAACATATCAAACTCTTTTAAGAAAGCTTACAAAAACGTGTGCGTACAGACTTTGCATTGCTTACACAGATCCACATGTTAGGAGTTAAGTGATTTCCTCCACAGAGAGAGAGAGAGGAGGAAAGCCTCCAGATAACCAGTGTTTGAACGCGAAACGACCACACTCAGCTCAGCGTTTCTGCAACACCTGGCGAGCTGCCACGTCAGGGCTGAGAGCCAAATCTGAGTCCGCCTGTCTCGCTGCCGTCGGTCCGCCGTGTTAGTTTTGGGTCAGCGCAGGTCTGCGGGGAAAGACGAGAGTCCGTTTGGGACGTTACAGTAATCCTCACATGGATTTCACAGCTCTCATCATCATCATCATCATCTTTGCATTGGCCGTGCGTGTGCAGTTACAGAGTGAGGGATGCTGTCAAACACACAATATTGCACAATCCAGTGAATATACACAGATGTGAACTCTGGCATACTTTTCCACACACACTCCAACCTTGACTGGCTTGTTTCTGTGTGTGTATGAGTGTGTGTGTGTGTGTTTATGCTGCTCCAGTGTCAGTGTATCATAAAAGAATAAAAGCTGAAGACTAACTTTGACCTGGAAAACTTGTCCGATGAGGATTTTCTCAGCCTGGAAACTGAAGGCTTGTTACGCCCGCAGTGAAATCTCAAATTCAGGTCAAATTTTAAGGATTTCAACTTAAATTATTAGCACGTGTTAATCTAGAAGGATGAGCAAATTATACCAGAATATATTTAAGCAAGAGACTTTAAAATGTGAATATTCGTCTGTTAAAGCTCATATTTTCATTGTTTTCTTTTCGTCTGAGTCTTGAAAAGTGTCAGAGTGTTGCTCTCCCTGTTGAAATTGTGCTTTTATTTTGAAAAAGTTGAGATTTTGTCAACATGAGCCTTCAGTTTTGCGTCATTCTGTAGTCATAGATTGGATTTCTGTTGTTGACGTTTGTGTGAAAGCGTCTGTCTTTGGTTAAACGTGATTGGAGACATTTTGGTTTCAGTGCACGCTCAGTGATCGTCACCGAGTTTAGATGTGATTGATTGCACGGTTGAGTTAAAGGGGAAGAGCTTTGAAGAGAATCTAAAAATGCCCCTTTAGAGTTTCTCTAAGGAGGATTTTCTGCATGATTTGGTCCAGTTCGCCCCCTAGTGGATGACTTTAAATCTTCCACAGGAGCAGCTTAAAGACCGGTGTGTTTTGATTTCTGTTCCCATGTTTTAAAACCTTAAACAACTTTTCCTTTTTCAGCAGATCAAACCTGCTCGTTTCTAAAATCACGGTTGTGTTTTTCTCCTCGTCGTCTCACGTGTGGAAACTAAAGACACTTCCTGCTCCTCAGATCCACCAGGAGCTCTCTGAAGTACCAGACTTTCAGTTCCAGGACGTCTTTGGTGCCACACACACTCTACAGATTCTGGTCCAGCCAGCGGATGTAGTTCTCCATGCTCCTCCACCCCACATGTGACATCATCGGCAGGTACGCGAACACCATGCAGCCGTGAAAGCCGTCCTCGTAGTGATCGCTGGTCACCGAGACGCCGGCGTCCTGCAGGCGCTTCACGTACATCATCCCGTCGTCTCGCAGCACGTCGAACTCACAGGTCATCACGTACGCTTTAGGTGTCCTTCCCAGAACCTCCTGCTCCGCCAGCAGCGGCGCCGCCCTCACGTCCACCAGCCCCTGCACCGTGCCCATCACTCCCGGAGACCCCGTTTCCTTCAAAACAGGGCGGAAATGCTTCCTGCGTTCAGATGGGAGCAGAGCAGTCCAGTCCAGTTTGGATCGGGTGCTGGCGCCTATGGCGGGTTGGTCTAGCGAGCTGTGGTTGTTAGCGAGGAGGAGGGGCTCCAGGGAGCGGTCGGCGCCCAGGTACTCCAGCCAGAAGCGGGCCATGTAGGGTCTGTAGAGGATGGGCACGGCGTGGTTCTGTTGGTAGGACGGGGTGTAGAAGTCGAGCGCCTGCAGCACCGGGTAGACCAACGCCTGGGCTTTAAACTTCACCGCCAGAGAGTCGTCTGAGCTGAGCTGTGGACAGGAGGTCAAAGGTCATGTGAGGGTAATTTTAGGGCTAATACAGAGTTAAATATTTAAAACTGGGACATGTGATCATCATTCACAGAGCGCCAAAGACAAACTGCTGCTGAGTCTCAATGAAAACTTCAGACTCGCTGAGTTACGGAGGAAACCACTGTGGAGCTGAACTGTACATACACTAAAATTCCTTGCTGATACCTTTTTTTTCCCCTGGGCCCTCTTTAAAATTTATTTTAGGTTTTCACCAAAAGGATATTTAGCTGAAAGTCTAGACTCTAGAGCAGTGGTCACCAACCTTTTTGAGCCCAAGATCTCTAAACCCAACCAACATGAATGAAAGATCTACCAATTGAAGGCTTGAGGACACACATTATGTATTTCCAGTTTTAACGAGCCTAGATGTATGAATTAAGTCCCTTGTATTTAAGTTTTAGAAGAACCATCACTGCTCTGTTTTTGGCTGTAAACAGCCACATAGTTCCATGCACAAGCTTCCCATCTCTGAAGAAGACAGACTAAGTGGTTAGAGTTCATTTATCAAGGAAATGTTCCAGCTACACTCAGTAAAACTGTGCATGTGTGTGCTAGTCACTTCACGGCCGACTGCTTTTCCAACTTTGGACAGTCCAACAGAGGGCTAGCGAAAAGACTGGTCCTGAATCCAGGCGCATTACCAACCATCCTCCAACAAACCTGGGACCCTGGAAATGTGAGTATTTTAAATGCTGTGTGCTGTGGAGCAGATGGAAGAGCTTTTCCTCAGTGTCCCCCCTGTCTCTGTGTTAGCTTCAGGATGCTAACTTTAGCTGCCGTTAGCCTGTTGTTTTAGCCTGTAATGTTACGGTAAACGAGCTTCACTGTTTTCTAAACATTGTGCACTCGAAGCTGGTGGCACCGCTCTCAGTGACGTGGAAGAGCGGGGCGGTATCAGCGGTGGCTCATTTACATATGAAGGCCACGCCCACTAAATCAGAGCATTCTGAACAGAGGGGCTATGAGAGCCTGGAAACAATGCTGCTGTGCTTGATTTATTGGCTTTTTGGACCAAAACATGTTACTACCATTTCATGAAGACATCAATGATCCATATTAGACAGCAGAAAAGGAGCAGAATATGGGACCTTGAAATGTCCCTATTGTAGTAATTCAAAGGTTTATCTTTTCAATTTTGTCTTAAAAGTAATGCTTGAAAAATAAAGACATAGTGTAGAACAGAAGTTTTCTCCAAGACTCACAGGATATTTAGGTCATGACGTGAATCATTACAGCATAGAAACCACAGCGGTAGATGATAACGTGTCTGTAAACTCTGGTAAATGATTGTAGGAAGCGCGGATTTGATTTCCTCAAGCAACTTTTCCAGCCATAGTCTGCATTTGTCTAAAATGTGCGAGCTACAGGGAGGAACTCCATCATGATGTAATGAGGAGTAGTTCCTTTTTCTATTGTTTTCAAGATCTACTGAGGAAGCTTTGAAGATTGACCAGTTGATCGCGATCGACTGGTTGGCTACCTCTGCTCTAGAGGAACCACATAACAGACTCCTACATTGACAAAGGATAAAAAAAAATTATAATTAATTTTATACATTTTTAAATTTTTTATCTTATTTATTATTTAGTATTTTTTTTCCTTTTTTGTATCCAATTCATGTTATGACAGTTAAACATGATTGAACAGGGAGAGAGGAAAAAAAACAGGAAAAAATTTATAATTATTATTTTTTTTAATTTATATATATTTTTTTCATTCATTTTTATTTTATTTATTTATTCTTTCCTTTTTTGTATCTAACCCATGTTATGACTGTCAATTATGAACAAACAGAGGAAGAGAAAAAAAGAGGAAAAAATTGTATTAATGTATTGAATAAGTGCTATAATGATGCAATTTTTCAATAAAAAGAGAATTTAAGAAAAAAAATCCTCGCTGAAGCACAGAAAAACAACAATTTCTGTGAGTGTTGACATGTTTTCAGCTGCACTGACCCACATTTGGCACCAGCTTGTGTCACGCAGCGTTAAAAGACTCCTCTGTCTGATTTAACCGAGACTAATCAGGATCTGTTTTTATGTTTTTATCACTCTGGTGTTTTCTGACAGCATGAGACGTCTCCTCAGCGCGTGTGTGTGTTTGTGTGTGTTTTCATACCTCCTGTGCCACAGCAGCAGCCAGATTCCCCCCAGCGCTGTCACCTGACACACACACCCTCTGCGGGTCGATGCTGTAACGCTCCATCACCTCGGAGGACAGGAAGGCCCGTGAAGCCGCCAAAGCATCGTGGTATTGATCAGGAAACACCGCTTCTGGAGCGAGACGGTAACTGCGGGACATGAAGAGGAGACAAAGTTATTCTTATCCTCACGTCAGGCTGTGAGACTGAGTAAGAGGCAGGCAGTGTGGGAGCTGCTCTGTAGGAGAAAACGTTCAACCTAAACCCTGAAGATTACTCAGAGACTCTGTAGCTTAAACATCTGAGTTACATTCTCATCGATATTGTCCTTGCGCTCTCCCTTTTTTATTATTTTAAGTTAAATTTTAACTTATTTTAACCCTTTAATTTTGTTTTATTTCTACATTTCAGTTCAGATTTTTTCATTTTCAAACGCTTTTCCTTTTATCCTATTTTTGCTGATTTTACCATGCACCTGATGTTACACTTTCTCATTTTACCATATTATAATTATATAATATTTTATATAATATATATATATAATATAATATTTTTTATTATTTTATTCATTTATGTTTTTACAAATTTACTTATCTTACCCTCTATTATTTTCAAGTATTTTTTTAATTATATTTATTTATTTTTAATTAATTAATTGGTATTTTAGTTTTAGCTCCAGTGTTTCCCCATTTTAATTCAGTCCTCTAATTCTGTTTTCTGTCCGAATTTCCTTTTATGTCTTTGTGTGTTTGAGTAAGTGAGTGTGTATATTAAATGTGGTTTGGAGGAGGGGAGTGGTGGGGGTCTTATGTTTTTACATTATTTAATTATGCAATTTTCTACTTTTTATTCCACTTCTTGTTAATTAATTTTGTTTCATTTTTTCCCACGTAAAGCTCTTTGTATCACAAAGTCCTGTAAAAGTGCTATACAAATAAAGTTTGAGTAGAAGTTTGAGTTAATGCTTTAAATAATAAATATCTCTGCATCATATAATGTTCATGATCTACATTTTTACTCAGACTGTCATAGATTAATTTTTTAATCATGATTAATCATGATTAATCGCACAATTGTCAAAAGCTAACTCGCATTAATCTCAATTAAATGGCTCATTTTGGTCTTTTACCTTTAAATTAGTGGTGTTGAAAGGAATTAGTATTTATTTCCACAGCCCTAATTTTAAACATCAAATCTCCCTGTCTTCTTTTTCTGCTAGCTTTTTAGCATCATGTTAGCCTGTTAGTTGCTTCTGAGACAATTCTAACAAAACAAAATCAACACATTTTTTATCAAGTGATAAAAGTAAATATTATATATTTTTTATTTTAATTCAATTAATAAATTTAACATTGAAATAATTTATTAAAAATATTATCACTTTCTAAAAGGAAACAAAGATTTGTGTTTTTCAGTTACAGTAATGCTTTTATTCTAATGGGACAAAACTTACTCGACAGACATGACGACAGAGTCCAGATCCTCGGCCATTTTCCGACAAAGAAGGTCGTAGGATCGCATCCCTGTGAAGAGGGAAGATGTGTGTTAACATAACTATAAAAATCGATGAGTAAAATCGTCGACAACATTTTTCCGTAATCAATGCACTGTGCTGTTCCATTACTGTATTAGTTTCTCTTCAGTTTATTTGTCTTCTTTCTTTTTGTTGGATTATTTAGCGGTTGGCAACTAGCTGAAGGTGCATTACCGCCACCTACTGGACTGGTGTGTAGATTACCTGGGCTGTGGGGCTGTATGCGTCACATGCAAACACATCAGCATGGCAGAGGAGAAGTCGAGCCGGTAGGTGAGGGAAACAAGCAAACATGCCAAAAATCTCTAAAACTCCATAGTTTGGGAGTATTTCACACTGATTAAACACACACAGCGTGTTAATTGACAAAAATGACCTTGGATGGCACGGCAGTACGACTGCAATGGTCCAGCTCTTAAAACACAAACATGTTGGGCTCATCGTTGACGAGCCCGGAGCTTAACAGCGAGGTGAGGAGCTACAAAATCCCACATACACTCCTTTATATGTTGTGAAATGCATGGTTTGTCTTTTAGGACACGTTTAGTCTTTTTATTAAATCATCACCCTGTTTGAAAACCACGAGGAGTTTATTAAACCAACGTTAGCATTAGCGCTAGCTGCTACAGATAATGGTAGGGCAGAGGGGGTGAACTGTTTGACCTGCAGGTGAAAAGACTGAGGACACATTATTTATTTGCTTTTTTGACCCACTATGTTCTTAATCTGATGACATAACAATATATTTTCTGTTATTTTGCCCAAACTGTTGATTCTTTAAGTGACAATACATTAATATCACTTTTTATAAATGTATTAATGAAGCATCTGGTTAGTTTAATTATGTTCAAATATGTTGTTTCATTGTTTATATCATTAAACAAACAATAGTCATCAACTTAAGTAACAACGCATGTTTTGTTTTGCAGATTTCACTATAATGCATTCTTATCCTTTTTTTCTGATTCATCGATTAATCGTAAATATAATCGTCAGAGCAATCAATTACCAAAATAATCGTTAGTTGCAGCCTTAATTCAGACCAAAATCTTTTTTTTTGTCATCCTGGTTGTAATTACGTGTATTTCTGCAGGACACATTATTTTTTTGAATGGGTGTTTATGCCGCTTCTGGCGTTTCTGCAGCCAGCCTCAAGTGGACACTCGAGGAACTGCAGTTTTTAACACATCAGTTTTGAGAACAGAAGTTGATGTTTGGATAGTCTTAAAAGAAACCAGCAACTTAACTTTGTTTTCATGTCTTTGTTTCTTTGATTAAACCTGAAAACAAACTGTTTTTCAGTACTCACGTCCGCTGCCGAGCGCCCATCCTCCCCCATGGAAATATATGATCCCTCTTTTCAGCGGCTGCCCCCCTTTAGGCTGGAAGACTCGGGTGGGGACACCGCCCAGGTCGAAGTCTGTCACATGCAGGGTGGGACTGGACTGAGCCTCGATCACCTCCAACCAGGAGACCACCTGGTTCAGCAGGTGGAGCCGGTGACACACACCCAGAGCGTGGGCGACGTCACTCTGAAACACAAACAAGCACCCAAACTTTAAATCAACATTTCAGATCACCTCACTGTGCAACCCAGAGCTGGTCTGGTTGTGAAACACTGAGGAACGGGAACATCCTCAGGACGGCTGCAGGGGGAGAAAGCCCAGGTGTGAAAAACCTGTCTCACTCTGGGAGTGTGGGCATGAAAAACTTGTTGCACAGCAGTGACGCAACTTTAAGATTTGGGTGTGTGAACTCTGCCATTGTGAGCTAATCGGCAGCTTATGTTAACCGAGTTTCAACAGCTCCGTCACGTGTGCACAACAGGTGAAGGTTACAGGCCAGCTGGGTCAAAGGTCACCCTACACATTGCATCATCACTGCTCGTATCTATAAAATCATCCGCCCTGTGTTTGCATCAATAAGAACACTGTTTACAGTAATTTCTCCCAGTCTGTGCCCTTATCTAACTGTCCTGAGGTCACGCCAGAAGATTAGGGATTATGCATTTCTCAGATAATTACGATGTTTTTAGAAATGGCTTATTTTGACCTCTGAAGGAGGCACATTTCCTGCACTCAAAGGGGTAAAATGAAGCATCGCTTTAAGCTATATAAAAATACACTCTATCATATCATACCATGCAATCTTGTTATTTTATGATTTGAACTCTGTTTTATTTGTCTTTAAGAATTAAAAAATTAAAACTTTCTTACTTTTCTCATTGTTTTGGAAATCAAAGCTTGTACTCTTAATTTAACAGCTTACTCTATCTTATTTTCTTGCAATAACAAAGCTAATTTTTGTGATAAGGTGATCAAATCTGCTTGTTTCCTGTTTTTACAATTCTGGAGGAAACAAGCCATGACAACCTGACATTTAGTCAAAAAAAGGATTTAAGTGTATAAATGTCCATAAGATTTATACACTTAAATCTAAATTGGTATGCATGTCCCTTTTGGGCTTCCATACAATAGTTTCCTGTTTTAGTTTGTTGTTTTATTTTGTTCTGATGAGCTAAAATAAGCTTGTTTGTTACTGGAGGCGACATAAAAATAAGTTCTGCTCTATTTAATTCAACTTATGTGAACTAAAGTTTGATAAAGAGTGGTATAGTTTGTGTTAATCTGTTTAAGTCTAATCTCCTTTATCCTACTTTAATCCAGTATACAGCAGTATGTCTGAAAGTTAGAGACTATATTTGACTGAAGTGAACTCTGGTTTGACGAGTTTGATAAAATTCTTAATATTTAGCTCACTTTTAGATTTTTGAAACTCACAAATTTTTATAAAATTACAGAATTTGAAACACTTAATGCCCTAAAATCTGGTATTTATAATGGGTAAATGCTGGTTTTCAGGTGCAAATAGCGACTATAGCGTCATTTTTCCTGTTACTTTACAGTTTTATATTTTCTATTTCTATCACCAGTCTTCTATATTAAACTTTCTCTTTAACTGAGATAAAAAAATCTGAATTTCTCCCCCTATATTCGGTTTTAGAAATCAAATGTCATGCTTTTATGCTGTTATCCTTCATCCAATTTTACAAAATGGTGAGCTAAACTCTACCTGGCAATGCGTAGGTAGCAAACGTAACCTGTCCTGTTTTGTTCAGTTGTTTTCGTATTTTAAACCTCTATTTGATGTAGTTCTTGTCTGAATCTTTCGTCCTAGTTTAGGTTTTTCTTCTACCCTGACAGCTCCTGTATTTCCACATGAACCTGTCGTCCTCCTCCTCCTCTTCTCCTCTGTCCCCCTCGGTGCATCCTCCACCTCTCACCGCCTTCATGAAGCTCCGGAACAGCGCGTCCAGCAGCATCAGCTTCCACGGCTCGCAGACACCTTTCGGCAGCGGCAGGTAGACGTAGTACGCGGCCGCTGCAAGCAGCACGGCCCCGGCCAAACGGAGCCTCATGTCGGCGGACTGTACCTGCGTAGAGCCGACCGGTAATACGGTTCTTACCCTCCCCCGGTCTCTGGGAGCTGACGCCCCGCCAGAGATCGTCGAAACGCGGAGGATTGACCTTGATTTCAGAATAAAAGTCTTCTTTGAAGATAACATGAGTCTGATTGCGGAAATGCAAGGAAATGCTCTTATTTTGAAGTTTGTTTCCAGGAAGTGGTGAACACATTGCGTAAGAAGGTTGCTCATGGGAAATGTAGTTTTTTTAATGTGCACCTTAAAATCATGATATAACGCTGAATTTCTTAGTTGTTTATTATAAGTACTCACATAAATTTGATTTTTGAACATCGTGAGTAGTTATTTTCACAAAAAGAGCGGATAGGCTCACAGAACAATGATTGTATACAACAAACTGAGACACAGAAAGTATAACTTCAATAATAAAAGACAAGTTGGTAAAATAAAAGAAGTAAAAAAAAGTTGAATCAGGGTAAGGTAAGGAACACATATACAACAGTGTAACTCAACCATTAAAACAACGACGATAGTGCATACATATTGGACACATACAGAAATACTCATATACATACCTCGAAAAAAAAAAAAAAAAAAAAAAAAATATATATATATATATATATATATATATATATATATATATATATATATATATATATATATATATATATATATATATATGTATATTTTAATCCCTGCAGACAAGTGTCTCCCTCCCAAGCCAAGGGGGCAGCACTGTATGTAAATATTTTGGGATATCAAAGTATTGTAGTTTAAATTTAAGGTGGAAAATTCCTTGTCTTTGTTATCATACATACAGAACACTAGAAAAAAGGTTTCCATGATATATGTGTGTGTATATATATATATAAATATATATATATATATATATATATATATATATATATATATATATATATATATATATATATATATATATATATACAGAACACTAGAAAAAGGTTTCCATGATATATATATATATATATATATATATATATATATATATATATATATATATATATATATATATATATATATATATATATATATATATATTTATATATATATATATATAGTACATCTCTATTTTTATCTCTTTTTTTTTTTTTTAATTTTTAGTCTGCATTTGAATTTCACATCAGGATCAGTGAGAGCCTGCATTTATCTGCTTTAATTTTGATTCATATTTATAGTCTGCATCAAAATTAAGTATTTAAATTTAGGGATCTGGTCTAGAATTGTTTCTTTCTGTAGATGCTTTATATGTCTGACAACATTTACCAATGTTTTACCTAAGTCTGTACTGTTAATTTACTGAAATGGTACACCCATGATGTTTTTTACTTTTATACCTGCTTGGTCTGGTCATCAGATGAGCTGCACAAACTCCCAAGAAATTATATGAATCTGAAAGCTTCTCAGTTAAGACATTATATCCTGCAATGCAGTAGACATGACCTTTTGGATAATTAACCACACCTGTCCTCAGCTCCTCACACCTGTGTTGAGTTAATTGATGAGATGAGCGAGGAAGGCTTTTAAGCAGCTCTGAGGTAGACTGAGGCACTCATTGTTCTCAGACTGGTGCAGTTGTGTGGTTTGGTAGGAGCTGACTGAAGTGACTGTGCTTCACTAGCCCATGACTGTGACTGAAACCATGGGGTTTCTATCAGGGTAACTTTTGATTTTGTCTTTAAAATTGTCTGCTTAACCCATGAAACATGTTGTAACTTGTGAACTCTTGTCTAGATGTTTGCTGTTATCCCTGCTCACTGTGGGATGCCACCAAGCGAATGGTAAGTTCAGTCATTGGGTCAAAGTATCCAGGTTGTGATTCATGTGCTGACTTGGTAGTTCTGTAGCTTTCAGTGCTGGATCTGCAGAGACGATTGAAGATGATGTTGCACTTGCTGGCTATAAAGCAGGTCTAAGCTTTGATTCTGAAGATGATTCTTTATGGAGCGCTGGAGCACTCATTGGCAATGATTCAACTACAACTACAGTAAGAAATAAAACATCGTACACTGTTCTTACACACCACTGCAGATAAAATGACTGAACTATGAGACTGATTCACTTATTTTTCCCCCAACAGGAAGAAGAGTCTTTCCAGCCATCACTGCTTGAAGAGCCCAGCTACAAGGTGGCAGAAGAAAAAGAGTCTTATCTGCACACACTGCTTAAGGTGCCCAGCTACAAGGTGGCAGAAGAAGAAGAGTCTTATCTGCACACACTGCTTGAAGAGCCCAGCTACAAGGTGGAAGAGGAAGAGGCGTTTTATCAGCCCACACTGCTTGAAGAGCCCAGCTACAGGGTAGCAGAGGTGTCTGGACCAGAAATGCTTGAGCAGGACCCTGAAGAAGACCTTGAGGATGACCCTGAGGCACCTCAGCAGCACAGTTTCATACCCCATCTAAGGATGCAGGCCCCACAGCAGCAAGTCTACCAGGTTAAGCAGTTTCCTCAGCTTGTTCCCCAACAGGTTTCTCAGCCAATCTATCAGGCTCAACAGGTTTCCCCTCCAGTCTATCAGGCTAAGCAGGTTGCCCAGCAGGTTTCCCCTCCAGTCTATCAGGCTAAGCAGGTTGCCCAGCAGGTTTCCCCACCAGTCTATCAGGCTAAACAGGTTGCCCAGCAGGTTTCCCCACCAGTCTATCAGGCTAAGCAGGTTCCCCAACAGGTTTCCCCACCAGTCTATCAGGCTAAGCAGGTTGCCCAGCAGGTTTCCCCACCAGTCTATCAGGCTAAACAGGTTGCCCAGCGGGTTTCCCCACCAGTCTATCAGGCTAAGCAGGTTCCCCAACAGGTTTCCCAGCCATTCTATCAGGCCAAGCAAGTTCCCCAGCAGGTTTCCCCTCCAGTCTATCAGGCCAAGCAGGTTCCCCAGCAGGTTTCCCCTCCAGTCTATCAGGCCAAGCAGGTTCCCCAGCAGGTTTCTCAGCCAGTCTATCAGGCTCAACAGGTTGCCCAGCAGGTTTCCCCTCCAGTCTATCAGGCTAAGCAGGTTGCCCAGCAGGTTTCCCCACCAGTATATCAGGGTAAGCAGGTCCCCCAACAGGTTTCCCCTCCAGTCTATCAGGCCAAGCAGGTTGCCCAGCAGGTTTCCCCACCAGTCTATCAGGGTAAGCAGGTTCCCCAACAGGTTTCCCCTCCAGTCTATCAGGCCAAGCAGGTTGCCCAGCAGGTTTCCCCACCAGTCTATCAGGGTAAGCAGGTTCCCCAACAGGTTTCCCCTCCAGTCTATCAGGGTAAGCAGGTTGCCCAGCAGGTTTCCCCTCCAGTCTATCAGGCTAAGCAGGTTGCCCAGCAGGTTTCCCCTCCAGTCTATCAGGCCAAGCAAGTTCCCCAACAGGTTTCTCAGCCAATCTATCAGGCCAAGCAAGTTCCCCAGCAGCAGTTGTATCAGGTGCCTAAGCAAGTACAGCAGCAAGTCTTCCAGGCCCCCAAGCAAGTTCCCCAGCAGCAAGTCTATCAGGTGAAGCAGTTTCCCCAGCTTGTTCCCCAGCAGCAGGTCTCCAAGGAGCCAGTCTACCAGGCCAAGCAGGTTCCCCAGCAGCAAGTCTATCAGGCCCCCAAGCAGGTTCCCCAGCAGCAAGTCATCCAAGCCCCCAAGCAAGTTCCCCAGCAGCAAGTTTTACAGGTGAAGCAGTTTCCCCAGCTGGTTCCCCAGCAGCAGGTCTCCAAGGAGCCCGTTTATCAGGCTAAGCAGGTTTCCCAGCAACAGGTCCTCCAGGCCCCCAAACAGGTTCCCCAGCAGCAGGTCCTCCAGGCCCCAAAGCAGGTTGCCCAGCAGCAAGTCTTCCAGGCCCCAAAGCAGGTTGCCCAGCAGCAAGTCTTACAGGTGAAGCAGTTTCCACAGCTAGTTCCCCAGCAGCAGGTCTCCAAGGAGCCAGTCAATCAGGCTAAGCAGGTTCCCCAACAGCAAGTCTTCCATGCCCCCAAGCAGGTTCCCCAACAGCAAGTCTTTCAGGCTCCCAAGCAGGTTCAAAAACAAGATTCCCAGGAGGTGCTTTTTCATGACCAGCAGGTTCCCCAGCAGCAAGTCTTCCAAGCATCCAAGTATGTTCCACAACAGCAAGTTTTCCAGGCCCCTCAGCAGCAAGTCTATCATGCTCCTAAGCAGGTTCACCAGCAGCAAGTCTTCCAGGCTCCTCAGCAGCAAATCTATCAGGCTCCCAAGCAAGTTTCCCAGCAGCAAGTTTATCAGGTTCCCAAGCAGGTTCCCCAGCAGCAAGTTTATCAGGTTCCCAAGCAGGTTCCCCAGCAGCAAGTTTATCAGGCCCCCAAGCAGGTTCCCCAGCAGCAAGTTTATCAGGCTCCCAAGCAGGTTCCCCAGCAGCAAGTTTATCAGGCTCCCAAGCAGGTTCCCCAGCAGCAGGTATTCCAGGCACCTCAGCATCAAGTCTACCATGCTCCCCAGCAGCAAGTTTATCAAGCTCCAAAGCAGGTTCCCCAGCAGCAGGTATTCCAGGCACCTCAGCATCAAGTCTACCATGCTCCCCAGCACCAAGTCTATCAACCCCCTCAACAGCCAGTCTACCAGTCCAGGAGAAGGCCGCAGCACTCTCAAAGGTTTACGCCCAGGCAAAGACCACAGTTCTCTCAGAAGCCCAGATTCTCACAAAGGCAGTTTTCCCAGTAGCTGTCTGATTGCTCCTGAATGGGCACTGGTGGGTGAGTGCTTTTTTTTTTTTTTTTTTTTTTTTTAAGATTTACACATCTGAGTGACCCTTTTTTGTTTCTTTAGTTCCTGAGTTTTCTTTGGGAATGGAGAGTAACACTTGGCTGGGTAGGTAACTAAAAAGCAACACTGTCACTGAGCATAAATGTCTGCTGTTTACTGTGCTAACTTGATGTCTCTTTCTGTTTCAGGTGCTACAACACAAGGGATGTCTGGGACTACTTTCAACTGTGCCTCTTTCTGATCTGTATAATAAAAACCTAGCAACCATATATTTGTCTGTTTCATTAAACAATATAGTGGTTCTTTTTTTTTTTTGAGTGCTGGTACTGCAACCTGGAGTGTTTTCATATTTTGGGGTTTGGGTTCTTTAAATTTAGTCTTCAGACTGACCTTGATTATACATGAGCTTTAACTCAAAGAAGTTGGTTCCTTGTGCAAGGCTGAGATTTATCTTAACCTTTGGGGGACTTGAGCCATTCTTTGCAACATTTTCAACTGAGGGCTCTTGCTGCACACTATCAGTGAAACAGTGAAGGTATTTGTCCCTTTGACAAAAGAGCTTCTGAGTCTACACTTGTATGAACCCAAAGTACAAGTCCCTTTGGCCATTGCAGTGGTGTGCAAATACATAACTAAGTGAATACAGCTCTAAACCCCATCAAAGTCCACTAAATACTTGATGCTCCTGTGTAAAGCATTTCTAGGTTATCCAAGCCTTGTCTACAACCATGCTTGTAGGGTGACTTTGCTTGTTTGGAGCTGGCTTCAGGTCCCATTGCACTGCTCACTGGATTTAGCTACTCCTGGTCAAGACACTCTTGGTGCCAAGCTGTCATCACAGAAATGTGCAATGTGTTTATCTTATACAAGTAGCATTCTAATTCATGTGAAGTAATTTTATTTAGTGTTTTTACCTTTTTTCTTTTTTCGTTTCCCTTTGCTCTCACGTTAACCCCCAACTACGTTTATTGCTAGCTCCTCCGCTAGAGGGCGAACTGCAGTTGTAACATGAATGTGTCATGGCAGCTGAAGAAGAATAGGAACAAGACGTCAGCTTGATGCACCAATAAGTTTACAGCAAATTGAGGTCGTGGCCAATCAGATCGTTACATCTACCTCTTGTGGGTGGGACATGAAGTAGTCTTTCAGATGCTGTTTGAAAGCTGTCAGGTGTAACAGATAGGCGTTTGAGCTCCTTAAAAACCTTAAAAACTGATGAAATATCAATGTGTGGCTGTAATTTAGGAAGTCATTGAATACACACTCGTTTACGGAAGCTTCGTTTACAGTTTTGAACTATTTTTAAGGTAAGAACACGTTTATTCTTACGGGAGTTGTTGGCATGCTAATGCTAACAGATATTGCAGCAACATCAGTCGCTGAGCTTGTTGTAATTTTCAGTTAAATCAGAGGGAAAACAACATTTGTGATCGTTTTTTCTCTAATATTTTGTCTTTCCTTGCATTTGTATTCATGGAGCCTGTCAGTGCCGTTCGTAGGTGGTGCTTTGGTGTATTTGGTGGTCGCTGCATGTCATCATTGAATGTCTTTGTCCCTCTGTGTCTTTAGTGGTCATCATGGGTGAGGTGGAGCTCTCCTGTCGGGCTTATGTGAAGATGTATCTCCACTCCTGTCTGTTCCCGAGGTGCAGCATCAACGGGCTGCTGTTGTCGTCTGCGTCTGCAGGTGGCGCTGTGTGTGTGACAGACTGTGTCCCGCTGCTTCACTCCCATCTGTCCCTGGCTCCCATCACTCAGCTGGCTCTCACACAGGTAGGACCCCGGCCCACATCTGTCTCATCTGTTTCTAAATAAGTTGAGTTAATGTCTGATATTGGGCTGAAAGTCTTGGATATTTAGGAGAAGAAGGAGAGATGGGTGTATCATCATTCATTATAAGTAGGGGTGCACTGATACTGATCGGTGATGTCAGTAATCGGTGTATTGGTGTCCCTAAAAGCTGGATCGGTATCAGTGAGGAGGGGCTGATTAACCATAGTGCCGATCCAGGCAAACAGCTCTATGCCTTTTTTTATTTTTACTAGCGCCCTTTGCTAATAATTTGAAATGTTGCCTCTGATGCACTTGCTTTGTTTTTTGCTGCATCACCAGTCGACAGGGTATAAAAGTTTACATTTGAAAAGAACTTTAAACAATTATTTTTCTGGTAAACATTTGAATATTTTATAGTGTGAAAAAAATATTAACTTCAGTAATTCCATGAACTAATTTTTTGCCTTCTACCCCCAAAATTACCAGTTTTATCCTACAGTAGAGCATGTAGGTTGGAAAGCTCAGCCTATGCCCACCGCATTACATAAAAAAAGGGGGACTTGTTATTGGGGCATGATAGTACTTATATAGTCTCAGATTTGTTTTGTCAAACTTTGAATATAACCATGTATCCTCTCCCAGTTTTTAAATAACTAATTACCACCACCATAAATCATTATAAACAAAAAAAAACAAAACACTTTCTCTCAAGGACGCATTCTTTAGTGCCCGCGACAGTGGACATCTCAATAATAAAATAAAAAAAACACAAAATACCATTCAAAACTTGGTCTTCATGAAACTGAAATTATCCCCAAACAACCCACTAACAAAAACCAAACTTTCCCCGAAAACTGTCCAGGTCAAAGAGTCTTTTTTATTTTTAACAAAAGAGAAGTCCTCCTTCGCCACCCCGCACTTCCTGCCCCAAAGGTTTGGGCTCTCAAAAATCCACAAAATAAAGGAAAAAAATGATCGATCAAAATTAAAACACTGGTATTCCCGGAAAAAACGTTATGTGGGAACAAAAAACAACCATCGATCTCACCCAGGTCCGGGAAAGAATATCCACAGCCACTCCTTTGTCCCCCCCCTCCGCCGCGTGTACATCCACAGAAAGGTCAGAGGAGAGGAAACAGCCTCCACAGTAATCACCACAGCTCAACGTCTTTTCTTTGGGATTAATTTCAACGACTTTTTGGGACTGTTCATTTACTGTTTTTTCCATTTAACACCATGTTAGTCCACGGTCTCTGCGCTGTTTCCTTAGCACCTCCTTTCTCCTTTCAGCTAATGAAAACATGCTCTTACATAATTTTGGAGATTATGTCGTAGTTTAAAATCCTCCTCAGTTCACAGTAGGGCAGAACAATTAATCGAATTGATGGAGCAGGCTCAAAGACTTTACTTCATATTTCAAATCTCCCTCTTCCTCTATTCCAGGTTTTTTTTGCACAAAGAAAAAGACTTTTAGCCCAAAGGGAAAGATTTGAAACATATCAGCAAACTGATCTCATTTCTGCTGCATCTGTGAGAGATTCAGATTTTTTGTTTGCTGTTTCAGGTGGATGTGTGGTGTTCACAGACTCAACAGAGGATAGTGGGGTATTATCAGGCCAACGCCTGCGCATCAGACAGTAGGTGAGTAATCTGCGGAGGGAGTGTCCTGCAAAATGCATACGTTACATTACTCTGACTTTTTATGAGATGGTCAAGATGAAAGGGGAAAAAAATCTTGTGTTTTTGGTTTTATTTAATTCTTTTTTGTCACCTCCACAGCCCAACGCCGTGTGCGATGAAGATAGCAGATAAGATTGCTGAGCAGTTTGACAATGCTGTTTTGTTAATGGTAAGAGTTTCCAAAGCTCTCAGTCTTTATACTCAGATTTTAGAGCAACACATGGCAAGAACATTTTTAAGATTCATCATTTGATGTGTCGCCTGTGCAATATTTTAATTTTATACAAAGGTTTAAATGATACGTGAGTCCATCAGACTCTGTTTTTCTTGCACAAATTCAAAGTCTTTCAGTGTTTTTGCCAGATACTCTTGGATTTACCTTGTTGCTCTTAACAGAATGAAAATATATGAAATGATTATTGCTGCTGTCAGTTTTTAGTAACTGTGTTCTTTGCCCTCCTTCACAGCTCGATGGCAGTAAAATGTCTCCAGATTATCGGGTTCCTCCCATCGTGATGTACGAGCGTAAGGATTCAAGATGGACACTCAAAGACAAACACACGTAAGACGTATATTTTTTTTAATTCAGCAGTTTGAGGGGCTGGTTAAATTAAAGCTTTGCTCTTAAATTTCCTGTTCTGCTGCTGATCAACCACCTACGTCACTGCACGCCAACAGGAATGATTTCTGTTTTCTTCTTCTCGGTTCAGGATAATGCTGCGACAGTGGGAGGAGACTCGGGACATCGCGAGCCAGATGCTGGAGTCAGGAGATCACTCGCTATTGGTGGATTTTGACAGCCACTTGGATGACATCACAAAGGACTGGACCAATCAGAAACTTAACAATAAGATAGCAGAGCTGGCCTCGCCGGCTAACGGCAGCATGTAGACGTAGAAGTAGCTTCAGTTTGTACGAGAGTCCAGATTTATTTATGTTCAAACCCGACGTCAATGTTATCAAATACTTTTATAACCTCATACAGACACACAGCGCCACCTAGAGTCAGGAACATCAACACTTTAATGCATCTTTGAACAGAACATGGACATAACAAGGAACATGCATAAATAACAGAATATTTACAGTCTGGTAGGATACTGAGGTCTTCCACTTCCCTCCCTCCCTCGTGTCCCCCCCTCCCCCCTCAGAGTGTGCCTTGTGGCTCAGCCCGACTCCCTGTTCATGTCAATTCAATTAAAAACAACTTCAACACTATTACTGCTCCCTGTGGTGTTTCTGGTCCTGTTTCTTATTGTTTCTGTGTTATTGATATTAATATGTACATGCTTCACAGGATGGACAAAGCACCGTGTAATGCCAAAGTCCTGCAGTAAAAACACATTTGTGAACACGCTTAATCTGAATTTTAAGTGCAGATATGTGACACAAAGTAGTTTGGGTGGCAGAAGATAAGAAAATGTTTTAGATTTTGTTTTTGCTAACAAAAGATTATTTGATGTAAAATAATTTGTAACATTTAAAATTTTACTTAGCAATTTAGCATTTCTATCAAAAACATTAAGGTTTGAAGAAATAGAAACAATAATATTTTTTTCCAGAATTAACTGACTTAATTTTAGGGTAATGGAAAAAGTTTGAATTCTAAATTTAAACTCAAAATTTTGACATTAACAAATCTGAATCTTTATTATGAAGACTTTAATCTTTGACTTTAGAGCTAAAATTGAAATTCATTTTATCTCCCAGAATTCTGAAATTAAAGTCAGTACTGACTTCCAGAAAAAAAAAAAAAATTATATGAGTCGGGCCACAGATTTATTCTGGAAAAATGATAATTCCCCCCATGAAATTCCTTAGATTGTCTGAATTACTTTTTTTCGCCATTTTTAAAAAAATATATAATTGAAGGTAGCATTTCTGTAAGTAACTGTCAAAAAGCAATAAATGTGCTCAAACGTATATTTCGTTCCGAAATTAATGATTGGACGAGAACCCGGAAGAGGTGTGACGCTGCGCTCTGCGCGTGACCGTTAACCTCCTCTGAGAGAGTTGAGCGCAACAACTCGACAGTTGTTCAGTCTTTGGACGCTACTATTCGGAAAACAATGGCGGAGAAAAAGCAGCTGGAGTCCCCAGCACCAGTACTTCTCTCAAGTTTTGCAACGCAGAGCAAGAGGAGGAAGACAGTTGTTGGGAAGACGACGAATAAAAGGCGTTTGGGTGCCGAGAGAGCGAAACTAGAGTAAACATCGGAGCTGCGTTTTCACGATGGCGAGAGCTGAAGGACTTGAAGGGATTCAAGAGCGACGCTCTGTTAGCAGATAGCTCATCAGTTGTTTTTCATCAACACGAATTAAATTCTTTTCAAAGCTTTTACGTTGTCTTCTGCGTGTTTTCATAGCTACGAGAAAGATACATCGACCTCCACACCGCTGAAACTCAGAAAAGGGCTAGGTGAGTCAGCACATGACAGTACTTACAATGTCAAAAAAAATTATACTGCTTCAATAGTCCTTTTTAATGGCTTGCATTTATCTGGTGTAGCAATTTTTTGACATTTTTGACACTCCAAACTAGTGATGATTTTGTCAAACTTTTTTAAAGGGAAAATGTAAATGACAAAAGAAAAATACTGTGACACGAAGACTTGTGATAAATTGAGTGAATGTCAATAAGTATCTAAGGCAGAGGGTGTTCACTATCCAGGTAATGCAAAAAAAAAAAATGCTGTACTCTGAAAGTAAACACAGTTGGCGCTCTTTGAGTCAGTTTTGATGTCTTTAAAATCTGGCATTCAGTTAAAAATTTTCTTGTGGTTCTTATTACAGGGCAACCCCTGCCTAAGGACTAGAGGATTCTGGGAACTTAACGCTGCTCTCCAATCATGTCAGCCATCCTCAGATTGTTAATCAATGAACAAGCCCTATTGACAATAAAAAACGTCTCTGACAGCTGCAACAACAAAAAAAATATTGACAGATTACAGATTGAAAGCATCAACTGATGTTTTTACTGCAAGAATTTTATATTGAAACGTTGCTTTTTCCTCTTGAACGAGAAGTTTAACAGTCAAACATTTACACGTGTGAAGAAAGGATTCTTAACAAAACTGAACTACGATGAAGATGATGTTAACGTCAAAGATACGATGATTGAACATTTTACGTTTGGAAGTCACAAAAACCCCCCTACAGAACCAAAACCAGACTAACAGATGTTACATGAACAGACATGACTATGATACATCTATTCTGCTTCTCTAGGATTGATTCCTGAGGTTTTGCAGCTTCAACTTTTAACTTTGTGGGCCGTGGTTCCCAACCTGTTCACCTCGTTTTCTTGTAAATCAAAGTCTTTAATATTTACAACTCATTTTTTTAATATGATGTAATAACTATAAATAACATTTAACCAAAAATTACCCAGAAAAAAAGATTATCCAACAGAAAAACTTTTCTTGTCGGGTCTCGACCCACAGGTTGGGAACCACACCAGCTGGAGAATCTGATTCAAAAATGAACTGACTTCAACAAGTATTTTCTAAACTGGACAAAATTGTCATTTGTGGCAAGAACGATACAAACGTGGGCACATATGAAAGCTCTAATCTGAGAGCTGTTAGTGCATTTTCTGTAAAAATTCACAGAAACAACAACAAAAAAAAGCTCATTCAATTTAGTGTTTTTTTTTTTTAAGATCATAATGAAGTCTGTGCCTGAAACACGGCTCAGTGAAGAATGAATTAAATGTTAACTTTTCTGTTTGAGTTTGGTGTTAACTGAGCTGCAAGTAAAATGATTTGTAAACTAGAATCTAATCGATACTTAAATCAGAACATTTAAACTTGAACTTTGAATGATTTGGCTTTTAAATCTCTTATTTTGAAGTAATCCCGCCCCCTGGTGGACAAAGTGCTACGACAGACCCACAGCTGTTGGTCTCAGAGAAAGGTGAGGACAGAGGAACCAGGTTCAGAGTTATTTCTCCTGTTGGAGACTGACTGGCCAGCGCGTGGAGGATGCTGATGGAGTGTAAGGACTGAGAGCTCTGCACCTGCTGCTCCGCCCAGGGGAAAGTGATCTGTAGAGGACGAGGAGACAAAAGATCAGGTTTAATATTCACTAGTGACAAAAAGTGATAAAAAAGAAAAAATCAAACAGCATTTTTTATTGTAGTAAGTGTTTCTTGGCCTGCTGACCTTAACGATGATGAGTTTGCCGGACGTGTCCTCAGTGTTACTCAGCTCTTCTCCAAAACACAGAGTGACGCTGCACTGAGGCGGCTCACCGCCTGGATGGAAGTTCTCCAGCTCTGATAGAGAAAAGGATAAAAACAGATAAATACACACATCTCCATACAGGAGCAGACTAAATACACTTGATGATACGGAGGCCCTGACGGTCAAATGCAGTAAAAGATTACACGAGATACAAAAGTCGTAAAACTCAGAAAAAGAGTGCAAGAAAAAATAGAAAAAAAAAAAGTTGAAACAAAAAAATAATTTTATAACACTAAAATATTTGTAAAATGCTGATAAAAATCTTAAAATAAAAATCTGATTTTTTTTTAAAAAACATAAATAAAAAAAGTAAACACCACATTAATTTTTAAAATGTGAAAAACTCACAAAGTTGCTTTATAATTTTATATAAATAGAAAAATTATTACATTTAAATAATAGAAACTCAAAATAAAATTTGTAAAACAACAAGAACATGTCATAAAAAATTTCAAATATTACCCAAAAAAGAAAAACGTATTAAAACATTTTTTAAAATTTGGCAAAACACGAAAGTTTGTTGTGAAATGCAAAAAAAAATATTTAAAAGAAAATTTTAAATTTTTCAAAAAAAAATTCTCGAAGTTAATTTTTTTTTTTCTGTTTTAATAAAACATTTTGTGATTTTGTGAGCGACTTTTTTAATAACACTTAATCTGTGAAATTATTTTAAGCCTAAAAACATTTTTTAAAATTTGGCAAAACAAAAAAGTATGTTGTGAAATACAAAATAATATTTAAAAGAAAATGTAAAAATTGTTTTTGCATTCATTAATTTTTTCTATGCATTTTCAAAAAAAAAAAATTTTCAAAGTTATTTAATTATTTTTTTTCTGTTTTTATGAAACATTTTTGAGAGATTTTGTGAGTGACTTTTAGCAGAGTAGGAGAATAAGTAAAATAGATTAAAGGTTAATAACATTTAATCTGTGAGATTATTTTAATCCTAAAAATTGAAGTAATATGAGGTACATGCAATACACTGATAACCCACAGGAGGGCAGAAGGTGATTCTGTTAAGTCAATGAAAACGAGGTTGTGTGACCAAGTTTTAAAAATATGTGTCAGATGAGATTTTATCATTTCAGCACCTCATCATTCATTACAGTAATCTGTCCTTTGGTTGTTTTAGTAACTTTGGCTGATTTGAAAGTGAGTGAAAACTGAAATATTTAACTTCTAAATGTATCATGAGCTCACAGCCTGATGTTAGTCTGAGGTAAGAACCTGTTTGTCCTGATCAAACTGATAAACATTGTGGTTTTTACTCGGCCCGTCCTCTGTGGTTGATTTGAATGAAGCCTTCAAAGCTTCTCTTCGCCGCAGGACGTTTTGCATCTTTAACCTGACTTTGAAATGTTGACCAACCGATCAGTGTGCAAATCAAGCAAACACATGATCGTCTAAAGAAGGAGATCAGACACTGGTGTTTGTGAACTCACGCTGCCTGAACTGGTCTTTACTGAACAGCAGCACGGGGTCCGTGTTCCTCTCCATCTTGTGCAGCCCCGGCGTGCTCATGTGCGGCCCTCTCCAGAAGACCCGTCCCTGGCAGTAGCGTTTGCCGTAGACTCCCTGCGGTGTGGACGTCAGCAGCACGCCTTTCTCCATGAAGGGCAGCAGGGTGAAGAGCGCCTGCAGCTCCTGGCCGGCCTGCAGCGTGGACGGAGGCTCAGGTAGAGAGATCCGTGGAAACGTGCTCTTCATGACAGCCGGCGTGGGAGGAACGGGAGAAGACGGCAGGTACTGGATCCTGACGTCTGTGCCCTGGATCTGACGCCTCATGACTTCCTGTCCTAAATAATGAACCACCACGTTGAAGGAGTCCTGGTCTGGAGGGACAAACAGGAAGTGGGGATTAAAGCATCTGTAAGCACTTCAGATAACCATCGCGGGAGGAAATTAACCACCGTGACGACAGTCTTACCTCCTGTTGGATCAGGGACGCTCTCCTGGATCCGCAGGTCGAACCGTAACTCATCCATCACTGCAGACACAGAGATAGAAAAAAAAAGATAGATCAGATGTTCGTGGTCGAAGTCAGTTCTCTCTGCACCCTGACCTCAAACCACACAGGAACCAGACCAGGTTTGAGCTCTGAGATGCATGCGACAGCTCGGTGTTTACACTTCCTCCTGACCTCTGACCGTATTTTTCCAGGAACGCAGATGATTCACGTGAAGTCTGGAGGAGAGTTTCGTTTTTAATCAGAGTAATCTCCTCTCACAGGTTTAGATTTTGAAAGGTGGGAGAAACTTTAAAAAATAAAAGACAGGACGACAAAGTCTGCAGATTTTTTCCTAGAAGAGTCACAGAAACTGACATGTCTTGCACTGATGGATATTTTAAGTGCCTTGTTGGGCCAGAATAATTACTAAGTCGGCTAAAACAAATCGCTGCTACACTGCGGGTCTGAACTCCTGGAGGTCTGCAAGTTAAAAAAACAGATGAGTTTTTCTTTGGGAACATTTTGAACATGCAGGACGTCATAAGGCTGAAAAAAAAAGGAAAAAGAAAACATTGAATCTCACCTTCTCCCTGTATGGTCGCTGTTGTGAAGTTCGTGAGGTCTGAGGGTTCGCCTGCCAGGGGCGGGATCTCGATCTCAAGAGCAGGGTCATCATACTGAGGATCAGACAGGTCAGAGACTTTAACCTCACAGAGAAAGAAATCGCTGAGTATGAAACACTTCTTATTAGATTACGCCATTACTTAAATAATCTGTTACCCCGTCACATCTCTTAAATGAATCACTGTGCTGGTGTTTCTTTTTTGGCTGCAGAGATCAGCCAGCGTGATCGTACGGAAGAGGATTAGGGACACTAGAAAAAAATGCTTCTTTTTTTTATTAGAATTTTTTTGAGTAAAAATTCAGAAGTCTGAGACTCTGACTTTTCAATAGCATGTGGTTTGTAAAGTACAGTAATTACAACCATTTTTTTTGTATTGTTGCTTTTTGTCCCTTTTTTTCCATCTCTCCTATTTTTGGTTCCATGATAATGCCCCACTGACACACTCGTCTGTATGTGATGTACTGCCCTATACAGACATTCCTCGTCCATTAAAACACTAAATAAAATCATAATTCAACATTTTGTTGAACTAAATCTTCATCCCATCTGTCAATAAAGCCTGCCACCGCTCTACTTCACCTCCTACAACATCAACAGCCCACCAACTTTCAATGCACCTGTGGCTAACCTCAAGTTTAACAGCCCTGGGAAGATAACTACATCTACAAAAAGACTAATTTGGAAGAAAAAATACTGATTTAATTCTGCACGGATGGATTCATTTAACTGAAAACATGCCGGTTCATAAACACGGTTGATATGTGGCAGGACATTAGCAAACAACAAAAAATGAAAAGCAACATTATCAATATGTTCTAAAATTCAAGCATTCTCCAAAAATTTGAAAAGAAAATAGCAAATTTATTACATTTCAAATGTATATAAATTTTTTTCTAATTTTTTTTTTTTTGCATATTTTTTGCAGTTATCGAAAAAAAAAATTTTTTAGATTTCTTTTTCTAATTTTGTTTTTTTTGCACATTTTTGCAGTTTTTGAAATTTATTTATTTTTTTTTAGATTTTTTCTAATTTTGTTTTTTTTTGCACATTTTTGCAGTTTTTGAATTTTTTTTTTATTTTTGCTAATTTTTGAAATCTCCATTTTTTTTCTTTTCTTTGTCTTTTTTTTTTTTTTTTTTTTTTTTTTTTACAATTTTAGGCAAATTTATTAAAAATAAAAAACCAAAACATCCCATGTACAATTTCATGATTTTTTTTTTGTTTAAAAACTTCTCATTTAGATAATGACTCAATAGATTTCTACTATATAAAGAGTTTATCTACTTTATTGTCTTAATTGTGAAGATAAAGTAGATTTTGTGGCTCTTAAATGAAATGCAGACCCCTGGTCTCTGATAATACCGCTGTAAATTTTTTGATGATATAAATTTGTCATTATGTGATATTTACAGTGCAGAGACACAATGACGTATGATGCTCCCTGCTGTGAACAATAATGACCGAGAGCGGAAGTAGCACGGCAGCATCGACTTCGTCCTCACATGAGAATTTAGAGCCTAAAAGAGGAGTTTTTTAGCCTCTACGGTGGACGTGTGGTTGAGCCGAACATCCAAACCCCATATCAGCTTCACCCCTGATTCTCAGATAAACCGTGAGTGCCGTGCTACGCAGAAAAAATGTGTTGTGTCGTATAGAAATGTGATGTTTTTCACCTCCAAGATTAACTGTCAGATTTCCTCTGGATCTGACCAACAAACTATGTTTACATTTCAAGTTTGTGTAGTTGAAGTAAATGACGTGAAAAGTGTCTTCCATACAGTGTGTGCAATAAAAATCCTGTTGTTCAAAAGCAGCAACCTCTAATAATAAGTTGTTTGTTTTTTTCCCCACATCGTCATAAATATCGTTATCGCAAATTTCCTTAAAATATTGTAATATAATTTTGAGGCTATGTCACCCATAGCTGCATAGCTGTGCATTCACATGCACTCCATGTCAGAAACTAGTTGACATTGTGCAAATAATTCCTACACTATGTGACCGTTGTGTTTACATGTTGAAAAATTACTTGAAAATAAATAAATAAATCATGAACAAAAAAATATTACTGATTTTTTTTCTCAAAAAAAATAAATAAATAAAAATAATAAAAAATAATAATAATAAAAAAATGTTTGTTATTTTTAGTGGCACTTATCATCTTCCATATGGTAGTTACCACCACTTCACCTCTTTTAAATATCTGCTTTTCATGTTAGTTTCAAAACAGTGCCACCGAGAGGATAAAACTTTCACATTTTGAGTCACTAATCCTTAATTTTTCTAAAATCCCTGTCAGACTTAGCTTAAAAATAAAGAATCGAGAGGGACTCAGCTACGCCCCTAAATATGTAAATAACTTTCTACCTCTTTATCTTAATGTTCATGCAGTTTTTCTGAGCTTCACGCCTCAAACTGTTTTTGTAAACATGTTGAAAACTGAGTTTCTTGGCTTATGTTTGCCTCTAGTGGACACTCAAGGAACTGCAGCTTTTTTTGCTCTGACTTCACTTTGAGATTCTGGACTGTGCAGCTTAATTTCTCTGTTTTCTGTGTAATAAACTCACCAGCACAGAGACCTCCTCCGACTTTATCTTCTTCGCACAGCTGTCATCTTCGCTCTTTGAATCGCAGCTGCTCTTCCTCCTCTTCAGCGTCTTTTTGGCTAATGCTTTGCCCTTCTTCTCAGGAACGATAACACCTACAAAAACACAATTAAATTCATTATTAATAAGCCTAAAAAAGCTCATTAATGATTCATTTTTATCTCTCAGGTGGAAACAGAGCTGCAGAGCTGGACTTTTTCCCAGTTTGAGCTCTTGTCCCAGTTTTGGTGTTGATGTTGGCTGAACTTTCCCCTCCAGTATCAGCTCACCTCCCTGCAGGTTGAGTTGATAGACATGCAACGCTGCAGATAAGTTCAGGAAGCAACAGGAAGGCAGCTATTACAGAAAGATCCCTCTCTCTGAGAGCTGAACTTTGTGTTTTCTGACTGTGTCCCTGTGCACAGAAAGTCACGGTGACCCCAGCTGCAGCTTTGCACAACAACAACAATGAAAAACATCTTTTATAAAACCTGCAGGCCTGTGGCTCACTTTCACGAATGTTTCTACAAATTATCCGGTTTCCTCTGAGTCGAAACATCTCACTGTCAATATTCACAAACATCTGAAGCCAACCTGATGAAAGTAAGGAACAGACTTTGTTTGTTGCACAAAACTCCTTCCTGACAGTAAAACTTTTTCTCACAAGTTTTATTTTCAAGTTTTGTTGCTTAACGTGTCGATAAAAGTGATCACAATTCAAAATAGTCAAGAAGCTCAAAGAGGGATGAGAGAGGATGTGATTCAGGGTGGAAAAAGTCTGACTGAAGGAAAGTTTTGGGGCAAAGAGAGCAGCTTAAACTGTGTGACATGTGATCAGATTTTGTTTTGTTGTTTCACTGGAGGCTGAAGGTGGGCGTGTGGTTCAACGCTCTCGACTAAAAGGTGAAAACCACAAATATCAAAGCCTTCAGACTAACACTGGAACCAAACAGTGTGACCTTTAAAGCAAAAAAAACCATCCATAATTTAATTTTTACAGCCTCAGAGGGGGTGGGTGTTTAACATCTCAGAGAGCGTGAGAGAAAACTGATGATTTCAACTTTTTCCAAAGAGAAAATTCACGTTGAGGCGAACATTTCTCAGTGAAAAGATGGCAGAATATGACTGGCTGCTTTGTCCATAGGGGGCGCCAAATTCAACACAAACACTGATTTTTTTTTTACTGTTGCTATTCCACTTTTATTATTGGCTACAGAAAAGGATTGGGGCCATTGAAAAAAATAAATAAAATAAAGGCCAAAATTTTTTGTGACTATTTTTTTCCGAGACTAAAGTCAGAAAAAATAGTAACACTTTTTTTTTTTTTTTTCTAAATTGGATGTATTTTTTCACCTTGCTAGTACCGGGTTGGGCCCCCTTTTTGGTACTTTTAGGTCCTGGAAACCTTCCTCAGAGAGTTTGGTCCATATTGACATGAAAGCATCACACAGTTGCTGCAGATTTGTTGGCTGAACATCCATTAACGAGCAGTTGGACTTGCTGTACTGAAAACTGGATAAACTAAGATAAATATTTAACCCTCATAGGATGCTTCAATTTACATGCAGCTGAAATTGAAATGACACAAATAAGAGAAAATTTTTTTTTTGGCATGAATATCAAATTTTCAGCCAGCAGCTTGTTGCCAGAGATAAGACCTGTCAGGATCTATTTCAGCAGCTCCGTCACTCCTCACTCTAACAGATAAAACTATTAAACCAACAGAAAAGCAGCCGTCTCATGTCACTCATCTTAAACACTGAGGAAAAACCATCACAGGCATGAAACAAGCCACATGTTAACTTTTCAAGTGTGAAATCAAACAAATCATTCAAACCTGAGTTTGACTGTTCACCTCGCACCTCAACCAACGTGATAAACACAACAAGTCATTTTCAAAATGAGGGTTACAGCATTTACATTTCTAAATTTCTCTGCTCAAGCTGCGTTTACTCATGTGGATAATGTTTATAGCCACAGGGTCGTGTTTTAAAGTTTGTCCGGGCACGTTGTGAGAAAGGATAATCGTTAAAAAATGCCATCAAAGAATACTTTCTGTTTCACATGAGAGCAAGGGATTAAAAAAATATATTAATTTGATAAAACAAACACTCTGAGCATCAACTGTATCTTTGATTTGAAGTCATATATGATGAGAAAACAAGCAAATTCATACACCTTGAAACTGAGAGCTCAAGATAAACAGCAACTACCAGCTAACAAGCTGTGACTCCCTGTTTTGCTAACAGTGGTGAGTCAGTTTGGATCGGATCAGATGACTGAAACCATCTTTATCCTCCTCAGGATGAAAATTCAGCCCCTGAAGCCGTTTCTTTGACATCTTTAAACCCGAGCAGCATGTGTGTGTGTGTCTCACCTTGCTCGTTGAAGGGGACCAGGCGGTACACCTTGTACGCCTCTGAGATGTCCAGCTGAGCTCGCTCTGTCACCTCCTGAAACTCTGCGCTCTTGCTGAGCGCGCAGCGCAGACGGGTCTTCCAGGCCGCCGGGTTGTTTTGCTCTCTTTCTGACATTTTCCCTTTAAACTCCGCCCACGCCTGGAGAGGACAAAGTCAGAGGGTTAGTCCACAGAATCTGCTGAAGCTGTTCGAATGTGAGGTCTGTGTGAAGCTGGTTTACAGACCCTGAAGATGGCGGCGTCCTCGTCTTTACGGAAGTCCTGTTTCCCTGCGTGTTTCCACGGGATGCGGAACATGGTTTTGCACTCATCGTCCCACATCAGCCCCGGATATTTCCCACTGTTAACCTGCAAACAACAGATACTAAAGTCAATGAGAGCTGAACCCTGAGTCTTACCTCACAGGCTGCTCATACCTTTTTAAACACACACACACACTTCACTTCACCTGGATATTCCCCCAAACTTATTAGGAAAATAGTCTGAATGTGAACACCAACAGACGAGCATTTTGCTTTGAATTTATCCAAACTTATGTGGCAGCACCAAGAAATCTGAGTGAGAAGCTGCAAAATGCAAAAACCATCATCAAAGAGGAGGTACTGTGCTTTTTTTAGTCTTATTCTGTCTCTCTGGGGTCCCCGTAGTATCTTCACATGATTTAAAGGTCCCATATTGTGCAAAATTCACTTTAGACTGGTTTTGTAACAGTACTATGGCGCGTTACTACGTTAACACACGAGTAAATTAATATCAGGGGACATTAAAGAGAAGATACATGGACATATATTACACATGAAGCTGGCTTTATATACAAAATGTTATTTTTTGTGTGGACGGATGTGTCTACTCATCGTGGTAGCCCTCGGCGGAGCTAATGTTGTGCTACAGGGTAGTGAACGCACTCTCAGCTGTTATTATGAACGCTTAGACCACAGTCACCACTGATGTGTGTGTGTTACTGCTGCAGTTTAGTTTGTTGATAGATGTCCCTCATGGTACTGTCTCTAAAAACTAACAGTCCAGGCTGCACACACTTCTTTCTGCTCGGTATGGTCATATAACTCTGGTTAGCATCAAGCTGCTAACGTTAGCCTTATTTACCTGATGCTAACTGCAGTAGTTACCAACCACTCAGAAACGTCCTGTTGCAGCCGTAGAGTTTGGATTTCGTCAGGTGTCTCTCCTTCTGGGTCATACTCTGGATCAAACTGGTATAACTGAACCACGACGCTTCTATGAGCCATATCTACGCAACACAACTGGATTTTGAGGCAAAAAACTTTGAATTGACTGTACTGGGACCTCTGACACTTATTTAAACTTGGTGAAAAGTTGCATAATATGAGACCTTTAAATCTCAAATAAAGCCCTATTTTTCTCGTTACCTCTTAACCATAATTTCAGTCTCCATCTAAAACTTTGTTTAGCTGCTGTCTCTTTAAAGGATAAGTTCGGTTTATACAGCTTTTACATTGTTTATAGAATGAAGTAGAACAAAATACTCACCCAGAAGGCTTTCCTGATCCAAGCAGTGCTTCAGGAGATATTTAGATCCAAAATCGTGCAGCGGACGTCCGTATAATGGGATCCATCAGGGCATAGACAGCGCCACTCCTAAAACTGCATTAATCATCCAAAAACGTGTGTTTTTCACCAATATTCCATCATGGTCCGCTCCAGGTCAGTCCTCTGCTGCAGTCTGTGTCACTCCAGACATTTTTGTGTGGCTGTAATGACCTCTAAACTCAAGAAGACTTTGTTTACGTTTGCCCCTCCGCGCATGCACAGTGCCGCTCATTATTTCAGGGGAAGACGGCAGGCTACATGACGACTTTCTTCTTCCAGTTTTGTGTAAAATGGATGAATATCTATCTGATGAAGATGTTGTGGAGGAGAACTTTGAATATAATGAGTGTCATAACAGTTTTGGGCCAGAGTTAACAGATGATGAGCTCAAAGAAAGGAGGAAGTGGAGTCAGCTTTCCAGAGAGTACTGTGCATGTGCAGAGGGGCAAACGTAAACAAAGTCTTCGTCAGTTCAGAGGTCAGTACAGCCACACAGCGCTGTCTGGAGTGACACAGACTGCAGCAGAGAACTAACCCGGAGCGGACCATGATGGAATATTGGTGAAAAACACAAGTTTTTAGACGATTAATGCAGTTTTAGGAGCGGTGCGGTCTACGCCCCGATGGATCCCAACATACGGACGTCCGCTGCACGATTTTGGATCTAAATAATTCCCGAAGCACTGCTTGGATCAGGAAAACCTTCTGGGTGAGTATTTTGTTCTACTTCATTCTGTAAACAATGTAAAAGCTGTATAACCCGAACTTATCCTCTAAGGCTTCCTGCTTTACATACCCCCTCCTCTCTAATTGGCCAGCCCTCTGGACGCCCATCAGGGGGGTAGACCTTGGTGTTTGAGGCCCATGAACCAGCAAAGAGAAACGTTTGTGTAACCTTATCATTTCAGAAAATCTTAGAAGGATTAATGAAAATTAAGTCATGAAAACACCTACAGTAAAAATTATTTATCCTATAAATATATATATTCTTCTATATATAACAAGACAGTTATTTCATATAAATGTCCCAATTTTGTCAAATTTGTAAGTTTCACATCAAGTGATTTGGATTATTAAAGAGTATTTGTGATTACGCAGTGGTTTGGACAGAATAAAAACAGCACTGTGAAGGTGTAATTAATATGTAGATGATTCCTACATTCATATACTATAGTTATTAATCCTAATTATTAATGAATGAGTTATTTTCTAAAGCTAAAACATCCTATATTTGGATGAAGTGTTGGGTAAACACTTTTACTTCAGCTCTGTTTCCAGCACTGACTCCATCACCTCTTTCCCTTTCCTTCTCCCCCCTCCCACACACACACACACACACACACTCACACCCACACACTGTGTATTCACACACACTCACCTGCTCCACAATCCAGGCGCGCAGTTTGCGAGTGGAGCGCATTTTCACTCCTGCCATGATGTTATTGAAGTCACTAAAACACAAAACAGAGTCGGTCTGACACAAACAAACATCCGTTAGATGTTCGTCTTGTCTGGGCAAGTCCAATCCAACACAACAACACGTTTTTTCACTTTATTTACCATTTAAAAATCAAATTTAGGGAAATAAACACATTCAAATCGATTCAATTCGATGAAAATATCGTTTGGAGACTGAGACTAGGAGTTCTGAGCCACCGCCGAAACCCATCACTTCTTAAACCGTTTTAATGTCGCTCGGTTTATATCGATTTCTATCGCTTTAATGAATGAATATATCTGTCCTCCCGCTCACCTGCTCCTCTGATATTTATAGTTAAACAAAAATAGACTCTAAACGTGTTAAATTGAGGAAGCGGAGTTAAGTTTCGTTTACCTCAAACGCGTTTCCTCCGCGGTGCCTGTGGACTGCTCTCACTGACGGTGTGTGGCTGTGAGCTGCAGACTGAGGACTCTCTACGGACGCTCCTTTTCCCAGAAATCACGTGACTTTGGGGAAACGCTGCGAGTGCTGACCGGCAGGGGGCGACAGCGGACGGAAACATTTATGATATCTACACAAACAAAACGCATTATTAAGACTCATTTTACCGTCTGAAAATTCATAATAATTATCAAATGTGATTATACTTGAATAATTTAATCAGTAGACTATTTTTAATGATTTTTTTGTCACTTGTAAAAGTAGTTCTTAATTTTTTTAAATTCAAAATAAATATGTATCACCACCTCACTGCAGAAATATTGCTATGACATGTATAACATATCAAAAAAGATGTGTGTGTATATAAATATATATATATATATATATATATATATATATATATATATATATATATATATATATATATATATATATATATATATATATATATATATATATATATATATATATATTTGTGATCAAATTTTTATTTGCTTTATGTTTCTGCCTCTCTGCGTTATACATACAGATACCTTCCATTCCCTGTTGCAAATTGTACATTTTTTATGACATTTATTCAGTGCACTATTTTCCTAACTTAAATTGTGTATATATTTTGTATTTACTCTGTGCAGAGTTCTTTATTTAATATTGTAATAATTATTATTCTTTTTCTACTACTTAAACTCTATTTTTCTACTCTTGTAATTCTATCCACGTTTGTACTGAGAGAGTGCAGTTTAAACCGGAGTCAAGTTCCTTGTATTCTTGAAAATACTTGGCCAATAAAGGTGATTCTGATTCTGATTCTGATATTTATGCACAATACAAAAATAGATTCCAAGTTGTAAAAATTTACAAATGTAAATTAACGTGCAGTAGGTAAAGATACAGATATTGTAATCATAACCCGAATACAGATAAAAGGTATAATCATCTACAATAACTGTCAAGGTGGTAGAAGTGTATAAACAACCGAGAAAACATGTAAGGAAAATATCTAAGTATATAAATAAATTAAATTGAATTAAATAAATCTCACGAATAATAAAAAATAAATTAAAGAAATTAAAAAAGAAAAAACATAAAACCCAAATCAAAACCCACCCATTCCCCAGATCCAGATCCATAAAGTTCAGTGTATATATATTTATATGAATAATAAATAAATCTAACTCAAATCAAAGTAGTAGAAGAAATAGAATAAAATAATAGTTAAATTCATAAACAAAGATTTGAATAAATGGTTGAGAAAACTATCTTAGAAATAATAATAAAAAAAAAGTTTTTCTCTTTTTCAATATGACTATCAGTATAGTTTCATTTCTTTCTGCCTTAAAATGATTTAAACAAAAAACTGAGCATTTTATTTATAATAAATGTAATGATACATACAGTGATTTTAAATGTAAAACAGATTTATTTTGCAAATTTAAGAAATCAACTGTTGCTTAATAAGTTAATTATTTAATCTTGTGTCCCCTCTCATCTCGTTTTGTGTGTGTGTATGATTTTATGCGTGTTAAATTTTGTTCAACTCATTTTCTTCTTAATTATTGTATAATATATCATGTAAAATCACTTAAACTCACTTGTAATGACCCTGTCCGTCATAAGTTGTCTTAAATGTTTGTTGTATTTGCAAAAAAAAAAGAAGTAAATAAAAAGTTTATTTATTATTTGTATTGTTTTAAACCTGAAGGGCAACTTAACTTAAATAATGAGCAAGAAATTTGAATCTGAGACTAAATGTGAAGTTTAGAAACAAATAAAAATGCTACAGTGAAGAAAATAAATGTATTAAAGAGTAATTAATGTCAAATAAATAGCAAAAGCTCGAAACCCGAGGCATATTTATGGTGACAACAATGAAAACTTGCTCATATTACTTTAACACAGCACACAGTCGTTAACGCACTTTGAGAACTGAATTTCTTATCAGTCAAACAGCTGATGCAACATCCAGGTGACCCTGCTGTTGAAAGGTTTTCTGGGGAATTTAAGACTGAAAGCCGGGGGATTAAATAAAAGAAGGTGGAGGGAGTGTAAACAATGTTTTATGTGTTTCTCATGTTTACATTCACTCAGTAAAGTTTCTGTAATGAATGCATAGGGAAGTAAAAAGTTTGTTTCACTCTAGATATTACATAAAAAGCACAGGGTACATACTTCAAGCTAAAGAATAAAGCACATTTAGATTTATCTGTATTTTTTTTTATTAAGATTGATTCATACATTTTCTATAAATGATTAACAGTCCAAAGACCAAACATCAGCACAACCTCTGACTTCCTTCAAATCGTGTTAATCTTCTGCTCAAATAAAGCTTCTTTAAGAGAATAATCTGATCTGCTTTCAAGTGCAAAATATATTTGATGTCTTTGTGTGTTTCATCTCCATAGACAAAAATAACTTTCTTTAGAAACATTAGGGTGCAGCGTTAATGAAAGGTGGAGTCTACAATGAGATGACAATCCCACAGGAGCAGGTGGAACAAGTTCAGACAGATTCATCCAAGTTTTCACTTTCAGTTCGTCTAAAAGGTTTAATGAGAAGTGATCATTTGTTTCGTCAGAGCTGGTGGAGTCATGCTTCAAACATTCATGACGTAGACAAGCTTAGTTTACTCTTTGATTGTTCTTCAGCTCGGTTTCTGAAGGTTATTTTATTTGTTTCGAGGAACTTTTTCTCCCAGAGGAACTTCCATCACTTTCTGTGAGACAGAAAACAAAACACAGAGATGAAACATGTCAGATTAAAGTGTTTCTGTTTCTGTTGAGGTGTTTCAGCAGCGTTGAACCCTGACGTGTCTCACCGTGAGCAGTCGGGCTTGGTAAGCGTTGTCCTCCTCGTTGTCTCCTCTCTGCTTGTCCACCTGGTGGCGATCACACGCCCGGAGCAGCTCCTCGAGGTCGTAAAGCACAGCCGGGTCCAGAGAGTGAATGTTTATCAGGCTCACCAGGTACTCCTTGTAGTGCTTCCTGCAGGAACAGGCAGAAACTTCAGGAAACAAGCTACTGGGAAATGCTTCAAGATGCAGTTCCTCGAGTGTCCACTTGAGGCAGACTTCTAAAATAAGAAACTATTGGGCTTCAAACCATATACTGTATATAGAGTGGACAGCGTGGCCCTGCCATTAATCATTGTACGGTTTTGAAGCCAAAATACCGCCATCTCAGGCGACCGCCATTGTAGCAGTTTGGATCCAGAGTCTGTGCAGTAGCGACGATGAGGGATTCTGGGAGAATCTGAGTGGAGCTGACTAAAATAATATATTTTTTTTTTCTTTCGAGAGTCTAATCACTTCCTGACTCTACCTCCAGACATATTTTACAATCCCTGAAAAAAACATTACGTAAAGCCTCGTTTTTAACCTCGTATAACTAATGAAAACGAAACTTTTCAGAAAAAAAAAAGGACTTGGATACAAGACAACCCAATAATATGTTTAAATCACCACAACAATCAGACGTGAGAAACATTTCTACGAGCTGTATTAATTTTTTAAAGTTTGATCCCAGCCCATCTGGAATGACTGGAAAGATGGATTTTTTTTTTACCTATACTGCAGCCAGCCACCAGGGGGAGCAGTTTTTGTGGAGACCTCCATTTTTTTTTACAGTCTATGCTTCAAACTTGCTGATTGCTGCTTTTTCTCTGACTCCAGATTTTCCAAAGTGATCAGAAGTGTAGGGGATTCAGATTGACAGTGTATCTGAGAGCTGAAACTAAACACAGATTTTTAAGCTCGTCTCTGAAACAGCTTTCAGAAATAAACTGTTACTCAAACCCTGCACTGAGATGACACCAATTTTGCTTCCTGGATGACCTTAAAAAAAGAAAAGAAAATGTGTTTGTTTTTCCAGAGACATGCCAACCACAGACCTCCCGCTGTGACAAAAACCACTCTGCAGGCAAACAGGAAGTGTTTGGGAACCCCAGGAGAGAGGGCTGGTCTTCCTTTAGCGTTTCAGAATAATCAAAGCGAAGGATTTTTTATGTGTTTTCAGAGTCTTTTAGTGCTGATTCACTAAAAACAGAGGTGTTTCTGTCAAAACAGTCGACGAGAAAAAAGTCTGAAGAGGGAAACGTTTGAGGTCTGTTTTTAAATGATTGAATAGTAAACTATGATAAAAGTGATAAAAATGGAGACACACTCACTCGCAGAGTCCAGCGTGTCCCGGCTCTGTTTTGACCCCACAGGCTGAATCGAACTGCTGACCGTCTTCATCTTTCTGCTCCATCACGCAGCAGGCGTCTGAGTCACAGAGGAGGAGACAGAGTCAGTGATTCATCGGATGTTTTCATCGTCTGCGTTGATAAATTCACCACAAACCATTTCTAAAACTGGCAATAAAACCAGACTTTCAGATGAAAAACAGACAAGAAGTTAAAGAGAGCAGATCAACTCATCAATGAAGTTTACAAAATCAAATCTGTTTGTACGGTGGCTGATAGGTGTCGGCAACTGAAGTTAAGGGACAGTTTTCCTCACACACAGAAAAGTTGTGAACGTAGGTAATGACTGTTTTCTTTTATAACTTAAGCTATGATTAATCTACCTCTAACTCTAACGTAAACCTACGTAACCTCGTTTGACTTTCATTGTGTTGTAGTTTCATGAATCGTCTGACACCCACCGGCCACCGTTTGTTTCAGTTAAAGTTTTTGGATTTCATAATCGAGATATCTTCACACTTAAATGTTTTGTTTGTTCTTCCTGAACTTGATGAAAAGAGAATGAGAAAAGAAGGATTTGAGGTGTTTTACCAGTTTGAGCTCCGTCTGAAGGATCTGTGTTGAACTCCACGCCGTGTCTCTGAGAGAAAAAGTTCATTAACAACAATCGTTGAAACTCACATTATCCAGATTATTACATCTCCCACTACACTTGTTCTGATGTTACAGTCCTGTCCTGAATGTAGTCTAAAGACATAGAAAGTTTCTGTTGATATTTTTGGTTTGTCCTCACCTAAACTATCTCCAGTAAGTCTATAACTGCACAAGGGCTTCATTTTTCTTTTATAGCCCAAAGGAAGTGAAAGCTCATTTTACATCCCACTCAAAATAGAGATAAAAAAGATGAAGTTGTGGGTTCAGTGAGTAGAAATGTAGGGATGGGTACCTTTCACATTTGAAACGACACAGTATTAATGCCCGGTACCTCGCAATCAGTATTGGTACTCAACGGTACCAATTTTCAGTACTTTTTTGTGTTTATGTGGTAAAAAAATATAAATTTGTTTAATAATAAAATCTCAGTTTTTTCAGTTCAACATATTAATTCTTCAATATATAACCTTGTAATGCTGTGTTTATGTCCAGCATGGAAAATCACCTACTCTTCCACTCCCTCACAGTCACAGGGATGCTTTTAGGTACCCAAACATGATACCTTAAGAATTTGCGTGAATCGGTACCTATAAAAGTACCTAATTCGATACCCATCACTTTTTAAAAACAGTCAAGTTTCCCAAAGTTCACAATAAACATCAAATAAGAACATCAATAAAACAAATAAAATGATTAAAATAACAAATAGAAACCATCAAGAGACATAAAATCAAAGAGGTCGAGACAAGCAGCAAAGTGCTAAAATCTGCTGTTTCTCCAGTGTCCACTTGAGGCTGGCTCTGGAAGTAGCAGAAGTCACACAACAAGCCAAAAAAAGCTGTTTTCAAATCAGAAATTAACAGCCTGGTTCAAAAAACGTCTCCTGTCTGAATCACTAATTTTACTATCGGCACACACTGGGGTGTGAACTTTTTTCCTAACTAGGTCGTTCAGAGGACATTAAGATCGGGAGCTCGCCCAATCAGAGGCACAGCTCAGGGTCACGTGTCTGACAGGCGCTCTATAGCTGTACGCGAAGCCCTTGCCACTACCAATATGGCCGCTAAAGCCGATATGCTTCATTTTCCGTTTCAGAAACAGACGGATGACGTCGGCGTGACTACGTCCATGTTTTATACAGACTCCGGGTTAAGACCATTAAGACATAAAAGGACACAGATTACACAACTCTCATGTTGAATTAAAAGCCAAAGAATAAAAATGAGTTTTAAGATGCGATTTAAAAATCTGTAGAGAGGGGGATGTTTTTATTTTGAGCTGCATAATTTGGGAAAAGGCTGGATCACCTCTGGTCTTTAAACAGGATTTTGGGACTGTGAGGGAGTGTAAATATTTAAAAGGTCAGAAATGTACTGAGGATTTAAAAACAAAAAATAAAATCTTAAAACGAATGGGAAGCCAATGGAGGGACGCTTGGATCGGGGTGGTGTGTTCAGGCTTTCGTGCTCCTGTTAAAAGACGAGCACCTGCGTTTTGGACTAACTGACAGCGTGGGAGGGAAACCTGGTTTACACCAACATAGCGAGCGTTACAGTCGTCCAACCGTGTGGAAATAAAAGCAAGAATCATTTGTTCAAAGTCATTAAAGGATAAAACCGATTTAATCTTGGATAAAAGCCTGAGGTGATAAAAACTGGATCTAACAACTAAATTTATTTATTGATCCAAGTAAAGATCACTGTCAACTTTTACACCAAGATTTAAAACTGTGGGTTTAAAATAAGGTAAAAGAGGGTCCAGGTCCCTGTAAAAAGAGAAAAACATGGAGTGTGTGTGTGTGTGTTTACCTGCAGCAGAGCCTGGAGTCTGTGCGGCTCCCAGTCTCTGAGATAGAAGAGACAGTCTCTGGGGTGGTGAGCGTGGAGACCGGGGAAATTACACTGAGGCGTCTTACACATGGTCTGCAGGAGTGAACACAACAAGTTCAATTATGATTTAATTAACACAGAAAACAACAGAGCAGGTGAAACCAGTGTGTGTGTGTTGTTTCTGACCTTGTGGTACGGGTTGTTGCAGCCGCTGCAGAACTGGTACCTGCACTGGGTGCAGGTGAAGTGCATGCAGCCACCTTTGGTCAGAGCGTACTGGAACCTGCAGGACGGACAGGCTGCAAAAACACAACACAAACTGATAAATCTGTTTAATCCAGACTTTAACTAAGTGGTGAATGAGTTTTTGTGTCCTCACTGATGCCGTTGTCTCGCAGATACCCGGCCAGGCCCTGCCTCTGATACTCCGGGTCGTTCTCCCTCTTCCACTGCTGGAACTCCTCACAGGACAGATCCTGGTGCTGAGGCTCCCACTGACCCACCACCCACAGAGGAAGAGGTTAGGAGACACAAACTCCCACTGAAACGAAGCTTCAAGGCTGAATTCCTGAGATAAGATGATAAGAAAGGATGTTTGTACTCACAGGTTTCTTACACTGAGCGCAGAAACTCTTCTGGCAGGACAGACAGGTGACCTTCAGCTGGTCTCCTTCGTTGATGAAGCCGTAGGTGCACTGAGGATGAAGACATCATTATCAAACTTTAACTTTCCTCCTTTGTTACTTGTTTGTCCAGGATCAGGTCACCCTGAAGTGTTCCCAGGTCAGACTTGATCCCTTCAGGGAGCTCTGGGTCCACTACCAGGTCTCCAAAGAAAGAGACCCGTTCTCCTGATCCTCTCTGAGGCTGAGCCAAGACCCCTGTTGTGTTAAATCTAATAAATTCGATAAATCTTTTTCTCCTCTTCATTTCCTTCCTGTTTTCTTTTTTAAGTTGTTTTTTTTTGTCTTGTATGCATTTATTTTCCTGAGCGGACAAGACGCAAATAGAGCAGGAAACAGGTGTATGACTTCACATCAAGGCCAAACCGGCGCCCTATTTTCATCTTTAAAAGCTTTTATGTGCCAGATACTATTTTTCTTAAAAGGACTTGTGGTCATTTATTTGTCCTTAAATCCCACAGAGCTGCAAAACTTAAGTATTTTCTCTCTTTACACACATCAAAATACATCTTTAAGCAATAAAAGACAGCAAAAATAACTGCTTAAAATTTAATTTTATCACCTGATTTTCTTTGTTTTCAATTTTAAATGTACACTCACCGGCCACTTTATTGGGCTCACCTGTCCAACTGCTCGTTCACTTAAATTTCTAATCAGCCAATCACATGGCAGCAACTCAGAATGAGGAAGAAAGGTGATTTAAGGGACTTTGAACGTGGCATGGTTGTTGGTCTGAGTATTTCAGAAACTGCTGATCTACTGGGATTTTAACCCACAACCATCTCTAGGGTTTACAGAGAATGGTCCCAAAAAGAGAAAATATCCAGTGAGCAGCAGTTCTGTGGACCAAAATGCCTTGTTGATGCCAGAGGTCAGAGGAGAATGGACAGACTGGTTGGAGCTGATAGAAAGGCAACAGTAACTCAAATAACCACTGGTTACAACCGAGGTCTGCAGAAGAGCATCTCTGAACACACAACACGTCCAACCTTGAGGCAGATGGGCTACAGCAGCAGAAGACCACACCGGGTGACCCTCCTGTCAGCTAAGAACAGGAAACTGAGGCTACAATTCACACAGCAACACCAAAACTGGACAATAGAAGATTGGAGAAACATTGCCTGGTCTGATGAGTCTGGATTTCTGCTCCACATTCAGATGGTAGGCTCAGAATTTGGCCTCAACAACATGAAAGCATGGATCCATCCTGCCTTGTATCAACGGTTCAGGCTGCTGCTGCTGGTGTAATGGTGTGGGGGATATTTTCTTGGCTCACTTTGGGCCCCTTAGTACCAACTGTGCTGGAATCATCTCAGACTGCTTTCTTCAACATGACAATGAGTTCCCTGTACTCAAATGTCCTCCACAGTCCCCAGATCTCAATCCAATAGAGCACCTTTGGGATGTGGTGGAACGGGAGATTCTCATCATGGATGTTCAGCCGACAAATCTGCAGCAACTGTGTGATGCTATCATGTCAATATGGACCAAACTCTCTGAGGAATGTTTCCAGGAGACAGAAATGTGCTTTTTAAAATAAAGCCTCCCTGCATTATCCAATCTTATATTCACAATTTTTAATAATTTAATAAAGGAGAATTGATGTAGGAGGTTAAATTGGATGAGAGCAAGAAAAAAGAAATAATTTATGCAACAGTTAAATGAATAAAAAGTGCTTCATGTAAACACATTTAAGCTCCTCCCATGTCAATAATCACGATTAAATTACTTTTTACTCTGAGTGCATAAAACATGAGCAGAAATCTCAAAACCTCCAGTATGTGACTCCTCCTTCTTCCTCTTTCGAGGGCTGAGTGTTTGACGTCTGTTATCTTATCTCTGTGAGACGTGAGCTGCACTTTGGGGGAGTGAATCAGATTTACGAGAGCTGGTTAAGTAACAGAGAAAGAGCAGGGGAACAGATTTATGAGGACGGAGGATTCTTACGTGATTACACCAGAGGAACTTTGGATCTTTCATTAGCGCCTGCTCCGTCAGCTTTTTATGGAAGAGGTCGTAGACGTCGGGCTCCAAGCAGCTCCGCAGCTGCAAAAACAGAACAAAGAACTCCAGAAATGTCACTGGGAATGATAAAAATTTGACTAAATATTTGTGTTATCACAGGTTGGAACTTGTTGCAACTTCTTTTATCTGGATCTGAAGCTTTAAAAGAGTTTTTTCATCCAAAGTGACTCAGACGAGAAAGAACAACTTTGATAAGAAAGAAGATCAATTTGATTTCATAAGTTGCTTTTTTCACTTTATGAGTACAGACGTAGATTTCTCCACGCCTGCGTCTCCGTGTACCTGTATGTCCAGCGTGGAGAAGTAGCTGTCCATCAGCTCGGGGTCGTTGATGTCCGGCTCGCCGCAGACGGGACACACCATGTCTCTGATGTGTTTGTCCCTGACGGCGATGGTGAAGTGCTGCCGGAAACAGTCGTGACACACGGAGCACTGACAGGAAGTCAGAGACTGCATCTGGAGACACGAGGGAGGAGAAGGAGAGGTGAAGAGCTCTGACAGAAAATAAAAAATTCTGTTAAATGTGGGGAAACCCGCCTCCTCCTCCTCCTCCTCTGTGACGCACCTTGCTGCGGGGGAAGATGCACAGGCAGCAGGGACACTCGTTGTTGAGGAGACGCCTGATGAAGTCTTTGTCCGGGGACTCTTTCACAGCCTGCACCACGTCCTCCAGAGAGTACGACACGTCTGTATCCTGAAGCAGCGACAGGACGAGCTCACAGCGCCCCCAGCTGGGCAGGTCGTACAGCGCCAGCAGACGTCGGCACATCCTCTGCGGAGGAGCACACAAAGAGTTAACGCGACGTCAAACAAACACGCCAGCAACAGTAGAGGCTCCAGGAGAAGTCACACCTGTTTGTCCGGGTGTTGGGGATCGATCGGCGGCTCTGGTTGGTCGGTCCAGATCCGCTGGTGGAACTGCTCCAGGAGGGGGCGCTGCAGCAGAGACAGAGCTCCTCTCACCTCCCCTCCGCTCTGACGCAGCGCCTCCTCACACTGCAGGATGTCTCTGAAGCCCAGAGAGTGCAGCTCCTTCATCTACACACACACACACACACAGAGCAGAGGGAGAGGGAAACAGCAGCTAAGTGTCTCTAATGCACACACACACACATAATGACTCCAGATCTCGTGTTCCAGCATCTGCGTTAAAATCTTTCATCCATCACACAGACATTAACCACATCCTGAGCTACGCACACGAACATAATTCAATCCAGTGACGTCTAAACTACATTTAGACTGTGCATAAGCTAACTCTGCCGGATTAAAGGACGACAGAAAACACCAGAGCTCCTTCAGCTGACGTGTTTTAATCAACGTATTTATCACAATGTGAAAATTTGCTTCATGAACATCCAGAGCTCATAAAACACAAATGAGGATTAAAGACTTTGAAATGATGCAGAAAATGAAGAAAAACATGATTTTCTCCTTTGTTTGTAGTTAAAGGCCAATCGTTTACAGAAAGAAAAACTCTGTGTGTTCTCACGGTGAAGGATTTCACATGAGGTCAAAATGACCTCAGGACAACATGAGCACCGAGTCCCAAACGATCAGACAGAAACTTTAAGGATTTCAGCTGTTTGTGCCCAAGATGTTCTGCAGAAAACAAAACTTGCTCTGGTGGATCTGCTGCAGCTCTCACTTTAGGTCTTTATAGAAAGTTTGAGGGCACAAAATAAGTTCAAAACTTTGCTAAAAAAAAATCAAATTGTCTTTTTTGTTACTAATTTTTTGAGATAAGAGCCAGAACTCTGACGTTTTTTTCTCAGAACTCTGCCTTTAATCTCAGGAAAAAAATGAGAATTCTAGGTTTAAGATCAATTCCAACTTTAATGTCAGAATTCAAGTTTTATTTTACATTAAAAAATATTGGTACATAAAATACCTCTTGGGAGGAACATTAAGGCCATTGAGAAAAAAACAAAACATTTTTTTTTGTTGTTATTACATTTTTTTTCCTAAGAAAAAAGGTCAGAATTCTGGGACTTAAGTCAGAATTTTGATTTTCAATCTCAGAATTCTGCAAAAAAAAAAAAGTCAAAATTCTAGGATTTAGGTTAATTCTGACTCTGAAGTCAGAATTCAAAATTTATTTAATATGATAAAAAATATTGCACAATTAAAAACCTCTTGGGAGGAGGATTGGAGCCATTGAGAAAAAAAAACATTTTTTTGTTTTTATTTAATTTTTTTTTCTCAGAATTCAGTCTTCAAATCTCAGAATTCTGAAAGAAAATTAAAATAAAAAATAAAAGCAGAATTCGTGGATTAAGATTAATTCTGACTTTAATCCAAGGATTCCAGTTTTATTTTACATATATATATATATATATATATATATATATATATATATATATATATATATATATATATATATATATATATATATATATATATATTGTAGGAGCCAATTCCTTAGTTAATATGTATTTATTTATTGAGTTATATTTTTAACCAAGCTGTGTGGTGGGTGTGCCTATTGACTGTGATCCCTGCAGGTGGGGAGCGTAAAAGGAGAGCACGTCAGCCTAGAGGTGTGGCTGACTGGGGCACAGTCTTTAGACCTTGCGGGCGTGCACAGATCGCAGTGAAATTTTTAGTTTAAGCTTCTTTATTGAAAAGTTAAAACCAGGACTCAAATAAATGTCATTATTTATTTTTTCAACCGCATCATCTGGACTCTTTTTTCATCATGCACCACAAGCGTCAGGAACAGTCAGCCCAGGAGTGCTTCACACTTAAGGTTTAAAACAAAGGATACCGTGGACACTACATATATATATATATATATATATATATATATATATATATATATATATATATATATATATATATATATATATATATATATATATATATATATATATATTTATATATAAAAGTCAATTTAATACCTTTTTGTGAGAAGGATTAGGGCCTTTGAGAAAAAAAAGTCCTTTTTTTTTGTTAAACTATTTTTTTTTATTTTGAAAAAAGTCAGAATTCTGGGATTCAAGTCAGAATTCCCATTTTTGATCTCTAGAATTCAGCAAAGAAAAGGCTGAATTCTGGAATTAAGGTAGATTCCAGCACTAATGTCAGAATTAAAAAATTATCTAACATTTAAAAAGGTCAATCTAAAAAAACCCCTGGGAGGAGGATTAGGGAAATTAAGAAAAAAAATAATTAAAAAAAAAAAATTTTTTTCCTGAGGATTAATGTCAGAATTCTGAAAAAAGGCAGAATTGTGGAATATAGGTCAATTTGGATTTAAGAAGTCAGAATTAATTCATTTTACATTTTAAAAAATTAGTCCAATAAAAACCTCTTGGGAGGAGGATTAGGGCCATTGATAAAAAAATCATTTTTTTAAAATTACAATTTCCTTTCTCAGAAACACGACTTGGTTTTTCAGAATTCAGACTTTAAATCTCAGAATTCTGCAATTAAAAAAAAACATAAATGTTAGATTAAGGTCAATTCTGACTTTTATCTCAGGATTCAGATTTTATCTTACATTAAAAAAACAAAACATTTTATTAGTCAATGAAATACCTTTTTGGGAGGAGGATTAAGGCCATTTGGGAAAAAAAGGGTTTTTATTACTTCTTTTATTTTGAGAAAAAATCAGAACTATGAGGTTAAAGTCAGAATTCTTGCTTCTTTCTGAGAACTCAGACTTTTAATCTCAGAAAAAATAGTAATAAAAAAATTGGACACATTAATTTTAGTGGTCCTAATCCTCTTCAGTATACCTCACAAATTGTGTGAGTTGTTTTTTCTGGCATAATTTCATACTTAGTTAAAAAGATTTGATCAGGACTGAAGCTGGTGATCAGATTCAATCTTTAAAGAGCAGAAAATAAAAAAAAACTTCTGAGTCTGCTCAGAGCTTTGGAGGAACTTTCTTTTACAGGAGCTCAAGGGTTTAAAAGAGTTCAAAGCAACTTTAAACTCTATCCTTTTTTCACAAATCAAAGCAGGTGCTTTAACATCAGGATGAAGATGTTTGGAAAAGTTGGAGAAACTTCCTCAGATCAAACATCCTAAACGTTTGACCTCAGACTGTTTCTTGTATGAACAGTCCAGAGTTTGTTTCTTCCCTCGGAGCAGTTTTCAAATTAAACTCAGGATTAAAAAGGTCAGATGACGCTCCTACGTTTCCCAGCTGCTCGCCACAGACCGTCTTTGTTCTGAGTTATCAGTCAGGGCCAGAGGAAAACAACAGAGACTCCCTGACTTTAACGTCTTATTTCGTCTGGAGGAAGCTGCTCTGATAAAACTTTTTAACACTCCTACCTTCAGCTGTCTGTCTCTCAGCAGCTGTCTCACGGCTCTCTCCGTGTCTCCTCCTGCGGCCAACCACGCCAGCTTGGCCTCGGCTCGAGACAGCTTCACACCTCGCTCCGGCTCCTGTCCGTCTCTGTCTACCGTGGGGTGAATCCCAGAACCCTTTGCTGCATGGCTCAGCTGGACGGACGCTGCCATGGCGCAGATCTCGTCCAGGAGGTGAGGCAGCTCTGACGTGATCCAGTCACAGGGGTTGCTGCCACCGCACATGCAGATGGCGGCGTACACCTCCTCTGGACTGATGCCACGTTTTTCAGCTTCCTGTGAGGAGAAACAGGAAGTTACAGAAAGTATAAATTTTGATTTTAATATGAAAAGAAACTCTTCCAAACATTCCTAGTTTTTTTAGCCTCTCAAAGTCTCTGTGAGGTCATTTTAACTGGTTATTAAACAGTGAACGAAACCTGATTCCTCCTTTTGATCTAAAAAAGCAAACAAGACCTTCAACACAAAGCCCGGAAACTTCTACCTCAATCATTTTTAAGCTTTTCTTTTAGCTTCTAAAGCAAATATTCTCATTTGGTGACACATGTGACTGTCTAAAGAAAACAGGACGTGGTCTTTTACATTCAGTACAAAATCAGTAAAGTGGTCAGAAACTCTTTTCCCTAAAATTCCTCACAGTGGCTTTAACATTTGAAGATTTTAGGCACATTTTGTCTCATTTGAAGATTAGTTTTAAACTTCTGGTTAAACTTTCAAAGACTCTTCAACTTTTATTCAATTTTTTTCCTACAGTTTATGAATCAATTTATCTTTATACAAATAAAAATGCCTCACAGATGGATTAAAAATGATATTTTATAAGATTTTTAACATTTTGGTCTAAAAAATATAATCCAAGATTTGATTAAGCCAGACTAAAGAAGTCAATCCTCTGGCTCAAGGCCTGCAAATCATGAATAAAAAGAGAGGCATTTCCAAATTTGTGGGTCTTTGGCTTTCCTCCCAGCCCACAAAATGTGATATTTAATGACCAAACCTGTACTTAGTAGTGCTTGTGAATGTAAAATCCTGACCTAAAACGAGCTGTTCGGATTTTGGGAGTTTGCTGACGTCAGCGATTCCCTTTTTTGACCAATCAGGAGCAAGTCTGACCTGATTGGTCCACCGGAGCAGATATCCCAGCACCCCCTCCCCGCCCACTCCCCTCCCCGCTGCTGCTCTAGTAGCCATCACTGCTCTGTTTTTGGCTGTAAACAGCCACATAGTTCCATGCAGAAGCTTCCCATCTCAGAAGAAGACAGACTGAGTGTCTAGAGTTCATTTATCGAGGAAATGTTCCAGCTACACTCAGTAAAACTGTGCATGTGTGTGCTAGTCACTTCACGGCCGACTGCTTTTCCAACTTTGGACAGTCCAACAGAGGGCTAGCGAATAGACTGGTCCTGAATCCAGGCGCATTACCAACCATCCTCCAACAAACCTGGGACCCTGGAAATGTGAGTATTTTAAATGCTGTGTGCTGTGGAGCAGATGTAAGAGCTTTTCCTCAGTGTCCCCCCTGTCTCTGTGTTAGCTTCAGGATGCTAACTTTAGCTGCAGTTAGCCTGTTGTTTAAGCCTGTAATGTTATGATAAAGGAGCTTCTCTGTTTTCTAAACATTGTGCACTCGGAGCTCATGGCGCCGCTCTCAGTGACGCTGAAGAGCGGGGCGGTATCAGCAGTGGCTCATTTACATATGAAGGCCACGCCCACTAAATCAGAGCGTTCTGAACAGAGGGGCTATGAGAGCCTGGAAACAATGCTGCTGTGCTTGATTTATTGGCTTTTTGGACCAAAACATGTTACTACCATTTCATGAAGACATCAGTGATCCATATTAAACTGCAGAAAAGGAGCAGAATATGGGACCTTCACAATTAGAAAATCTAAAAATGAGAAAAGCAGCTATTTCCACTAACAAAGCTGAAACCTTTCATTCTTTTTTTTATCCTTTTTTAAGTTGGATGAGAAAAAAAAAAAATTATCACACATACTGTGACGTGTACTGTTCTGTTCATTGGTTTGAGCAAATCTTAAAAAAGAGCAAATAGATCAAAGTGAAGTTTCCTCGGACAAAAATGAAATACTTCAAGTTACTCAGCTCAGAGGACTTTCTTTTCTGTCCGAAACGACAGTCAACTAACTTAAAAAAATCTGACATCTTTAATTTAGTTCTAAGTTAAGAGGCCAACTTAAAGGAGTAAAATTAGATCTTTTTTATGTTTTATAGACCAACAACTCAACTTCTATTAAGCTCAAAGTTTTCTTTAGACTTTAACATGTTTTGTGAGATATATCAGGTCTGACGTACTCTGATCTGGCTGATGAGATTGAGTCCGTCGTCCCTCATGGTCTTCTGCCTCTTCAGCTCCATGTTGACTCTGGGCTTCGGTTGGGGCTTGAACTCTGGCAGAGGTCGATCTTTAGGACAGGACGCCGGAGTCTGCTGCAGCGACTGAGGCAGAGAGACTCCAGCCGTGTCCTTAAAGGGCTGGTTACACATCTCACACACCAGAGCCGGCTTTGTGTTTTCAAAGGTGCAGGCCTGACACATCCACTGTGACAGAGAAGAAATGATAAAGTTTATAATAGTCAAAGTTAATGAGGTCACCAGCAACCTGCCAGTTGGATTTGTACTTGGACTTCCTGCTCTGTTTTTGGTCTCCACCAGCTTCTGAAGCAAATCTTTGGCTCTTTAGATTCTACGTTTTATTCCCTTCACTGTTTGCTGCTCAGTTATTATTCATTCATTTAGTCTATTTATTTGTTGATTTTAGAGGGGTTTTTTTGTCTCTTTTTGTCATTTTTGTATTTGGAGTGGGTCATTTCTTTGTATGGTTCATTTGTTGGTCGTGGACACCAAACTGGTTTTGTCTTCAGTGATATTCTATTATACTACTACTTTTTCTCCTGTGTTTGTCTGGAGATCCTACATGTAACCATGGCCACATTGTTTGCATGTGAACTCAGCTGTTAGCAGCCTGTAGCATATCAGTGCTAACTGGTGCTAGGCCTGATGTTTCCCCACAAAGTGAGGAGAAGGAGGTGAGGGCAACGTGCTGGTTCTCAGGTGTGAGATAAGAAGTGACGATGTGGACCTGTCCTTCCATCCATCGTTATTGGGAACGTAAGATCTATCTCCAATAAGATGGACAAGCTAGCTGTGCTAACCCAGCAACAGAGGGAATACCAGAAGGCAGAGTAGCATCATGCTATTCACAGACATGGCTAACAGAGCTAACACCAGACACCAACGCCACATTGGAGGAGCTTCACCTGCTGTGAGCAGACAGGATCCAGGAGACAGAGACTGAACAGACTGCTGAAGAAGCTCAGTCCTGGACCCTGTGGAGGTGGAGGCTGGCTGACTGGACAATGATGGACAAGCTGTCAGCATCTATTTTCTTATGGAGCTTTTTGCACTTTCTATACACTTTCTTGCTTTTGTTTTCTTGATTGCTGCTGTGACTCCTCCTGAATTTCCCCTCGGGGATAAATAAAGTATTTTCTATTCTATTCTATTTGGATTTTTTAAAGTTCTTTATTTAGAGGATGGCTGTGAGCAGCTAGCAAACTATTAGCCATAGCCAAGTCTACTGCAAGCATGTAGATATCTTGAAACTCTTTTCAACAAAACAAAAAGCCAAAACAAAAAACAGGAAAAAAGATAAACACACCCACAAAAAACCTCTGCTAATTTAGAACTTTCAAATTTTTTGTTATTGAACAAAAATCTACGAAAACTCTGAGAAGTTGCTGCTAGACCGACCTTTGTTCCACACTCAGACAAAGATCCTGGACTGGTCAGCATAGATGGAGCAGGTGGACGCGTGGCCAGACGAGGGCGCTCACACACCTCACAGAGGATGCTGCTGCCTGGATTCATGACTGTGCAGCTCTTACACTGCCACTCTGTGGACACACACACACACACACACACACACATATTCAAACTGCATCTCCGCCAAACTCAAAGTTTTTCATGATTCCTTTAATTTGATTCATTCTCACAAAGTTTTTCCTCCTTTCTCCATCCTGAGTGACGACTCTCACCTGTGCTCAGAGAAACTGACGCGAGGCTTTCCTGAGCATTGGAGGCAGCCGTGGCGAGTCGAGGTCGTTCGCAGGTCGTGCAGAGGACGGCTCGCATCTCGTTCACCGTGGTGCAGTGAGCACACTCCCACGGGGACAGAGACGGACTGAAAGTGACGGAGGAGCAGAAAGATGACATCAGAGGAAAGAAAAGGATGAAGGAACGTAGAGGAATCCTGTTTCTCCTCACCTGGATGTTTTGGCCGGTGTGATGATGTTGCGGTTGTGCCCTTTACGGTCGGGGTGAGAGTGGAAGAGCTTGTCACAGTTCAGACACAGCCTCTGAGCACAGGTGGGGCAGTGTGCGTGCACGGGGGAAATCCCACAGATGCTGCAGGCCTCTGCAGAAAACAAATACAAAGTTAAATAAGACACAAGTCTGAAAGTGAAACAAGCTTCTGTGTCGTAACTATTGTAATTCTCCACACCTTGTTTTGTTTTCTGAATTTTGTCTCTCTTGTGATTGGCTCTTGCAGGATTGCGGTGATAGTAGTCATCGCATGCATCACAAAAAGACTTGCTCTCACAAGACGGGCAAACTAAAGACGCAGGTCCGCCGCACAAATGACACTCCCCGACAGCAGGAGGGCCTGCAGAGATCACAGATACCAGTAAGGATGAAACTGTTAGAATAAGAAGAGCACCACTGTTAGACTAAGAGGTGTGTGTGGGGGGGGCTGCTCGCCTGGTTGTTGTCCACCTCGGATCAGCGTGGGTGAGGGCGACAGAGCCTGAGGGATGTCTTTCTTCTGAGATTCTTCTCCAGGGACGATGGGCGAAGCATCGCACACCGGGGTCTCCTGAAAAAAACAGAATCACAGCCGACACTTTAGAAACACCGAGGGATGAAACACAAAGATCTGACTTGATACAGAACATGTTATGGTGCAATACAGGACAGTGTAATAAGACAGCGAAATGTGACACAATAGCCGCGTTTACACCAAGCAGATCGGTTCGGTTCGTCACGGTATGGCACACATTTTGTGGCGTTTCCATTGACTTATCCCGGGACAGATCCCCAAATAACCGAGACGAGCCGTCCCACTTTTTTGGGACCCTTCCGTATGGGTGCCAGACTAAACCGATCCGCTCTCAGAAGATGGAGCTGCAACACTGCATTGGTCAAAAGAACCGTCACTTAACCCACGACAGCGGCTGCTTTTCTCCTGGCGGCTCAGAGACTTCTCTGAAACAAAGCTTGATTGTTCTTTGTATCAAAGCGCTACATGCCAATCACAGAGAGGACGATATGCTGCATGTCTCACATCTGTGCTCTTTGTTTACTGTGTCCCGTTTTTCTTCTTCGTTGGATTTATTAGCAGGGTAGAGCTGCTACGGCATCATGCTATTATTTAACAGATGCGGCTTTCGGCGTCCAGCTTACACGCCGCCTATCATGAGAGGGCACAGTTTGCTGTGGAAACACAAACAGGATCAGGCTTAACTGTACCAAACCGTGCCAAACCGTACTGAACTGAACTGGACTGCTTGGTGGAAACATGGCTAATGAGATAGGACATGATTCAGTGCGATACCATACAGTTATGTAGAGCAAATCTATAACACAACTAAGGATGCCAATCGAATTCTGTCAAACGTACCGGGTACTGATTCATGGAAAATCAAAAGGCACCATATTTAGGTATCCAAAAGCATCTTTGTGACTGTGAGGGAGTGGAAGAGTAGGAGATTTTCCATGCTGGACATGAACACAGCATTACAAGGTTATATATTGAAGAATGAATATGTTATATTAAAAAAATTGAGATTTTATTATTAAAGAAATTTGAAAAAAATTTACCACATAAACACAAAAAGCTCCTTAATTTGGTACCGTTGAGTACCAATACTGATTGCCAGGTACTTGGATTGGTACCGTATCGTTTCCAATGTGAAAGGTACCCATCCCTAAATACATTACCCAGTGTAATACAAAGCAGTTCAATTCTACACGTTAAACTACAGATTAATTAGTTACACCACAAATTAATGCGTTACAAAAATTAACGCAAGATTAATGAAAGCATATGGACATTTCAGTGCTGGCAAGTTGAAGGATCTGTGCATGGCAGTGTCACTTCACGCATGCGCCACTAATCAAACCAAACAAAGCCAAGGTAACAACAGAAATGTGTAAGGCTAGCAAAATTTCGCAAGGGCCTTTTAAACGGCAAATTTATTTACAAAAAAAATGTAGACAGAAAAGTCAACAAAAACACGATTATTTGTAGCTTATTTAAAAAAGGATTTTCACATCACCGAAGCTGCTCCAGCCTGACGTATCATAAAAAATATAGAACTTTTTGGACAAAATGCCCTGTCTTAGGTTTTATTCAATCACCAATAAAAATGTGGATTTACAAATCTTCTCTTCCTCCTAGAATTCAAATTTCTTTATTTGGAGACTTTAAGCAGATATGAGATTAAAACGCGATTAATTAGATCAATTGAAAATTGTGTAATTAATTAGATTAATTTTTTTAACTGCCTGACAGCATTAGTTGTGATACCATAAAAACCATGCAGCATGACACAACATGATGAAATTCAGTGCTATACAATACAGTGTGATACGATCCTGAGCTATAAGCTACTATGACGTTATGTAATACCATTCCATAGCATACCATGCGTGAGACACAATCTGGTATGGTGCGAAAGGATATAACAAGATGCATTGGGATACAATATTTTAAGGAGCAATGTGATTCAGTGGGGTACGATAAAGTGCAGTAGGATAAGATACCATATGATAAGGTGTGAATCAATGCCACATATGTGAATGTATGCATTTAAAATCTATGTATTTAATAGGTTTTGATATAAACCGGTGTGATGCAACAGGATGAAATTAAAAATAGAAGGTGACGTGATTAAATAGTTTAAGTTAAATAGGTTAAGACCGGATAATATGCAAGATTTGTTGGAAGATGATATGATCTGGTACGATAAGAGTCTAAATAAGGATAATAAAATGTAACATGTCAGGCTTTGGAAAACAGCTACTGCGACTGCTTGCACACACCTGCTGGGTGATAAATGGGATGGTATCTTTGAAGTACTCTGGCTGAGGATGGTTGCCCTAAACAAACAAAGACATGGATGAGTTTCAACACAAAACAACACAGATCACAGATGTTTAAGGTAATATAAACAGTTAAAACACCTGCAGGAGCAAGTCCAGCTCAGCACGAAAGGCCATGACCTCAAGAGTCAGTGCAGCAACTTTTTCAGTATCTGGTTCAGAGACTTCATCCGGGAAACTGAGGCCGTCAATCTGCTGGTTGGTGTAACCGTACAGATACAAAACTCTGCGACCTCCCTGGAAACAGTACAACAAGGATTAAAACAGAGACTTTGAGTAACTTCAGCTTTGGGAGCAGAGAAGATTCTGGGATCCTTCCTCACCTTGATTGAATCCACCGTCCTTTTGAAGGTGGGGTTGTTATGCTTGACGTTCCTCCAGAACTTGGGCCTAGCAGGGTTTGTGAGGTTACAGCCGTACTTCTCCAGGACACTCAAGGCCTTAACCAGTCTACTCAAGGACTCCACAACCTGAGGGGGAGGAAAAGTCAGTTTAGTGATTCTTCATAACCCAGAATTTGAGTCATAAAGGTTTCATTTTAAAAGTGAATATCGCAACATTCAAGAACACAATAGCTCCAATGTTTTTGATTTAATTAATGGATTTGAAGTATTTTTATCTGCTCTTTTTCATCATCAAATGTAAAAAAAAAGAAAAACAAGCTGGATTGAGCCTTGAATACTGACAATAAGCTCAGTTAGATAAATCTTTACCTCCTGTCTGCCGCGGATCACTATGTTCTCCCTCAGCATGGTCTCGACTCCAAAGTGGCGGTACTTCTCCGACAGAGGCATGGGAGTGTTGGCCATTGTCTGAACCTCAGTCTTTACATCCTGAGCAGAGCCTGAGGAGGCGAGGATCGACTCCGCTCTCCTCCTCACTTCCTCCAGCTGCTCGGAAGCAGAGCTGGTGCTCATCGCTGTGGGGATGACAGGAATTTAGTGCAAGTTGTCAAACACAGGGAACTGTGTCTCTGTTTTGGGACTTTTTGTAGTCGTCATAATGTGAAAAACTGAGTATTTCCTCCTGAAACCAACAGCAAATATTTACAACAAATACCCTCAGTGAGGATGAAATGTTATTGTAAATATTACTCATGCTCGTCAACAGGAGGTGTTAAGGGAAACAGAAAGCAGAAATCCCCTACAGAAGCTTAAGATGTCACTTTGATTGATGGAAAATGAGACAAACTAAGCTTAATCTTGATATTTCACATTATTAGTAAAATAGTAGCTACTATAGAAAGACAGATGATGATGATGAAATGTTTGCAACAACTTCTCTTATAATCTCCCCACATGATGACATAAGGAAAGTCCTGATTGCTCATAAGTTAACTCTTCTTAAGATCTACAGTACGTTGTAAACATGACAGCTGAACATTACAGCATACACGCAACACTGTCGTCATTTCTCTGAACAATAATATATCAAATATTAAAACTTCAGGTGAAAGTTTTGAATCTTTTGTTTGCGGAAAACTCAGTTCCCAGAAGTGAATGTTACTTGAAACCGAAACTTTCTGACATTTAAAAAACGCAGCGTTAACATCTCAGATACATACCTGCTGAATAAAGTCACAGTCTGTACGAACTCCCACAGTTTTCCTTTCTTACATGTACTTAAGTAAAGTTTCTGCTCCCTTCATCAATAAAATAGGACGTATTCTAAGCTCATTATAACAAACCAGCACTGGGGTAGTGTTGTCTGTGGATCTGACGTTAGCTTTCAACACGGAAGTCGGGTTTGATGTTTTGACATGCGCAGAACCGCTTTGTAGCACATTTCGTTGGGTAGCACTTTTCGATGGAACATCTTCAGAGGCTCATTCTTCCACGTAGTTTATGGAAATAATGGAATGATAGGATATTCATTCCATAGTACTTCGCTTTATTTTTCCATAACAATACTAAATACTAATAAAAAAAAACACTGCTTGGAATTGGAAGACCAGCGAAACAGAAAGGGAAAAAAAACTAGTCAGATTTTTTTTTTTTTTTTAAAAGAAAAAAAAAAGACAAACAAAATAAATATAATAATTTTTATTTTCTAGCCAACATACCCTTATACAAAATTAATTCATTTTTCTAATACTTTCTGTCGAATAAATAAATAGAATAAATAAATATTCACAATAAAGTTTTTGAGGAAGACATTTCTCATGGAACCTCATCAAAATCTAAATATAACAAATAATAAATAATTGCCAGCTGGTTAGAAAGAAACTATTATCATTGATAATGTTAATGTCTTTAAAAAAAAACCTCAAAACCTACCTTTTTTGTCGAGCTTTTACCTGAATTACCTTTTAGTGTTTTATTTTTATTTTAAGTACGGACCTTTTTTTATTATTTTATCTTGTCTTATTTATTTATTTATTTATTTATTTATTTATTTATCTTTTCTTTTTTTTTTTTAAATCTTTTATACTTTCCGTATTTAATTATCTAGTTTTCCTGTTTTATTCTTCATTTATATGTGTGTGTATATATATATATATATATATATATATATATATATATATATATATATATATATATATATATATATATATATATATATATATATCTATATATATATATATATCTATATATATATATATATACATAAACTTAATTTCAAGTATTTTTTTATTTCTAATTCTTAAAAATCATTTTCTTATTTTATATTATGATATATATTCAATTAGATACTTTTTACCTAACCTCTAGTGTTTTCTTATTTTTAAACCTTTAAGATGGTGTTTCCTCAGTACGTACTGGGTACAGCAGTGTGCTTTGTTATTGTCTTTTATCTATGTTGCTTTTTATTAACACTGTGTATGGGTTGCTGTGTGGGTCGGTTTCGGGGCTGGGTGGAGTGGGTTTGGGGTATAATTCTTTTATTTAATTCATGTGTCTGTTTGTAAAGCACTTTGTGCTACATTTCATTCGTATGAAAAATGCTATATAAATAAATTTTGATTGAATAATAATAATAATAAAGTAGAATAAGTAAAGTGATCCCTGTGTTTAGTTTTTGATACCCTTCGATAATTTTGAATTGATGTAATCACGTTTTTAATAGAAGCCCAACTGAAGCAACAGTCTGGCAACAATGTTTACTTATACGCGCTTTCTTGGCGTTCTTACTTTTTTGGACTTCAGGGGCTCCGTAGTTTCTAAACTTAAGCCTGTACAGATAAACTAAACACCTTATCCACAGTTAAGGTTTTCTGGCACAGGCTGTTAGCTCTGAGATAAATATCTGAGCCATATGTAGTGACTCAGCGATGAATGAAAGGCCTACTTTATAACATTTATCATCTTAAGAGTTAATTAAACCGTCTTTTTTTGTATTAAGAGCACAGGTTTTAAGTCTTTAACGCCCTACTTTTTGGAGAGGAGGGACACAGTGGGAGGCGCAATTAAACTGCATCATCCGACAGCATATCGAAAGTAAAGTCAATGAGGAAATAGAAAAACCCGTCTCGAGATATTCAGTACTCACTCGGACTTGCTAACGTTTATTTCCATTAATAAGAGTCAAACAGACTCATTTATTCGTCCTTACCTTGAACAATCTTTTTCACCATGCCGAAGACAGCTGTTCTGAAAATAAGTAGCGCGAGTGCAACTCAGGTAAGTTCCGTCTCACTTCAAAGCTCTGCAGCAAGATGTGACACATGAGGTACCTGTAAAAGCCTGTTATGTTAAAAAAAAAAAAGGATTGCACGGAGTTTTGGGACTTTAAAGGACATATTTATGTCAAATATAGTCAACCACGTTGGATCAGACAAAAGGAAAGTCTCCTGTAAGAGGAAAACGAAAGTAAATCCAAACATGAGTCAGCATTTAGAATATTCACGTATTAACTCTTTTGTCTTTATTATCTTATAGGTGGAGAATTTCCGTCAGTCGCTGTTTCAGGAGGTTTGTCATACTTTTTAAAAAATATTTTTTTGTCTAGATTTATGTATCATTGATTTTTTTTTTTACTTTGAACTTGTTTTTCTTTCTATATTTTTCAGGTAGAGACTTTGTTCTCCAGCCTCCTTCCTCAGAAGATTATCCAGCTGGATGCTCTGCTCAGGGTCAGCAAGTTCACTACATCCACACTCATGCAGAATCACAACAATAACATTATCATCAGGATTTTAAAGGAGACAGGCATTAATCAGAACATATGAAAGCTCAAGCCTTTAATAACTGTGGAATAACCTGTTTTTGTGATAAATAACCCGCTGCTTTAACCCTTAACTCTTCTAATGTGTGTTTTCAGGATGATGCCTTCAATGTCACAGACATGTCCTGCCTCCAGGCTCCCCTGGACATCCCTATACCGGACCCTCCCTCCCCAGAGGATGAGGTGAGACCTGCTCATTCATCTCTCTTTAACTCAGCTTTTGTTATAATTAATGTGCTGTAATATTTATTAAAATTGTAAACTTGTTTCGAAGGAAATGGAGACGGATGAGAATGATGATGATGAGAAGAAGAAGAAGAAAAGTAAAAACAGATTGCATACTTTTTTGTCGTCATTGTGAAGGGTAACAGGTAGCATGTGACACTGTCTTAAGTCTTCTATCTGTCCTCCAGCTCCAAAGTGTGGCTTCATTAAGGGGAATGAGAAGATCTTGGCTCTTGTAGAGAGAGTGAAACCAGAAGTCGTGGCTTTGAGAGAAGCCATCATTCTTGTAAGTTTATCACTCTAATGACAAGACAACTTCTGAAACATTTTTTTCTCTGCAAACCTGACTAAATTATATTTATTTTTTTAACTTAAAAATTCTGCTGCGTTTGTAAGGTCTCCAGCTGGATTCAGCACCTCATCCCAAAAATAGAAGATGGAAATGACTTTGGAGTCGCAATCCAGGTACATTTTTGTGTCCGAGATTAAGAGGTACAGTTGTGTCAGTGTTTGTTTGATCATGAAATAAAGTTTTGTTGTTTTTTTAACAGGAGAAAATCTTGGAGAGAATCACAGCTGTGAGGACAAAGGTTGAAACTTTCCTGTCTCTTATCAACAAGTAAGTTGGAGAAAACTTCTTGGAAATGAGAGAAAAAAAAACCCTGTCATACCTGCAGTTTGTGTCCAGTTTATAACTTCTGTTATATTTTCCAGGTATTTCACAGAGAGGGGAGATGCTGTTGCAAAGGCTTCCAAAGAAACTCACGTTGTAAGTGCCAGCAGTGTCCTAGTTGCAGTTAAAAACCCTGTCTATGGGAAGAAACTTTCACTCAGCTCTCTCTGACTTGCAGATGGACTACCGCTTGATGGTCCACGAGAAGGACCACAACATCTACTCTGAGATCAGAATGATCCTTTTCGACATTCGCGGCTTCTACGTAAGATCCATCTGCCTCAGTCTCACAACACTTCATGCTGTTACGGTAAAACTTTAAACCCTTCCTCTCTTTTCTGTAGGCCGAGCTTTACGACGTCATCAGCAAGAATCTGGACAAGGTGACCAATCCCAAAGGAGAGGAGAAGCCTTCCATGTACTGAAGCGGACTCTGCAGTGACCTGCTGTTTATTTTTCCTGTGTGGAATTATTACAAATCATCTCTCATCATCTCTTTTTTTCAATAGATTCTCCATGAACATCCAAAACATTTTCCAATTTAGCATTTTCTCCCCAGAAAGGTTTTAACACTGCCGGTCTATCATGGCACTTTAGGGTTTTTTTTTTCACTGACCTTTGCACTAAATTGTTAAACTATGAGTTTAGAAAAAATAATAAAAGAAAAACTGTTTTTCCAAACTGTGTGATTCTCATTTATTTCATTTAAGAACAAAAAAAAAACACATATTCTTACATAATTTGATTCTTCTTAGAACCGTGGTACAAAAATATTATCCTCACTCAACAATGAGAAGGAATGGTTGAAAATAAAATCAAAATAAGGACACAAAGGGAAAACGTTTTTACCCACAACACAAAACTGTATCTTGTCTAACGCAGGGTGGTTTTCATACTTCAGGGCCTTCTCCTCCAGGTATGAGCTGCAAAAAACACAAAAGCATACAAATATGAGACACACGCTGAGGGGAAGTGAAGTGGCACCACACACGCAGGATATTTACATACCATGGTGATGTTATTGCCGTTAAGGAGAATCTGGTCCAGTTTGGTTATCCTCCTTCCCTCTGGTGTGATTTCACTGAAACACAAAAACAACAGTTAGTTAATTCAGAAAAAAGGGTAACAGTAGCTCCAAAGCAAAAACAACAAAAAGCACTTACAACTCCGTCACATCCTCCAGGACCATGTCTGAAAAACTGAGTAAAGGGCAAACACCTAGATATGATTCAGATCACACTCTGCAGTCATGCAAATAAACATTAACAATTTAGTTTTTCTGTTTTGGGTTGGATCGTAGCGTGAAAGGATACTGACAAAGTCATCAAATCCCAGCAAGGTGCCGACAATTTCTTTGTCCGTTTTCATGACGATGTGAATTCTGGAGCCGATACATTTGTCCACAAGCTCTGAGACGAGAAAAACACAGGGATGAAAATAGCAAAAATGTTTTTTTTTTTTTTTTTTTACCAAAGTAAAGTGTTTACTTACAACAGAGGAAACAGTTGCAAATTAATGAATACAGGTTGAAAAAAAAACCTTAATTTAAGGAAACTATCTCTTATTTTTTAACACCGTAGGAAGTTTTTTTTGTAAACCCACCAAGTATTTCGAAGACTTGTAATCCTTAACTTCAAAACTTGAACTGGTTCCACGTTAAAAATATCAAATATCATTATTTATATACGTTTTTAGGGGTCAAAGACTGTAAGTTAGACAAACCTAGAAATTTAAAGAAGACTGTAATTGCTCTGTCACATTTTAACTCAACCTTATTTTGCCGTTACAGGAAAATGTAAGAATTGATATGACATATGGATAAAACCACTCAGAGGACGCAATAATAATCAGCATATTTTATAATTATCATTCCGTAATGCATGCAACATTTTCAGGATTTGGTTTTAATAACAATTAATAATGTATGAATTAACCTCATAAAGCTCTCAATCATTAACCTGCCACTGTTAACATCTCTAGCATGCGTTTGCGCCTGAATGCATGAAAACAGCGTTTATAGGCGAATTAAACATAAGTTATACCCAAACTACGTTCCGGGATTGAACACTAGATATTCCAACAAATTGATGATAAGTCGTTTGGAATAAAAATGTATAATTTTAAAGAATTAACAAACCAAGTGGAAGTAACTGTGAAGGGTTTGTTGCTGGAGTAGCCGCCATCTTCATTCAATGATCTCTACAGACGGAAGCAATCGAAAAATGACGATAAGGAGCCAGGCCATAGCAATCAAAATGGAACTGCATCAGTAAGCAGTGAAATAAAACAGTTGATACATTTTATTTTACTATGAATACGATTCACATTACAACAGTAGTTTAAAATATTTGAATATCAAACTGTGTATTTTAATTAGTTTCTTAAGGACGGAGCTGCTTTTATAATGCGTGCATAGTTGACGTCACTTTTTAAACTGTAACAAAGAGGAAAAGATGGGTTGAGATAACAAGCCGCCACAGTTTTATGTGACAGATGCTCGTTTCGTTACGTGCAGTGTGTGTTTCACATTATTGTTTTTTTTTCTTCAAATTTTAAATAAAATCTTAAAATGGAAGAATGGAAGAAAGTCGAAATTAAGAGATAAAGCACAGTTTTGAAATAATATGTCACAAGTATGAGTTTCCTTTTTCGTATTTTACCTGTTGGAAACAGACTTAAATGAATTTTGACTTATTTCCTTAAAATCTTGAATTATCATTTCGTTATTATTTTTATCATTATTAATATTACCATTTTAATTCAATGTTTTATGGTAGTTTTTTTTTTCACCTGACGGAAACTGACTACGTTCCTGCGACGTACAGTAACTGACAAAATGTTACGCTACGCATGGACATACTATAAGATGTCAGTGTTAAACTTTCAAACTGAAGAAATTACCAAATTTCTGTCCTCCTTTTTCCACCTAAAGCACCGAAGAAGTTAAAATCCGCTTTTAACGTCCCTGGAAGCACGGTAAAGCCTGTGTAGCAGGGAACTCTCTTGCTCCGTGTTCATCTCTGACGTAGTGGGACGAAGCGGAAGAGAAACCCTCTCTGTGGTTGTGTTGTGCTCCTGCCTGGCTCAGGCTCTCTGCTACGGACGGCATCGATTCAGGGGCTGAAGTCGGCTCCCATTGCTGTGTTTACATTTCAATCCTTGAGATAAAATCACTCGCAGGACTTTTGGAATACTTTCGAGGCTGGGATGGAGTCTCACGGCAGAGACGAGGCGAAGGGGCCGGTGCTTCATATTGTGGTTGTTGGATTTCACCATAAAAAGGGCTGTCAGGTATGTGAACCCTTCATGCTCATGTGGCTAACTGCTAACTAGTGCTTCCTCATTAACTGATAATAAAGGCAGTATACACTCTATAATCTATATTTATTTCCTGTTTTTGTGGGCTTATTTTAACCCAGCCAGTGCCTTTCCCCTGACAGTGCACACATTAACCCTGCAGCTGTGATGAAAACTGCCCAGGCAGTGAGGAGAGGTTGTAGTTAACATCAGCTGTTGGCTCAGGGCTCACACGGTTATATAACATGTGCTCTGTAGCTGACTTGGACATCTTTTCCCTACAGTTTATCCAGCAACAGCAGCAGAAGCAATATGTTGTTTTTAATTATCATTATTACAGCCTGCTCCAACAGTTCTTGGATACAGAAGTGCACTGCAGAAGCACTTCACTTTTCATTCATCCATCCCTCACAAAGATGAGGCCAATTTAGCACCTGGATGTCAACAATCTGATGGTATTTTCCTTTGACTATTAATGCTTTTAATCCAAAGTCTTTACATTTTCGAAGTAGCCTTTTCTTCAGTTTAACTGACTCACTTTTGAGAGCAGAAAAGTCAATATTTACACCCCACAAACTTGTCAACAGAGGGCTGGGTGAGTTTGAAGATGTTCAAGACCATTAGTAATTGCATATCCAACAGTACACAGTGGTATCTTAATGATCCATGGTGTGTTTCTTTTTTATTTGGAGCTAAATAACTAATTGTAACCTTTAATTAGCAAATATAATAACAAATGTAGAGCATTACAAAGTTAAATATTTATCTCTATGCTACATTTATATCAATATGTGACCCTTTTTTACTATTTTCTGTCATTTCCTGACATTTCCTGTCTCACTTTGTCTGCCCTTAGCAGGAATTTTAGCCTGGCTTGCAAACAGGTTTCCCAAACGTACTGAGATGAATTAACCAGCTTACTTCCTCGCTATTTCCCAACCTTTCTGGCTCACAACATCCTAAAACAAACAAGAATTCTAGCAGTCACATGGTTTGATAGTGTGCAAGTTCAAACAATTGTTGATTCATCCCTCTTTAACAGAGAACGGATGAGGCAAGGGTATCCAAAAACACACAGAAAAGCACAGACGTGTTTGTTCTCCTTAATCAGGTTGTGACACCTTGTAGCTTTAATGGTTAGCTTGAGCTGTAAAGACCAGAACAGACTGGAGCCTAAATCCCTGTATTCAATAGAAACAATAGCAGCTTCAAATTTAAATGCTCATACTTATGAATGTTTTATTCAATTCCTACCAAGTTTGTTGTGATATTTGATGCTAAATTCTGCACACTGCACCTTTTAATGCACTGAATTGCTGGTATTACATTGCTGTGGTAAGATGTAGAGCAAATACTAAACAGAAGCCTCTAGTCTTGAGAAATTTAGCCGACGTGGAACTAAAAAAAACCAAAACAATAAAACTGCAGTTCCTCAAGCGTCCACTTGAGGCTTGCTGCAAAAGCACTGGAAGCCACATACACACCCATTCATTGTTCTAAATGCACATATTAGATGATTTTTTTTTTTTAAATTGATCCGTTTTTGAGATATTTAGTTTAAGATAACGTCTTTTCAGGAACCAAATGGGGCTATCACAGAGATTACATCTATGTTTTACACTGAATACGGTCGATACACACGTTAGCAATATGCATGTCTACATCCGTAACATGAATTAATAACACTTTTTACTCAAAATTGTTGTAAAAGTTGTATTAGAAATAAGATTAATCTACAAACAAGCTGCAGAAGGAGGAAAGTAAAGCTGTTAATATGTATGAATGAGATTAAAAACCATCACAGGAAGTAAAAAGGACTAAACAAAAAGTAGTGATGATGTTTTTAAACTAGCAAAACAATAAAAAAGCTACCAAAAGGCAGAAGAAGTATAGGGGAACAAGCTAAGATAAAAAATGTCAAGGTGAAAAATCTGCATCATTTTTGAAACCTTAAAAAAATGCAACGAGTCATGATACCAATGAAAAATCTGTGTCACAGTGACGCCAATGCCCCAAATTGAGTTATAATAAACGTAAACAGTATCTTTGTTCCTGTTTTCACTCAAAAAGACCGTCCTTAAAAACCTGTTTTTCAAAGATTAACATCCGAACCCGTCCCTCGTGTGGACTTTCTGCCTCCTGCATGACAAAAGCAGCGTGTAACACCTGCTAATTAGTGAGAGTGTGTGCAGCATTCAGTGTAAGTGCTTCCCTACTCTTGCTCCTCTTCTTCTTCATCTTCTTCAAACTTCATTAAATTTACAGGCCGAGCTGGCGGCGATAAAACCATAAACAGTGCTGCTGCTTGTTGTTGCTGCTCTCCATCTGTCTCTGCGGCTCACAGAATGAAGGGACTGTCTTTTCTCCGGCCTGTTTTCAGACTCAGCAGCTGTTTCTTGCAGAGAAAGAAAAAAAGAAGAAGCAGGTTTTGATGTAAAATCGAGACGCGGAGCAGACAGAGGTCTCTCTTTGTTTTAGCTGATGGCTCTGTTGCCTCTGCTGCAGGAGGAGGTTATCTGATCCAGGTCAGGGATCTCCTGCTGGGTATCAGATTGGGTTCCCTGGCTCTTTAATTCGTCTTTTCTTTCACCCCCTCCCGTCTCTTTTTTTATTCACCTGCGGTCCATCTGTTCCCCATCATGAGGCTTGAGAAATGTGCGTTCTGTTTTCAGAGCAGGCTGATACCAGACATATTTACAGATATCTTCCTGTTAGCAAACACTTTGTCATCCTCTGGTTGAAGAAGATAAGATGAGCTTATCTGATGACCATCTTGTTTTGACTTTTAGAAAACAAACAGTGTCCTGTATGCCACGAAAACCCACAGAGAGCCAAATGAGAGATTTTGTTACGTTTTGTCTTGATAGCTTAGTGGCTCCCTCTACACAGTTTCAGAAATTCAGCCCCTGCAGCACGATTGACCTAGAGTTACAACATTTGGTAGGTATATAAATCATGGTTAGACCTACAAAAAAGCCTCTTGGACCAATACCATAAACCCAACAGGTACACTGGAGGTTTTATTTTTAAACCCATCGTTTCCTATATTAAAACACAAAAAAATCTCTTTGAGTTTATGATTTGTTTTTAATAAGTTTACAAAAGTGCAAAAAAGGAAAAAACAACTAAAAACTGTGAGAGTTTTAGGATTTTTTGATGAACTGAAGTGCAAAATAAAACGGTTTAGAAGCCTTTGCACACTAAAGGCGACGCAAATAAACGGCACAAAGTTTCAAAAAATTTGGAGGCATCGTATTCAATCTCAGCAGCTATTCTCCTCCAAATGATTTCTTTGTAATCGTTGTCTTTGTAGTTTTTATGTCTTTTGTCATCAAGAACAAGGCGCTGGGACACGAACACAATCAATGTTGAATATTTTGGTATGTGACTTGTCAACAACAAGCGTTTTGATGAGTACTCGTCTCAAGCAAAACTTTGAAAGAATTGACCTTCGTCTCTAGAAATAAAAGCATTTTTAATTGATTTTAAGGCAGTATTTTATAGATTTCATGCTCAGATTTTGTGATATTGTCTCTCAAAACTCTGCTCTTGCGCTCAAATTTGCTCTGCCCATGCTCAAACTGTGTTGTCGTGCTGCGTCATGCAGCTATGGTTATACAATAAAGCTATTTCAGTTAAAAACACGGGTGCTCGTGTATTTATTGAATGATGTTCGATTTCAGCACTGGACAAAGAAAATAAAGAAATCACATTTATTACAACCTCGGAGGTCAGGGGCTGATAAACCAGGTTGAAAGAGGGCCCGCCCGTATGTGACGCTCCATGAACAACAGCAAACACACCCGTAAACAAACAGGGATAATCTGATTGGTCAATACTAGTCGGCCTTCTATTGGTTGATCCACAAAAAATTTGAGAGCAGACAGAGATCTGTGAGCAGAAATTCCCTCAGCGGGAGAGGAAGAACCCGAGTGTGAGCGCAGGAAATCTGCACGAGCAACATTATAACTGAGCACTACAACACAGTTTGAGCACGCGCAGAGCAAACTTTAGTGCAAGAGCAGAGTTTTGAGAGACAATATCACAAAATCTGAGCATGAAATCAATAAAACACTGCTCTGAAATCAATTAAAAATGCTCTTGATTTAAGATAGGATATTCATTTCATATATTTCGCTCTGCTGGTGTGAACGCTTGCATTAAAAAACAGTAGGTTTGAAAAAATAAGTAACGTGCAAAATATTCTCCCCAAAAATGTGTATCTGGTGCGCAAAGGACATGCTTTTTAGCGCCAACTACTGGCGAGGAGGACTTACTCAAAGCAAGACTTTTGTGCTTTGAGTGTCTGCTGCAGGTATCGGCAGTCTTTACGAAGACCTATACCTTTCAATAAGGCTGGTATCGGTACTCGGGCCGGCTATAAGTGCAAATAAATATGCCTGGATAATTTTTTTGAATTTTCTGATAATGATAATGATAATCTGACGATCAATACTGTAAAACTACTTGCCTGCCAAGAAGACAACTTGAAACTGTAATATTTAATACTGTAAAATTACACATCGTTAAAGCAACATTTTAGATAATATCGAACGTGATATATCGTCCACTCCTTGGGTTTGCAATGATTTGATAATTCTAGGAAACTAACATGTTTTACATCCTAACATGCATCTTATCCCAACATGCACCTAGTCCCATCATAAACCAGATCCTGACATGGTCCACATTCGAAATGCACCATATCCCAACATGCACCAAACCCTGATATGCACCTTATTCCATCATAAACCACATTCAGACAAGTTTCACATCCTGCACTGCTTCTTGTACTTTCACTACTTTTAACATACACCTTATGTGGCTGTGCACCACATCACAGTATGCACCATACCATGCAATTCACTATACCCTAATAGGCACCACATCTTGGCGTGCACAGCATCCAGACATGCTCCACATGGCTCAACTGTTGCTTTTGGAATGAGGATCATTATTGGTCAGACTTATCAATCAGTGCATCACCAGTTCAGAGCATCACTCCAGAGTCTGGATCAGCGCTTGGCCCTGAGGGAGTCTCCCTGCACGGGTTGAGCCTGAAAGAGTGAATCATTGAAGCTGGGTGTGTGAGTGCACACATGATCTGTGAGTGTGTGACGTTCAGGACCAGCAGGTTTCACGCCGAGCTGTGTGTCAGAGCTACGACAGCTCTGTCTTGAGATCAGAGGAAACATAATGAGGTCAAAGACGGGCTTAAAATAGAGTTCATCACCACAAAGGAAGAAGAAGAGGAGAGTGAGCTCACACGTGGCTTCAGATTCAGGCTGAACAGGTTGTGTGAGTTTAATCTGTGAATTTTAAGATCAGACATGTTGGGATTGTGTGACATCAGAACCATGCCATGTTCAATGCAACAGAGGGATGTTTTTATTCTGTTAAGGCCAAGATCAAGGGTCTTCAACCTGCGGCTCTGGAGCCTCATGCAGCTCTTTGACTCCTTTGCAGTGGCTCCTTGTAGCTTTAAAAAAATTATTACTGAAATAAACAGTTTCAATTTTTTTTACAGAAGGTATTGATGATTAAAGACTCTGACACTAAATAAAATCCTGCGTTACCATTAAGTTGAACTAAATCTTCATCCCATCTGTCAATAAAGCCTGCCACCGCTCTACTTCACCTCCTACAACATCAACAGCCCACCAACTTTCCATGCACCTGTGGCTAACCTCAAGTTTTACAGCCCTGGGAAGATAACTACATCTACAAAAAGACTAATCTGGAAGAAAATACTGATTTTAATTCTGTGTGGATGGATTCATTTAACTAAAAACATGCTGGATTAATATACACGATTAATTGATAATGTGTGGTAAGACATTTGCAAACAACATCAAAAAAGACAAATTCAGCAATATTATTAATATATATTATCAAGTTCAAGTAGTCTTTCAAAAGTATAAAACTTCTGCAAATTTAAAAAAAATCCAAAGTTGTTGAAAGTTTTGTAGATTTTTGTACATTTTGTAAACTTTTTTCTTTTTTTTTCATTTCAAAATGTTTTGAAATTTTGAAATTTTAAAAATTAAATAAGATTTTTGTAAATATTTTAAATTTCAAAACTTTTCAAAAAAAATTGTAAAATTTATCAAAAATAAAAAACTAAGACATCACATGTCAGAGTTCATAAATTCAAAGAACCTTGTTTAAATAAATAATTTCTAAATTTTATTGTGCAGATAAAGTAGATTTTGTGGCTCCTGAATGACTTGACTCCAGCTGAGCTGAGGCTAAATGGCTCCTATGACAGCAGAGGTTGCAGACCCCTGGCCAGGATGATAGGAGAAGGTTTATAGTGAGTTAATGCTGAAAAAATGAATAATAGAAGAAAGTTAGAAACATCTGGAAGGGAGAGTAGAGGGAAAGAAAGACAAATCCTCCTCTTTATTCTCCTGTTTGCTCTTTTTTATTCTTCATTTGACGCTGCCTTTCATTTCTCACCTGTCCAAACTTCCTGCATGTTTGTTTTTAGTCTGAGCTTCTTTGGTCCGACAGGTTGCTTGACCTCTGCTGCCGTAGGAGGGAAAGACGACTGATTACAGTGAATGAGAGATGGAAAGAAATGACTCTTTCTTCTCTTTGTCTTTCAGGTGGAGTTCTCGTACCCTCCGCTGATGCCTGACGAGGGACACGACAGCAACTTGCTGCCTGAGGAGTGGAAGTACCTCCCCTTCCTCGCTCTTCCAGACGGTGCACACAACTACCAGGAAGGTACGTCGCACATAAAGAGTGAAATGTAAGATTAAGGATGGAAAAAAAGTGGGAATATTTCACATGTTTTGGAGCCTTATGAAACAATCGTTCAGGATTTCAAAGAAAGACTTGAACAGATGAATTTGTCGTCTGTTCTCCTGTTGGTGTGACTTTAGAGAGCAGGTGTCAGGTGTGGATACAGAAACAGTATCCAGACAGACAGACAGAGCAGTGACAGTGAGCTTCCCGTCACACCAGCCCGTGTGTTGTGTTATGTTGTGTTGTGTCTGCAGTCATGTGACTCCGTGGTTCACTGCTGCTGCTGCTCAGACCGTCCTGGGAAAGCAAACAGGGAGGAACTCAGCCAAAGTTCACATCCAGAGTTTTCTAGTTCTCTCTGTGTTTCTTGTTTCTCCATGAGCCTGGATGAGGGGGAGATCATCTGACCAGATTTTCAGAGACCTTTATTCAAAATGACCTGAGCTTTCCACTCAGGGTTTGCAGACGCTGAACTATCTCTGAAGTTTTCTGGCTCATGCATTTTAAAATCTGTGTATCCTGTGTTTATGCTTCTCCTTTAGCGTGTGTTTCCGACTTTTAGCTGATTAAAAACAGAGATGTGAGCGACTGCCTCTGCTCTGCGGCTCATAAAAGCAGCGATCACACTGATATGACTCAGTGTCTGTTACACAGCCTTATTGTTTTCTACTGTAAACATTAACAGAACCATGAGACCAGCTCTTACCACACATAGGAGACACTCAAATGTACTTCCTGCCATAGTTATTATACTTTTCTTTCATTTGATCTGATTAAGCTCACCTACCACAACCAATAACCTGGACCAGGGGGTCAACCTTTACTTTCATAGGAGCCATTTAGGAGCAACAAAATCTACTTTATCTTCACAATAAAGACAATCAAGGGTACAAAATTCTACACAGAATTAAATTGAGTGGATAATTATCAAAATGAAAATTTAATTAAATTTATAAATTTGTACATCTAATGTCTTGTTTTTTTATTTTTGATAATTTTGCAAATTAAAAAGAAAATAATGGGAAAATAGGGAAGTTTCAAAAAAGTTTAAGGTGTACCAAAATTTCAAATTTTTGGAATTTAAAAAAAAAAAAGTGTTATAATTTTTGAAACATGAAAAATGGAAAAAATAAATACAATTCATAAATTTTTTAAAAAATATGAAATATGCAAAATTTAAAAAGGTTAGAACTTGAAAAAATGTGCTTAAGTTTTGCAAATTAAAATTTCAAGAAAATGCAAAAAAATATACAATTTTTCTACTTTAAGAATACAAAATTCTATGTTTAGTTAAAATCTAGTGGATAATTATTAAAATGAGAATTTTATTAAATCTATAAAATTTCACATGTAATTTCTTCTTTTTTTTTATTTTTGATGATTTTGCAAATATTAAAAAAATGGTGAAATTTTAAAAAAGTTTAAGGTGTACCAAAATTTCAAATTTTTGAAATTTTCAAAAATTAACAAAAAAATTGTAAAAATTTTTGGAAACAATAAATAATGGAAAAGACAAAATTATATGACTTTAAAAATTATGAAAATTCATGAAATTTGTAAAATTTGTAAAATTTTAAAGGTCAGAATTTGAAAAATTTGCTTACGTTTTGCAAATTGAAACTTCAAGAAAATGCAAAAAAATACAAAATTTGCAAGTTTGAAAAATTTTGAAATTTTAGAATATTTTAAAAATATCTAACATTAATTTACAATATTTTCAAAAATTTTGAACATAAAAAAATCCAATAATTCTAAACAGCTTTGAATTTTAAAAAACTGTAAAACACAAAAAATAATAATTGCATTTTTTATTTATTTATTCTTGAATTTTATAATATTTTAATAGTACTACTCAACTTATCATTTTTCCTTTTTTTTTTTTTTGCTAATTTCTTGCCACATATCAAGCATGTTTTTTTAAGCTGACATGAAGAAGCGCCCATGAGCAATGGACCTGAAATTAGTCCTGTGACTAATGGAGCATTTCTGTCAAGTGGTGTGTTTCAGTTCAATACAAAACTCTCTGGATTGGTCAAAAGTTGGCAAAGGTGTGGTGCCAGTTGAGCTTAGCGGTCTAGGTTGCACATCCCATTAGGCAAGACCTCCAAAGGGGGCGGCCTGAGGTTGAATCTGGCCTGCACCACTTTCCCTGCACATTACTTCCCACTCTCGCCAAGCTTCCTGCTCTGTCCTCTGGCTTGTCCTCCCTGAGTGACATTTTATTGATAGAGTCATTTTCGACATCTCAAAAAATGCTTTACAAGATGAAAAAACAAGGTACAGATTAAAAAACAATAGATGAGTACACAAATTTTGGGGGAAGTTTGGCTCCAGGGGAAAACATAGAAGGAAATAAATTATTCGATTGGTGGTGTTATCCATTTATCCTGCTGTGCAAGAGTGGTATTAATGTTTTGTTTTTGGGTCTGTGAATATGCTCTGTGAATCTGACCTTTGGCGGAGCAGGCTGTCGGTAAATAACGACAATTTTTGGGCCATCCATCCAACAGTGAATCCGACCCAGAGTGGGTTGAATGTGCTCAGAAGAAGCAGATTAAGCGTGTTTCTGGTAGAAATGTTGAAGTGAACGTCGTTTCAGCTCTTTAAAGCAAAGTCTAAGGCTGTTTTGGCATTCTGCAGCCGAGGCTTCAGTCCAGATGGTCTTTAGCTGCCAAGTATGGACCCCCAAGCCCAACACACACACACACACACATGCACACACACACACTGTATTTAATCTCTGACGTCCAGAGTCTAACCTTTGTGAGATCTCGTTATAAAATGCTCTCAGTCCAGTTTTCAGGAGGACTTAAAGCTGATGGTTTCTGCATTTCCTTCATCTGTTCCCTCCTTCATTTCCTCGTCACAGCGACCTTAGGCTTCACGTGGATTTATCTTTGATGAGCAGAGATCAACTTTTACTTTGAGGACTAATAAAGCATTGAAGGTTTCAGGTTTCTTTGGGGCCTAGGATGAAAAATGGAGCAGTTTGAGGATGCAGGGATGTTTTGGAGGAAGAGTGAATGAACAGGTTTGAGCAGCCTTTGTATTGAGTCCAGTTCAACCAGTTAATCCATGAACAGGCTGCAGCTTTGAAGCTTTTCTCCCATGAATGATAATAACCAGTGAAACGTCTCCTCAGCAGCTCTGTCTCTGACGGAGAGCCTCCTCTTTGTGTCCTCTCTCTTATGTAACCCTCCTCTCTCTGAACCCGGTGTTTCTCGCTGTCAGGTGCATGCAGCAACAGGGTGCAGTCTGCATCCTCTACGAGTTAAACGTGCATGTACATGGACGGATAAATAACCATGACTCTCTGCTTTAACCTGACGTATCTGGTTGTTTTTTGCAGACACGGTTTATTTCCACCTGCCACCGTTCAACGGGGACATGAAGTGTGTCTACGGAGTGTCCTGTTATCGCCAAATAGAAGCAAAGGTCAGACATTTCACTCCTTTCTTCCTGATTCTTTGAACTGTTTTTTAAAAAAATATTTGTGCTGTCAGGCGATTAAAAAAATAATCTAATTAATTACAGGATTTGTAATTAATTAATCTAATTAATCGCATTTTAATCTCATATCTGCTTAAGGTCCTAAAATAAAGCATTTGAATTCCAGGACATTAAAATTACATTAAAAGACATTGAAAAACATTTAAAAATAAGGTGGAAATATATACAACACATTTTTAGGTACCCTGAGGCATAAGGAACATATTAAAAAAGTTTTATGGTTCTGTCTTTACAAAATCTACACAGTCCTGCACCTAAGATAAGCTGATTTGATTTTTAGGACGGTTTTTGCTTCTGTTCACATTTTTACTCAATGTTGACTCAATTTTCACTGCAATATGAACTTCTATACTTCTATGAGGTCAGGAGAACCAGGGCTACAGGCTAAAAACTGTGAGGAACTATGTACAAAACACTTGATTCAAGTCTTGGATCAAAGAAAAGTGAAGTATTTTCAGTTTTACATGCTCTGAACACACAAACTGTTGCTGATTGGTGCAGAGCAGCCCCAAGCTGAAACATGACACCAGGAAGATGGAAGCAAAATTTCAAAGAATTCTTTAGATTTAAATACAGGACAAATATCGATCATTCAGGGCTTGTTTGATGCAGTAAAGAGTGTAAAATTATCTCTTTTTTACAGAATTGAGCTAGAGCAAACGGTTGATTTTCTGCAGATTTTCAAAAAGGACGTGTGAATCAACGAGATGTGGACAACAGTCTCTCGCTTCCCCCCAGGTTTAAAGCATGTTGCTGACGTCAAGTGTGATACATTCAGGGACCGTCGGAAATTTGAAAATCTGACGAGAGCACCACTCTTTCCAAGTAGGACAAACTGTTTGTAAATGCCAGACATTTGAAAATAAGTGCGTCTTTGAACGCCTCGCGGGTTTGGGATCCAGATTAATCTGCATTAATTTTTATAACGCGTTAATTTGCGGTGTAATTAATTAATCTAATTAATGCGTTGAAATGACATCCTTAAAAAATATATATTAAAGGGATAGTCCACATTTTTTGGATTCCTGCTCTTTTTTGTAAAGTCAAACTATACAACTCATAACGAGAAGATAAGGTTTCAATGTGAGCTGAATCTGTGAAGATCTAAACCTCTGCACCTTGACTTCAGACAGCTCCTTCTGTTGGCCTCCCTGGGATTCATTTTCTGTTTCTTTTTGTTTGCTCTTTACACACATGAGCAAAAACGCTAAAAACTTCCCTAAACATTCACAGTAAACAGATGTGTGAACGTTGACAGCCAAACTTTACTCCCTGACTATATCCAAACCTTTTCTGCTAGCAACCAAAAAGTCGAGGTGGGTCCAGAATCATAGACTGTATATAGCGTGTAAAGGCTCTGCCTTTTACCATTGTACGGTTTTGAAGCCAAAATACACCCGCCACAGGCGCCGCCATTGTGCAGCCAGAGTCTGTGCAGTAGAGGCTGTAAGGGACTCAGAGAGAGGACCATATTTCTTTTCCTCTTGAGAGTAATTAGGGCCCAAGCCTCTCGAGAATCAGGGACAAAGCCCTATTGAAAGGATTCTTCTTCTTCTTCTTCTGTGTGCGCCTTTAACCTCAAATTGCGTGCACTTGAAAAAAAATGTGAACGCACCCAACCCCAAAATTCAATCTCTGTGAAAAATGTATGGCCCAAAAATGAATACTACATAGCGCCCGCTAGGGGTTCGAAACTGCAGCCTGAAATGACTTGAACTCAGACTTGGGGACATTCCTAGATTTTATGTGAATTAGTACTCGGTACTACAGACAGAATTCGGCTGACCCATAACCCGTTCCTTGGTATTAACGAGTAGAGGAGAGAAATCACAGAGAAGAAGAGAAAAGGAAAAGAGGAGGAAAAAGGAAGAGAAGAAAAACACCTGTATATCTAACTATATTCAAATAATGATAAATAAATAAATAGAAATAACAAAATCAGTTCCACAGCCAGCTTTTCATGCCACATTCAGACTCCAGAGACTCATCTCTGTCTGTTTTCCTCCTCCTCTTTCTCCTTCCTCTCCTCCTGTGCTCCTAATTTGATTAAATTAAAAACAGGAAGTGACATTGCAGCATCCCCTCTCCTAATTTAGCCAGGATGACGTCAGCGTCAGCATCCCATGAGCTCTGTAGCACGTCTCTTCGTCACACGATGACCTCACCGGGTCTGTTTTTTATTTTTTAAAATATTTATTTACGTTTCTGATCCTCCCTCAGGCCCTGAAGGTCCGACAGGCTGACGTCACCAGAGAGACGGTTCAGAAGAGCGTGTGCGTCCTCAGCCGAGTGGTGAGTCAGACACGGGATGATCCCGTCACCCTCACACAGAGCAAATCTGGGTTCAGAGCTGGAGGTTAGGAAGGGGCGGGAAATATCAGCGTGATCATGAGGAGGAGGGAGAAATGACTTTCAGGGAGGAAAGCTTAAAATGTAAAAATGGAATATAGAGAAAGAATTCATGTTTCTTTAATAACCCTGTTGACAGGTTTTAGCCGTCAGGTATCATGATGAGTCATTTTTCGGTCTTGTTCTTATAATAATGCATTAAAAACAGCTTGAATAGATCAAGTTTGTTAGATATAAGGACAACAACACTCGTTTCCACAGAAAAGGAGTCACAATCCAGAGAAACTGGCTCCAGATTTCCACGTGTCACGCTTTCATGACTCAGACTCACACATCTGATGTGTCGCCGTTTGTTTCCCTCCAGCCTCTCTACGGTCTGCTCCAAGCTAAACTCCAGCTCATCACTCACGCCTACTTCGAGGAGAAAGACTTCTCTCAGATCTCCATTTTAAAGGTGAGAGCGTGACGCCTGTCTGTTAGTGTTTAACCTCTCTGTCGTCACCTCCTCTCACCTCCTGTTTCCTCCTCCTCCTGCAGGAGCTGTACGAGCACATGAACAGCTCCCTGAGGGGATCCGCTCTGGAAGGCTCACAGGTCTATCTCGGTGGGTAAAACTGGGATTTCCCTTAGAATAACAAACTCTGACACTGATTTTTATTTTTCTGTTTGCAGTCACAGCTGCAGATATGTTTCATGATAGACAATAAAGCCAGCTTTATTGCTTTTAACGTCATAAAAATGTGTATTGCTGTTGTTGAATTCCTCAAATGTTGACCCTTAGTTTGTTTTCTGTCCCTCAGGTTTATCACCGAGGGATTTAATTCTTCATTTCAGACACAAGGTAAGAAAAAGCAGATTTGAAAACACAATATGCATATGAAAGAGAACTGGGAAAAAAGAGGCTAATATGACAATATCAGTAGAGGAGTGGCGAGTGGAGAAAGAAAAGAGCAAATATGGAAAACAACCTGCTCCCTGTCATGGAGAGAGTTTGGTTGGAGAACAGTCATGAGGTGTTTCATTTCCCCAGCACAACAAAAACACAAAAATACAAAAATACAAGGTGTTGGAGAGGTTGTGGAGAGGGGAGGGCTGATCACTTTCTTGTCTTTTGGGACTGTCCCTTAGTAAAACCTTACTGGCTGGGGATCCAGGAGAGTATGGAGGCCATTATGAAAACAACAGAAATTGCAGATTTTGTCAAGAAATATATCTTTAGGGTAATGCTAATAAAAAAAACACAACACATAAGCAGCTTACTACAGAGATAACCAAGGTCAAGGACTGGGTTGAAGTGATGCAAAGAGTCTATACCATGGAGAAACTGACGTACTTGCTCAAAGTGGAACTGGATAAATTTGGTAAAAATTAACAGAGTACAAAAAAAAGTAGTTTCATTTTATTACATAAAGGTTGGTTGTCATTCCTGTGATTCAAGCTACAGAGTTCAAGCTGTAACTGTTACTTATATTGCAATTCTATGTTTTTATTGTAAGTGTTATTGTGATTAATGTCATTATTATCACGATAAAGACAGTACTTTAGCAGCTGTTTTTCATTAGAATGTGTGTGTATATATATATATATATATATGAAGTTTTATTCATTTTCCTAGTTTTTTTTTTTTTTTTTTTAATTAATTCATTTTTATTCTTCAAAATATTACTATTATTTCACTATTTTTATTATTATTTTTTAATCTATTTTTTGTATTTGTATCTATTATTTTTCCTCTGGGCCCTCTTTAAAGTTTAACATTTATTAGATTTTAACCAAAAGGATATTCAACTGAAAGTCTAGACTCTTGAGGAACCACATGACCACATGGCAGGCTCCTAAATTGACAAAAAAAATTGTTATAATTTTTTTTCTTTTAGTTAATTTTTTTGGTTTTCTATTTTATGACTGTTAAAAAGAACAGGTAGAGGAAGAGGAGTAAAAAAAAGATAAATTGTATTTAAAATGTATTGAAAAAGTGATATAATGATGATAAGTTTTCTTATTTTCTTATTTATGATTTTTATTCTTCAATGATGACTTTTATTTTACTACTTTTATTTTCACTTTTTTTGTTTTTGTATTTTTCCCCTGGGCCCTCTTTAAAATTTGAAATTTATTGTAAATGTTTACTAAAAGGATATTTAACTGAAAGTCTAGACTCTAGAGGAACCACATGACAGACCCCTGAACAAAGGAAAAAAATACATTTTTTCTGATATATTTTTTTGAATTAGTTTATTTTTATTTTATTTATTTATTTTATTTTATTTATTTATTTTTTGTATCTAATTTTTTGTATCTCATGCCATGTTATGACTACTAAAAATGAACTTAGAGAGGAAGAGGGGAAAAAAACGATTAATTGTATTTTAGATGCATCGAATAAGCAATATAAGGATGCAATATTTTAATGAAAAGACAATTTAAAAAAAGAAAATGCAGTTATAATGAAACCTTCATGTTGAAATATCTTTAACTGTTATCATTTTATCCCTCTAGGTTCTCATCCTTTTTAAACTCATTCTGCTGGAGAAAAAGGTGAAGTATTCTTCGTTTCTGACTTGATAAAAAGCAGAAAAATGACTCTGAATGTCTGTTTTTAATCTTCTGTTTTTTATGTCTGCAGGTCCTGTTTTATGTGTCCCCGGTCAACAGATTAGTCGGAGCTCTGATGACGGTTTTATCGCTGTTTCCAGGTCAGTAAGTCCGAAAGAAGAGTTTCTTTTCTTCGTCTGCCGTCCTCTTGTGCTCTAAAGTAGGTTTTTTGAACTAATGGAGGAAAGGTTTTCTCATGTATGTGTGTGCAAAACTGAGAAAAAATGATGAAAAATATCCAGATAAAAACATTCTGATAAAAATGAGCAGATTTTGATCACTTTTCAGAAATGTTTATAACAACATTTTGGCTCCAGAAGCAGGAGATATAAGATTATTTTTTTTGAAAATTCAACAAATCAGGAAACATAGGACTCATAAACTGGGACATATTTGATTAAGACTTCTTAAAAGTTATTTGAAGTCAGAAAATTCACTCTTGATTCCAGGTATGATTGAGCACGGCCTCGTGGACTCGTCTCACTACAGACCGAAGAGCAGCGTGTCCGAGGACCCGAGCCTCGTGGAAAGCGTCTCTGGAGCCGAAGAGTTCGTCTCCGTCTCCGTCACTGACATCACCCTGGAGGGGGACGGGACAGGCCAGCCCGCCGCAGAGTCCCTGTCCTCTGGCAACAGCGCAGAGGGGGACAACCACCTCCTGAAGCCGCCGTCCCGGACCTCCCCAGAGTCCTCAGAGAGCGACTGGGAGACTCTGGACCCGAGCGTGTTGGAGGAGGGGCCTCCCAAAGAGGGGGACGAAGGGAAGGAGGCGGAGTCAGAGCTCAAAGACGCCTTCGACTCAAAGCCGGGGACGCCGATTACTGTACAGCCGCAGTCCAGCAGCGGGCAGGGAGGGGTCGTCCAGGGTCTGGTTTCTGGTCTGGAGGAGGACCAGTACGGTCTGCCTCTCCCCATCTTCACCAAGGTAAAACTCACACACACAGATCAGACCAACCTGTCTGACTGTCTGACACACAGGTGACCTTTGACCTTCTGTTTCCAGGGTTACCTGTGTCTGCCCTACATGGCCCTGCAGCAGCACCACCTCCTATCAGACGTGACGGTGCGCGGCTTCGTAGCCGGGGCGACGAACATCCTGTTCAGGCAGCAGAGGCACCTCAGTGATGCCATCGTTGACGTAAGCGTCTGAAATGTGGAATAATGTGAAGATTTGAGGCTTAAAATCACCAAAAAGACTTTTATTTTTACCTGTTTGTGTTTTCTTCTTAGGTTGAAGAAGCAGGAATTCAGATCCAGGACCCAGAGCTCAGAAAGATCCTCAGTCTGACGACGGCAGACCTGCGTTTTGCGGACTACTTGGTCAAACACGTGACGGAGAACAGAGACGACGTCTTCCTGGACGGGACGGGCTGGGAGGGCGGAGACGAGTGGATCAGAGCTCAGTTCACGCTCTACCTCCACTCTTTATTGTCCTCTGCTCTCCAGGAAGGTGAGGAGGGGGTTTGGGTCACTAACCCTGACCCCTTAAAGGGCTAATCCGAGTAGAAACAGCAGAAATTAAAGTGGAATATTCCTTCACTGAAAGTGACCTGAAGCTTCTTTTTCCTTCCAGATAACGAGAGACTGCTGGCGGATTACGGAGCGCTGTTCGTCTCAGCGTGGAAGATCACGCACAATTACAGAGTGTGGTACAGCAACAAACACCCTGCGATGAGCGCCATCACTCCTGGGTAGGTGGAGAGAAGATTCAAGGAGGATCAGTGATTTTAAAAACTGGTTTGGATATTTTGAAGCCTGAATGAATCACATGACGTGCAGAAAATCCAGAGCTGTGATGTTGGTCTGAAATGTTGCTGACAGCTGCTTTTAAAGAAAAGATCTAACTTCATTCTGTAGCGATCCTCTACAACAAAAATCTGACAAGATAACAACTTTGATTTGGTACGAAGGATCCTGAACGTTACATTCTGGGTGTTTCATGGCTGCTGCAGAAATATTCTCCTGAAAAAAATTGATGCAACCTGTTGGTTAATTTATCTCTTTGCTGTCCGCTGCAGACATCCCTTCCAGGGTCAGTACAGCGTCGCTGACGTCAAACTACGACTCTCACAGTGAGTATTTTCTTGTTTCTCTGTCACCTTGTGCTTTACACTATCATGAATGATGTGAAAAATTAGAAATGACATGTAAACTTTGAAAGAAAAACAAGAGGAGGAAACTGTGACCATCTTCCCACCTGTTCATGTATGTGGCTGCTGCCCTCTAGTGGTGGGGAGATGACAGGGACAGCAGTTTATTCAATAACATGTAGGGTCTTTCTCCTTTAAAAACACACACCAGTAACAACCAAAACCTTTAATTAAAGCTGCCTCATGTTATTTACTGGTTTATTTTTGTGTATTATTGTCATTTTTTATTTGGTTCGCCTTAAATTTTTTATCCTGCACTGAAACACTGAAATGCTTTTGCCTGGTTTAAATTTAAAGCAAAAGTTTTGCTGCTTAAGAAAGTTTTTCCTTCTCTTCGAAAAAAAAAAAAAAAAAAAAAAGGAAATAAAATAAAATATAAATTTTTTATACTAAAATGTTATAAAAAATAATTAAAATAATAAAAAATTCTTTATACTAAAATGTTATAAAAATAAATGAAATAAAATAAAAATTCTTTACACTAAAATGTTTCAAAATAAATAAAATAAAATAAAAATTCTTTATACTAAAATGTTATAAAAAAATAAATAAAATAAAATACAAATTCTTTATACTAAAATGTTATAAAAAATAAATTAAAGTAAAATAAAAATAGAAATGTAAGCCAAACCACACTGGTTTTAACAATGGAATTACTTTTTGAAATCCTAAGAAAAAAAAGATCCTCAATTTGTCTTAAGAGTTTGTAGATATCAAAACAGAAAACGTGAAATAATATCTGTAGAAAGACTGCAAAAGAGGATCCAAAGGGATGAAAATTGAAAATAAAACTTTAATATTCTAGAGAAATTAAAGAAAACTGAACAATTTGACATAAGAACTGTATTAAGATCAAATTTTAAGAGCAAAAGCAAAGTTAGTTCTTGGGTTCAGCCTCTGCAAAGTTTGGATTTTGGACTTTGGTTGTCTTCAGGACTAAAAGGGAAAATAAAACAGGGGACATTAATACTAAAATGATCGAAAAAAGCAACAACAGGCTGAAAGATTTCACTTCTTTATGGAGCTGTGTTGTCTGTGACACATAATGATGGTTGTGCTCGTCGGTCTCCGTGCACTCAAAGCTGTGAATACTTCATGAACAGTGTGTGTGACACGGAGCAGCCGCCCGTGTTTGACCCCCTGCTGTGTCAGAGGGAGGATACAGCGGCCCCCGGGCTCAGGTTAAAGGCGGAGGCTGCGGGGGTGGGAGGTTTGTGGGGGCAGTGAGGGTCTCATATCGTGCAGAGTCATTAATTATGAGCCAGTTTCATTCTCAAAAACAGAGCTGGAGACTTCTTCAGCTGCAGGTCGGGTTTCATTCCAGGAAGTGTGGATGAAAGGCGACTCCGCCCACAGCTGGAGCGCCGCTTCTACTGTTACACGTTTGATAACTGCCCCCAGCTCACACACACACACACACACACACACACACACACACACGAACACACACAGCAGAGTGTGTCCCCATCCCTAACTTAGCTTTACGGTGAAGACGCAGCAGATCCTGTGGCTGTGATACTCGAAGCTCTCGCTTTACCTTCAGGTGTTTGGTGACATGACCGCTCTGAACTTTGTCGTAAATCCTCTGTAAACAAACACAGGCAGAAACAAACTGAGGGGGAACCTAAAACTGGGGGGAGATTACTTCATCTCCTTCTGAAAGTCCTAAATAAAGATGGTATTCACTGAAAGATGGTGGAAGGAAGCAAGAGGAGGCAGTAAATGAAACAAATATCTGTAAATTTCACACTTTATCTCAGAAATCTGCACATATCCCTTCCTGAATATTGATAAAACTCCAGATTGACTTCTCGTAATGACAAAATATATGCATCTTGAATTACAGAAAGCTCCGCATATTCCTTTCTTGATAAAATCCGCACATTTCCCTCCCTGAATAACAAAAACATCTCCACATTGTCTTCTTTAAATGACAAAAAATCTACATTTTCTCACTCTAAACAACAAAACCACAGGTTTTCTTCTTAAAATTGCAAAAATCTACATGTTTTGCTCTCAAAATGAGAAAAAAAAATCTAAATTTCTCTCTCTAAAAAACACAATTTTGCAGCTTAAGCTCCAAAAATTACAGAAAAACTTCCACACTCCTCTTGAAATGATGAAAATGTGCAAAATTTCTTTTTGAATATTATAAAATTGTGAAAAAAGGGAAGAGGTAGGTACATGCAGTTCGAGAAGGTAAATTAAAAAAAAGATTAACCACTTTTAATGTAAAAAATCAGCAGATCTGTCTCACTCAACATAAAAAAACAGACTGTTTTAATCTCTAAATGACAAAAATCTTTATATTATTTTCCATCAATTATAAATTTATTATGGCCCTTTATTATTTATTATGTAAATGTGCAGGTTTTAATGAATGTATGAATAAAGAAATTTATCTTGGTTCTCTTGCAAAACATGAAACTAAATTCAAACTCGAAATGAAGTTTCAGATTTTTAGAATTCCCAAGAGAAACGAACGGGTGTAGGTTGAAGCTAAAGCTTATTGAAACCTACCCCTCTTATTAGGGATAGGTACCGAATTAGGTTCTTTTATAGGTACAGACCGAATTCCGACAAAAGTACCAGGTACCGATTCGTGTGAAATCAAAAGGTATCATGTTTGGGTACCTAAATACGTCCTTGTGACTGTCAGGGAGTGGAAGTGTAGGAGAATTTCCATGCTGGACATGAACACAGCATTGCAAGTTTATATATTGAGGAATAAATATGTTAAATTGAAAAAATATATATTTTGTTATCAAACAATTTGATATCTTTAGCACATAAATAAAGAAAAGTACTGAAAATTGGTACCGTTGAGTACCAGTACCTATTGCCAGATACTGGGCATCAATACCATATTGTTTCAAATGTGAAAGGTGCCCATCCCTAGTGCTTATCTAATAAGATGGACAAAAAAATTACAAAGTAATTTAATAGAAAAACAGTATAAATGCAAGTTATTGCTATTAACAATTGTAACTAGGTGTATAACAACACAAACCTATAAATTAGTATTTTCTATTGTGTATTTCTGAATGATATGGTTTTTGTACCGTCTTTGTTGCATTTTTAATGCACTACAAGTTTTCATTTCTTCAGATGAGGAATTCCATAAATTGACCCCTTTAACCCACAGATGATGCAGTTTAGTATTTGTTCTTATCTTTGATTTTTGGAAAATGAATGAACCCCTCAGACTTTATTGACTGTCCCTCATTATAAATAGCTTCTGAATACTATGTGGTAATTGACCAGTTTTTGCGTCATACATTATTTGTATTGTGATATAATCAACCAAGTCTTTAATTTCTAGTAAACTGAATTGCAATAACTGGTCTGGGACTGGTTGGTTCACAGTCTTGTTTTTGAGTTATAACTCGTATGGATTTTTTTGTAACAGAAAAATAGTGTGTGTATTTGTTTTATAAGTATTTCCCCAGACCTCTACACAGTATGTCACATTTGGTACAGTGAGTAATTAATACAGTATGTACAGAGACTTCTTGTTTAGGAAATCTTGAGCTTTATACGGTTTTGTTACATGTGTTACAAAATCTCAACAACTCAAAAATCAACTGTTCATTTAAAAATAATTTTAAGTTTTTCAATTTAAGTATTTCTATTTTGAGGTTTCATTGCCCTTAACGTTTGACACTGTCATTAAACAAAGCCCAACAACATGCTGAACAAACTACAAATAAGCTGACACACACCGAGTTTGTAACCCGGTTCGGACTCTGCAGATCTGAGATGACTGAGACTCGATATTTGTGTCCCGTGGGACCGATACGGTTCACAGAGTTCATGGAGCAGCAGGGTGCTCCTCTCCTCCCCTCTCTGCACTGTAAAACTCTGGATGTAACCGCCATGGTGGAGTGAGTGTGTGTATTTGTGTGTGTGGAGGGGGGGGCTTCAGGGTCGGGGTGCAGGCAGGAAGTTTGGCTCTGGTCCATCTGAGCTTCTCGGGAATAAACTCATCTCATTTCCTGCCTCAGCTTTGTGTCACAGGCTCTAAAACAGGAGGGGATTCAGCCGGTCGCCTCAGCCTGGTGTGTGTGTGTGTGTGTGTGTCTGTGTGTGTGTAAACTGTGTTAGCCACACGTGTTAGCTAAGTGGAGAAGAGTGTGTGTGCATGGCGGCAGATAAACGGCTCAGTCTTCAGCCCAACCTTGACCATCAGTGTTAACTGTTAGAGAGTCCAGATCCTCCAGACACGGACCAAAAACTACAAACAATTATCAAATTAGAAACAAATACAAATAAAAATGTTAAAGATGATCAGATTTTAGCCTTTAATCTAAAAATACAGACTGGTGACACCTGTCCCTGAGCTGCAGCTGCAGGTATAAAATATGACAAAATGAAAACTCCTCTCAGGAGCTTAAAGTTGTGACATCCCTGCGTGTTTGTTTACACCTCATTTGTCCTTGTTTACGTCTGTCTGAGGGGAACTTTTCAACCCCAGAGCTTTGTTCTCTGAGACAAAAGGGAGCTCCTTTTGTTATCCCGTAAGCACGGAGCCGTTTTCTCAGACGAGAGTCTGGATGACAGAGGGGAATCTGAGGTTAGTGGGACAGACGCTGCCTGCTCGGCTGCTGCTGCTGCTGCTGGATGAGAAAGTAAAAGCTGAATCCATCCTGCTCATCACTCTCACTCTCCGTCTATTTATACTCCCGTGAAAAAAAAAATAAAACCTCGTCCCTACGCATGACTTCCTTGGTAATGTGCTGTGTTGCATGTGTATTATGGAAGCACTGGGGGGCGAACACGGCCGACCTCTTTTCATGTTGTCATCAGAGTTGGACAAAGAGCGGCCGATGGCAGAGAAGTTCTCAGAAAACAGGAGTCATGTGACGCGCTGCACGGCTGCAGGCGGATGCTCCCTGTTAGAGGATCTCTCCTTTTATTGTTGGTGTTGTTAGCACGCTGCGCGGCGTAAGGAGCTGTTTATCTGGGTCAGACACAGAGAGATGAAGAGGCTGTGTGTCCACCAGACTTGTCTGTGAGCTAACAGTGAGCAGAGCGGCTCAGGGGAAACACTTCTCTCTGTTACCATGAGAGGAGGGGAAGACTTTTTATGAGACTGTGCTGACTGCGAGAAGTTTTAATACCAAACCAGAATGTAGGGGGTAAACACAAGAGACACAGAAGGGAAAATCAAACTCATAAAACTTTCGTCTTTCATTTTTATCCCTATCTTATTTTTGCTTTACGTCTTTTAGCCTTTCTCTTATCTTTTATTTCCCACTACTTTAAGTCTATCCATGTTTTTAGCCTTTATTTCAGTCCTTATGGCCTCATTTTATGTCCCCTATAACTTGTGCTTTTTGCTAGAGTTGTGTTTTTGTGCACTGTTTTTAATTTGTTTCCCTGTGCTTTGTTGTGTCCTGTCTATTGTCAAAGCACTTTGTAAACTGCTGTTTCCAAAGGTGCGATGTAAATAAAGTTATTCCATTCCATTTTCTATCGCTTATCTGGGTTTGGGGTCGCAGGGGGCAGCAGTGCTATCCGCGAAGATCAATGGCTCCTATCCCAGGCCACTTCCACCAGCTCCTCTGGGGGGATACCAAGGTGTTCCCTGGCCAGTCAAGTCTACCGTGTCCTGGGTCTGCCCCGGGTCTCCTCCCAGTAAGACATGCCCAAACCACCTCCCCTGCGAGGCGTCCAGGAGGCATCCTCACCAGATGCCCAAACTACCTCATCTGGCTCCTCGCGATGCGAAGGAGCAGTGGCTCTATCCCGAGCCTCTCCGAATGTCCGAGCTACGAATCCTATTCCTGCCCAGACACCCTGCAGAGAAAGCTCATTTCAGACGCTTGTTTCCGCGATCTTGTTCTTTTGGTAACTACCCACAGCTCGTGGCCATAGATGAGGGTTGGAACGTTGATTGACCGGTAGATTGAGAGCCTTGCCTTCTGGCTCAACTCTCTTCCCCACAAAAGACCGGTATAGCGTCTGCCCCAATCCGTCTGTTAATCTCTCGCTCCATTTTCCCCTTACTTGTTAACAACACCCCGAGGTACTTGAACTCCTCCACTTGGGGCAAAGACTCTCTCCAGACCTGGAGTGGGCAGTCCACCCTTTCAACTGACTGAGAACCATGGCCTTGGACTTAGAGGTGCTGATCTTCATCCCGGCTGCTTCGCACTGAGCTACAAACCTCACCAGTGCGAGCTGGAGGTCAGTGTTTGATGACGCCAACAGGACCACATCATCCGCAAAAAGCAGAGATGGGATCCTGAGACCCCCGAACCTGACTCCCTCCACCACTTGACTGGGCCTAGAAATCCTGTCCATAAAAGTAATGAACAGAATCGGTGACAAAGGGCAGCCCTGGAGGAGTCCAACCCTGACTGGGAATGAGTCTGACTTACTGTTGGCAATACGGACCAAGCTTTCACTCCGTAAATACAGAGACTGAACAACCTCTAACAACGGGCCGTCGACTCCATATTCACGATGCATAGGGGGACAAGGTCAAAAACCTTTTCCAAGTCCACAAAGCACATGTAGACTGGTATTATTATTATTTTTAAGACATAAAAAGGTCAGCGTCAATAGATAAATATTCAGATAAAAGAATTTAAATATTAACCACAAAAACATTTTAAATCAGACGCACCAGTGTAAGGCGTAAACACAGGTTTAAAACCCATGTTTAAAGATCTTCTCCGCTGTGGTTACCTCCATATTTATCAGAGGTAACCAGCCCAGTGTGCAGCTGCAGTGTTGTAAAAATCTCAGCGACAGGGTTTATTTTCAGGAGGAATAATTGGCTCATTAGAAGGTGTGAAAGCACAGAGTGTCAGCTGCACTCGTATCCACATCATCGTTTTAATCCCGCTGCTGTTTGCCCACACGAGCAGGAGAGAGATTCCTCCTGAATGTCAGGTCAGTGGGGATCCATGTGAAAGGTTGCGGGTTGGACTCGCACCAGACTGCTGTTCAGATAGAGCCGGGCAGGGCCGCATTTAGCCCCAACATTTGTTGTGAAACATAGCCCGCTTGTTTCCGCCTGTTTCCGCTCTCAGGTCGGCTCGGATCATCAGATACTCCACCTGTGGCTGCTGCTCAGCCCTCTGCGCTTACATAATCCTCTAACAGGTCAGCGTAACATTCAGGGGTGCTACTTTTCTGTAGTTTGTTTCCAGGAACGAAGGAAGAATTTCTGCAATGTCACACCGGAGACAGGAAGGTGAGGGGACAACATGTGCAGAGTTTGTTAACCTTTTGTTTCTTTTCTCTTCTCCGTGTCCTCTGCAGCTCAGTGCAGAACAGCGAGAGGGGGAAGAAGATCGGGAACGCCATGATGACCACCAGTCGCAGCATGGTGCAGACTGGGAAAGTAGTAGGTGAGACAACAGTGAAAATCCACCCAAAGACTGCAAGACACTCACTCTCCAATAAACAATCAGGATTATGTTTTGATTTGGGAGAAGCAAAGAAATATTTTCTGCATTTGACCAAAATCAACCCCAGATGATGTAAAATCGATCAGTGATCAGTGAAGTAAACCGTCTCCAACTCTCCCCCCAGGTCAGTCAGTTGGTGGAGCATTGACCAGCGCCAAGTCGGCCATGTCCTCCTGGTTCTCCACTCTGTCCCAGCCTGCAGCTGTGACCCCTCCAGAACCTGCTGAGGAGGCCAAACCCTGAAAACCAAAACCCTAACAGTCCACATCCCCTCTTTCTGACTTACTCCTCGTCCTCTGGTCCTCTGGCTGCTGTGAGGCCTGAGGCTCAGTGGAGTGAGAACTGCTGTTATGAAGGATGTGAGCAGAAATAGGTCATCTTCAGAATCAAGGAGTCTGACAATTTTTACCCTGGGACCCCACTCAGGACAGAAATCAGCAGCCCTGATATGCTGACTGTACAGTCCACACCCACTGTGAGGCAGAGACTGCCACTGATGTTGGTCAGAACCAGAAATTTCTTCAGGCTGCATCATATCTGGCCACCTGTTTGTCACCTCTGCAGGTTCGAGTGCTGGACGCTTTCTGTGAGACACTACAAGATGCTGTTGTTGGGTTTGCGGTGTTCACTCTTTGCTGCATATTTCTAGAGCTTGTGTGTAAAAAATAAATACATCCGCGTCACAGGATTTGAAAAAGAAGCATGAGCTGTGACTAATATAAAGATCTTAATGGTTTAGATTCTAAATTCTGTCTGGCCCATGGTCAGTGATGAATTTGTACTAACATTGTGGTCATCACGGTAACTTCATTTATTACTCTGATGTGAACCTCTATCAAATACAAGTTGTTCATTTTGACATTGGTTGTTGAATTTTAACATTCATGAAGCTAAAAGTGAACAGCATTAAGGTGTTTTTGACTATATCTTACAGTAAACGGTATGCTAACAACAACTTATAACCTAGTGTCAAGACAGATGGATAAAGCTTCAAACTATTTCAGCTTGAAATTTCAGTTCAAATTGAGTCTCCAGTCATTTGGTCAATGAAAGAAATCTACTTTTACTGGAAACTAAAATTTAAGTGTTAATGCTGGCAAGATAACACATTAAAGTCATCTAGCCATTTAATATTTTAGCTTTAATCCAATGTTATGCAAAGAAAGATATAAAGTCAAATATAAAAAAATGGTTAAAGAAAAATTATGTTACAGCAAGACTGCAGAAAAATTGAGCATCTCTAAACTTTAAAGTAGCACTAGCCAGCAAGCTTAGCTAGCGCTAGCGTTCATGCTAATCTGCCATGGACCTCCTGGTGTGGTTTAAACACAAAACTTCGCTGTTAGATATTAAGTTTTAAAACTGGCCATTTGTCAAACATCAAATAAGAAAAGTGCCAAAGTTACGAAGAGAAAAGACTGGTATCTGTATCTCTTTACGAGCTTGCTAGCTTCGCTAGCGCTAGCATTGCGCTAAAACGTTTTAGCTTCAATTACAATGAATAAAAAGTCTTTATTGAGCGTATGGATGCTAACATTAACTCTGCTCCGCTGTTTAGTGTATTTTACCACAAATATCAGCTATGAATTGGTACAAGATTGCTTAAGACTAAAAAAGAAAGCTCAGTATCTGTAATCTTTAAAGCTAGAGCTGTAAGCTTTGCTAGCGCTAGCTTTCGAGCTAACAGGCTTGAGCTCTAGCTTTTTTCTCTGTAGCTACCTTAAAAGGTAAATGATAGCCGGTGAGAAACTAGCTTCCTCAGTCAAGCTAGCTATCCCAAGTGACCAAATATCAAGAGAAGACAGACTTGAATTTATTTATTTAGTCTGTTTCAACTTATTTTTGCCCAATGAAAAAAACTTTGATGCTTTTTGCTGTATTATTCATCTTTCTTTGAACACTTCCTTTTTGTAATGCAGTAAGAATCATAAACCAATTCCCAATATTTAGAAAGCCTCATGATGATTTTTCAGCGTATTGCATATTTTTTTTTAGCCAATTACAACTTTGACATGAATACTGAAAACTGAATGATGTTACTGCCATGACCACATTGTGAATACTTGAATCCTCGTGAACCTGACGCCTGATTTTGTGCCCTTGATAAATGTGTTGAAAACCCTAACCTATGAAGGAAACCTGCACCCTCCTGTGTGTATGTGACAGGGTGTCGTCATCCCTCACCCAGGCCTTTTGGTACTTTGCTGTCATAACATATATACTGAGAGAAATATATTTGAAGCTAGTTTAAAGTCAGATATCTTATTTATTTGTTGTGTAAACACTTGTACTCATAGATATCCATGTTTTGTCATGACAACACTGGAACAAGTCCCGACCTGTGGACCACTGTGTGTATTTGCACAAAGCAGCCATTATATTCTATTTATGTGGATCTTATCGTGTAAATGTGTAATTTCTGAGGTGCTTACAGGATGTTTTCCCTCCATGCTACAAGTATTCAACAACAGTTGGATTAAAGTGGTCCAGTGAGCATGCTCTGTCCAGTCCAGTTTTACAGCTGTAATGAGCATCATTTTTCTGTCTTTGAAACTTTTATTTTGTCGTTTTGTTAAAACTTTCTTTAGACATTGAGTCATTTCTGGATTTTTTTGTTTTCAGGATTAAAATATCAGCGGTTAAAAGCTGAGTTTTGTTTGTTTTTTTATTCTCTGATATATTTTTCTTTTTATATTTAAACTATATGAATGTAATGTGAATTTAAAATTCACAGAATATTTTCTTGACAGATGCTTTTAACGTATTTGAGAAGAAAGTGATCCTATATTATATTGCTGTATTAAAAAATAAAAAATCAGCGCTGACTTTGATGTTTTTTTTGTAAACAGCTTATTTTTCTTTCTTTTATTCCCTCTGGGTTTGTGTCTGAGTCCAAATGTAGGTCAGCCAAACAAAGTTGTTGATGAGGTTGTTGTCGTGTGAACACGTGGCTGGACGAAAATGCACTCATGTGCTGTTCAAAAACAATTCAGTAACATCACAGCGACACATGAGCTGGGAGGCCTCGTCCAACAGGAATTCACACCCACTGGTCCTCGATTGAGTGAAAGGAAAGTGGATTTTATTTCTTTAAATTAATCAATAAATCACTGATTAAACTCTTGACTATCTTTAATCACCTCAAATAACTCAAGAGTTGAGTGAAATATCCCCCAAAAAAAGATTGAAGGGGGAATTTTCCATCCTTTCAGGCTGCTTCCTCTTCGTGATTTAAAAATAGTTCTAGTTATGGTAAATTATATTCCTGTGTACTACTACTGTGAGCAGTTGTTTTGATAACGCCAGTAAAAATAGTCCTAGTGTTCAGAAGGAAGAATTTTGGATGTCACATGGAGCAAAATGTGGTTTTGACATTTAATGCTTGAATGTTTTTGGAGCAGAAAAACAGTTTTGTAAGGAAAAATACCCCAATGTGCCTATTTTAAAAGTTTGCAGGGTTTGAGACAAGGCTATTTTAGAGACCACTCTTTCTTTGTTCACAGGGGCTTTTTCCATTAATTTGTCCTTTGTTTTTCTCACATTTCAGCAAAAGCTCAAACAGAAAGTTAAATTTCTAAACTTGTTTCACAAGTGTTATAAAATGTGTAACCTAAGTATTTTTCTTGTGTTAAAAAGAGAAAGAAATGTTTTGGTATAATTCAGACATTTGAGGAGGAAAACCAGCACAAAAACCTGGTGAAAAATTTTAAAGCACTTAATAAATGAAAAACTTGCAACACACAAAGAAACGGGATCATGGAGACATTTTTCAGGAACGTTTTTGGTATGCTTTTTAATAAATTAACGTTCATTCAAAATACAGTGCCAAAGGAATATGATGCAGCCAAACATGCTAGTAAGGTTTGTCATGAAGCACCCGTGCTCATGTTTTTAAGGTAGGAGGAAGACCCCATCCCTCCCTTACCTGTCCCCCACCCCTCCTCCCGCCTCTATTCCACTACTGCTGGTGGGCCAGCCCTCTTCTCCTCTTGCAACCAATCAGCAGCAAGATTCCTCAATGCTCACACGAGTAGAATTAAATCTGATAGGAGAATGGAAATCTAGCCACAATCACACTACAGTAATGTCTGATATTAAATTAAAAAAAGACACTAATACAAAATAGACCTGGTTATTTTCCCCACACTAAAACAGTTATGAAAAATATATATTTTTATATATATATTTCAGCAGCTTGGAAATAAAAAATGCATGAGCCTGAAAGATAACCTGTGTTTGGACTGAGAGTGGAGTAGTGTGTGTTTGTGTGTGTGTTTGGTGGAAAATAAAGGTGTGCTGATCATGTGACAATGGTGGATGGAGTGAGGTGGAGACTGTCGGCGGCTGTGTGGAAGACCTGTGTGCAAACGGACAGACAGGCGAGCGGAGGCTGCGGTGGAGTCAGAGCGGAGGTGAGAGCGATGAGGGAGGAGAGGTGATGGATGACCGAACCTGCAGTCACCATTTTTTTTTTTAAACCCTCTCCTCCTCCCACGGCTCCCCCTCCTGAACAACTACAACCTCTGTTTCTGCTCGTCTGGGAGGAGGATTTGGAAAAGAAAAAGAGAGATTCTGTTTTTTCAAGAAGCACCCTGCTTTAAATCTGCGTTCGGAGGATCAAACTCGCTCTGGAAAGCTCTAAAAAATGGCATCATGGCATCTCAAACTCCTGCTAATGTGGATGAATGTTTGTGAGAAGTGCTAAAGTTGTCATTTTTTAGTATTTTTCTCAGTCATTCCTGTCAGCCACACCTGAAAGTGATGAGAAATCTCCACCAAGAAGTCAAACACTTAGTGATTTTCAAAGGAGTAGTGTTGATAAGATTCTTCAGATTAGTTCAATGTTTCATGATTTATTTTCTGCTGTGAATCTGAGCCATGAAACGACACAAGCTCATTTTTTCTGATCCTCTTACGACAGATTTTTAGCAGCGTGTTCCTCTAAGAGAAGAAACAGAAATAAGGAGGAGCCGTGATGGGACAGAGGGGTGTGGGAGATTTTGGTACAGTTGCTATTGTCATTCCTAGAAGGTTTACCAGTTAAGTGCATCATCACCCTCCTCATCATCATCACAATAATCTGCTGACGTTTCGATTATCACATTGTAGAAACAGTATGACAGACTTGTAATAATATCTAACAGGTGTCACAAAATAAAAAGAAATAAAGAACCAAGAATTTTCAGATTACTAGTATTTTTGAGGCGCATCTTTTTCTCTCCAAGCTCAATTTTTTTTGGCTGCATCGTTCGTCAGCTGCAGCGAACGCAGGCCTCGGGACTCCAGAGACCTCTAGAACACACAATCCGTCAAACCCTTTCAGAGATGTGATCCGCCCCCCCTTTGTGTTCATCCCTCAGCTTCAGTCAGCGAGGAAGGGGAGGGGGGGTAAGAGCTATACGTGAGGAAGGGTCACCAGCTCCCCGTCCACCTCGAACTCCTCCGCTCCGTCGGGGGAGAAGAGGTAGGTCGGGGGTTTCCAGGGGGACTCCTCTAAACAGGAGGGGTACAGCTTCCCCACGGCACAGCGGAAGTCTTTCCCCAGATCCCAGAGCACGCGCTCCGACACGGGCTGCCGCAGGTACCAGCGATCCAGCTCCAGGTCGTACTGATAGATGGCGTACTTAGCGCGCTCGTTCATGTGGGTTTCACGCATGAAAATACAGAGCGAGTTCAGCAGCACCACGGCTCGCACGCACGGGTCCGAGTAACGCTTAGCGGGGATGTTGGCGGCGAGGCGCCACTCATTCTTGTTGACATCATAGATCTCCACGGTAACAGAGGAGCCGTCGATGGTGCTGGTGGGGAGGCGGATGCCTGAGTTGCTGACCACGTGGAGGCCGCCGATGTAGAAGATGAGGTCACCGAAGGCGGCTGCGGAGGCGAAGCAGCGGCTGGTTTTGCGCATAGCCATCTCCACCCAGGTGTCAGCGCGGGGGAAGTAGCAGTACATCAGGTCGTGGGTCATCACGTAGATGCAGTCATGAGCCACCACCGACGTGCTCCAGTTCCAGGCGAAAGGCAGCGGGCTCATCATGCTCCACTCGTCCTTCTCGCAGTCGTAGCGCTCCACCGTGCGCTTGTTCAGCTCTCCTCCCACGTTATCGCCGCCGATTGCATAGATGTAGCCCTCGCAGTAGACCAGGGAGGGCTTGATTCGGGCACACAGCATGGGGGTTTTGGGCACCCAGGCGTTCTGCTGGGCGTCGAACCAGAAGAAACTATCAACTGAGCGAAACACGGCCTGTAGCTTCCCGCTCTTCCCGTGGTTGGTGATTGAGTTTTTAAGGGGGATCTGACCTCCGGCGATGAACACATCGTTGTCCGGTGTAACGAGGGTCCCCACCTTCTGCAGGTCTCCTGGGGGGTTACTGAGCTTGTAGACTTTCTCCGCCTGCGGGCTGTAACAGACTACGGTAGTGGGCAGGGACGTGGACATGACATACCCCTCGCCCTGCGTTTCCGACATGGCCTCCATGAAGATGAGCATCTCCTCCTTCGTCATGCCTAACCGAGGTTTGAAGAATTTGGGCATGGACTTGTAAAGACCCTGCACCACCACAGACTTGTCATTAGGGGGCAGACCCTGAAACCAGGCGCGCTGCGTCACCTCTGACAGCGCGTCGATGCGGATCTGGCTGAGCACGGAGGACAGGTGCTGAGAGCGAGCCTCCATGTTGTACTCCAACCACAGCATGGCGGCCTCCCGCACCGTCTCCTCCTTCTCCACGTTGAGGTTGTCGCTGCTCAGGACGTCGATCAGCAGCTCGTGGGAGAGCTGCAGGAACGCCTCCTGCCTGTACACCACCGGGAACTTGTGCTCCACCATTCGCTTGGCGCTCTGCTTGAGCTCGCTACAGCTGAAGAGGTCGCCGATGCTCAGCATGCGGACGCAGTTCTCAGCGTTTATCTTCTTCACCAGGTAGTCTCTGCACTGCAGCAACACATCCTCCACCTGAGGACGGAGACAGAAGACAGTCAGATACATGTGGTCACCCCACACGAGCAAAACCTCAATAAGAGACACAGGAAGTGGATTTTAAAATGTGCTTTAACAAACATCTGAGTCGTCTTTCTAACTTTAAATGCCACTCTTTAAACAGACCTGTAGGAAGCAGGCGGTCTCGTAGAGCGGCTCCACTGTGCTGTCGCTGATGGCGAGGTTTCCCGTGTAGGCGTAGGTGATGATGATCTGCAGGGTGGCCGGGTCCACGTTCCTCAGGTGGACGTGGGTCTGTTTGCTCTCGCTGAGGCCGCTCATGAACATCGCCCTGAGGAGAGAAAGATGATGGTGTCAAATCACATCTCACAGAATCAAAGTAGTTTATTGGTCTGTTTAGAGACCTCACAACATCAGAGGTTCAGTCGGAAAACGTCGCTGAGCTCTTGTTTTTGTTTCAAAATGCTGTGGTGTTGGAATATTTTATACATAAAAATTTATACTTTAAACCAAAAAAAAAAGCAAGCTGTATCATAACAGGAAAGTAGCTTCAGATTGAAACCTTCTTATTTAAAAACAGAGGATGTAAAACCCCAGGTATGAAGACCATCACTCTGCCAAGTTACATCAGGTATGACTGTTGTTTTTCTGACAAACAAGGCGTTGTTGGTCCTGCAAAACTGGACCAAACACCAACAATAATAAATTCTTGCCTCTCATCTGCGAACTACATTGATTTCCAGTTAACTTTTTACTTCTTTACAAAGGCAAAAACTAGTGCTGTCAGGCGATTTAAGAAATTAATCTAATTAATTACAAGATTTGTGATTAATTTATCTAATTAATCGCATATCTGCTTTAAGTGATACTCCAGGATGGAACAAGTTGGGTCCTATCACAAGGTTTAGGGCAGAAATTACCCCTACAGCAGTGTTTTTGTGCAGCAGAAGCCCAGAGCGCAAGCACCAAACACCCCCTCCCTGCTTGTCAGCCGCTTTCCTCTGCACTCAGACGGGGCCATATTTTACTTGACCAAAAACACAAATAAACGGACCCCCACCGAAAAAATCTGATATTGTTCTGCATTCACGCTTTATTTCGAGAATTTTCAGCGCAATACTTTCACACAAAAGCACCCCTAAATAAGGCTCTAGTTCTCATCGTGTCGTAAAACGGCGCTACCTCCGCTGCAGAGCCACAGCTGGCTACGAGACGCTCGCCACTTAGTGTATCAGCCCGCGCTCACGGCGTGCCAGATATAAACAAACGCAGGTAGTCTGCCAGGACGAAGAGACACGATAGTATCACTTTAAGGTTCCCAAATAAAGAATTTGAATTCTAGGACATCACAAAATTATAGTGCATGACTAATCAAATGAAAACACAAAGAAGAGAAGATTCCTAAATCCACATTTTTTTTTTTATTCGATTGCAAATGTTTGCTGCTTGTAAACTTCTGTGGGTGAGAGCGGTGGGCTCTTTGGATGAGAGCTCAGCATGGATATGAGGAGAAGATGTGAGATGACAGGGGGCAGCTCACGCTCCAACTGAGGATGTGTTGCTGTAGTTTAGAGAGAAAGAGCGGCGCCATCGTGAGAAAAGACGATGGAGATCATGGAGAGGATCAAAGGGTGGAGCGCCGGAGATGAGCGTGATTAAAAAAAAAGTAGGTTTTTTCTTTTTTTTTTTGATCAAAGTTTAGGCAAAGTGACACTGCTGCAACTCTAAATGAAGTCTGGTCCACTGTTTGCCATCCAACATGATTCCTTTAGAGTGAATAGAGCCCCTAATGACAGCTGGAGCTTTGCCAGCTTACCTACAAAACACACCACGTTATAAACTTCCCCTCAGCAAAGCAGCTCCAACCTCTGTGTGCTGTACATTAACTCAAGCAGATATCAGTAAATAGGTTTAAAACTAAAAAGTTGTTGAAGAAACTGTCACAGAAAGATGAGATTAACTCATCTGAGGAACAGATTTTCAGGACGGTGACTCTCTAAAAGTCTTTTTCAATTTATTGTTAAAACACTGGGACAGATGCAGCGACAGAAGCACATCTCTGGCTGTAGAATAGTTTAAATATCATGTTTCTCTTTGGGGCAGATGCAGTCGTTGACATTTGTCGTCCGTCCACCCACCTTCACATTCCTCTCCTCCTGACTAACAGAGGATGACAGTGAGCACCTGTCTCGTGGGCTAACTCTGCTCAGCTCCAGGTGAGCTTCTCTGTGCTCCGACACTCGATGGTCCTCCTACACTTCTACGTCTTTATTCGTCAGAGTGAGTCAGTGCCTCTTAACCTCTTTGACTGCAGATTTCTCACACTTTACTTTCTGTAGAGATGTTACAGACTCAGAGAGGTGATTTATCAAGATGAAAAATAAATGGATTAAAGTCACAGATCAGTCGTCGGGTGCACTAAGACAGTTTCTGTAAGAGAAACTTTCAACTTTTGAATGTTTATGACTGGAAGCTGGATTTTTTCTCTTGTTTTATAGATTTGAAAAACAGAAAGTAACTGTCTCAAACAGCTCGGTTAGTCGGAGTATTTTGTCTGCAGCACGGCTCTGCCCTCCTGTCTGGGGGTTTTGGGGGAGTGTGTCTGTGTGCTGCTCAGCAGGGGCTGAACCTGCCAGGCCGAATTACGCAACCCTGCAGGCAAACCCCTGCACCCCCTCCCTCTTTTTCCTCTCTTTCTTCCCCTTTCTCTCCATCTCTCACCAAGACCTACGTGACCAGACTTTCCCCTCCACACACGAGCTCCCTCCAGAGTCTCACACCCTCCCCTTTCCTCCCCTGAAGCGAGGCGTGTGAGGAGAGGCAGCAGACAGAGAGAGGAAAAAAAAAAGGGAAGGAAGGAAGAAGTAGCACTTTAAGAGGAAGCGCTGCGACACCTCCGAAAAACCTGCGGGGGAAATGCTTTGCATGTTCGCACCAGATAACGAGTGCGTGGGAAACGGAGGGGAAGAACGCCGGGCGGTTTGTGTGAGCGGCATCAAGTTGTCGGGACCTTTTCTTGGAATGCGTGTGTGCAGTCAGCGAGGGGAGGAAGGGAGGGAGGGAGGGGGGAGACAGGGTGTTCAAATGCAGCATGAGCTCCTGTCATGTACAGATGGACTCTTCCCAGAGCTGAGGCTGCTGCTCTGTCATCTTCACCGCAGTGCACACACACTTCATTATGCAATGTTGTGCGCACAAATGAGGCCTCCCGAGGGCCTTGAGGGATCCGTCTGTAGGACTACAGGTTAGAGGTTGCTTCATTTATTCCGTGTAGCGTATCAGAGACGGTGCAGACGATGACTCCAGCCTCGGCTTTCAAGGAAACAGCATCCTCCTGTTTTTTCTCTCCTCCATATACAGAGCGGCTCTCGCTTGTTCTACAACGTGGTGCATTATTTATCGTAACTGTAGAAGGTGAGCACTTACATTCATAACAACAGCGTACCTACACCTACACCTCCACACAATCAGAATGAGGGGAATAATTGACGTCTTTAAACACAAAAGCCTGGCGCTGTATGGTGCATTATTTAGTGAAACTGTAGGAGACAGACTCAGGTGAGCTGTGCTTCACAAAGCTCGCTCATAATCAGATGGAAATTGTTCAACACAAATACTAAACCGTCCAGGAGACATGCGACAAATGAGTTGGAGAATTTTTTTAGTTTGCATCCCTGGAAATTTGGATGAAATGATCAGGAATCTTTGATTTTGACACATTTTGTATGGATACCAGGACTGCACAAAAAGTGCACAAAAGGGAAAAAAGCTTCCTGCGATCTGAGCTCGGAGAAATAAAACACTGAAAAACACCTGAAACTTTATGAACTGGTCTTATTTTTATGAAGAGTTCAGATAATTTTGAGGAAGACGCATCACACTGCAGATGTTTGGGACTTCTATATCGAAGGGGAGAAAATATCTGGCATTTGCTCATGCGTAAGATTTTTATTTCAACAAGGTTCTACATCGGAAAATAAAGGTCTGAAAAAATATAACATTCAAAACAACGCCGCTCTGGATATTATTTTGCTCTCTAAATTTTCAGTGGTGTTGTCCAGGGATAAGCTTAGGCTTGTCACGGTAATCAATAAATCTATTAATTGCTATAAGTTCTGAAGCAAATTTAGCGGATTTATAGCGGAGTGAGCATCTGTCAAAAATGCGATCTTTGGGGTGAAGACGGAGCTGCTCGCGCGTACACATGGAGAGAGCTGAAGCGAGCGTCCTGAGGGGTAAGGAGGAAACACACGCTTATATGAGTGATTACATGAAAGATACGGTTCTTAAGCCGCCTGTGAGCTCATGAACACCAACGAGCTGATATGTCGCATTTGTTTAAAAATAGTGGCGACGAAGGGGAGGTGCAGCAGAGCCTTGTTCTTTGACAATCTGCTCTTACTGAGGCTTTTGGTCTGCGAAGTAAATAGAAATAAAAGCGCCAAATGGTGGGCGCTCAAAGACAGCTACGTTGCCAAAGAAATGCAGCCCTTCAATACAGTTGACAGTCAGAAATGTGAAAAAAGGTTTGACAGACTCCCTTTTATTTAGGCTATAGTTTTTATTGCTGTTGTTTTTCTTAGTTTTGTTTTTTCTTTAGAGACAGGGTCTATGTTTTATTGTTTTTGATTAGTATTAATTATTTTCATTGACATGTATTTTTTTCTTAAAGAGAGTCCATTTCATTGTCATCGTATTTTTGTTCTTTCTTGTTTGTTAAATTGATTATATTTTTTGTTTAATTTATTTTATTTAAAAGATCCTGACCTTTTAATTACAGTTAAATACTCTTAAGAAATTAAAGTTTCTTGCTTTTGATATGGTGTACTCACTTTATTATCCCATTTATCACAATTACATCAATGAAAAATGGATAAAAAAATCAAAATAATATTAGCAATATCGTTTATCAGCAATAATATTTTGGAAAATTATCATCTAGCAAAATTTGTTATCGTGACAGGCCTAGATAAGCTTTTTTATCTCTACATCTCACGCAGACTGAACTAATAAAGTCAAGTCTTTGCACCTTTACCTCCACGCTACATCCCCTAATTGAACCAAAAACTACGTCCCTAAAACCGTTTAATACCGTATCTTATCACTTCACAGCGGACTCGCCCTTTTGACGATGACTTACTAAGCTCCACCAAACCCCCTGACAACAGCAGCTTCACACTCACCTGAAATAGGAGCTACATGTGGCCAGGACCATCTTGTGACACGGGAACTCTGTGTCCTCCACCAGCAGCACAACGTCAGTCAGTAATTTCTGTTCATAAAAGAACTTGAGCTGCTCCAGCAGGGAGACAGCGTAGTCCGTGTTGACCGGCCTGCGCTCACTGAGATCCGACATGGTTGCATCCCATGAATCGCGCCCCAGTTTTGAAAAGTCACACGGCCGGCAGAACCGGACTCAAACCAACCAGGAGAAAAAATATTCTTAAAGATTTACAGGGGAAAGGGGGTGCGGATGTGACAGCTCTCCAACACCTCCACTGGTCCGAGTGGAGGTGTTCGACTCCTGTGTGGGAGAACTTCTTCAGGAAAGGGGTTGAAAGATGAGTTGGTGTCGAGGCTGAAGGGTGTCGCAGTCAGGAGTCCAGGTGAAGGGGGTCCCAGGTGAGGGAAGGAGACTCTTTCTCTCCGTAGACTGGTCTGCTGTCTGAGGTCATGCAGTGAGGCACTAGGGGAGTGGAGGTAGAGGGAGAGCACGGTGACTGACTCAACACTGCTACATCAGTGCTCGTCTGAAAAACAAGAAAAAATAAAGATGAGTGATGAGTTCATGGACACAGTCTGTTTCATCTTTCTTTGTCACCAAACGAGTGCAATTATCTGTAAGTTAACGGTAAATAAATGAAACTGCTTCTGAATTACACAGATTTACACTGCCAGCAACAAAAACCTACTTTACTCATGATCTACTTTACGCTTCACAGTTACAACCACAGTCACTGTAACTTGCAGAACTCAGGCCCCATTTCCCTGAAGCATCCCTCAGCTAACATGCTCTCTGTCTGAACATAAGTACATGTGTCTCAGTCATCTTTAAGATGGGGTACACAGTTTCCAGGAACGATGGCGGACACAGCTTTCTTTGAAAGTTATAAAATCTCAACTGCCATAAGATAGACTAAAACAGATGCAAAAGAGCTGTTTCAGGTAAAGTATTAAGAAAACTTTCAGATGTTTGTGGTGTTGAATTCTGCATCCCTGTGCTTTCAACACTGGATCAAGCCTGCAGCGTGCTGATACCAGCAAACATCCATGACAACCACTGATCTGGTGTCAGTTTCTCCAACACCTCTTGTGTTAGCATGCCCCGCGACAGCTGTCAACATGAGATTCAGAACATCTTCAGTTTCTTCAAACACTGCTGTTTCACTTTAAATATAAAGAGAGCTAGCATTTCTGGCAACACTGGTGTTTTTCTTGCACATTCAAGCCATGACACAAGCAGTGCTAGATCTGCAAGAGAGACAAATACTAGTATCAAATCAATATGAGTAGACGCTGTGAGAACTTTATAAGTGATCTTAAAATAGTCTCACTTTTATCTATTTGCTTTTTTTATAATCTATAATTTGAAGGCGCTATGAAGACTATCACCAACTGTCTTACCAAGGCGTGCATTTGTTTTGAAGCATATGAGGGGGGGTTAGATCAAAGCAAACTTTCTAAACTCAGTTTGTACCGTAGTTTAGTAGCTGGATATATTTAGCGTTCCTCACAGCCCTGTGCTATGAGACATGTCTGTAACATGTAACGTGAGTGAGTCCTCGTTCTGTCCTATCAGAGCTCATCTACCAACTCCAACCTCACCAAGCAGAGCTAACATAACCTCACTCTTCATTTTATTGATAGACTCTCAAGTTTGAACAGACCACTGCAGAATAACTGCTGACTGTGAGTTGAAATGAACATTATCTTCTTCTAACTGCAATACTTTGCCAGTGTGGTGCTGTCATAGGGACTTCTACGTGCCTTAAAGTGATACTCCGGGATGGAACAAGTTGGGTCCTATCAAAAGGTTAAGGGCAGAAATTACCCCTACAACAGTGTTTTTGTGCAGCAGAAGCCCAGAGCGCACGCACCAAACACCCCCTCCCTGCTCCTCTGCCGGTTTCCTCTGCACTCAGACGGGGCCATATTTTACTTGACCAAAAAAACACAAATAAACAGAATCCCACTGAAAAAATCTGATATCGGTCTGCATTCATGCTTTGTTTAGAGTATTTTCAGCGCATTACTTTCTGGCTACGAGGAGCTTGCCGCTTAGTGTATCAGTCCACACGCGCGGCGTGCCAGATATAAACAAACGCAGGTAGTCTGCCAGGACGAAGAGAACTAGAGCATTATTTAGGGGTGTTTTGGTGTGAAAGAAACGCGCTGAAAATTCTCGAAATAAAGCATGAATGCAGAACAATATCAGATTTTTTCAGTGGGAGTCAGTTTATTTGTGTTTTTGGTCAAGTAAAATATGGCCCCGTCTGACTGCAGAGGAAACCGGCGGACGAGCAGGGAGGGGGTGTTTAGTGCGTGCGCTCTGGGCTTCTGCTGCACAAAAACAGTGCTGTAGGGGTAATTTCTGCCCTAAACCTTGTGATAGGACCCAGCTTGTTCCATCCCAGAGTATCGCTTTAAACCAATCCAGTCCCAGGCGACCCAACCATGGATACTGGATATAGCTTTAAGAAATAAAAAACTTTGTTGGCAATAATCTCATTTTAAATTGAGGGTACAATCCGCTTTTTATATAAATAAAAATAACCGGCTCTCCAAATCAAATGCAGTTCTTGGCAAGAGTCACCCCTTTGCAACAGTAGGTGATGGTGCTCATGGGAAACAGTGTCTTTATCTGAAAACTATCTTTCCTGTATAGTCTGTACAGCACCTTAAAGCATGCAAAATGTAGTATATTTTTATTATTTTGTATTATAAAGTGTTTTGATTATGTTCTTCTTAGCTTTATTTAAACAGTTTAGGTTAGTGAGTCCCCTTGATGTACCCTAATGGGAAAGAGTATGTTTAATGAAAATAAAGACAAATCATTCTCACAATAGACGGTTTACTCTCAGGGTCTTAATGGCCCACAAATAAGGGCGGGTTCACTTCTTTACTCTTCAAAAAGAGCAGAAACGATAAGCAGACCCGGACTCGATAAAACTGAAACGATACCCATCCCTACCGTTAACCACCCCTGTCCAAAACAAACCCTCTGTGCTGCCTGAAACAAGGCAGAGTATCATTAAACAGACAGGCCTGATGCTGAACACGGATCTTATTGATAATATCTCACAAGAGAAGCCTAAATATCAATGTTTCTGCGGATTTATTGAGAAAAAAGATGACCATCATCCCCTCGATCAACGGACACATCTAATCAGTTAGCCTTCATGTAATGTTGCATCGCTAGCTCAAGTGTAGCTAGTTAGCAACTTAGCGACTATAGCTCCACAGTTCCGGGGTAACGGAATATTTACGAGCAAAGTGGCTAGTTAACTCAATTTTTGTTTGAAAGTCAGAATTCTGCTTCCTTTATGTGGACTCAAAAAGAACTTTGAAGACACAAACCTTCGCAGCAGCCGAACCAGAGAGCGGTCATGCTGCTAGCACTCAGCTAAGCTAACTGCTAACAGAGCTTACAAGTTTACCACTTCAACAACTCACATTCAGGCTCTTTAGCTGTCACTCTTCGCAGAATCCTCACTGTGTGATGTCGTGTTGGCTCTTTTCGTCAGAAGAATGTGCCGAGTGAGCTTCTGGAGCTGGAATTAAACATTAAAGTGTTATGTTGAAGCGCTGGGCAGCGGACAACCTCTCAGCGCATCAGAAGCGCCTGAAAGACTACAGGCCAAATAGGGACACTGCGCATGCGTGTAAACTCGGCGGCCTGGTCCTAGTCAAGAGAGGAACAGCGACATCTGCTGGACATCTTTATGTTAATATCATGTTTCATGCACTCTAATCAAGCTGCCCGAAGTGCTCTACAGACAGAGACAATATTTTAGGTATCAAATATAAAAATATGAGGAAATAATACCGTAAAATATCGTTCAAGTAGTCCACCTTCTATGAAGTCTTATCAAAGGTCCTTACTCGACTAGTGGCTCCCAGCCCTCTAATCTATATTTTTTATGTTCCTGACAATTTCGGTTGTATCTCCACCAGAGAGGGGATTTTTATAGCTTTTGCTTCTCTTGTGGCCCGTAGGCGAATTTTATTTCATTGGAAGGACCGAAAACCACCATCTCCTTATTCTTGGCTGAGGGACCTCATGTCTTTTCTTTACTTGGAAAAAATTAAATACAGCGTTAGAGGGTGCTCTGACAATTTTATTAAGATATGGGGTCCTTTTTTGCCCTTTGTTGACTCTCTTAGGTCTTTGGATGACTAATGTACTGTTTGACAATCACATTGAGCAAATCTTATTTCTGTGCTCAGCTGTCTTGTACATTTTTTATTTTTAATTATTTATTTTTTATTATTTTTTAAGTGTGATTTATTATAAGAATTATCATTTATTTTCACTGTTATTTTATTTAGTATTTGCAATGTTTTTTTTATTTTATTTTATTCTTATTATTTTTTATTATTTTTGTTATTTTGATATCTTGGTGGGAGTGGGGTTAGCATGTCAGTTGTTCACGGGGGACAAAAAAAATGGGTATTGTGTACATTGTAATGGAAATGTGCTATGTTGATAACCCTAATAAAAGAAATATTAAAATAAAATATCGTTCGAGTAATAAAAATACGTAAGTACTCCCCCATTTACTTTCGAGCGTTAGCTATTCTCCATGGTTTCCTCACACGTTGCACACATTTCTGACGCGAAACTTGTTTATATTTTCGGTACCTGAAAGCTAGCTAGCTTATCCACGTGCAGCAACAGGTGTTGCCTGTTTGACTAATGAGCAGAGGTGCGCCGCGTGGACTTGAGAGGAACGCGACCTCATCTGTTTTGTTCAACGTAGAAGTGTCTGTAAACGATATATAGTGACTTTTGAAGCCGGGGGATGTTAATTTGGTTGTTTTGATCCCTCTGAAGTGTTTTATTTCTCAAAGGCTGACTACGCACGTGAAAGGAAATGGAAAGTAAGGATTTCCTCTCCTCATCTTAGTCTTGACATTTTATTTCTTTTAACAGTAGCCAAAAATGAAAAACAATCCAGACTTTTCCTACATTTTGCTGCTTGTTTTAGATGTTAAACAACCGCACATATTTGGGGCTGGGCAACAGAGAACCCACCACCCCAGACCATTTTTCTACGTCCAGCCACCGTCTCAACCTTACTATCTCTACCAGCACTGGCAGATGAGCAACCCATACAGTCACTTTGGTTTGCCTGGAGGTAGGAAACTATTTAAAATCTCTCTTTTTTGTCTAATAAAGCTGAATTATGTGCCTAAAATCTATGTTTGCATCAACAGGTTTTAACTTTAACCGTGCCTGTGTGCACCCGTACCAGTACATGCAGTATCCTGGGTTTGTTTACTCTCATGCTCCCATGTACCCCATGGATTACAGACGTGTGTATGAACCTCGCTTCCACAATCCTCCTCCCTGGAGTGATGCTCCCTGGATGCAGCATCACCAGCAGCCTCAGGGACGTCGAGAAATGGCATGCTCTGAGGTTCAAACCGACCCCAGCGACACCATCACCAAACTCATCGAGTGCCTGGATAACATGCGAGCCAGCGAGCAGAAGGGTGCGGACAGAGAGCTGGACTCAGGTGTCGCCTCCCAGTCCTCGTTTTCTCCCACTGAAGAGAAGAAGAGTGAAGAGCAGGGTCATGTGCTGCCTTCAGTGGCTGATGAGAGCCATTGTGAGTCCCCAGTAATGACTTTCAGTGACTCTACAACAGCTGTGTACGACGGAGAGTCCAGCCGGAGGAGCTTAGAAGGCCTGGGTCCTCATGGATGCTGGACTGGAGGTTTTGAAGAGCCTCTTGATAGCTCCTCTGTTCACGAGGAGAGTCCTGATGTGGACCATGCTGCTGCTGCAGAAAAGCACTTCCCCCCTCTGGAGAGAGAAGAGGTCACAGATATCCAGCCAGATATCTCGATGGCCGATCTAAGTGCTTCGAAATACTGTACTGAAGAGCTCACGACGGAGCCGAACCTGCACTCTGAACTATCCGTGCCATCTCCTGCTTCTGCAAAAAGCTGCGACCAACCCTCAAAGACTTGTTACAGGAAAGCAGACCCAAGCTATAAGATCTTCAGGCTGCCGGTGGAGGGCGTTTTGACCTCTGGTGAAGCTGCAGCTGGTCATCTTCCCTCCCACGCTGCCCCCTACCATTACAACTACCTCTCCATGCACAGCACACACGAGCGCATGAGCGTCCTCAGCCCCTCTTTGGACGAGCTCTCCTCCAGAGACGAGATGTTCTCCACAGATCTGGACGACCCAGAGCTCTTCCCCAAACACGTGTACCCAGGCAGGAGGCTCACAGAGGTTTCTGGGTCTCCACACGCTGCTGAAGGTGCTGAGAAAGTGTGGCTGCAGGGGTCAAAGCGGTCCATGTGCACCTGTTGTGGGAAAAGTTTAGCGAAAGGAGGGAGTCGGAGCAAAGTGCACGGGGTAAAGGTTTACAGAGATGAAGCTGGAGACACTGAGGAGGAGGGCCGGTACGGGAGAGGGTGCGAGCAGCCGCTCAGAGTAGGCATGAGGAGGCACTCGGCTCCAAGGAAGAACCAGTCTGTCCCGGTGAGACACGCTGCAAATCCCTGGTACAAAAGAGGCCAGTACAAAGACCCATCAGATCCCATCCACCAGGAGGACGAACACGACGTACGCAAACCAGAGGCAGCGGATTCAGAGATGGCGGTGAGTGAACTGCAGCGCAGAACATGTCAGGGTGAGTCTCTTTTCCTTCACTTCACTTTATGACAGGGGATCCCAGGTCTCATGAGAGAAATCTGGACTGACTGTAGGAAGTGTTTCAGCAGACAAGCTTTTCAGAGAGGAGCTGAGCCCGTCAGACCAAGCAAGGAGAGGAGACAGTGGCGGGATTCCCTGGAGGAGACAAGCAACCCAGCTGCAACAACAAGGTGAGTTTAACTCCTCACACACCACACAGAAAAGATAACCACCTTGCAGATCTCTTACATTCTTAAACACGTCTTTTCTGTTAATCTAAATCTGTTTTGTCATCCTGAGCAGAGATGAGCAGTCAGTGGAAAGTGATGCACCACAGGCCGCATGATGAGGATGAAGATGAGCCGCCTCCTTTGCCCTGGGAGCGAGGTAAACTCTGATTTTATACCAAACCAACTTTGTTTACAAAGCACTTTTGAAAACAACCACAGCTGTAAACAAAGTTCTGTACAGGTAGCGAGAAAAAGCAGACACATAAAAGAAAACATACTTACAACAATGAAAAGCAAAGAAGCTAAAGCTCACCAAGGTTAAAAGCCAAAGAATAAAAAGGGTGTTTTTTAAAAGTGGACAGTGAGCTGGCAAGATGACAGGCGGCAAGACCTTTTTTTTCTGTGGGGATAACATTTTTATTTCCAATAAAACGAAATACAAGACAACGAACATTTCTATCCTGATACAATATCAGTGGCTAGTAGGAGTGGCAGTGTCACCCACCATAGCTGGAATTAACCTGCATTTGGCGAGTTGGCTTGACATTAAAGGGATAGTTCAGTTTTTTTGAAGTGAGGTTGTACGAGCTCTATGTGACCACTAAGGACATTAGATACAGTAGAAAGTTGTCTCCTCTCCCTCAGTAAGACACAAACTGTAATTGATGGTGACGAGGAAATAGACGCTAACAGGGACAGACGGTACCAAATTCAAAGGCTATTTTCTCTGCCTACAAGAACTAAAATCAAAAAGTAATACCACAGTTTCCGCGCAGCGATAGTGCGCTCCGTCCCCCCTCCTCCTTTCAGCTGTAGGGAATGTAAACAAGCTATGCTTCAAGCGCTGGTTTTAGCCTCGTGTAAGTTTGATCAAGTATCGTAATTCTTTTGGCCTCTATTCCTTTCAGTAGCAATCTGTAGCAGCTGTGTGTGCTCCGGTTCATACAGGTATCCTTTTGGTTCCAAAGTGAATGGAACTTCATCGTCGCTGTCATAGTCACTTATTTTGAATTTCCTACGCTGTCTCACAATCCTTAGAGTACAAACAAAAGAATTACCATACTTGATCAAACTTACACGAGACTACAACCAGCGCCCGAAGCATAGCTTGTTTACATTCCCTACAGCTGAAAGGAGGAGGGGGGACGGAGCGCACTAGCGCTGCGCGGAAGGACACATGACCAGTTAGTTAGGTCCAGATAAATGTTTATATTAACGAAGACTTAATGCACTTAAAAAATATTTTATGTAGTGTACTCTTAAACTGTGGTATTACTTTTTGATTTTAGTTCTTGTAGGCAGAGAAAATAGCCTTTGAGTTTGGTACCGTCTGTCCCTGTTAGCGTCTATTTCCTCGTCACCATCGATTACAGTTTGTGTCTTACTGAGGGAGAGGAGACAACTTTCTACTGTATCTAATGTCCTTAGTGGTCACATAGAGCTCATACAACCCCACTTCAAAAAAACTGAACTAACCGTTTAATGTCAAGCCCAGAGGCCTATATCACGAAGCAGGATTAGTGTGTTAGCGAGATAACTTCAGGGTTAACTTTTGATTACTGATAGCACGAAGCCGGTTCCTTTTTTATGAGAGTAGATCACCATGGTGACCTACTCTAAACGGCTATCCTGCTCTGGATAAGTTAGAGGTTGAATCTGGACCTGTAAAAAAGCCAGGCCAACAATGGCCTGCCCTTTTTTCCCGAACCCGGTGGACAGAGGCGTGCAAGGTGTAAGAAGAGCTTTCCGAAGAGAAAGGGTGTTTAAAGATCGATCAGATCCACTCGATCAAAGCGACTATTCGCTGTATAAGAGAGGTCTTCTTCTTCTTCTTTCTCCCTTTTGCCACGGGCAGCTACATGTACTCTGTCAGGGATGTGGAGCGGCTGAGCAAGTTTTCGGCATCCCGTGTTGTGCATCGAGTGGCTGCTGCCCTCACGCAACTTAGAGACTAATTCATAGCGTTCCCAGGATGAATGAGAAGGAGGTGGAGCCAGTTACCTGTGACAGGTAACTGATTCTGAACAAAAGTTGAAGGAATTCTAGCGCATATTTTGTCAATGAAATGTACACACAGCAGTACATATCACCACTTTTTTGGGAACATTTTAGAGGAAGCTGAGCTTCTCTTGTAGTCTTAGAGCAATCGCCACTGCTTGAAACAGACTTATCAGACGTGATGATGTTCTTGTATTTGTTTTTTATCTGCTCCCATGTTCTTCTGACTCCAGAAGGATTACATCTGTGAGAATGACATGATAATTGGAATACACGCAAGTCATTTGCACAGTAGCATTTATTACTTTATGAGATTTAGAAGTGTGATGACTATCATACTGAGCCACTGATGAGTAACTGACGCATTTACACAGTCTGCTATGTGTTGCCATGTATTTTGCCTGCGGTTGGCCGCTGCTACCGTGTTCCCCCTTACCGAGTTATTGCTTCTCTCCTCCTTGTATTGCTGCATTATCAGCCGCTGCTCTTCAGCGGTGAAATACGGAGCTTTCTTAGTCGCTCATGATTATGGTTGGTCAGCTGCCTCTGAGCCCTCCTCTTATTAGAGCCCGACCAATTAATCGACCCACCCGATTAATCGGGCCGATTATAGCCTGTCACTGATTAATCAACATTATTGATTATAAAAAAATTTGCCCCGCAGAGATTCTGTCGCTCCTGTTTCTGTGTGTTAATTAAGGCTGCTACACAGCGCCTCACTTTATAATGCCATGCAGGATTAACCTGGGCTTATATATTCACCAGTTATTGTTTTGGTTGAGATAATTTTTGAAAATGTTTCAATGTATTTTGTTGTAATTGAATTTATTGCATGTTTTGAAAGCAGCAACATTGTTTCTTAAAATCTAGTTTAGTCCCATGCATTAAATGGAAGATGGAACTTTTTAATAGCTAGTCATAATTTGTGTTCATATACAGTATTTATCCTGTGTATATAAATGAATTTATTACATATATCAGCACATATATCGGATATCAGTCGATATATTGGATATCGGCCAATATATCGCATATCTGCTTCTTTTTGCCCCCAGTATCGGTATCGTCATCGGCCCCCAAAATCCCATATCGGTCGGGCTCTACCTCTTTTACGTAAATTTTTCCTTCTTTCTTCTTCAGGCTCTACTTTGAGAGAACCAAGATGTTGAAGTCTCAGGATCGACTGAAAGCAAAGCAAAGTGTTGAACTGCAAGTGAAACACACGTCATTGCAGACTCACACATCAAATTCCTATTTAATATCAACATCTGTATTAATGCGTTTCCTCTCCTCCTCAGGTTCCCCTAAAGGTGTGATTGTTCTGGGATTATGTGTTTAAAACTATTTAGAGCACCAGGTGAAATGCACTGCACAGAAAAACTCATTATGTTTAGATAAAAGTTAAAAAAAAAATGTGTGTAAAGTTCCTGCTGTGCACCGTTGATGACTTGAGTTTCACAAACAGCAAAATGGTTTGAAAGGGTGTGTTCACAAGAGGGTAAAACACTGTGTGGGGCCAGTTTAATAAAAATGTTATTGTTTAAGACCTGTGTTTAATTATTTAATATCAAAACACATAACAAAAGGCCATGCACTATTGACTTGAGTTTTACAAACAGAAAAATGGTTGAAAGTGTGTGTTCATGATTAGGGTAAACCACTGTGTGGGGCCAGTTTAATAAATATGCCATTGTTTAAGACCTGTGTTGATGTTTTTTATATTAAAACACCCAAGAAACATCTCGGGCTGTGGGCTACACTGCAAAAAAATGAAATCTTAAGTCTTTTTGTTTTGTTTTAAGTAAAAATGTTCTTGTTATAATTGATATGAGCCACATTCAACTCATCAGTCCAGAAAAATGTCTTGTTTCAAGTTATTTCAAGACAGAAATGAGGTCTGAATGACTTGTAAAAAAAACTTGCCAATGGAACAAGAAAAAATTACTTGAAACTAGAATAATGTCTTAATACAATAAGCAGTTTTTTTATTTTAATTACAAGCAATTTAGACCTCATTTTGTCTGTAAATAACTTGAAACAAGTCATTTTTTCGGACTGCTCAGGTGAATGTGGCTCATATTAAGTCTAAAAAGACATTTTCTACTGAAAATAAGACAAAAACACTTGATAAGATTTATCTGTCCTGATCTTACAGTGTGGTCTGCACTCTGTGGGCACCACACACTATCACACTCTTTAGCAGAGCTTCAGCTTCTTCACACTCAGTACTCCAAATCTCGCCTGGTAAAACGTGACTTCGGTGTAAACAAACGTGACGGACGGACGGGAAAAAGCCATAGAAAAGCAAAGTTGTTTATTTTCAGACCCTTGAATTTCGAAGAAATGACCACTGCTTTACAACAAAGTCAATTTACTTTTCCCAGCACAACCTGACACCTGCCCACAACGCCACAATTAAAAAAAAAATGATTTTTTGAACATGCAGCTGTGCTTGATTGGCCGAGTCTGGCACATTTTTGTATCTGAAATAATTTTTCATTAGTCTTAGGAAGTACTCTCATTGTTTGAGATACTAGATTTCTAAATTTTATGAGATAAAAGCCAAAATCTACAACGACATATCAGGGCCACTGAAGAAATTAAATAAATAAATTTTGTGAGAAAGAAAACTCAAAATTTTCGAGTTTCTAAAGTCACAAATTTACATAACTACGACCCTGTATTAGGGCCACTTAAAGAAATAAAAAAAGATTTTTTTTTGAAAAAATAAACTCAAAATTTTCAAGATAAAAACTAGAAATTTTCGAGCTTGTAAAGTTACAAGTTTAGTTTTTTGAAGCCACATATAGTCATAAAGTCATAAACTTGTGGCTTTACAAAGTCGAAAATTTCATGTTTAATTTTTCAAAAATTTATTTCATTTATTTCTTTAAGTGGCTCTAATACGCTGTTGTGAAAATCCTAAACTTTAACAGGTTAAAATTGAATTTATGTGACAAAATACTGATTAAAACTTTTCCTGTTAGTTACCAAACAGTTTTTTTTCTAACTTTTAAAGATTTACCTGAATTTTACACCAGAGAAAAACAAGCATCTCAATCAATTTTGACAGCAGAAAGGACAAACATCTGATTCATATTGGTTGTATATGTAGATTTTTAAATCTTGAGTCATAAACAAGGATATGTGAGCAGAAGCATCGTTGAGCTTTGAGAAAATTCAATCACTGTCACCAATTTCTCTATTTTTGACATTTATAGGTCATGTGATTAATCAACCAGTGGAGATTTGACATCGTAATGAACAATGATGACTTACAGCCGGATATTTCATATTCAACAGATGCACTCTTGCCTGTGATTCACATGATCGTGGTATTCGCCGATAGGCTCCAGAAGAAGGACGTGCTCCTCTGTAAACTTTCAGTGTAGAAATTATTTTTGCAGGAGCTGTAGATTTAAATTGAAACAGCTCCAGACACTGTTTTTAGGGATTTTTTCCCCCCGTAAAGTAAGCTCAACAGACTCCAAACCAGGTCCCAGAGAGCATCTTTATTTATCCTGGATTATACAGTCAATAAATCCTGCTCCAGGCTACAGAACATGTTCTCATCTGACCCCATAATTGGCTCTTCAGGGGTCAAATCTGCATCTCAACCCTGGCATGAAGGTACGTGCTCTGCATTTCAGAGAAGCTCACTTTTGCTCCACTTGCATGTGAATGAGACAAACCTCAAGAAAGAAAGATGCTGAAAAAGATCCAGATGCATCACTTTGAGCAACATTTCAAACACTTGTGCTTCTGGTTTTCTTCATCAAACTTTGAGTATCTGATCTGTTTTCTGTGTGTACTCAGGTGAACTGAACAGAGCAGGAAACGTCTTCATTGGCCTCTCAAGAAGCTCATTAAGATTTCAGCTGCAGCCAACACCCAGCCAATCAGAGCAGCTCTGCCCAGGCTCACCGTCTTCATGACTCCACACCCCTGATTTCAATTGAAAACATACTCTGAAAGCGGTGTAGCTGCATGCAGGCTCACTTCTGAAGGTGTTTTGTAGTTAAAGATAAAACATAAACAGAAAATTCACGGCCTTTTCACCTCTTTGTCCAACATGGAGGCAGCTGCGTCAACCTTACAGCAACCTTTTGGCTTCGGCCCTCGGGGTTCAAACCCTCCACATGGTGCTCAGCAGGCCCAGGGTCCACACCCGGGGCCTGCTGCGGCTCCACGGCCTGAGGAGCGGCAGCAGCCACACCACAAACCTTTCTTCTACATTCAGCCGTCACAGCCGTACCTGCCCATGCAGAATCTGCAGTGGCCTGTGGCCATGCCCATGCCTGTGTCCTACAACCCGTACTACGGCTACCCAGGTCTAGGTAAGAGCCGACAAACCTAAATGTGTTGATTTGCACTTGGGGTTCAAACTAATACAGTGACGTGCTGAAAGTAGTGTGCTCTACCTGAGCTATTCACAAGAGTCTGACATTTTTACTTCTTTGGATTTGTAGTTTCCTCTGAATTTGGGGTGTTTTGTCACATTCTAAGACACTCTGTCTGCATCTAAAGCCCTGAAACTGAATGGTATTTTTGTAGGAGTCTACCAGTCAGCCCAAACTCCAACCAGCCTCTAACAGCTTGGTCAATAAAATCTGGGAAATGCCCTTTCTATTAAAACTGCAACATCCTGCTGACTCTTCAATTCACCTGCAACATTTGCAACCCATGCTGTGTCTGATTTTATCAGTGTCACACATATATATTGTTGTTAAATCACTGATGCTCGCTGTGTTCTGTATCTTGGGGGTCTTTTCTGCTGCTGATGCTCTCCCTGCCTTGAATTTTCATGCACTTTAAAGAGAAGGGATATGCTCCACTGGAAATTCTTGGAAGTAATTTTAGATCATAAAATTAGTTGGAAACCACATGTAGAATTATCAAAATCTATAGGTATTATTTATAAAACAAATGTCTGCATATTTTATATTTTTCACTTATAATGCTGTATGTGTCATTATGTGATGAATTTTCGGGAATTCATACATAACATATATAGATCCTACAATTAAACTCCAGGAAATAATTTTCAGAATTAAAGATAAATAAATAATTGTAAATTTAAAAACATTACAAATTCTATTTCAGGCAAAGAATAAAAGTCACCCCAACTGTACTCCTCTTTTTTATATTAAATTAAAGGGAAAAATATATAATTCAAGGAGGTTTTTTGTCTTTGAAATAGGTTAAATGAGAACCAATGTTGAATACAGATGTGTTTCCTTTTTGGGAGTTAAATTATGGAGCAGACTTAATGTTAACTTGAAATTATGTAAATAATCAAGGATTTTTTTCTTTCGTTATTTCCATCACTGATATTCTGAGCTATTTTATGGATTGTGCAGGATAGGCTTAAATAAGCCTCCGCTTCAGCCCACTCCTTTTTGGTTACAGAGTTTATTATTATTATTATTATTATTATTATTATTATTATTATTATTATTTTGTGGAAAGAAAATAAAAAAAGTCTTGTGTAACCATGCATAAACTTTTTTTTTTTTTTTTTAATTTACTTTTTTTTTTTTTGGTAAAGTGATTGCACATAATTCATATTCTGTACTTGAAAATGTAACTAAAATAAAATACTCATTCATTCAAGGGAAGGGAGCTCTTAGAGCAGCCAGTTATGACTTATTTTATGCAGATGAATAACTCTTTTGACGAGAGTCACAGCCTCAGTCCTGAAAAAAAAAATCTAATAACCTCCATGATCCTTTGGCTTTCATTGAAGGCGAAATCTGTGTCATGCAACAAAAAGAGGCATTGTAAAAGTAGTTTTTGTTGTTGTTGTTGTTCACAATTTCTTTAAATTTTAATGTCTGTTACTGCTGTGAAGGATTAGGTGTCAGACCTATGGAAGCCTGTGTCTGCACGGTGACAAAAAGAAAATTGGGAATTTTCAAAATAAAAAAAATAAAAAAAAAATCAGAATTTTGAGACACTAAGCAGAAATTATGTGTTAAAAAAATTAAATAAAATTAAGTGAGAAAAAGCTGAAATTTCAAATAAGTTATAAAGTTCAGTAGAAAAGTTAAAATTATGAGATAATAAATTAAAAATAAAAGGTAGTTTAAATCATTCCCAATAGAAATGGAGAAAATAAGACTGCATGCTGTGTTTTTTTAGATGCAAAGTTCTGACCTGCTGGATGATGACGTAGTAAAATGACACCTTATTGGTTTACAGCAGCTGATCATTGAGTTACTTCCTGTTACTCTTATTTAAGTTCAACAACCTTTTAACTGCAGCATTAACCACTGAAGACTTTTAAATTCATTAACATAAAAATAATGTTTGATGAAGCTTAAGGTCTAAACTTAGACCAACAATCAACATCTTCAAATCAGACTTTTCACCTTCTGACTATCTTTGATACCGTACTGTACCATCTTTTTTTAAGCACTTTTAAAAACAACAAGTAGATAAAATAAAAAGATAAAACACTCACACATAAAAGAAAACATATTAAACACAAATCAAATGCAAATAAAAGAAAATAAAAGCAGATAAGATAAGGCAAAAAAAATAAAAAACTAAGTCTTGCTGAGGATAAAAGCCAAAGAAAAATAAAATTATGACTTACAACGACACTTAAAGCCTCAAAACTTGCTCTTTCTGCTCTTAAAGGTTACGGGATGCCTGTGATGCCTCACTATCAGCCCAACCCGTACGTGGAGCCTCCCAGCTTCGTTGTCCCTCACTCCAACCTCCATCTGGTGGACTACAGGCGGATCCTCAACCCTCAGCATTACCAGACCATGGCCTACCACTCCCGCAGGTTCAGGTACCAGCACAACAGCCAGACCAGAGAAACCACCAGCTGCGAGGTCCAAACAGAGCCCCTGTCTGCCCCTCAGAAGACCAGCACGCCTGGTACCAGTGGCGCCGAGGCTGCCAGTAGCATCTCAGCCAGGAGGAGTCAGAACAGCCCGAGTGTCCTCGCCAACTCAGCACCTTTGGCTGTGCAGAAAGTGGATCATCCTCTGGATCAGAAGGACGCAGTTTCTTCGCCCTCAACCACCAGGACGCCTCCGAACAGCAGCTTTGTGATCCAGACAGAGGAAGTGAGGATCGAGTGCTGCACAACGCCAGCAGGACTCCAGCTCCTGCACTCCCACGAGACTGCAGAAGTCTCTCACAGCTTCTCCCAAGACGTGGTCCAGCGTAGCTCTGTCGTGCAGGGTCGAATGCTGCAGGAGAAGACGCCGGCAGACCAGTCAGAGGCGGGACTCCAAGCCTGTCCTGACATCCTGTTGGGTGGGTCGTCCAGCAGCGGTGAGAAGACCCCTGCGCTGGAGGAGTCCAGGAAGCAAGCGGATGCGGCGGACTTTGGTTCGCGTGTTGCAGGTCACCGAAAAGGTGCAGAGAGGGATCTCAGCGTGACACCAAAGAACTTGCAATTTAAAGTCGTTCACCTCCCGTTCGATCCAAAGTACCTGGACGATCTCAGGAGGATGGAATCCACCGTCTGGTCCATGGAGGACACTGTGATCCCTTCACCTGAGTCTCTGATCCAAAGCAGCCGCCCAGAGGGCCAACACGGCTCCTTGGTGGCTGAAGTTCCCTCAGCAGACGTGCTGCAGGTAACGGAGGAGGATCCAGAGGAGGCCGTCCCTGTGATCGAGATGTCTCCTCTGGAAGAGGATGATCTGGAGGACATGGTCCCGGCTGTGGAGGTTCCTGTGGATGTGATGGTGTCAGACACTGATATGTACCCTCAGATGGATGTTCCTGTTGCGGAGGAAGCTCCTGTGGTGCGGAAAGAAGAGCTAGCTCACATACCTTACTTGCTGCTTTTGGACAACTCTCCTCAAATGGTGGACAACGCCAAACATCGACGAGAGACGACCATCCAGGATCACCAGGATACTTCTTTTGAGTCCTTGCCTGCGTACCTCCCTTCATCCAGCTGGTTAGCCGACTTTGATAGCGTCTACTACTGTGGAAAGAGACCGCTGACTCCCAAGAAGCAAACCAGACCTTTGAGTAACCACTGTTTGGATGTGCCGTCACGAAGAAGAAAACTGGACCTGGAGTACAAAGACCAGCTCACTACCCGCAAGCCCAAAGAGAGGTACAAACCCAAAGGCAAGGTGGATCGACGCAGCCTCTCTGATCATGAATGCTGCGTGAGTAGAAACTTCAACGAGAACGCGTTCACTCCGTACGCTTCCAAGAGGGAGCGGCTGTGCTCCAGATGTCTCTCAAAGCGCCGGATAAGCACATCTCCGAGTCCAGGGACCTTAAAAAGAAAAGCAACACCTTTCAAGCAGTGGAACGACGCGCTTTTACCAACATGTGAAGCCTGTAAAGCTCACTCAAAGAGTCAGCGGGTCAGAAAAGAGTCCGGTCATGACGTACGTGGGGTTTACGGACACGACACTGAAGGGGAGTCGTCTGAGAACAGCTCGAGCCGTACCGCCCAGAAATGGAAGCTCAGTGATCCAAAGAAACCGCTCGCATCCAAGCAAAACCTGGAGAAATGTCGTACAGCGGCGTACCCGAGGCTGAGGGAGAAGAACTGTGTGTGTAATGAGCCGCAGCATCAGCCGGCTTCATGGGAGAGACTGAGACACTGTCCACACGGAAACGCCATCCGAGAGATGGATGAGAACTGCGCCGTGCCGCTCTCCCCTCAGGACAAATGGAGGAGCGTGAGTCAGACGTACCTGACACACAGGTGGCACACTGGTGAGCAAATGGCTTTCACTGTAAGATCAGACACATCAACCCTTCACGTGGAGTAAAACTCTAACTTTCTTTATCATCCTGCAGAGAAGTCGTGGAAAGGACTCGCGCCGTACGCTGACGCCAACGGCTCAAAGAATGACGTCAGATCACAGCACCTGAACAAACACAAGAAATCACAACCACAATCACAAGGTTTGACTTTTACGGTTTTAACATAAAAACATCATAATGCAACATCTGTAGAAAAAGCTCAAGATGAGTGAGAAAATGTAGAAAAGTGTGAAATTCTTTCAGTTTTTGCACAAATCCAAGCTCTGCACTGCAAAAAATCAACATACAGAGATGATACTGTTGCAAAGTGATTTTAAAAGGTGTAATCCACGAATGCAGAGGGAGATCTTGAAATAGATAATCTATAAAGTCTATCTTAGTAAAATCAATCTGAAAGTCCTTTAACATATTTGTGAATCTAAAATAATCAGAAATAAATCTCATTTCAAGATATTGCATGCCAGAAATGAAGCCTAGGATATTAGTGATTTAATAGCTGCTGGTGCAGGAGGTTAAATTATCCAAATTTCTTATAAATCTGAAAAAAAAAAAAAAAAAAAATTAAAATCTTATCAAGTATTTTTGTCTTAGTCTTAGTCTGACTTGTATTCAGACATTAATCTAGCTTTGAGCAATTTTCTCTTTTTCCATTGGCAGATTTAAAAAAAAAAAAACTTGTTACAAGTAATTCATACCTCATTTTTGTCTTTGAATAACTTGAAACAAGACATTTTTTCTGGACTGATCAGGTGAATGTGGCTCATGTTAAGAGCAATAAGACATTTTTTACTGAACTTAAGACAAGAACACTTGATAAGATTTCAGTTTTCTGCAATGCATCCCTACTAAATATTGACTAAGAGCTGGGTCTGAGACCTTCTGGATCATTCTACCCCTGAGGACAAAGAGGAGAAGACTCAGATTAAGGGCCTAAGTTTTCCCTGAACAGATGAGTCTTCAGACATCTCTTAAAATAAAAAAGGGACTCTGTGGATCGTATAGAGTTAGGTAATTCAATGAGACTCAAATTAGCAATTTTTGCAGAAACATTTTGGATGAATGACCCAAAGAAAGATGATGACAAAAACCAAAAATGTTTCATGTTTGTCTATAAGAAAAGAAAGAATGATGGTGTAATTTTGATGTTTTTTTTGTCCTGCTGCAGCTTGCATGATGCCTTAATTTTCTTTCTTTTCTTTTGCAGAAATTCGAAGAAAAGACACACGATGCTGATTTGCACCGAGCACAATTCAACAAACACAAACACAAAGATTTTAAAATAACAAATGAACACTTTATTTAAATTATTCCCACTTTTATGTGTTGTAAAATAATCACAATGTTCACTATTTATTGAAAACCAAATAAACACTGATTTCTGATGAAGCTTGTGTAGGAGCCGTTGTTGCTCACTAGATGGAGCTATTTGTTCGTCAGTTAAACCCTCCACCAGGGGATGACATGTAAGGCAGGAAGTTTCCAAATGAAGTCTGAATTTCCTCGTTTAAAGGTGTTATTGGACGCTCTGCAGGGATGAAAATGAAACCTCCTGCAGACTCTTAAATTACTTCCTCAGCTGGACTCTACAGCTGCAGCTTTTTATGATAAACCAGTTTCATCTCAGGTGTTCACGTCAATTAAAAAGCTGCAGCTCTGACAAACTTTTAACTGACAGTCGACTGAAACGACTGTCTGTGAATGTGAAAGTGGGTGTTTATCATGTTAAAACCTGTGACCTTTGACCTGAGTCTGTGTGAATCTGGCTGTTAGCGCTCACAGTGACTGACAGGATCATTGATTTGAGGATGAGCCCTACGGCACAAAGTGGAGGACTGAATGCCAGCTGATTATCAGGAAAAAAACATTCTTACTGCACTTTTTCAGAATAAATTTCTTATATTTCTTTAAGTTTTGCATGTTTTTAAAAGCAGCAGCAGAGCAGTTGTTTTAGAAGTGCTATCATCTTTATAAAGTCATCTTTGGAGGCATTTTCTCCATTGTTAGAGTAGTTGGGGATTAGAAAGACCGAGCAGAGATGCCCTTATTAATATAACTAGCAAATAACAGCCCAGGATTTTGGCACATGTGACGGTCAATTAGACTTCAAGGGAGCTGGAGCCATCTTAAGCCACGCCTCAGGAGCTTCTTGTCCTCAAAGGAGGAGCTTGTTGGGGGGTGTATCACATTGTTTTATGTGGTTCCTGTGGCCCATTGTTCATCTGAGTTTCAACCCTGAGCTGAAGACCCGGGTAGATCATGAAAACCGGGTCAATGACGTATAGAGAGTAAAATAAAGGCAAAAGAAAAACAACACCAGACAAGCCTTGTTTCCACCAAGCAGTCTGGTTAAGATCAGTACAGCGTGATGCAGTGTACCCCACTGATAGATCCAATGAAGAAGAAAAAGGAGACACAGTAAAAAAAGAGCAACGATGGAAGACATGCAGTCATTCGTCTTCTTTGTGATTGTCATGTAGCTCTTTGAAACAAAGTGTAATCAAGATTTGTTTTAGAGAAGTCTGTGTGCCACCAGGAGAAATACAACACCCGCTGTCACACAGGAAGTGACGATTCTTTCAGCCAATCAACAGTCTGCAGAATTTCTGACTAGTGTTAGTCACAACAAATC